>NC_064930.1:15239462-16442962 GCF_023897955.1 Schistocerca gregaria | reverse complement strand
TGCAGTCTTGTAAACCTTTGCATTCCTGGCTGTTGCTTAGTGTGTACATTAAAGTCTCCTAACATTATAATCTTTACTGTATTGCCACACTTGCACAGCTTCCCCAATACACTATCCAGTGCTTCCAGGAAAACCACAAGATTACCAGAAAGGGCTCGATATATACCTACCACAATAATTGGGACGGATACAATTGTTAACTTAATTATCAATGCTTCAAAATCTTTCTCAAAACAATAATCATTAACCCATGATACATTTCTACAGAACTTATTAGGTTACATTTCCGTATGTAAGTAGCAACACACCCTCCTTTATGTTCTATTCTACAGAAAAACGATGTAAGATTATACTCCTGTAACTTATAATATCGAATATTATGGTTAGCCTTTTGATGTTCGGTAACCACGATTATATGTGGAGCTAGATCTGCAACTGAGGCCTCAAAAACATCAATTTTGTTAGCCGAGCACTCGACATTTAATGTAAAAATGATACAGTAGTACAATTGTGAGAGGATATATCCTTGTCAAAGTTAATGTTGTCACACAAATTGATAGTTTCTAAATTAGGAACACTGAGCGACTTTGTAATCCTAAAGAATCAACAGTATTGACATTGCAGTGAGGAATTATTTCTGTTTTGCTTGCTCTGCAGGCTTATATAAATATCACTTCCGAATTTCGTGTGTATGACATCTGAGGTCAGGTCAGGTCAGGTCAGGTCAGGTCAGGTCAGGTCAGGTCAGGTCAGGTCAGGTCAGGTCAGGTCAGGTCAGGTCAGGTCAGGTCAGGTCAGGTCAGGTCACGTCACGTCACGTCACGTCAGGTCAGGTCAGGTCGGATCAGGTCAGGTCAGGTCAGGTCATGTCATGTCAGGTCAGGTCAGGTCAGGTCAGGTCAGGTCAGGTCAGGTCAGGTCAGGTCATGTCATGTCAGGTCAGGTCAGGCCAGGTCAGGTCAGGTCAGGTCAGGTCAGGTCAGGTCAGGTCAAGTCAGGTCAGGTCAGGTCAGGTCAGGTCAGGTCAGGTCAAGTCAGGTCAGGTCAGGTCAGGTCAGGTCAGGTCAGGTCAGGTCAGGTCAGGTCATGTCAGGTCATGTCATGTCAGGTCAGGTCAGGTCAGGTCAAGTCAGGTCAGGTCAGTTCAGGTCAGGTCAGGTCAGGTCAGGTCAGGTCAGGTCAGGTCAGGTCAGGTCAGGCCAGGTCAGGCCAGGCCAGGTCAGGTCAGGCCAGGTCAGGCCAGGTCAGGTCAGGCCAGGTCAGGCCAGGTCAGGCCAGGTCAGGTCAGGCCAGGTCAGGTCAGGCCAGGCCAGGTCAGGTCAGGTCAGGTCAGGTCAGGTCAGGTCAGGTCAGGCCAGGTTAGGTCAGGTCAGGTCAGGTCAGGTCAGGTCAGTTCAGGTCAGGTCGGGTCAGGTCAGGTAAGGTAAGGCAGGTCAGGTCAGGACAGGTCAGGTCAGGTCAGGTCAGGTCAGGTCAGGTCAGGTCAGGCCAGGTCAGGTCAGGTCAGGTCAGGTCAGGTCAGGTCTGGTCAGGTCAGGTCAGGTCAGGTCAGGTCAGGACAGGTCAGGTTAGATTAGGTTAGGTTAGGTTAGGTTAGGTTAGGTTAGGTTAGGTTAGGTTAGGTTAGGTTAGGTTAGGTTAGGTTAGGTTAGGTTAGGTTAGGTTAGGTAAGGTTAGGTTAGGTTAGGTTAGGTTAGGTTAGGTTAGTTTAGGTTAGGTTAGGTTAGGTTAGGTTGGGTTAGGTTGGGTTAGGTTGGGTTAGTTTGGGTTGGGTTGGGTTGGGTTGGGTTGGGTTGGGTTGGGTTGGGTTGGGTTGGGTTGGGTTGGGTAGGGTTGGGTTGGGTTGGGTTAGGTTGGGTTGGGTTAGGTTAGGTTGGGTTAGGTTAGGTTAGGTTAGGTTAGGTTAGGTTAGGTTAGGTTAGGTTAGGTTAGGTCATCAGATTGTGTACAATCTGTACTGCTGCAGATGTGTCGCTCCGACCACTTCTAAAGCCGTGTTGGAAATCTCCTATTAAGTTATTCGTATAATAGTGCTTGATTAAGTTTTGCAGATTTATATTTTCAATTAATTTACCAAACCCCTTGGTTAAGGCAACTGGTCTGTAGTTCTGTGGCTATTTTCTTTCCTCTTTTTGATATAAAGCTTTAACTATAGCAAGTTTCAGTTTCATCGGAAAGCTCCTCCTTCAAGTACACAATTAACTAGATGGACTAATGGTATGGCTAACTCACCCTTGCATTTTTTTTTTTAGAAAAGGAGAGAATTCATCCCATACAACTGAACTTTTACTTTTTAGGCTGTCAATTAGCTATGTTACGTCCTTGATGCTTACTGTACGTAGCTTACAAGAGTCCCGTTTCTTTTCCTTATTATATTTATACTCCCTCTCTTGTTTTACGCAAGTATCATTTTCAATAGCATCTATAAAGTAATCATTAAATATATTACCAACTATGTAAGGATCAGAAAAATTATCATTAGGTATGTTTAAATCTATATTATTAATTTTAGTTTTTTAATCAGTGTTCCTCATATCATTAACTACTGCCCAGCACATCTTTGAGACACAGTCAGAATTTCTGACCTGTTTACTAATATGTTCTACTTTCCTTCTCCTTACTTCCATGCGATACTCATATTTATATTTTTTGTAATCCTCTTTATATGAATAGAGACTGGTTTTCTATATAGCTTATATACATACTCAATTCCTTCTTTGAGTGTTTTCGTTTTATCATCTAGCTTTACACATTTGACTACTGGAGGCTTATATTTATTTACATCGATCTTCATTGTCGGGATAGTAATATCAATATGTCTAGTTAAAATTTTTACAAATACTTCCTAATTGCTGTCAACTCCCCTTTCCCTATTAACTGATTCTCAAGATTCTTGACCCAAAGTTTTCTTTGGCAAGATGCTGTTGTACTCAGAAAATAATCACCTTTTCTGATATTTTTTGTTTTGTTTGAGTTTATTAAGACAACCAATCACTAATAACTGTCCCAGATGATCAGATATGTGCCCGTTTACAGTTTGTGCTGACACAACATTTTCATAATTGGTCATTACATGATCTGTGGAACTGTTGCTTGACTCAGCTATTCTAGAGGGCACATGACCCAGTAGATCTTTAATATCATAGGATTGTATGCAGTCTTGTAAACCTTTGCATTCCTGGCTGTTGCTTAGTGTGTACATTAAAGTCTCCAACATTATAATCTTTACTGTATTGCCACCCTTGCACAGCTTCCCCAACACACTATCCAGTGCTTCCAGGAAAACCACGAGATTACCAGAAGGGGCTCGATATATACCTACCACAATAATTGGGACGGATACAATTGTTAACTTAATTATCAATGCTTCAAAATCTTTCTCAAAACAATAATCATTAACCCATGATACATTTCTACAGAACTTATTAGGTTACATTTCCGTATGTAAGTAGCAACACACCCTCCTTTATGTTCTATTCTACAGAAAAACGATGTAAGATTATACTCCTGTAACTTATAATATCGAATATTATGGTTAGCCTTTTGATGTTCGGTAACCACGATTATATGTGGAGCTAGATCTGTAACTGAGGCCTCAAAAACATCAATTTTGTTAGCCGAGCACTCGACATTTAATGTAAAAATGATACAGTAGTACAATTGTGAGAGGATATATCCTTATCAAAGTTAATGTTGTCACACAAATTGATAGTTTCTAAATTAGGAACACTGAGCGACTTTGTAATCCTAAAGAATCAACAGTATTGACATTGCAGTGAGGAATTATTTCTGTTTTGCTTGCTCTGCAGGCTTATATAAATATCACTTACGAATTTCGTGTGTATGACATCTCAGGTCAGGTCAGATCAGGTCAGGTCAGGTCAGGTCAGGTCAGGTCAGGTCAGGTCAGGTCAGGTCAGGTCAGGTCAGGTCAGGTCAGGTCAGGTCAGGTCAGGTCAGGTCAGGTCAGGTCAGGTCAGGTCAGGTCAGGTCAGGTCAGGTCAGGTCAGGTCAGGTCAGGTCAGGTCAGGTCAGGTCAGGTCAGGTCAGGTCAGGTCAGGTCAGGTCAGGTCAGGTCAGGTCAGGTCAGGTCAGGTCAGGTCAGGTCAGGTCAGGTCAGGTCAGGTCAGGTCAGGTCAGGTCAGGGAAGGTCAGGCCAGGCCAGGTCAGGCCAGGCCACTCCAGGCCAGGCCAGGCCAGGCCAGGCCAGGCCAGGCCAGGCCAGGCCAGGCCAGGCCAGGCCAGGCCAGGCCAGGCCAGGCCAGGCCAGGCCAGGCCAGGCCAGGCCAGGCCAGGCCAGGCCAGGCCAGGCCAGGCCAGGCCAGGTCAGGTCAGGTCAGGTCAGGTCAGGTCAGGTCAGGTCAGGTCAGGTCAGGTCAGGTCAGGTCAGGTCAGGTCAGGTCAGGTCAGGTCAGGTCAGGTCAGGTCAGGTCAGGTCAGGTCAGGTCAGGTCAGGTCAGGTCAGGTCAGGTCAGGTCAGGTCAGGACAGGACAGGTCAGGTCAGGTTAGATTAGGTTAGGTTAGGTTAGGTTAGGTTAGGTTAGGTTAGGTTAAGTTAGGTTAGGTTAGGTTAGTATAGGTTAGGTTAGGTTAGGTTAGGTCAGGTCATCAGATTGTGTACAATCTGTACTGCTGCTGATGTGTCACTCCGACCACTTCTAAAGCCGTGTTGGAAATCTCCTATTAAGTTATTCGTATAATAGTGCTTGATTAAGTTTTGCAGATTTATATTTTCAATTAATTTACCAAACCCCTTGGTTAAGGCAACTGGTCTGTAGTTCTGTGGCTATTTTCTTTCCTCTTTTTGATATAAAGCTTTAACTATAGCAAGTTTCAGTTTCATCGGAAAGCACCTCCTTCAAGTACACAATTAATTAGATGGACTAATGGTATGGCTAACTCACCCTTGCATTTTTTTAGAAAAGGAGAGAATTCATCCCATCCAGCTGAACTTTTACTTTTTAGGCTGTCAATTAGCTATGTTACGTCCTTGATGCTTACTGTAGGTAGCTTACAAGAGTCCCGTTTCTTTTCCTTATTATATTTATACTCCCTCTCTTGTTTTACGCAAGTATCATTTTCAATAGCATCTATAAAGTAATCATTAAATATATTACTAACTATGTAAGGATCAGAAAAATTATTATTAGGTATGTTTAAATCTATATAATTAATTTTAGATCTTTAATCAGTGTTCCTCATATCATTAACTACTGCCCAGCACATCTTTGAGACACAGTCAGAATTTCTGACCTGTTTACCAATATGTTCTACTTTCCTTCTCCTTACTTCCATGCGATACTCATATTTATATTTTTTGTAATCCTCTTTATATGAATAGAGACTGGTTTTCTATATAGCTTATATACATACTCAATTCCTTCTTTGAGTGTTTTCGTTTTATCATCTAGCTTTACACATTTGACTACTGGAGGCTTATATTTATTTACATCGATCTTCATTGTCGGGATAGTAATATCAATATGTCTAGTTAAAATTTTTACAAATACTTCCTAATTGCTGTCAACTCCCCTTTCCCTATTAACTGATTCTCAAGATTCTTGACCCAAAGTTTTCTTTGGCAAGATGCTGTTGTACTCAGAAAATAATCACCTTTTCTGATATTTTTTGTTTTGTTTGAGTTTATTAAGACAACCAATCACTAATAACTGTCCCAGATGATCAGATATGTGCCCGTTTACAGTTTGTGCTGACACAACATTTTCATAATTGGTCATTACATGATCTGTGGAACTGTTGCTTGACTCAGCTATTCTAGAGGGCACATGACCCAGTAGATCTTTAATATCATAGGATTGTATGCAGTCTTGTAAACCTTTGCATTCCTGGCTGTTGCTTAGTGTGTTTACATTAAAGTCTCCTAACATTATAATCTTTACTGTATTGCCACCCTTGCACAGCTTCCCCAATACACTATCCAGTGCTTCCAGGAAAACCACGAGATTACCAGAAGGGGCTCGATATATACCTACCACAATTATTGGGACGGATATAATTGTTAACTTAATTATCAATGCTTCAAAATCTTTCTCAAAACAATAATCATTAACCCATGGTACATTTTCTACAGAACTTATTAGGTTACATTTCCGTATGTAAGTAGCAACACACCCTCCTTTATGTTCTATTCTACAGAAAAACGATGTAAGATTATACTCCTGTAACTTATAATATCGAATATTATGGTTAGCCTTTTGATGCTCGGTAAATACGATTATATGTGGAGCTAGATCTGTAACTGAGGCCTCAAAAACGTCAATTTTGTTAGCCGAGCACTCAACATTTAATGTAAAAATGATACAGTAGTACAATTGTGAGAGGATATATCCTTATCAAAGTTAATGTTGTCACACAAATTGATAGTTTCTAAATTAGGAACACTGAGCGACTTTGTAATCCTAAAGAATCAACAGTATTGACATTGCAGTGAGGAATTATTTCTGTTTTGCTTGCTCTGCAGGCATATATAAAAATCACTTCCGACTTTCGTGTGTATGACATCTTAGGTTAAGGTTAAGGTTAAGGTTAAGGTTTAGGTTTAGGTTTAGGTTTAGGTTTAGGTTTAGGTTAAGGTTTAGGTTAAGGTTAAGGTTAAGTTTAAGGTTAAGGTTAAGGTTAAGGTTAAGGTTAAGGTTTAGGTTTAGGTTGAGGTTAAGGTTAAGGTTAAGGTTAAAGTTAAGGTTGGGTTGGGTTGGGTTGGGTTGGGTTGGGTTGGGTTGGGTTGGGATGGGTTGGGTTGGGTTGGGTTGGGTTGGGTTGGGTTGGGTTGGGTTGGGTTGGGTTGGGTTGGGTTGGGTTGGGTTGAGTCGGGTTGGGTTGGGTCGGGTCGGGTTGGGTTGTGTTGTGTTGGGTTGGGTTGGGTTGGGTTGGATTGGGTTGGGTTGGGTTGGGTTGGGTCGGGTTGGGTTGGGTCGGGTCGGGTCGGGTTGGGTCGGGTCGGGTTGGGTCGGGTCGGGTTGGGTTGTGTTGGGTTGGGTTGGGTTGGGTTGGGTTGGGTTGGGTTGGGTTGGGTTGGGTTGGGTTGTGTTGGGTTGGGTTGGGTTGGGTTGGGTTGGGTTGGTTTGGGTTGGGTTGGGTTGGGTTGGGTTGGGTTGGGTTGGGTTGGGTTGGGTTGGGTTGGGTTGGGTTGGGTTGGGTTGGGTTGGGTTGGGTTGGGTTGGGCTGGGCTGGGCTGGGCTGGGCTGGGCTAGGCTAGGCTAGGCTAGGCTAGGCTAGGTTAGGTTAGGTTAGGTTAGGTTAGGTTAGGTTAGGTTAGGTTAGGTTAGGTTAGGTTAGGTTAGGTTAGGTTAGGTTAGGTTAGGTTAGGTTAGGTTAGGTTAGGTTAGGTTAGGTTAGGTTAGGTTAGGTTAGGTTAGGTTAGGTCAGGTTAGGTTAGGTTAGGTTAGGTTAGGTCAGGTCAGGTCGGGTCAGGTCAGGTCAGGTTAGGTTAGGTTAGGTTAGGTTAGGTTAGGTTAGGTTAGGGTAGGTTAGGTTAGGTTAGGTTAGGTTAGGTTAGGTTAGGTTAGGTTAGGTTAGGTTAGGTTAGGTTAGGTTAGGTTAGGTCAGAATAGGTTATGTCAGGTTGGGTTAATTTAGGTCAGGTTAGGTTATGTGAGGTTACCTTATGTTAGGTTAGGTTAGGTTTTGTTAGGTTATGTTAGGTTAGGTTAGGTTAGGTTAAGTCAGGTCCGGTCAGATTAGGTTAGGTTAGGTTAGGTATGGTTAGGTTAAGTTAGGTCAGGTCAGGTTAGGTAGTTCAGGTCAGGTTATGTTATGTTAGGTCATCAGACAGTGTACAATCTGTACTACTGCAGAAACCGTTAATGAGGAATTGTGGGCTGCTCTGATTTGATGAGGTGAATGTGTGATTGTAGAAGTGACCATTGAATGTGGAATGATTCTCACATTAGCACCAGTGTCCACAAAAAACCATTTCTGAGAAGGTATAGCCTGGATGTACAAATATCCGAAAGAATAATTCGGAAGTAGTAGCCTGTGATCTGTTAGGTGACCTGACATCACAGTGTGGACCAGTGCACCTATATCAGGCAGCCATGCATGTTTGGGCCTTTGCACAGTGTGAGTGGCAATTCCTGGTTGTATTACCATAAATGGAACGATACCACCAGAAAGGATAAACTTGCTGATCCTGTGTTGTTACCCTGTGAATGTCATCACTTGAAGCTGTGGTATGGGATGGTGAAGGACGGTGTGGAATCTGGTGCTCAGCCAGTGTACTCTGTCTGTTGTATTGGGAAGATTGGCCTGTGCCGTGTGGGGGAGGCGTAATTCGAAGGGGGCAGACATAGATAACTCTCTTCTGTTGATTATCTTGTATGCAGCGTCGGCCAGCAATAATTTCGGTTGTAGAGATTCCTGATCGTGTGACAGGAGCTGCAGTTGGATAGCTTGCACCAGCTTTGCAACCCAGAAAGAAAGTAAAACTTCATCTGGCATAGATTTGCTATCAAAAACTGCTCTGATACTTCGCTACAGGCGTAGCAGGTTCTGCAGGAACAATCGGGGCAGGATGACTGTCCAAAGAGTAATTGTTGTCACTGAAAGAATCTGTTTTTGTAGTGAGTCTTGTAGTGGGTGGGGAGACAATGTGTCCAAAACTGGTTTATCAGCAATAAATGGAGAGCTCCAAGTGATCCGTGGGCTCAAAAAGTCTGTGTGGTTCATAGTGTAAGGGCACTGTTGCACACTACATGTCACAGGAGGTTATACGTACGACGCACTGGGAGTCACAAATTTAGGCACAGCACTCATGATTGGTTTGTTATAGATGAATGTAGAAGAAGATGTCATACCAGGTGCCATCACAGACGAAGTTGAAAGAGTCCACAATGGCACTGTTGATGACAGACAAAACTCCACGGCGTTGTATTTATCTTCCAATTTTATCCCAGTTGTTGGTGGTGATGTGCGTAGGAAACCATAGAAAGCCAGTGTATAGCCAGCATGAACACCATGTTGTAGTCCGAAAGCAGCGGAAGGTGAGCGATGTGGAGATGTTGAAGTAAACGCCCACATTGTCCAATCGGACATATGTTGAGCGTTGGATGTCACCAGAATGGTAGGTGTTATACTTATAACACAGAAACCACCATTTACCTTCACTATTTAATATTTTTATTGGAACAAGATACATCAAAACACAAAGAAATAGTTTTCGACAATCATAGTAACAGTCATGACAAATGTCCCACACAAACTAGTTAACAGTAGTAGTAGTAGTAGAGGGGGTTTGGGGGAACGACAGCAAGGTCTTCAGCACCCGTTCAATAACTAGTTAACAACCAAAGTAAGTAAAAATGTACAAAAGAGCAAAGATATTAATATTATCTGGCAGTACTGCCACAGTTACTACAAAGCCAAAACATTGGATACCACACATTACACTATGAGAAATATTTCTGAAAGAAGCTACAGTAATTTCACCCCAAATCATACAAAGCCAGAATCTTTGCATTTCATACTTTATTCTATGTGAATTATTTCTGAAAGAAGCTGCAGAAAGATCCTGTCACACATCTATCACTTTGTGGAATAGTTACTACAAAACCAAAATCATTGCATTACATCCATTACACTATGAGTATTATTTCTGCAAGAAGCTGCAGAAAGTTTCTCCCACAGCTGCGTCTCTTTGTTGGTGTGATTACCACAAAGCCAGATTCATCACATTTCATCCATTACCCTATGTGAATTATTTCTGAAAGAATCTGCAGAAAGCTCATCCCTCAGCAGTGTCTCTTTGTTCTTATGATTACAACAAAGCCAGAAACATCAGAATTCATTGATTACTCTATGTGAATTAGTTCTCAAAGAGGCCGCAGAAAGCTCCTCCCTCAGCAGCAACTTTTCGTTGGTATGGTTACTACAAAGCCAGAATAATCGCATTTCATCCATTACCCTATGTGATGTATTTCAGAGCGAAGATGCAGAAAGCTACTCCCTCATTTGATCTGTTAGTTGGTATAATTACTACACAGACAGAAACATCGCATTTCATCCATTACCCTAAGTGAAGTATTTCTGAAAGAAGCTGCAGGAAGCACCTGCCTCACTTGCATCTGTTTGTTGGTATGACTAGTACACAGACACAGTCATAACATTTTTACCATTACCTGATGTGAAGTTATTATGAGAGAAGCTACAGAAAGCTCCTCCCTCACTTGCGTATGTTTGTTGGTATGGTTACTTCGAAGACAGAATCATCGCATTTCATCTATTACCCTATGTGAAGTATTTCTAAAAGATAATGCAGAATGCTTCTCTCTCACTTGCATCTGTTGGTTCGTATGATGAGTACACAGACACAATCAATACATTTCATCCCTTCCTTGAAGTGAAGTATTTCAGAGGGAAGCTACAGAAAGCTCCTACCTCATTTGTGTTTGTTTGTTGGTATGGTTACTACAAAGCCAGAATCATTGCATTTCATCCATTACCCTATGTGATGTATTTTAGAGAGAAGATGCACAAAGCTGCTCCCACACTTGCATCTGTTTGTTGGTATGATTAGTACACAGAGACAATCATTACAATTCATCCATTACCTGATGTGAAGTATTTCTGAGAGAAGCTACAGAAAGCTCCTACCTCATTTGCATTTGTTTGTTGCTAATGTTACTACAAAGCCAGAATCATCGCACTTCGCCTATTACCCTATTTGAATTTTTTCAGAAAGAAGCTTCAAAAAGCTCCTCCCTCACTTGCATCTGTTTGTTGGTATGATTAGTACACAGACACAATCATTACATTTCATCCATTACCTGATGTGAAGTATTTCTGAGGGAAGCTACAGATAGCTCATCCCTCATTTGTGTTGTTTGTTGGTATGGTTACTACAAAGATAGACTCATCGCATTTCATCTATTAACCTATGTGAAATATTTTTGAAAGCAGCTGCATGAAGCTCCTCCCCCACTTGCATCTTTTTGTTGGTATGATTGGTACACACACACAATCATTACATTTCATCCATTACCTGATGTGAAATACTTCTGAGGGAAGCTACAGAAAGCTCCTCCCTCATTTGTGTTTGTTTTTTGGTATGGTTACTAAAAAAGTCAGAATTATCACATTTGGCCTAATACTCTATGTGATGTATTTCAGAGAGAAGCTGCAAAAAGCTCCTCCCTCACTTGCATCTGTTTGTTGGTATGATTGGTACACACACACAATCATTACATTTCATCCATTACCTGATGTGAAATACTTCTGAGGGAAGCTACAGAAAGCTCCTCCCTCATTTGTGTTTGTTTTTTGGTATGGTTACTAAAAAAGTCAGAATCATCACATTTGGCCTAATACTCTATGTGATGTATTTCAGAGAGAAGCTGCAAAAAGCTCCTCCCTCACTTGCATCTGTTTGTTGGTATGATTCGTACACAGACACGATCATTACATTTAAACCGTTACCTGATGAGAAGTATTTCTGAGGATAGTTACAGAAAGCTCCTACCTCATTTGCGTTTGTTTGTTGGTATGGTTCTTGCAAATCCAGAATCATGGCATTTCATCCATTACCCTATGTAATGTATTTCAGATAGAAGCTGCAGAAAGCTCCTCCCTCACATGCATCAGTTTGTTGGTATGATTACTACAAATTGAGAATTGTCGTATTTCATCTATTACCCTATGGGAAGTATTTCTGAGAAAAACTACAGGAAGCTACTCCCTAATTTGTGTCTGATTGTTGGTATGGTTACTACAAAGCCAGAATCAACGGATTTCATCTATTAAGCTACGTGAAGTTTTTCAGAGAGAAGCAGCAGAAAGCTCCTCCGTCACTTGCACCTGTTTTTTGTTATGATTAGAACACAGACACAATCACAACATTTCATCCATTACCTGATGTGAGTTATTTCTTAGGGAAGCTACAGAAACCTCCTCCATCATTTGCGTTTTTTTTGTTGGTACGGATACTACAAAGCCAGAAACATCGCATTTCATCTATTACCCTATGAGAAGTAAGACAGAGATTTAGGAACCAGGTTTTAAGTTGTAAGACATTTCCAGGGGCAGATGTGGACTCTGACCACAATCTATTGGTTATGACCTGTAGATTAAAACTGAAGAAACTGCAAAAATGTGGGAAATTAAGGAGATGGGACCTGGATAAACTGAAAGAACCAGAGGTTGTACAGAGTTTCAGAGAGAGCATAAGGGAACAATTGACACGAATAGGGGAAAGAAATACAGTAGAAGAAGAATGCGTAGCTTTGAGGGATGTAGTAGTGAAGGCAGCAGAGGATAAAGTAGGTACAAAGACGAGGGCTGCTAGAAATCCTTGGGTAACAGAAGAAAAATTGAATTTAATTGATGAAAGGAGAAAATATAAAAATGCAGTAAATGAAGCAGGCAAAAAGAAATACAAACGTCTCAAAATGAGATTGACAGGAAGTGCAAAACGGCTAAACAGGGATGGCTAGAGGACAAATGTAAGGATGTAGAAGCTTATCTCACTAGGGGTAAGATAGATACTGCCTACAGGAAAATTAAAGAGACCTTTGGAGAAAAGAGAACCACGTGTATGAGTATCAAGAGCTCAGATGGCAGCCCAGTTCTAAGCAAAGAAGGGAAGGCAGAAAGGTGGAAGGAGTATATAGAAGGTTTATACAAGTGCGATGTACTTGAGGACAATATTATGGAAATAGAAGAGGATGTAGATGAAGACGAAAAGGGAGATACGATACTGCATGAAGAGTTTGACAGAGCACTGAAAGACCTGAGTCGAAACAAGGTCCCCGGAGTAGACAACATTCCATTAGAACTACTGACGGCCTTGGGAGAGCCAGTCATGACAAAACTCTACCAGCTGGTGAGCAAGATGTATGAGACAGGCGAAATACCCTCAGACTTCAAGAAGAATATAATAATTCCAATCCCAAAGAAAGCAGGTGCTGACAGATGTGAAAATTACCGAACTATCAGTTTAATAAGCCACGGCTGCAAAATACTAACGCGAATTCTTTACAGACGAATGGAAAAACTGGTAGATGCAGACCTTGGGGAGGATCAGTTTGGATTCCGTCGAAATGTTGGAACACGTGAGGCAATACTGACCTTACGACTTATCTTAGAAGAAAGATTAAGAAAAGGTAAACCTACATTTCTAGTATTTGTAGACTTAGAGAAATCTTTTGACAATGTTGACTGGAATACTCTTTTTCAAATTCTAAAGATGGCAGGGGTAAAATACAGGGAGCGAAAGGCTATTTATAATTTGTACAGAAACCAGATGGCAGTAATAAGAGTCGAGGGGCATGAAAGGGAAGCAGTGGTTGGGAAAGGAGTGAGACAGGGTTGTAGCCTCTCCCCGATGTTATTCAATCTGTATATTGAGCAAGCAGTAAAGGAAACAAAAGAAAAATTTGGAGTAGGTATTAAAATTCATGGAGACGAAGTAAAAACTTTGAGGTTCGCCGATGACATTGTAATTCTGTCAGAGACGGCAAAGGACTTGGAAGAGCAGTTGAACGGAATGGACAGTGTCTTGAAAGGAGGATATAAGATGAACATTAACAAAAGCAAAACGAGGATAATGGAATGTAGTCAAATTAAATCGGGTGATGCCGAGGGAATTAGATTAGGAAATGAGACACTTAAAGTAGTAAAGGAGTTTTGCTATTTAGGAAGTAAAATAACTGATGATGGTCGAAGTAGAGACGATATAAAATGTAGGCTGGCAATGGCAAGGAAAGCGTTTCTGAAGAAGAGAAATTTGTTAACACCGAATATAGATTTATGTATCAGGAAGTCGTTTCTGAAAGTATTTGTTTGGAGTGTAGCCATGTATGGAAGTGAAACATGGACGATAACTAGTTTGGACAAGAAGAGAATAGAAGCTTTCGAAATGTGGTGCTACAGAAGAATACTGAAGATAAGTTGGATAGATCACGTAACTAATGAGGAGGTATTGAATAGGATTGGGGAGAAGAGAAGTTTGTGGCACAACTTGACTAGAAGAAGGGATCGGTTGGTAGGACATGTTTTGAGGCATCAAGGGATCACAAATATAGCATTGGAGGGCAGCGTGGAGGGTAAAAATCGTAGAGGGAGACCGAGAGATGAGTACACTAAGCAGATTCAGAAGGATGTAGGTTGCAGTAGGTACTGGGAGATGAAGCAGCTTGCACAGGATAGAGTAGCATGGAGAGCTGCATCAAACCAGTCTCAGGACTGAAGACAACAACAACAACAATGAGAAGTATTTCTGAGAAAAGCTGCAAAAAGCTCCTCCCTCAATTTCATCGGTTTGTTGGTATGATTAGCACACAGATACAATCATTAAATTTCATCCATTACCGGAATTGAAGTATTTCTGAGGGAAGCTGCAGAAAACTCCTCCCCCACTTGCATCTGTTTGTTGGTATGATTAGTACACAGACAAAATCAGTACATTTCATCCATTACCTGATGTGAAGTATTCCTGAGGGAAGCTAATGAAAACTCCTCCCTCAGTTGGATTCGATTCTTGGTATGGTTACTACATAGCCAGAATCACTGCATTTCATCCATTACCCTATGTGGTGTATTTCAGACAGAAGCTGCAAAAAGCTCCTCCCTCAGTTGCACCTGTTTTTTGTTATGAATAGCACACAGACATAATCATTACATTTCATCCATTACCTAATGTGAGGTATAACTGAAGGAAGCTACAGAAAGATCCTCCTTCATTTGAGTTTCTTTGTTGGTATGGTTACTACAAAACCAGAAACATCACATTTCATCTATAACCCTATGAGAAGTATTTCTGAGAAAAGCTGCAGAAAGCTGCTCCCTTAATAGAATCTGTTTGTTGGTATGATTAGTACACAGACACATTCATTACATTTCATCCATTACCGGATGTGAAGTATTCCTGAGGGAAGCTGCAGAAAGCTCCTCCCTCACTTGCATCTGCTTGTTGGTATGATTGGTACACAGAGACAATCATTACATTTCATCCATTACCTGATGTGAGTTATGTATGAGAGAAGCTGCAGAACGCTCCTCCCTCATTTGTGTTTGTTTGTTGGTATGGTTACTAAAAAACCAGAATCATTGCTTTTCATCCATTACTGTATGTGAAATATTTCTGAGAGAAGCTGTAGAACGCTCCTCCCTTAATTGCATCTGTTTGTTGGTATGATAAGTACAGAGACACAATCACTACAATTCATCCATTACTTGATTTGAGGTATTTCTGAGGGAAGCTGCAGAGAGTTCCTCCCTCACTTGCATCTGTTCGTTGGTATCAATAGTACACAGACGCAAACGTCATAATTAATGCATTACCAGATGTGAAGTATTTCTGAGAGAAGCTACAGGAAGCTCGTCACTCATTTGTGTTTGTTTGTTGGTATGGTTACTACAAAGCCAGAATCATTGCATTTTATACATTACCCTATCTGAAATATTTCTGAGAGAAGCTGCAGAACGCTCCTACCTCACTTGCATCTGTTTGTTGGTATGATTAGTACACAGACACAATCATTATATTTCATCCATTGCCGGATGTGAAGTGATTCTGAGGGAAGGAACAGAAAGCTCCTCCCTCATTTGTATTTGTGTGTTGGTATGGTCACTACAAAGCCAGAATCATCTCATTTCAGCTATTACCCCATGTGAAATATTTCTGAGAGAAGCTGCAGTACGCTCCTACCTCACTTGCATCTGTTTGTTGCTATGATTAGTGCACAGACAAAATCATTACATTTCATCCATTACGTGATGTAAAGTATTTCAGATCGAAGCTACAGAAAACTCCTTACTCATTTGCGTTAGATTCTTGGTATGGTTACTACAAAGGCAGAATCATTGCATTTCATCTATTACCATATGTGATGTATTTCAGACAGAATCTGCAGAAAGCTTCTCCACCACTTGCATCTATTTTTTGTTATGATTAGCACACAGACACAATCATTACAATTCATCCATTACTTGATTTGAGGTATTTCTGAGGGAAGCTACAGAAAGCTCCTCCCTCATTTGCGTTTGTTTGTTGGTGTCGTTACTACAAAGCCAGAAACGTTGCATTTCATCTGTTACCCAATGAGAATAATTTCTGAGAGAAGCTGCAGAAAGCTCCTTCCTCAATTGCATCTGTTTGTTGGTATGATTAGCACACAGACACAATCATTAAATTTCATCCATTACTTGATGTGAGGTATTTCTGAGGGAAGCAAGAGAACATTCCTCACTCATTTGCGTTTATTTGTTGGTATGGTTACTACAATGCCAGAAACAACTCATTTCATCGATTACCCTATGAGAAGTATTTCTGAGAAAAGCTACAGAAAGCACCTCCCTCATTTGTGTTTGTTTGTTGGTACGGTTACGACAAAGCAAGAATCATCACACTTCATCTATTACCCTATGTGAAATATTTCTGAGAGAAGCTATGAGAAGTATTTCTGAGAAAAGCTGCAGAAAGCTGCTCCCTCAGTTCCATCTATTTGTTGGTATGATTAGCACACAGATACAATCATTACATTTCATCCATTACCGGATGTGAAGTATTTCTGAGGGAAGCTGCAGAAAGCTCCTCCCTCACTTGCATGTGTTTTTTGGTGTGATTAGCACACAGACACAATAATGACTTTTCATCCATTACCTGATGGGAAGAATTTTTGATGGGAGCTACAAAAAGCTCCTCCGTCATTTACATTTGTTTGTTGGTATTGTTACTACAAAGCCAGATATATTGCGTTTCATCTATTACCCTACGAAAAGTATTTCTGTGAAAAACTACAAAAAGCTAATCCCTCATTTGCATTTCTTTGTTGGTATGGTTACAACAAAGCCAGAATCATTGCTTTTATTCCATTACCCTATGTGATGTATTTCAGACAGAAGCTGTAGAAAGCTCCTACCTCACTTGCATCTGTTTTTTTGTTATGATTAGCAGACAGACACAATCATTAGATTTCATACATTACCTGATGTGAGGTATTACTGAGGGAAGCTACAGAAAGCTGCTCCCTCATTTGCGTCTGTATGTTGGTATGGTTACTACATAGCCAGAAACATCGCATTTCATCTTTCACCCTATGAGAAGTATTTCTGAGAAATCTGCAGAAAGCTCCTCCAACATTTGTGTTTGTTTGTTTGTATGGTTACTAAAAAGCAAGAATCATTGCACTTCATCTATTGGCATATGTGAAATATTTCTGAGAGAAGCTGCAGAAAGCTCCTCCCTCACTTGCATCTGGTTGTTGCTATGATTAGAGCACAGATACAATCCTTACATTTCATCCATTACCTGATGTGAATTATGTATGAGAGAAGCTGCAGAACGCTCCTTCCTCTTTTGTGTTTGTTTGTTGGTATGGTTACTACAAAGCCAGAATCATTGCTTTTCACTCATTACTGTATGTGAAGTATTTCTGAGGAAAGCTGCAGAGTGTTAATAACTCACTTGCATCTTTTCGTTGTTATGAATAGTACACAGACACAAACATTATATTTCAGGCATTATCTGATGTGAAATATTTCTGAGAGAAGCTGTAGAACGCTCCTACTTCACTTGCATCTGTTTGTTGGTATGATTAGTGCACAGATACAATCATTACATTTCATCCATTACCTGATGAGAAGTATTTATGACAGAAGCTACAGAAAGCATTTCCCTCATTTGTGATTCTTTGTTGGTATGGTTACTACAAAACCAGAATCTTCGCATTTCATCTATTACCCGTTGTGGTGTATTCCAGAGAAAAGCAGCAGAAAGTTCCTCCCTCACTTGCATGTGTTTGTTGGTATGATTTGTACACAGACAAAATCATTATATTTCATCCATTACGTGACGTAAAGTATTTCCGAGCGAAGCTACAGAATGCTCCTTTCTCATTTGCGTTCGATTTTTGGTTTTGTTACTACAAAGGCAGAATCATTGCATTTCATCCATTACCATATGTGTTGTATTTCAGACAGAAGCTGCAGAAAGCTTCTCCCTCACTTGCATCTGTTTTTTGTTATGATTAGCACACAGACAAAATCATTACAATTCATCCATTACTTGATTTGAGGTATTTCTGAGGGAAGCTACAGAAAGCTCCTCCCTCATTTGCGTTTGTTTGTTGGTGTTGTTGCTTCAAAGCCAGAAACATTGCATTTCATCTATTACCCTATGAGAATTATTTCTGAGAAAAGCCTGAGAAAGCTCCTCCCTCAATTGCATCTGTTTGTTGGTATGATTAGTACAGAGACACAATCATTACATTTCATCCACTGCCAGATGTGAAGTATTTCTGAGGGAAGTTACAGAAACCTCCCCTCTCATTTCTGTTTGCTTTTTGGTATGGTTACTACAAAGACAGAATCATTGCATTTCATCCATTACCTTATGTGATGTATTTCAGAGAGAGACTGCTGTAAGCTTCTCCCTCACTTGCATCTGTTTTTTGGTTTGATTAGCACACAGACACAATCATTACTTTTCATCCATTACCTGATGTAAAGTATTTTTGATTTAAGCTACAGAGAGCTCCTCCCTCATTTGCATTTGTTAGTTGGTATTGGTACTACAAAGCTAGAAAAGTCGCATTTCATCTATTACACTATGAGAAGTATTTCTGAGAAAAGCTACAGAAAGCTAATTCCTCATTTGCGTTTCTTTGTTGGTATGGTTACTACAAAGCCAGAATCATTGCATTTCATCCATTACCCTATGTGATGTATTTCAGAGAGAAGCTGCAGAAATCTCGTTCCTCACTTGCATCTGTTTGTTTTTATGATTAGTACTCAGAGACAATCATTAAATTTCATCCATTACTTGATGTGAGGTATTTCTGAGGGAAGCTACAGAAAGTTCCTCCCTCATTTGCGTTAATTTGTTGGTATGGTTGGTATGGGGTGCAACAACTCAAGCCAACCTAAGCACATTATTGATACTACAGAAAAAAGTTATCAGAATTATTTGTGGTGCAAAACCCAGAGAATCATGTCGAAATCTGTTCCCAAAATTAGGAGTGCTTCCCATTATAGGTTTATACATATTGAAAGTTATATTGCTCGTTAAAACAATAAATCCAAATTTCAACTGTGACCTGCACCATTACGATACAAGGCAAAAGTTCAGATACCATGTAAATAGCCACAGAACAGCTTTATATGAAAAAAATGCACTTTATGCTGGGCTGAAGCTAGCTAATGCCCTACCAAAAAGTTTCACAACACTTCCTAGTAACAAATTAAAAGATCAACTAAAAAAATTTCTAATTGAAAACCCTTTTTATTCCTTAGACGAGTACTATATCTATATGGAAAGTGCTTCATAAGTATGTCAAGCTCATAGTTTAAAGTAACTTACAACTAATACGATGTTGATAACAACAATATTTGTAATATTGTAATTATGTGAAGTATTTATGAGAGAAGCTAAAGAAAGCTCCTCCCTCATTTGCGTTCGATTCTTCGTATGGTTACTACAAAGCCAGAATCATTGCATTTCCTCCATTACCCTATATGATGTATTTCAGACAGAATCTGCATAAAACTCCTCCCTCACTTGCATCTGTTTATTGTTATGATTAGCACACAGACACAATCATTAAATTTCATCCATTACTTGATGTGAGGTATGTCTGGGGGAAGCTACAGAAAGTTCCTCCCTCATTTGCGTTTATTTGTTGGTATGGTTACTACAATGCCACAAACAACGCATTTCGTCTATTACCCTATGAGAAGTATTTCTGAGTAAAGCTACAGAAAGCTCCTCCCTCATTTTTGTTTGTTTGATGGTATGGTTACTACAAAGCAAGAATCATCGTACTTCACCTATTACCCTATGTGAAATATTTCTGAGAGGAGCTGCAGGAAGCTGCCCCCTATGCTGCATCTGTTTGTTGGTATGATAAGAGCACAGATACAATCCTTACATTTCATCCATTACATAATGTGATGTATTTATGAGAGAAGCTAGAGAAAGCTATTCCCTCATTTGCATTCGATTCTACATATGGTTACTACAAAGCCAGAATCATTGCATTTCATACATTACCCTATGTGATGTATTTCTGCAGCTTCTGTCTGAAATACATCACATAGGGTAATGTATGAAATGCAATTATTCTGTTTCTGTAGTAACCTTACCAAGAAACAAACGCAAATGTGATACGAGCTTTCTGTTTGTATGCTTACTACAAAACCAGAAACATCACATTTCATCTATAACCCTATGAGAAATATTTCTGAGAAAAGCTACAGAAAGCTCCTCCCTTAATTGAATCTGTTTGTTGGTATGATTAGTACACAGGGACAATCATTACATTTCATATATTTCCTGAAGTGAAGTATTTTTCAGGGAAGCTACAGAAACCTCCACCCTCATTTGCGATTGTTTTTTGGTATGGTTACTACAAAGACAGAATCATTGCATTTCATCCATTACCTTATGTGATGTATTTCAGGGAGAAGCTGCGGAAAGCTCTTCCCTCAATTGCATCTGTTTTTTGGTGTGATTAGCACACACACACAATCATTACTTTTCAACCTTTACCTGATGTGAAGTATTTTTGATGGAAGCACAGAAAGCTCCTCCCTCATTTGCGTTTCTTTGTTGGTATGGTTACTACAAAGGCAGAATCATTGCATATTATCCAAGTATTTCTGAGAGATCTGCAGAACGCTCATCCATCACTTGCATCTGTTTGTTCGTATGATTACTGCACAGACACAATCATTACATTTCTCCATTACCCTATGTGATATCTTTCTGAGAGAAGCTGAAGGACGCTCCTACTTCACTTGCATCTGTTTGTTGGTATGATTAGTACAGAGACAGAATCATTACATTTCATCAATTGCCAGATGTTAAGTATTTCTGAGGGAAGGTACTGAAACCTCCTCCCTCATTTCCGTTTGATTTTTGGTATGGTTACTACAAAGACAGAATCATTGCATTTCATCCATTACCCTATGTGATGTATTTCAGACAGAAGCTGCAGAAAGCTCGTCCCTCACTTGCATCTGTTTGTTTTTATGATTAGTACACAGACACAATCATTACATTTCATCCATTACCAGATGTGAGGGTTTTCTGAGGGAAGCTACAGAAAGCTCGTCCCACATTTGTGTTTATTTGTTGGTATGGTTACTATAATGCCAGGAACAATGCATTTAATCTATTACCCTATGAGTAATATTTCTGAGAAAAGTTGCAGAAAGCTCCTCCCTCACTTGCATCTTTTTGTTGGTATGATTAGAGCACAGATACAATCCTTACATTTCATCCATTACATAATGTGAAGTATTTATTAAAGAAGCTAGAGAAAGCTCCTCCCTCATATGCCTTTGTTTGTTGGTAGGGTCACCACAAAGCCACAAACATTACATTTCATCCATTACCTGATGTGAAGTATTTCTGAGCGATGCTACAGAAAGCTCCTCCCTCATTTGCGTTCGATTCTTCGTATGGTTACTACAAAGCCAGAATCATTGCATTTCATCCATTACCCTATATGATGTATTTCAGACAGAAGCTGCATAAAGCTCATCCCTCACTTGCATCTGTTTTTTGTTATGATTAGCACACAGACACAATCATTAAATTTCATCCATTACTTGATGTGAGGTATTTCTGAGGGAAGCTACAGAAAGTTCCTCCCGCATTTGCGTTTATTTGTTGGTATGGTTACTACAATGCAAGAAACAACACATTTCATTTATTACCCTATGAGAAGTATTTCTGAGTAAAGCTACAGAAAGCTCCTCCCTCATTTGTGTTTGTTTGTTGGTATGGTTACTACAAAGCAAGAATCATCTCACTTCATCTTTTACCCTGTGTGAAATATTTCTGAGAGAAGCTACAGAAAACTCCTCCCTCACTTGCATCTGTTTGTTCGTATGATTAGTACACAGACACAATCATTACATTTCATCCATTACCTGGTGTGAAGTATTTCTAAGGGAAGCTACAGAAAGGTCCTCCCTCGTTTGCGTTTGTTTGTTGGTATTGTTACTACAAAGTCACAATATTTGCATTTGATCCATTACCCTTTGTGATGCATTTCAGAGAGAAGCTGCAGAAAGCTCCTCTCTCACTTGCATCTGTTTGTTGGTATGATGAGTATACAGACACAATCATTACATTTTATCCAGTAGCTGATGTGAAGTGATTCTGAGGGAAGCTGCAGAAAACTCTTTCCTCATTTGCATTTGTTTGTTGGTGTGGTTACTACAAAGCCAGAATCATCGCATTTCAGCCATTACCCTATGTTAAATATTTCTGAGAGAAGCTGCTGAGATCTCCTCCCTTATTTGCATCTGTGTGTTGGTATGATTAGTGCTCAGATACAATCATTACATTTCATCCATTACCTGATGAGAAGTATTTATGACAGATGCTACAGAAAGCTACTCCCTCATTTGCGTTTGTTTTTTGGTACGGTTACTACAATGAAAAAATCATTGCATTTCATACATTACCCTATGTGAAGTATTTCTGAGAGAAGCTGCAGAACTCTCCTCCTCACTTGCATCTGTTTGTTGGTATGATTAGTACACGGACACAATCATTACATTTCATCCATTACCTGATGTGAATTATTTCTGAGGGAAGCTGCAGAAAGCTCCTCCCTCACTTACATATGTTTGTTGGTATGATTAGTACACAGACACAATCATTACGTTGCATCCATTGCCTGATGTGAAGTATTTCTTAGTGAAGCTACAGAAAGCTCCTCCCTCATTTCCATCTGTTTGTTGGTTGGTTACTACAAAGACAGAATCCCTGCATTTGATTTATTACTTTATGTGAAATATTTCTGAGAAAAACTACAGGAATCTCCTCCCTAATTTGCATTTTATTGTTGGTATGGTTACTACAAAGCAAGAACATCGCGTATCATCTATTACCCTATGTGAAGTTTTTCAGAGAGAAGCTGCAGGAAGCTCCTCCCTCACTTGCATCCGTTTGTTGGTGTGATTAGTACACAGACACTATCATTACATTTCATCCAATACCTGCCGTGAAGTATTTGTGAGGGAAGCTACAGAAAGCTCCCCCCTCATTTGCGTTTGTTTGTTGGTATTGTTACTACAAAGACAGAATCATTGCAATTGATCCATTACCTTATGTGATGTATGTCAGAGAGAAGCTGCAAAAAGCTCCTCCCTCACTTACGTCTGTTTGTTGGTATGGTTACTACAAAGCCAGAAACATCGCATTTCATCTTTTACCCTATGAGAAGTATTTCTGAGAAAAGCTGCAGAAAGCTCCTCCCTCACTTGCATCCGTTTGTTGGTGTGATTAGTACACAGACACAATCATTACATGTCATCCATTACCTGATGTGAAGTATTTCTGAGGGAAGCTACAGAAAGCTCCTCCCTCATTTGTATTTGTTTGTTGGTATGGTCACTACAAAAGCAAGAATCATCGCATTTCAGCTGTTACACCATGTGGAATATTTCTGAGAGAAGCTGCAAAAATCTCCTCTCTTACTGTCATCTGTTTGTTGGTATGATTAGTGCACAGATACAATCATTACATTTCATCCATTACCTGATGAGAAGTATTTATGACAGAAGCTACAGAAAGCTTCTCCCTCATTTGTGTTTCCTCGTTTGTATGATTACTACAAAACCAGAATCTTCGCATTTCATCTATTACCCTATGTGGTGTACTCCAGAGAGAAGCAGCAGAAAATTCCTCCCTCACAAGCATCTGTTTGTTGGTATGATTTGTACACAGACAAAATCATTACATTTCATCCACTATGTGGATTATCCTATGAGAAGTATTTCTGAGTAAAGCTACAGAAATCTCCTCCCTCATTTGTGTTTGTTTGATGGTTATGGTTACTACAAAGCAAGAATCATCGTACTTCATCTATTACCCTATGTGAAATATTTCTGAGAGGAGCTGCAGGATGCTGCCCCCTATGCTGCATCTGTTTGTTGGTATGATAAGAGCACAGATACAATCCTTACATTTCATCCATTACATAATGTGATGTATTTATGAGAGAAGCTACTAAAAGCTCCTCCCTCATTTGCGTTCGATTCTTTGTATGGTTACTACAAAGGCAGAATCATTGCATTTCATCCATTACCCTATGTGATATATTTCAGAGAGAAGCCGCAGAAAGCTCCTCCCTCTCTTGCATCTGTTTGTTGGTATCATTAGTAAACAGACACAATCATTACATTTAATCCATTACTTGATGTGAAGTATTTCTGAGGGAAGCTACAGAAAACTCCGCACTCATTTGCGTCTGTTTGTTGGTATGGTTACTACAAAGCCAGAAACATCGCATTTCATCTTTTACCTTATGAGAAGTATTTCTGAGGAAAGCTGCAGTAAGCTCCTCCAACATTTGTGTTTGAGTGTTGGTATGGTTACTACAAAGCAAGAATCATCGCACTTCATCTATTGCCCTATGTGAAATATTTCTGAGAGAAGTTGCAGAAATCTCCTCCCTCACTTGCATCTGTTTGTTGGTATTATTAGAGCACAGATACAATTCTTACATTTCATCCATCATCTGATGTGAACTATGTATGAGAGAAGCTGCAGAACGCTCCTCCTTCATTTGTGTTTGTTTGTTGGTATGGGTACTACAAAGCCAGAATCATTGCTTTTCATCCATTACTGTATGTGAAGTATTTCTGAGAGAAGCTGCAGAGCGTTCCTCCCTCACTTGCATCTGTTCGTTGGTATGAATAGTACACAGACACAAACATTATATTTCATAAATTAACTGATGTGAAATATTTCTGAGCGAAGCTACAGGAAGCTCCTCACTCATTTGCGTTTCTTTGCTGGTACAAAGCCAGAGTCATTGCATTTTATCCTTTAACCAATCTGAAGTATTTCTGAGAAAAGCTGCAGAACGCTCATCCATCACTTGCATCTGTTTGTTCGTATGATTAGTGCACAGACACAATCATTAGATTTCTATATTACCCTATGTGAAATATTTCTGAGAGAAGCTGCTGAACGCTCCTACCTCACTTGCATCTGTTGGTTGGTATGATTAGTGCACAGACACAATCATTACATTTCATCCATAACCTGATGTGAAGTGATTCTGAGGGAAGCTACAGAAAGATCCTCCCTCATTTGTATTTGTTTGTTGGTATGGTCACTACAAAGCCAGAATCATCGCATTTCAGCTATTACCCCATGTGGAATATTTCTGAGAGAAGCTGCTGAAATCTCCTCCCTTACTAGCATCTGTTTGTTGGTATGATTAGTGCGCAGATACAATCACTACATTTCATCCATTACCAGATGAGAAGTATTTATGACAGAAGCTACAGAAAGCTTCTCCCTCACTTGTGTTTCTTCGTTGGTATGGTTACTACAAAACCAGAATCTTTGCATTTCATCTATTACCCTATGTGGTGTATTCCAGCGAGACAGCAGAAAGTTCCTCCCTCACAAGCATCTGTTTTTTGGTATGATTAGTACACAGATGAAATCATTACATTTCATCCATTACGTGATGTAAAGTATTTCGGAGCGAAGCTACAGAAAGCTGCTCCCTCAATTGCGATCGATTCTTGGTATGGTTACTACAAAGGCAGAATCATTGCATTTCATCCATTACCATATGTGATGTATTTCAGATAGAAGCTGCAGAAAGCTTCTCCCTCACTTACATCTGTTTTTTAGTATGATTAGCACACAGACACAATCATTACAATTCATCCATTACCTGATTTGAGGTATTTCTGAGGGAAGCTACAGAAAACTCCTCCCTCATTTGCGTTTGTTTGTTGGTGTGGTTACTTCAAATCCAGGAACATTGCATTTCATCTATTACCCTATGAGAATTATTTCTGAGAAAAGCCTGAGAAGGCTCCTCCCTCACTTGAATCTGTTTTTTGTTATGATTAGCAAACAGACACAATCATTACATTTCATCCATTACTTCATGTGAGGTATTTCTGAGGGAGGCCACAGAAAGTTCCTCCCTCATTTGTGTTTGTTTGTGGGTATGGTTACTACAAAGCAAGAATCATCGCACTTCATCTATTACCCTATGTGAAATATTTCTGAGAGAAGCTGCAGAAAGCTGTGCCCCTCTGCTGCATCTGTTTGTTCATATGATTAGTGCACAGACACAATCATTACATTTAATCCATTACCGGATGTGAAGTATTTATGAGAGAAGCTGCAGAATGCTCCCCCCTCATTTATGTTTGTTTCCTGGTATGGTTACTACAAAGACAGAATCATTGCATTTCATCCATTACCTGATGTGAAGTATTTCTGAGAGAAGCTACAGGAAGCTTCTCAATCATTTGCGTTTCTTTGTTGATATCGTTACTACAAAGCCAGAATCATTGCATTTTTTCCATTACCCTATCTGAAGTATTTCTGAGAGAAGCTGCAAAACGCTCATCCGTCACTTGCATCTGTTAGTTCGTATCATTAGTGCACAGACACAATCGTTACATTTCATCCATTACCCTAAGTCAAATATTTCTGAGAGAAGCTGCAGAACGCTCTTCCCCCACTTGCATTTGTTTGTTATTATGATTAGTACACAGACACAATCGTTACATTTCATCCATTACCTGATGTGAAGTGATTCTGATGGACGCTACAGAAAGCATTTCCCTCATTTGCATTTGTTTGTTCGTGTGGTTACTACTAAGAAAGAATCGTTGCATTTCTTACATTACCCTATGTGATGTATTTCAGACAGAAGCCTCAGAAAGCTCCTGCCTCACTTGCATCTGTTTTTTTTTTTATGATTAGCACACAGACACAATCATTACATTTCATCCATTACCTGATGTGAGGTATTTCCGAGGGAAGCTACAGAAAGCTCCTCCCTCATTTGCGTTTATTTGTTGGTGTGGTTACTACAAAGCCAGAAACATCGCATTTCATCTATTACCCTATGAGAAGTATTTCTGAGAAAAGCTGCAGAAAGCTCCTCCCTTAATTGCATCAGTTTTTTGGTATGATTAGTACACAGACACAATCATTACATTTCATTCATTACCTGATGTGAAGTATTTTTGAGGGAAGGTGCAGAAAGCTCCGACCTCACATGCATCTGTTTCTTGGTATGATTAGTACACAGACAAAATCATTACATTTCATCCATTACCTGGTGTGAAGTACTTCTGAGGGAAGCTACAGAAGGCTCCTCCCTCATTTGTGTTCGATTCTTGGTATGGTTACTACAAAGCCAGAATCATTGCATTTCATCCATTATCCTATGTGATGTATTTCAGACAGAAGCTGCAGAAAGCTCCTCCCTCACTTGCATCTGTTTTTTGTTATGATTAGCACACAGACACAATCATTACATTTCATCCATTACCTGATGTGAAGTATTTCTGAGGGAAGCTACAGAAAGCTCCTCCCTCACTTTCATCTGTTTGATGGTATGGTAACTACAAACCAGAAACAACTCATTTCATGGATTACCCTATGAGAAGTATTTGTGAGAAAAGCTATAGAATGCTCCTCCCTCATTTGTGTTTGTTTGTTGGTATGGTTACTACAAAGCAAGAATCATCGTACTTCATCTATTGGCTTATGTGAAATATTTCTGAGAGAAGCTGCAGAAAGCTCCTCCCTCACTTGCATCTGTTTGATGGTATGATTGGAGCACAGATACAATACTTACATTTCATCCATTACTTTATGTGATGTGTTTCAGAGAGAAGCTGCAGAAAGCTCCTCCCTCACTTGCATCCGTTTGTTGGTGTGATTAGTACACAGACACAATCATTACATGTCATCCATTACCTGATGTGAAGTATTTCTGAGGGTAGCTACAGAAAGTTCCTACCTCACTTGCATTTGTTTGTTGGTATGGTTATTACAAAGCCAGAATCATTGCATTTCATCTATATCAACGTGAAGTATTTGTGAGAAAAGGTACAGAAAGCTCCTCCCTCATTTGCGTTTGATTATTGGTATTGTTACTACAAAGACAGAATCATTGCATTTCATCCATTACCCTATGTGATATATTTCAGAGAGAAGCTGCATAAACCTCCTCCCTCACTTGCATCTGTTTCTTGGTATGATTAGTACACAGAGACAATCAGTACATTTCATCCAATGTATTGTGGTGTGTTGGGGCTTATGGGCGCTCAACATCGAGGTCATCAGCGCCCTGACACACACTGACAGGAACGAACGTGGGCAGACCTAAGGTAACTAAAGCACACACTCAAAGAAAGCAGCAAAAGAAGGAAAATAGTACATATGTAAGTAAAACCTATGGAAAGGGAAACATAGCAACAAGAATGTTACAGGAAATTGTTATTGGCTGCCCACTTACATAAAATATGGGCTAGCTTGTCACACAGCAAGCAAATTAAAATCCTCTCCCTAAATTCTTTGTAACAACATTTGACATTCGTCCAATTGTTGCCTAAAAGAGATGGCAGGTCCACTGGCAAGTCAGCTGCGCCCGCTGGTCAGAAAATAAAACGCAATCCTATAAAACGTGGTGCACAGTGACCTGGATGCCGCAAGCACTACACATTGAGGGTCCTCTCGCCGGAGCAGGTAGCCATGCATCATAGGGCTGTGGCCTATTTGAAGCCAATTGAGGAGAACCTCATCCCGTCGATGGGGCTGAAATGAAGTACACCACACACGCGTTGTGGGCTTGACTATACGGAGCTTGTTGTCAGTCACTTCCAGCCACTCATCCTCTCACGGACGCATAACCTGTGAGCTCAACAGCAAGGTGAGTGTGTGCAAGGGGATAGCACACTGAGATACTTGTGGGGCGAGACACGCCTCCTTGGCTGCGAGATCTGCCCTTTCATTCCCAGCAATGCCGACATGCCCCGGAACCCAGCAGAAAGCTACAACTTTCCCCAGGCTCTGTAGTCGAAGGAGGGCGTCCTGGATGGTCTGGACAGTTTTGTATGCCGGATACAAATGTTGCAATAAGTGAAGGTCACTGAGTGAATTGGAACAGACAAGAAATTTAGCAGAGGAAGAATGTCTCATGTGCTCCAGTGCCCGCAAGATCGCAGACAATTCTGCATGAATGACATCGAAAGTCTGAGGCAGGCGGACCTTGAAGACACGATCTGGAAAAACAGCTGAGCACCCAACAGAATCCCCTTGTTTCGACCCTTCCGTAAAAACAGCTACATAGTCGTGGTGCTCAGATAAAATGTCAGAAAATGCTGCATTAAAAACGGTGGCAGGAGTGCAATCTCTCTTGTGCTGGAATAAATCTAAAATTACTCTGGGCCTCTTCAGTAACCAGGGTGGCAGGCAGTTAAAACCCTGGATTTGGGGTTGTACAGACTCCACACCGAGGGACTCTAGTACACGGATCCCAAACGGCAATGTTGCCCGGGGACGGCGGGAAAAAAGGTGGTCCAGAGGTGGATGGACAACAAGATGGTGAGCAGGTGAGCTGGGAGCTGCAAGAAACTTACAAGCCTGGCGCACCAGCAGGATCTGCCGCCGGATGGTAAGTGGCGGTTCCCCAGCCTCAGCACAGAGGCTGGGTATGGGACTGGTCCGATAAGCACCCGTGGCCAGTCAAATCCCAGCATGGTGAACAGCGTCAAGGATCTGCAAATAAGGAGGCCTCACTGACCCATATACTGTGCACCCATAGTCCAACCGTGATCGCACGAAAGCTCGGTAAAACTGAAGGAGACGCACCCTGTCCACTCCCCAAGACCTGTGGCTGAGGCACTTGAGGATGTTGAGTGCCTTCAGGGTTCTGGCTTTCAAGTCACGTAGGTGTGGCAGCAATGACAACCTGGAGTCAAAAATTAGGCCCAGAAACCACACTGTTTCTCTAAAATGTAGGACAGTATCCCCCATATGCAAGGCAGGCAAAGTAAAAAGTCTACGAGAACGATTAAAATGAACACAAACACACTTATCGGCAGAGAACCAAAAACCCGTCTTTGCAGCCCACTCCTCTAACCACTGCACTGTTGGCTGCAACTGATGGCTCACGGTTGCAACACTGGAGGAGGAACAGAAAACAGCAAAGTCGTCCACAAATAAGGAGCACTGTACTGGACTCCTCACTGTAGACGTTATACTGTTGATGGCTATGGCAAAGAGGGTAACGCTTAAAATTCTGCCCTGGGGGACACCTTTCTCTTGCTCAAAGCGATCAGACATTGTGTTACCAACGCGGGTCTGAAAAAACCGCTGAGACAGGAAAGACCGAATGAAAATCGGGAGGCGGCCACGAAAGCCCCAGTGATGCAGTTGTGCAAGAATACAATATCTCCAAGTAGTATCATATGCCTTACTGATATCAAAGAAGATACCAATACAGTGATGCTGACGGAGAAAAGCCTGCTGAATAGCCATCTCCAGGAGGGTCAGGTTGTCGACCGTGGACCGAAATTTTCGGAATTCACACTGAAAGTGGCTTAGGAGCTGTCTGGTCTCTAACAGACAGACCAGACACTGGTTAACCATCTGTTCCAGGGTCTTTCCGACACAGTTTGTCCAGGAGATACTACAATAACTACTGGGATATGTGCGGTCCCTTCCTGGTTTGAGGAGAGGTATGAGGATTGCCTCCCGCCACGAGGTGGGGAACACTCCTGTCTGCCATATGAGATTAAAACATTTGAGGAGGATTTCCTTTGACACCGCTGGCAGATGTCGAAGCATGGAGTACCAGACTTGGTCGTAACCTGGTGCAGTGTCAGATGTCTCACTAAGAGCCGATTCAAGTTCCCACATGGAGAAAGGGGAGTTGTACACCTCAGAACTGTTCAACTGAAAGTCCAAGTTCGCTCTTTTGACAGTTGCCCGGTAGTAACGAAACGCTGGATCCTGATTTGCAGTGGCAGTACTTTGTGCAAAATGCTGTGCCAGCGTCTGAGCAATGGCTCTGGGTGTCGTTTGGAAGCATCCCTGGTTCAGGACAGCAGCTATCGGAAAACGGCTATGTTTACCGGAAATCCTCCGGATGGCTTCCCATACTTTTGTGGAACAAGTGGAATGGTTGATGGAGTCCAGGAACGCCTGCCACGACCTCTTCTTGCTCTCTCATATAATCCGATGACACTTTGCCCTCATCACCCGAAAAGCTGCAAGGTTCTCTACAGTTGGCCGGCATTTGAACCTACACAGAGCTGCCCGCCTAGCCCTGATTGCACAGCGGCATTCCTCGCTCCACCAAGGGACAGGCTGCAGCTTCAGTTGTCCCGTGGACTGTGGGATGGACACTTCACTGGGGTGGTGGATCACTTCAGTAATATTATCCACCCATTCCTGGACACTGACCTGATGTTCAAATTGGGTGAGTTGACTATACAGTGCCCAGTTGGCTTTACCGAGCACCCATCAAGGCGGTTTCCTTTCTGGTTCCACTGCATGTGGCAGGTGAATCTGGATGGGGAAGTGATCGCTGCCATGTAAGTCATCAACCACGACCCATGCAGCAGTGTGGGCGATGGCTGGAGGGCAAAGCGAGAGATCAATGGCAGAGAACGACCCAGTTGCAATGCAAAAATGTATGCTTTGACCTGTATTTAGCAAATGGGCACTGGAGACAGAAGAAGACTCTCAATTGCTCTACCCCTGGGGCAAGTACTCGCAGAGCCCCAAAGCATATTGTGTGCATTAAAATCACCACAGAGGATGAAGGGGTGGGGCAGCTGTGTAAGAAGATCACTGAGAGCCTCTTCGTCAAGCACATCATGTGGGGGCAGGTAAAGCGAACGTACTGTTAGCATATGGCGCACATGTACTAATATTGCAACTGCCTGTAAATCCGTCGTGAGGGAGAGAGGCGAGGAGTGGTAGTCGGTGTTGACGAAGATACCTACTCCTCCTCGAGCTCTCTGTCCACTCAGCTTGTCCTTTTTGTGGAGGACATAACCACGTAGCTCTGGGGTGTATGTTTCACTGAAATTTATCTCTTGCAGACATACACACATAGGTCTATCCTGAATCAATAGACGTAGTTCCTCCACATGTGTCCTGAACCCTTGCAGGTCCTTTGTAGTATGGGAGCCATCACAGTGGTTGTATTTTCTGCCTCTCTTTCCTCCGAGGTGGGGAGACTGCAGTGGGTGGAGGCTCAGTCTTGGGGCGAGATGATTGCCCCATATTCTCAGACTCCATCAGTTCTGGGGAAGAGTCTGATGAAGCGTCTACCGGGACCACATTAACATGATCTGAGGGTTTACCAGCCGATTTAATCTGCTGTTGCTGCTTCACATGGGCTTTCCTTTGTTTAGAAGGCTTTGCTGGAACCAGAGCTGGGGCGTTTATGACCATGCTGTGCTTTGGAACAGCCTCAGCAGTCGGAAATGCCTGGGGCTCTTCAGTGTGAGCTACTGTACCTTTCTCTGCTGTTCTAGGAGGGGCTACAGGTGCAGATACAGTTGCTGCCTTGCAAATGCACTGACATGTGCACGTGTTCGTGCCAGCACTAACAACCTCCGTCTGTGTAGATGCATCGACCTTCAGAGGCGGCTTATGAACAATGGAAGCAAAGGACGTTACAAATGTGGGGGCCTGCATGGTATTGAAAGTAAGAATGAAGGAGTCTGATTTCACCAGGTTCCCATCCACCCTTTTCATGATTTTCTGAACGTCAAAAATTCCCTCCTGAGCCCATTCACTGTTTAATTCTTCTACAGGAGTGTCCACGAGATCTCTACAGGTAACAACACCCTTACTGGAGTTCAGGGTGCTGTGAAGCTCTGTATCGATAGTGTATTCCCCCAAGCTTTTAGCTGTTTGAAGGTTAACTGCTTGCTGAGCAGTTGATGTTTCAACAAGCAGTGTCCCATTCCGTAAACGCTTCACTGATTTTAAAGTTCCAGCTATTCATTCTAGACACTTTTGGATATAGAATGGCGAAACCTTTTCAAAGGATCCCTCTTTCCTTTTTAAAATTAAAAACACATTCTGGTTTTCAGTATGTGTTCTGTTACTCTGAAATGCTGTACGTTTGCTGATGCCGGAGTCAGGAGGACTGGCTAACCTAGTGCTCTTGTTGGATTGGGCGGTGGTGCCTACCAGCGGACCAACCATCCCACTGGCCATCGAAAAATTAGAAGGAGGAAAAGAGGATGAATTCGTGGTATTCATGGTCGTCCCATTAGCAGCTAGGGAAACGTACGTCCAACCAGACAGAGCCCCGCATGCCTGGATAAGCCTTGTACAACTGAGATGTGGCAGGTTACCCAGAAGTTGCCCGCTACCGACTGTTCCACCTCAACAGCCATGCATCTTTTCGGCGTGCAGCACACCTTAAGATTGAAAGATTTTTATGGAGGTATGTACGGTCCTCGTGATCCAGGCAACCAAGCCAAGCTCCCCGGTCCCTAAGACACACAACATATCATCGTTGCGCCAAACGGTGGTCGCTAAAGCATGCCCAGAGCTTATGGTATCAGCAGACAGGCGGCGCACACCAGTCCACAGCTCGAGGCCCCCGGGTTCGCCAAGCCCGTACCCAGAAAATGAATGCTGAGCCCCCTGAGGGATACATTTCATCCATTACCAGAAGAGAAGTACTTCTGAGGGAAGCTGCAGAAAGCTCCTCCCTCACTTGCAACTGTTTGTTGGTAGGGTTACCACAAAGCCATAATCATCTCATTTCATCTATTACCCTATGTGAAGTATTTCTGAAAGATGCTACAGAAAGCACCTCCCTCATTTGAGTTTGTTTATTTGTATGGTTAATACAAAGCCAGAATCATCGCATTTCACCTATTATCGTATGTGAACTATTTCTGAGAAAATCTACAGAAAGCGCCTCCCTAATTTGCGTTTGTTTGTTGGTATGATTACTACAAAGCCAGTGTCATTGCATTTAATCCATTACCCTATGTGATGTATTTCAGAGAGCAGCCAAGATGGCCGCCGAGTGAGATCACAGGTATTTTCTTCGTCCGCTAAAATAACTTATTTAAGAGGAAATAGTGCCAAGTTTAAATATTCTTTGTTTTTATTACTTGCTGTAGTGTCCGTTCTTGTCACACAACTGAATATTAGCGTCCAAGCGGAGCTTGTTCTTGAAAAAACTTGTTCTTTAGCTGAGGTCCCGATAATCGCGACATAACCCGTAATTTTGCGTGACATAAACACAACAAATTCTATTCAAGTTTTCTTGATAGTGCAAAAATCGTTTAAAAAAGACAGCTACTAGTTTCATCAGTGTCTATTGTCGCAATAAAAGTGTAATTAAACATTTCTAAATCGTATTTAACTAACACATTTCGTATTGTTTACTAGTTAGATAGACGCGATCTAGGTCTAAATTTTCCGAGTTATAAACGTTTAAAAACCTGACCAAACACGCCTGATAACTTAAATTCTCTAAAAGCAAAGTAATTACAAATTCATTCTTCTGTTTTTGCATCTCTAAATCAGTAGAAAAACAACAACCACCGCACATAAGATTCTTTGTGTCGTTTTTTTTGCTTGCAGACATACAATCTCGCGACCTTGACAAATTTAAAACATTCTTTAAACTTAACTATTCTTTCGAAACTGACCATGAGTGAGAAATGTGGGAGCTGTTATAGGGTAGTGAGTAGAGGGATTTGTTGCCAATCTTGTAGGAAATATTTTCACTGGGGGGGGGGGGGGGGGGGGGGGGATGCAGTGGGGAGAATGTTGGGAGAACAGAAGAGGCTCTCTCGTGGAACTGCAGAGTATGCAGTAGGAACATTTTGATTGGGGAGCAGGAAAGGATAATCTGTGCCCTTCAGGCACGGTTGGAGGAAGCAAGGAAGGAACTGATAAGGATCAAGGGAAATAGGGGGGAGGAGGGTGGTTGGGAACTGGCAGCTGGTAGGAGGATAGGAAGAAAGAGAATGCGATCTGATAGTTTTATCATCAACACCAAAAACAGGTATCTGCCACTGCCAGAGTTAAGTGGAGAAGAGCCTCAGGTAGAATGAGGAGCAGGAAATGTGCAGCACACTTCAACCGAGGCCAAGAAGCCTAGGAATGTACAAAGTGTTAGGAAGAAGAAAGTGCTGCTGCTAGGTAGTAGCCATGGGCGAGGTGTAGGCCCTCAGTTACAGGAAAGTTTAGGGGCAGCGTACCAGGCCACCAGTATCTTCAAACCAAATGCAGGGCTAAGTCATGTGATAGAGGACCTAGGGTCTTTATGTAAGGATTTTACAAAAGAGGACCATGTAGTGATAGTGGGTGGCGCGGGAAACAGTTTGGACAGGGATGGGGCATATGAAATAGGTGGTGACCTGGACAAGATAGCTTCCCTGACTCATGGCACCAATGTACACTTTGTTGAGCTGTTCCGGCGTCATGATCAGCCACGCCTTGATGGAGCTGTGAGGCGAATCAATGTGGGGCTGGGGATGGCTCTGAGGACGGCCAACTTTGCTCATGTTTCTCTGGTGCCCGTCGGGACTATCAACAGATGGGGTTTCACTAGGCATGGCCTACACCTAAACAGGACTGGGAAGGGAAGATTGGTACAGCTGATTCATGAAAGTATAGGGGGTGGATCTCGGGCCACACATGGTCAAATACCTGTTGTCATAGGTAGGAAAAGTAGGTCTTTTTTAGGATAAATCCAGACAACAGGTTCCCCTGCCTAAAGAGTATCTCTAGCAGTTCAAAAAATACTGAAACAATCACTCACAAGACAGATTATAACACTCCAAAAATCACACATACCAGATGTCACAAAGAAAAACAAACCATCGGAAAGAGTAACATGGGGCATTTCACAGACTTAACAATCCTCCATCAAAACATGCAATCAATAAAAAATAAAATACAAGCATTAGAAGTTGAGCTCCAATCTTTGAACTGCACAGTAGTTTGTATTACTGAGCACTGGTGTAGAGACACAGAAATCCAACATGTAGTATTATCATTGTATGAAAGGGCAAACTCTTACTGCAGAACTACTTCAAGGGGTGGAGGATCATGCATTTATATCAGAAAAGGAACACAGTTCAAATCTAGACATGACCTCAGTACAGTAAGTGAAGACAAACACATTGAAATATCAGCTATTGAATTATCAGGGTTCGATATCACCAAGAAATTAATCATTTTGTGTGTGTATAGATCTCCCAGTGGTAGTGTGGACACTTTTTTCAATAAATTAACAGAAGTTCTAGATAAAGTCTCAAGTACAAAGGTCAACATAATTCTGTGTGGGGACATAAACATCAACACTAACATCATAAATGAATCCAGCAGCACCTTCATAAATATCCTTCAAAGTTTTGGCATGTCCCTATTGGTCAATAGTGCAACAAGGGTTACTACAATGACTGCGTCAGTAATTGACCATGTGGCCACAAATATAGACAGGGAAAAATGTGATGTAGCTGTAAAAGATCTCGGACTATCAGACCATCTCTGTCAAATAACGACAGTAAAATCAGGCATCGAATCATTCCCTAAACTACAAGCCTATAAACGACATCTATCAGAAATCAAAATAAAAGATTTTTCAAAAGAACTAGAAAAACAAAGCTGGGATGAAGTGTATAAGGAAACCAATGTGAATATGAAATTCTCCAAATTCTCCACATTGTTTAAATTGAACTTTGAAACAGCATTTCCAAAAGTATGCATGACTGTATCAACATCTCACAAAAACAGATGGATAACAGCAGGTATTAAGAAGTCCTCCCAAACACTTAAACACCTCAGTTCCATGAAAAATATTCACAATGATCCAGAATTCTTAAATTTCTATCATAGATACAAAAAGATTTATAGGAAGGTGCTGATTGCTGCAAAAAAGTCATTTAATGACAAAATAATATATAATGCAGAGAATAAAAGCAAAGCAGTCTGGGATGTTATAAAAAAGGAAACGGGGAGAGGCAAACAAACGCAGAATAACATACTGCTAAGGGAGGGGGATAAGGTAATAAATGATCCACAACACTTAGCAAACTATGTAAACGAGGATTTTTCAAGTATTGCAGAGAAGTTACAGCAAAAATTCCCCAAAACAAATATAACACCTGCAAGAATTGTTGCACTAGATACAATGATGTTACTTCCAACCACAGAGAATGAAGTCAATAAAACTGTTCAAAAGCTAAAAAATAAAAAGTCAGAAGGCTTAGATGATGTACCAATGTGTGTACTGAAACAATGCATAGGGATTATACAAGGCCCATTAACAAATATAATAAATGAATCCTTCACATCAGGGACATTTCCAGAGCAGCTAAGAGTTGTACCTTTGCTTAAGAAAGGTAATGCAGAAGACATAGAAAATTACCGGCCCATTTCCGTGCTGTCAGCATTCTCAAAAATAATAGAAGCAATTATGAAAGATAGATTAATGAATTATCTGAATAAATACAATCTTTTAAGCAAATCACAGTTTGGTTTTCGAAGTGGCAAAAATACGGAGTCAGCCATAGTAGAATTCACAAAAGTTGTACTTAATGCTCTTGATAAAGATGAGTGTGTCACAGGCATATTTTTGGATCTTTCTAAGGCTTTTGATACAGTCGACCACAAGATTCTATTAAATAAATTAGAAGCATTAGGAATAAGAGGGGTAGCTAATGACTGGTTTCGATCATACCTAACAGATAGGGTACAAAGAGTAGAGATAACACATACTTCAAATAGATCTAAACATTTAGTAAAATACTTATCAGAACCAAAACATATTAATATAGGGGTTCCACAAGGTAGCATATTAGGACCAATACTATTCCTGATATACATCAATGACTTTCCCAGTAGTGTTACTCATGGTGAGAAAATTCTCTTCGCTGATGACAGCAATATTATAGTCACTGAGAGAACAAGAGAACTCCTTACCGAGAAAGCAAATGAAACTCTCAAGGAAGTTTACGATTGGTCAATAAGCAACACATTGACATTAAACATAAAGAAAACTAATGCCATGAACTTCAGTTTGAAGAGGAAAAATGACAATGTTAAATTAAATGTAGATGGCACCTCTATAGACTGTGTAACAAATGCAAAATTTCTAGGAATGAATATTGACTCTCAGCTGAAGTGGTGCGAACACACAAAGGTACTTGCAAACAGAATGTCATCAGCATGTTATGACCTTAGAATTCTATCATCTGTGTGTAACATGCAGTGTCTTTTAGTTACATATTATTCATATGTACACTCAATTCTTAGCTATGGCATTCTTTTTTGGGGAACAAATCCACAAAATATGAACACAATTTTCAAACTCCAGAAAAGAGCCATCAGAATAATAACCAGAAATTGTAGTCGAGCTCATTGTAAAGATCTGTTCAAAACACTGGGAATTTTAACTACTCCATGTGAACACATTTACCAGTCAGTTGTACACATCAAAAGTAACATTGGCAATTACTGCACAAACAGCTCTGTCCATGACCATGCAACAAGAGATAGACTCAACTTACATTTACCAAGAAAAAATAAACATAAAACTCAAAACAGCATTTTCTACCAAGGAATAAAACTGTACAATAAATTACCAAAAGAGATTAAAGAAATTTCAAAAATACACTTATTTAAGAAGGCAGCTAAAAAGTACCTGTTATGCAATACATTTTATACATTGAAGGATTACTTAGATAAAGCAGAGTAGGGGTTTGATAAAAAAAATGTTATACAAACAAATAATAATAATAATGATGATTATAAAACATCCAATATTCCATATAACACCTTCACTTTATTATTTTTCTTCTTTTTTCCTTTCTAGAGACACTCCTATATCCTTGTAAAAAGAGATCTACGGATGAATAAAACTACTACTACTACTACTACTACTAGCTCCAGAAAGCTCGTCCATCAGTGGGTTTGTTTGTTGGTATGCTTACTACAAAGCCAGTATCATAGCCTTTGATCTATTACCATATGTGATGTATTTCAGAGAAAAGCTACAGAAATCTCCACCCTCATTTGCGTTTGTTTGTTGGTATGGTTACTACAAAGCCACAAACATCGAATTTCATCTATTACAGTATGTGAAGTATTTCTGAGTAAATCTACAGAAAGCTCCTCCCTCATTTGTGTTAGTTTTTTGGTGTGGTTACTACAAAGCCAGAATCATCACATTTCTTCTATTTCCCTATGTGACGTATTTCAGAAAGAAGCTGCAGAGAGGTCCTACCTCGCTTGCATCTTTTTGTTGGTATGATTAGTACACAGACACAATCATTACATTTCATGCATTATCTGATGTGAAGTATTTCTGAGGGAAGCTACAGAAAGCTCATCCCTCATTTGCGTTTGTTTGTTGGTATGGTTACTACAAAGCCAGAAGGATCGCATTTCATCTATTACCCTATGTGAAGTACTTCTGAGAAAAGCTACACAGAGCTCCTCCCTCATTTGCATTTGTTTGCTGGTATTGTTACCACAAAGCCACGATCATCGCATATCATCTATTACCCTATGTGAAGTATTTCTGAGAAAAGCCACAGAAAGCTCTCCCCTCATTTTCGTTTGATTTTTGGTATTGTTACTACAAAGCCAGAATCATTGCATTTCATCCATTACCCTATGTGACGTATTTGAGAGACAAAGCTGCAGAAAAATCCTCCCTCACTTGCATCTGTTTGTTGGTATGATTAGTACACAGAAACAATCATTACATTTCATCCATTACCTGATGTGAAGTATTTCTGAGGGAAGCTACAGAATGCTCCTCCCTCATTTTCGTTTATAGTTGGTATGATTTCTACAAAGCCAGAATCATCGCATTTCATCTACTACCTTATGTGAAGTATTTCTGAGAAAAGCCACAGAAAGCTCCTCTCTCATTTGTGTTTGTTTTTATTGGCATGGTTACTAAAAAGGCAGTATCATCACATTTCATTTATTACCTTATGTGATGTAGTACAGAGAGAAGTTGCACAGAGTTCCTGCCATGCTTGCATCTGTTTGTTGGAATGATTAGTACACGGACACAATCATTACAGTTCATCCATTACCTGATGTGAAGTATTTCTGAGGGAAGCTACAGAATGCTCCTCCCTCATTTGTGTTTGTTTGTTGGTAAGGTTACTACAAATCCAGTATCATCACATTTCATCTAGTATCCTATGTGATGTATTTCTGAGAAAAGCTACAGAAAGCTCCTTCCTCATTTGTGTTTGTTTACTGCTATGGCTACTACAAAGCCAGAACCATCGCATATCATCCATTACCCTATGTGAAGAACTTCTGAGAAAAGCTACACAAAGCACCTCACTCATTTGCATTTGTTTGTTGGTATGGTTACTACGAAGCCATAATCATCGCAATTAATCAATTTTCCTATGTAAAGTATTTCTGAGAAAAGCCACTGAAAGCTCCCCCCTCATTTTCATTTGATTTTTGGTATTTGTTACTACAAAGCGAGAATAATTGCATTTAATCCATTACCCTATGTGATGCATTTCAGAGACAAGCTGAAGAAAGCTCCTCCATCACTTGCATCTGTATGTTGGTATGATTAGTACACAGACACAATCATTACATTTCATCCATTACCTGGTGTGCAGTATTTCTGAGGGAAGCTACAGAAAGGTCCTCCCTCGTTTGCGTTTGTTTGTTGGTATTGTTACTACAAAGTCACAATATTTGCATTTTATCCATTACCCTATGTGATGCATTTCAGAGAGAAGTTGCAGAAAGCTCCTCTCTCACTTGCATCTGTTTGTTGGTATGATTAGTACACTCACACAATAAATATATTTCATCCATTACCACATGTGAAGCATTTCTGAGGGAAGCTACAGAAAGCTCAACCCACATTTGCGTTTGTTTGTTTGTATAGTTACTACAAAGCCATAATCTTCGCATTTCATCTATTACAATATGAGATGTATTTCTGAGAAAAGCTACAGAAAGCCCCTCCCTCATTTGTGTTTGATGTTTGGTAGGGATACTACAAAGCCAGAATCACTGAATTTTATCCATTACCCTATGTGATGTATTTCAGAAAGAGATTGCAGAAAGCTCCTCCCTCACTTGCATCTGTTTGTTGGTATGGTTACTACACAGACCCAATCATTACATTTAATCCATTACCTGATGTGAATATTTCTGAGGAAAGCTACAGAAAGCTCATCCCCCATTTGCCTTTGGTATGATTACTACAAAGCAAGAATCACTGCATTTTATCCATTACCCTATGAGATGTATTTCAGACTGAAGCTGCAGAAAGCTTCACCCTCACTTGCATCTGTTTTTTGGTACGATTAGTACACAGACACAATCACTGCATTTCATTTATTACATGATGCGAAGTATTTGTGAGGGAAGCTACAGAAAGCTCCACCCTCATTTGCGTTTGTTTGTTGGTATGGTTACTACAAAACCAAAATCATTGTATTTCATCTATTAAACTCTGTGATGTATTTCAGAGAGAAGCTGCAGAAAGCTCCTCCCTCACTTGTAACATTACATTTCATTTACTACATTTTGTTAAGTATTTTTGAGGGAAGCCACAGAAAGCTCCTCTCTCATTTGTGTTTGTTTGTTGATGTGGTTACTATAAAGCCAGAATCGTCGCATTTCATCTGCTACCCTATGTGAAGTATTTCTGAAAATATCTACAGAAAGCTCCTCCCACATTTGCATGTATTTGTCGGTATGGTTACTACAAAGCCAGAATCATCGCATTCATCGCATTTCATCTTATACCCTATGGAAGTATTTCTGAAAAAGCTACAGAAATCTCCACCCTCATTTGCGTTTGTTTGCTTGTATGGTTTCCTTAAAGCCATAATAATCGCATTTCATCTATTACCCTATGTGAAGTATTTCTGAGAAAAGCTACAGAAAGGTCCCCTTTAATTGAGTTTGATTGTTGGTGTGGTTACTACAAAGCCCCAATCATTGCATTTCATCCATTAGCCTATTTGATGTATTTCAGAGAGAAGCTGCAGAGAGCTCACCTCTCACTTGCATTTGTTTGTTGGTATGATTAGTAAACAGACACAATCATTACATTTCATCCATTACCTGATGTGAGGTACTTCTGAGGGAAGCTACAGAAAGCTCCTCCCTCATTTGCGTTGGTTTGTTGGTATGGTTACTACAAAGCCAGAATCATTGCATTTCATCTATTACCCTATATGATGTATATCTGAGAAAATCTGGAGAAAGCTAATCCCTCGTTTGTGTTTGTTTGTTGGTATGGTTACTACAAATCCTGAATTATTGCATTTTATCAATTACCCTATGTGAAGTATTTCTGAGAGATGCTGCAGAAAGCTCCTCCCTCTCTAGCCTCTGTTTGTTGCTATGATTAGCACACAGACACATTTATTACATTCCATTTATTCCATGATGTAAAGTATTTCTGAGGGAAGCTACAGAAAGCTTGTCCCTCATTGGCATTTGTTTGTTGGTATGGTTACTAAAAAAGCCTGAATTGTCGCTTTTGATCTACTACTCTATGTGATGTATTTCAGAGAGAAGCTGCAGAAAGCCCCTCCCTCACTTGCGTCTATAAGATGGTACGATTAGTACAGAGACACAATCATTACATTTCATCCATTGCCTGATGTGAAGTATTTCTAAGGTATGCCACAGAAAGTTCCTCCCTCATTTGCATTCGATTGTTGGTATCGTTACTACAAAGCCACATTCATCGCATTTCATCTATTACCCTATGTTATGTATTTCGAAGAGATACTGCAGAAATATCCTCCCTCATTTGGATCTGTTTTTGTTATAATTAGTACAAAGACACAATCATTACATTACATCCATTACCTGATGTGAAGTATTTATGAGGGAAGCTGCAGAAAGCTCCTCCCTCATTTGCATCTGTTTATTGGTATGATTAGTACACAGATACAATCTTTACATTTCATCCATCACCTGATATGAAATATTTCTATGGGAAGCTACTGCAAGCTACTCCCTCATTTGCGTTTGTTTGTTGGTATGTTTACTACAAAGACAGAATCATTGCATTTAATTTATTACCCTATGTGAAGTATTTTTGAGATAGCTACAGACAGCTCCTCCCTCATTTGCATATGTTTCTTGGTATGGTTACTACAAAGCAAGAATCATCGAATTAATCTATTACCCTATGTGATGTATTCCAGAGAGAAGCTGCAGAAATTTTCTCCCTCACTTGCATCAATTTGTTGGTATGGATACTACAAAGCCAGAATCATTGCATTTCATTTATTACCTTATGTGAAATATATCTGAGAATAGCTACAGACAGCTACTCCCTCTTTTGAATTTTTTTGTTTATGGTTACTAAAAAGCCAGAATGGTTTCATTTAATCTGCGAAACTATGTGAAGTATTTCTGAGAATAACTACAGGAAGCTCCTAACACATTTGCGTGTGATTGTATGTATGGTTACTACAAAGCCAGAATCATCGCATTTCATCTATTACCATATGTGATGTATTTCAGAGAGAAGCTGCAGAAAGCTCCTTTCTCACTTGCATCTGTTGTTTGGTATGATTAGCACACAGACACAATCATTGCAATTCGTTTACTACATGACGTGAAGTATTTCTGAGGGAAGCTACAGAAAGCTCAACCCTCATTTGCATTTGTATGTTGTTATGGTTACTACAAAACCAGGATCATTGTATTTCATCTATTACTCTATGTGGTGTATTTCAGAGAGAAGCTGCAGAAAGCACCTCCCTCACATGCATCTGTTTGTTGGTATGGATACTACAAAGATACAATCATCACATTTCATTTATTAACCTACGAGAAATATTTCTGAGAATAGCTACAGACATCTCCTCTTTCATTTGCACTTGTTTGTTGGTATGGTTACTACACAGTGAGAATCATCGAATTCATCTATTACCCTATGTGATGTATTTCAGGGAGAAGCTGCAGAAAGCTCCTCCCTCACTTGTATCTGTTTGTTGGTATGATTAATACACAGACACAATCATTAAATTTCATTTATTACCTTTTGTGATGAATTTCTGAGGGAAGCTACAGATAGATCCTCTCTCATTTGCGTTTGTTCATTGGTATGGTTACTACAAAGCGAGTATCGTCGCATTTCATCTGCTACCCTATTTGAAGTATTTCTGAGAATAGCTACTGAAAGCTCCTCCCTCATTTGTATTTGTTTGTTGGTATGGTTACTACAACTCCAGAATTATTGCATTTCATGTATTACCCTATGTTACGTATTTCAGAGAGAAGCTGCAGAAAGCTCCTCCCTCATTTGCGTTTGTTTTTGGTATGGTAATTGCAAATCCACAATCATTGCATTTCATCCATTACCCTATGTGATGTATTTCAGATAGAAGCAGCAGAAAGCTCCTCCATCACTTGCATTTGTTTGTTGGTATGATTAGTACACAGACACAATCATTATATTTCATACATCACCTGATGTGAAATATTTCTGAGGGAAGCTACAGAAAGCTCCTCCCTCATTTGCGTTGGTTTGTTGGTATGGTTACTACAAAGCCTGAATCATCGCATTTCATCTATTACCCTATGTTATGTATTTCAGAGAGAAGCTGCAGAAAGCCCCTCCCACAGTTCCATCTGTTTGATGGTATGATTAGTACAAGACACATTCATTACATTACATCCATTACCAGATGTGAAGTATATGTGAGGGAAGCTGCAGAAAGCTCCTCCCTCACTTGCATCTGTTTGTTGGTATGATTAGTACACAGTCACAATCATTCCATTTCAACCATTAGCTAATGGGATGTATTTCTGAGGGAAGCTACTGAAAGATACTCCGTCATTTGCCTTTGTGTGTTGGTATGGTTATTGCAAATCCACAATCATTGCATTTCATCCATTACGATATGTGATGTGTTTCTGAGAGAATCTGCAGAAATTTCCTCCCTCACTTGCATTTGTTTGTTGGTATGATTAGTAGGCAGACACAATCATTACATTTCATCCATCACCTGATGTGAAATATTTCTGAGTGAAGCTACAAAAAGCTTCTACCTCATTTGAATTTGTTTGTTGGTATGGTTACTACAAAGCCAGAATCATTGCATTTAATTTATTACCCTATGTGAAGTATTTCTGAGAATAGCTACAGACAGCTGTTCCCTCATTTGCATTTATTTGTTCATATGGTTACTAAAACAGGGAGAATCATCGCATTTCATCTATTACACTATGTGATGTATTTCAGAGAGAAACTGCCGAAAGCTCCGCCCTCACTTGCATCTGTTTGTTCTTATGAATAGTACAATGCCAGAATCATTGCATTTTATCTATTACTCTTTGTGATGTATTTCAGATATAAGCTGCAGGAAGCTACTCCCTCACTTGCATCTGTTTGATGGTACAATTCGTACACAGACACAATCATTATATTTTACCCTTTGCCTGATGTAACGTATTTCTAATGGAAGCCACAGTAAGTTCCTCCCTCTTTTGCGTTTGATTGTTGGTATGTTTACAACAAAGCCAGAATCATCGCATTTCATCTATTACTCTTTGTGATGTATTTCAGATAGAAGCTGCAGAAAGCTCCTCCCTCACTTGCATTTGTTTGTTGGTATGATTAGTACACAGACACAATCATTACATTTCATCCATCACCTGATGTGAAGTATATTTGAGGGAAGCTACAGAAAGCTCCTCCCTCATTTGCATTTGTTTGTAGGTATGGTTACTACAAAGCCAGAATCGTTGCATTTCATCTGCTACCCTATTTTATGTATTTCAGAGAGAAGCTGCAGAAAGCTCCTTTCTCACTTGCATCTGTTTTTTGGTATGATTAGTACACAGCCACAATCATTGCATTTCATTTATTACATGATGTGAAGTATTGCTGAGGGAAGCAACAGAAAGCTCCTCCTTATTTGCATTTGTTTGTTGGTATGGATACTACAAAGCCAGAATCATCTCATTTCATCTATTACCCTATTTGATGAATTTCAGACAGAAGCTGCAAAAAGCTCCTTTCTCACTTGCATCTGTTTATTGGTATGATTAGTACACAGACACAATCATTATATTTCATCCATCACCTGATGTGAAGTATTGCTGAGGGAAGCAACAGAAAGCTCCTCCTTATTTGCATTTGTTTGTTGGTATGGATACTACAAAGCCAGAATCATCTCATTTCATCTATTACCCTATTTGATGAATTTCAGACAGAAGCTGCAAAAAGCTCCTTTCTCACTTGCATCTGTTTATTGGTATGATTAGTACACAGACACAATCATTATATTTCATACATCACCTGATGTGAAATATTTCTGAGAATAGCTACAGACAGCTCCTCCCGCATTTGCATTTGTTTTTTGGTATGGTTACTACAAAGCCAGAATGGTCGCATTTCATCTGCTATCCTATGTGAAGTATTTCTGAGAATAGCTATAGAAAGCTCCTCCCACATTTGCGTGTGTTTGTTGTATGGTTACGACATAGCCAGAATCATCGCATTTCATCTATTACCATATTTGATGTATTTCAGAAAGAAGCTGCAGAAAGCTCCTTTCTCACCTCGATCTGTTTGTTGGTATGATTAGTACACGGACACAATCATTAGATTTCATTTATTACATGATGTGAAATATTTCTGAGGGAAGCTACAGAAAGCTCCTCCCACATTTGGGTTTGTTTGTTGGTATGGTTACCTCAAAGCCAGAATCATTGAATTTCATCTGTTACCATATGTGAAGTGTTTCTAAAAAAACCTACAATAAGCTACCCCTCCTTTGCGTTTGATTGCTGGTATGGTTACTACAAAGCCAGAATCATCGCATTTCATCTATTACACTATGTTAGGTATTTCAGAGAGAAAATGCAGTAAGCTCCTCCCTCATTTGCGTTTGTTTGTTGGTATGGTTATTGCAAATCAAGAATCATTGCATTTCATCCATTACCCTATGTGATGTGTTTCAGATAGAAGCTGTAGAAAACTCCTCTGTCAATTGCATTTGTTAGTTGGTATGATTAGTACATAGACACAGTCATTACATTTCATCCATCACCTGATGTGAAATATTTCTGAGGGAAGCTACAGAAAGCTTCTCACTCACTTTTATCTGTATGTTGGTATGGATATTAGAAAGCCAGAATCATCGCATTCATTTATTATACTATGTGAAGTATTTCTGAGAAAAGATACAGAAACCTTCTCCCTCATTTGGGTTTGTGTGTTAGTATGGTTACTACAAAGCCAGAATCATCGCAGTTCATCTATTACAATATGTGATATATTTCAGAGAGAAGCTGCAAAAAGCCCCTACCTCACTTGCATCTATTTGTTGGTATGATTAGTACACAGACACAATCATTACATTTTATTTATTGCATGATGTGACGTAATTCAGAGAGGAGCGCCAAAAGCTCCTCCCTCACTTGCATTCATTTTTTTGTATGATTAGTACACAGTCACAATCATTACATTTTATCCTAACCTGATGTTTAGTTTTTCTAAGGAAAGCTTCAGAAAACTCCTCCCTCAATTGCATTTGTTGTTGGTATGTTTACTACAAAGAGAGAATCATCGCATTTCACCTATTACCCTATGCGAAATATTTCTGAGAAGAGCTCGAGAAAGCTCCTCCCTCACTAGCATCTGTTTGTTGGTTTGATTAGTACACAGCCACAATTATTAAATTAAATTATTAAATTAAGTTTTTCAGAGAGATGCTGCAGAAAGCTCCTCCCTCACTTGCATTTTTTGTTGGTATGATTAGTACACAGACACAATCGTTACATTTCATTTATTACCTTTTGTGATGTATTTCTGAGGGAAGCTACTGAAAGCTCTTCTCTCATTTGCGTTTGTTTTTGGTATAGTAATTGCAAATCCAGAATCATTGCATTTCATCCATTACGATATGTGATGTGTTTCTGAGAGAATCTGCAGAAATTTCCTCCCTCACTTGCATTTGTTTGTTGGTATGATTAGTAGGCAGACACAATCATTACATTTCATCCATCACCTGATGTGAAATATTTCTGAGTGAAGCTACAAAAAGCTTCTACCTCATTTGAATTTGTTTGTTGGTATGGTTACTACAAAGCCAGAATCATTGCATTTAATTTATTACCCTATGTGAAGTATTTCTGAGAATAGCTACAGACAGCTGTTCCCTCATTTGCATTTATTTGTTCATATGGTTACTAAAACAGGGAGAATCATCGCATTTCATCTATTACACTATGTGATGTATTTCAGAGAGAAACTGCCGAAAGCTCCGCCCTCACTTGCATCTGTTTGTTCTTATGAATAGTACAATGCCAGAATCATTGCATTTTATCTATTACCCTATGCGAAGTATTTCTGAGAGGGGCTGGAGAAAGCTCCTCCCTCACTAGCATCTGTTTGTTGGTGTGATTAGTACACAGACACAATCATTACATTTCATCCAATACTTGATGTGAGGTATTTCTGAGGGAAGCTACAGTAAGCTCCTCCCCCATTTGCATTTGTTTGTTGGTATGGTTATTGCAGATCCAGAATCATTGCATTTCATCCCTTACCCTATGTGATGTATTTCAGATAGAAGCTGCAGAAAGCTCCTCCATCACTTGCATTTGTTTGTTGGTATGATTAGTACACAGACACAAACATTATATTTCATAAATCACCTGATGTGAAATATTTCTGAGGGAAGCTACAGAAAGCTCCTCCCTCATTTGCATTGGTTTGATGGTATGGTTACTACAAAGCCAGAATCATCACATTTCATCTATTACCCTAAGCTATGTATTTCAGAGAGAAGCTGCAGAAAGCCCCTCCCACATTTGCATCTGTTTGATGGTATGATTAGTACAAAGACACATTCATTACATTACATCCATTACCAGATGTGAAGTATTTGTGAGGGAAGCTGCAGAAAGCTCCTCCCTCACTTGCATCTGTTTGTTGGTATGATTAGTACACAGTCACAATCATTACATTTCAACCATTAGCTGATGGGAAGTATTTCTGAGGGAGCTTCTGAAAGCTACTCCCTCATTTGCTTTTGTGTGTTGGTATTGTTATTGCAAATCCACAATCATTGCATTTCATCCATTACCCTATGTGATGTATTTCAGATATAAGCTGCAGAAAGCTACTCCCTCACTTGCAACTGTTTGATGGTACAATTCGTACACAGACACAATCATTACATTTTACCCATTGCCTGATGTAACATATTTCTAATGGAAGCCACAGAAAGTTTCTCCCTCATTTGCGTTTGATTGTTGGTATGTTTACAACAAAGCCAGAATCATCGCATTTCATCTATTACTCTATGTGATGTATTTCAGATAGAAGCTGCAGAAAGCTGCTCCATCACTTGCATTTGTTTGTTGGTATGATTAGTACTCAGACACAATCATTACATTTAATCCATCACCTGATGTGAAGTATATCTGAGGGAAGCTACAGAAAGCTTCTCCCTCATTTGCATTTGTTTGTTGGTATGGTTACTACAAAGCCAGAATCGTTGCATTTCATCTGCTACCCTATTTTATGTATTCCAGAGAGAAGCTGCAGAAAGCTCCTTTCTCACTTGCATCTGTTTTTTGGTATGATTAGTACACGGTCACAATCACTGCATTTCATTTATTACATGATGTGAAGTATTTCTGAGGGAAGCTACAGAAAGCTCCACCCTCATTTGTGTTTGTTTGTTGGTATGGTTACTACAAAACTGGAATCATTGTATTTCATCCATTACCCTATGTGATGTATTTCAAAGAGAAGCTGCAGAAAGCTCCTCCCTCACTTGCATATCTTTGTTGGTATGGATACTACAAAGCCAAAATAATTGCATTTCTTTTATTACCTGATCTCAAATATTTCTGAGAATAGCTACAGACAGCTCCTCCTGCATTTGCATTTGTTTTTTGGAATGGTTACAACAAAGCCAGAATGGTCGTGTTTCATCTGCTATCCTATGTGAAGTATTTCTGAGAATAGCTATAGAAAGCTCCTCCCACATTTGCGTGTGTTTGTTGTATGGTTACGACAAAGCCAGAATGATCGCATTTCATCTATTACCCTATTTGATGTATTTCAGAAAGAAGCTGCAGAAAGCTCCTTTCTCACTTCCATCTGTTTGTTGGTATGATTAGTACACAGACACAACCATTAGATTTCATTTATTACATGATGTGAAATATTTCTGAGGGAAGCTACAGAAAGCTCCTCCCACATTTGGGTTTGTTTGTTGGTATGGTTACCTCAAAGCCAGAATCATTGAATTTCATCTGTTACCCTATGTGAAGTATTTCTAAAAAAACCTACAATAAGCTACCCCTCCTTTGCCTTTGAATGCTGGTAGGGTTACTACAAAGCCAGAATCATCGCATTTCATCTATTACACTATGTTATGTATTTCAGAGAGAAAAAGCAATAAGCTTTTGTTTGCGTTTGTTTGTTGGTATGGTTATTGCAAATCAAGAATCATTGCATTTCATCCATTACCCTATGTGATGTGTTTCAGATAGAAGCTGCAGAAAGCTCCTCCCTCACTAGCATCTGTTTGTTGGTATGATTAGTACACAGACACAATTATTACATTTCGTCCATTACCTGATATGAAGGGTCTCTGAAGGAAGCTACAGAACGCTCGTCCCTCATTTTCATTTGTTTGTTGGTATGGTTACTACGAAGCAAAAATGGTTGCATTTCATCTGCTACCCTATTTGATGTATTTCAGACAGAAGCTGCAGAAAGTTCCTTTCTCACTTGATCTGTTTTTTAGTATGATTAGTACTCAGACATAATCATTGCATTTCATTTATTACATGATTTGAAGTATTTCTGAGGGGAGCTACAAAAAGCTCCACCCTAATTTGAATTTGTTTGTCGGTATGGTTACTACAAAACAAGAATCTTTGTATATCATCTATTACCCTATGTGATGTATTTCAAAGAGTAGCTCCAGAAAGCTCCTTCCTCACTTGCGTCTGTTTGTTGGCATGGATACTACAAAGCCAGAATTATCGCATTTCATTTATTACCCTACATGATGTATTTATGAGAATAGCTACAGACAGCTCCTCCCTCATTTGCATTTGTATGTTGGTATGGTGACTACAAAGTGAGAATCATTAAATTTATCTATTACCCTACATGATGTATTTCAGAGAGAAGCTGCAGAAAGCTCCTCACTCACTTGCATCTATTTGTTGGTATGATTAATACACAGACACAATCATTACATTTCATTTATTATATGACGTGAAGTATTTTTGAGGGAAGCTACAAAACGTTCCTCCCTCATTTGCGGTTGTTTGTTGGTATGGTTACTACAAAGCCTGAATCATCGCATTTCATCTATTACCCTATGTTATGTATTTCAGAGAGAAGCTGCAGAAAGCCCCTCCCACAGTTCCATCTGTTTGATGCTATGATTAGTACAAGACACATTCATTACATTACATCCATTACCAGATGTGAAGTATATGTGAGGGAAGCTGCAGAAAGCTCCTCCCTCACTTGCATCTGTTTGTTGGTATGATTAGTACACAGTCACAATCATTCCATTTCAACCATTAGCTAATGGGATGTATTTCTGAGGGAAGCTACTGAAAGATACTCCGTCATTTGCCTTTGTGTGTTGGTATGGTTATTGCAAATCCACAATCATTGCATTTCATCCATTACGATATGTGATGTGTTTCTGAGAGAATCTGCAGAAATTTCCTCCCTCACTTGCATTTGTTTGTTGGTATGATTAGTAGGCAGACACAATCATTACATTTCATCCATCACCTGATGTGAAATATTTCTGAGTGAAGCTACAAAAAGCTTCTACCTCATTTGAATTTGTTTGTTGGTATGGTTACTACAAAGCCAGAATCATTGCATTTAATTTATTACCCTATGTGAAGTATTTCTGAGAATAGCTACAGACAGCTGTTCCCTCATTTGCATTTATTTGTTCATATGGTTACTAAAACAGGGAGAATCATCGCATTTCATCTATTACACTATGTGATGTATTTCAGAGAGAAACTGCCGAAAGCTCCGCCCTCACTTGCATCTGTTTGTTCTTATGAATAGTACAATGCCAGAATCATTGCATTTTATCTATTACTCTTTGTGATGTATTTCAGATATAAGCTGCAGGAAGCTACTCCCTCACTTGCATCTGTTTGATGGTACAATTCGTACACAGACACAATCATTATATTTTACCCTTTGCCTGATGTAACGTATTTCTAATGGAAGCCACAGTAAGTTCCTCCCTCTTTTGCGTTTGATTGTTGGTATGTTTACAACAAAGCCAGAATCATCGCATTTCATCTATTACTCTTTGTGATGTATTTCAGATAGAAGCTGCAGAAAGCTCCTCCCTCACTTGCATTTGTTTGTTGGTATGATTAGTACACAGACACAATCATTACATTTCATCCATCACCTGATGTGAAGTATATTTGAGGGAAGCTACAGAAAGCTCCTCCCTCATTTGCATTTGTTTGTAGGTATGGTTACTACAAAGCCAGAATCGTTGCATTTCATCTGCTACCCTATTTTATGTATTTCAGAGAGAAGCTGCAGAAAGCTCCTTTCTCACTTGCATCTGTTTTTTGGTATGATTAGTACACAGCCACAATCATTGCATTTCATTTATTACATGATGTAAAGTATTGCTGAGGGAAGCAACAGAAAGCTCCTCCTTATTTGCATTTGTTTGTTGGTATGGATACTACAAAGCCAGAATCATCTCATTTCATCTATTACCCTATTTGATGAATTTCAGACAGAAGCTGCAAAAAGCTCCTTTCTCACTTGCATCTGTTTATTGGTATGATTAGTACACAGACACAATCATTATATTTCATCCATCACCTGATGTGAAGTATTGCTGAGGGAAGCAACAGAAAGCTCCTCCTTATTTGCATTTGTTTGTTGGTATGGATACTACAAAGCCAGAATCATCTCATTTCATCTATTACCCTATTTGATGAATTTCAGACAGAAGCTGCAAAAAGCTCCTTTCTCACTTGCATCTGTTTATTGGTATGATTAGTACACAGACACAATCATTATATTTCATACATCACCTGATGTGAAATATTTCTGAGAATAGCTACAGACAGCTCCTCCCGCATTTGCATTTGTTTTTTGGTATGGTTACTACAAAGCCAGAATGGTCGCATTTCATCTGCTATCCTATGTGAAGTATTTCTGAGAATAGCTATAGAAAGCTCCTCCCACATTTGCGTGTGTTTGTTGTATGGTTACGACATAGCCAGAATCATCGCATTTCATCTATTACCATATTTGATGTATTTCAGAAAGAAGCTGCAGAAAGCTCCTTTCTCACCTCGATCTGTTTGTTGGTATGATTAGTACACGGACACAATCATTAGATTTCATTTATTACATGATGTGAAATATTTCTGAGGGAAGCTACAGAAAGCTCCTCCCACATTTGGGTTTGTTTGTTGGTATGGTTACCTCAAAGCCAGAATCATTGAATTTCATCTGTTACCATATGTGAAGTGTTTCTAAAAAAACCTACAATAAGCTACCCCTCCTTTGCGTTTGATTGCTGGTATGGTTACTACAAAGCCAGAATCATCGCATTTCATCTATTACACTATGTTAGGTATTTCAGAGAGAAAATGCAGTAAGCTCCTCCCTCATTTGCGTTTGTTTGTTGGTATGGTTATTGCAAATCAAGAATCATTGCATTTCATCCATTACCCTATGAGATGTGTTTCAGATAGAAGCTGTAGAAAACTCCTCTGTCAATTGCATTTGTTAGTTGGTATGATTAGTACATAGACACAGTCATTACATTTCATCCATCACCTGATGTGAAATATTTCTGAGGGAAGCTACAGAAAGCTTCTCACTCACTTTTATCTGTATGTTGGTATGGATATTAGAAAGCCAGAATCATCGCATTCATTTATTATACTATGTGAAGTATTTCTGAGAAAAGATACAGAAACCTTCTCCCTCATTTGGGTTTGTGTGTTAGTATGGTTACTACAAAGCCAGAATCATCGCAGTTCATCTATTACAATATGTGATATATTTCAGAGAGAAGCTGCAAAAAGCCCCTACCTCACTTGCATCTATTTGTTGGTATGATTAGTACACAGACACAATCATTACATTTTATTTATTGCATGATGTGACGTAATTCAGAGAGGAGCGCCAAAAGCTCCTCCCTCACTTGCATTCATTTTTTTGTATGATTAGTACACAGTCACAATCATTACATTTTATCCTAACCTGATGTTTAGTTTTTCTAAGGAAAGCTTCAGAAAACTCCTCCCTCAATTGCATTTGTTGTTGGTATGTTTACTACAAAGAGAGAATCATCGCATTTCACCTATTACCCTATGCGAAATATTTCTGAGAAGAGCTCGAGAAAGCTCCTCCCTCACTAGCATCTGTTTGTTGGTTTGATTAGTACACAGCCACAATTATTAAATTAAATTATTAAATTAAGTTTTTCAGAGAGATGCTGCAGAAAGCTCCTCCCTCACTTGCATTTTTTGTTGGTATGATTAGTACACAGACACAATCGTTACATTTCATTTATTACCTTTTGTGATGTATTTCTGAGGGAAGCTACTGAAAGCTCTTCTCTCATTTGCGTTTGTTTTTGGTATAGTAATTGCAAATCCAGAATCATTGCATTTCATCCATTACGATATGTGATGTGTTTCTGAGAGAATCTGCAGAAATTTCCTCCCTCACTTGCATTTGTTTGTTGGTATGATTAGTAGGCAGACACAATCATTACATTTCATCCATCACCTGATGTGAAATATTTCTGAGTGAAGCTACAAAAAGCTTCTACCTCATTTGAATTTGTTTGTTGGTATGGTTACTACAAAGCCAGAATCATTGCATTTAATTTATTACCCTATGTGAAGTATTTCTGAGAATAGCTACAGACAGCTGTTCCCTCATTTGCATTTATTTGTTCATATGGTTACTAAAACAGGGAGAATCATCGCATTTCATCTATTACACTATGTGATGTATTTCAGAGAGAAACTGCCGAAAGCTCCGCCCTCACTTGCATCTGTTTGTTCTTATGAATAGTACAATGCCAGAATCATTGCATTTTATCTATTACCCTATGCGAAGTATTTCTGAGAGGGGCTGGAGAAAGCTCCTCCCTCACTAGCATCTGTTTGTTGGTGTGATTAGTACACAGACACAATCATTACATTTCATCCAATACTTGATGTGAGGTATTTCTGAGGGAAGCTACAGTAAGCTCCTCCCCCATTTGCATTTGTTTGTTGGTATGGTTATTGCAGATCCAGAATCATTGCATTTCATCCCTTACCCTATGTGATGTATTTCAGATAGAAGCTGCAGAAAGCTCCTCCATCACTTGCATTTGTTTGTTGGTATGATTAGTACACAGACACAAACATTATATTTCATAAATCACCTGATGTGAAATATTTCTGAGGGAAGCTACAGAAAGCTCCTCCCTCATTTGCATTGGTTTGATGGTATGGTTACTACAAAGCCAGAATCATCACATTTCATCTATTACCCTAAGCTATGTATTTCAGAGAGAAGCTGCAGAAAGCCCCTCCCACATTTGCATCTGTTTGATGGTATGATTAGTACAAAGACACATTCATTACATTACATCCATTACCAGATGTGAAGTATTTGTGAGGGAAGCTGCAGAAAGCTCCTCCCTCACTTGCATCTGTTTGTTGGTATGATTAGTACACAGTCACAATCATTACATTTCAACCATTAGCTGATGGGAAGTATTTCTGAGGGAGCTTCTGAAAGCTACTCCCTCATTTGCTTTTGTGTGTTGGTATTGTTATTGCAAATCCACAATCATTGCATTTCATCCATTACCCTATGTGATGTATTTCAGATATAAGCTGCAGAAAGCTACTCCCTCACTTGCAACTGTTTGATGGTACAATTCGTACACAGACACAATCATTACATTTTACCCATTGCCTGATGTAACATATTTCTAATGGAAGCCACAGAAAGTTTCTCCCTCATTTGCGTTTGATTGTTGGTATGTTTACAACAAAGCCAGAATCATCGCATTTCATCTATTACTCTATGTGATGTATTTCAGATAGAAGCTGCAGAAAGCTGCTCCATCACTTGCATTTGTTTGTTGGTATGATTAGTACACAGACACAATCATTACATTTAATCCATCACCTGATGTGAAGTATATCTGAGGGAAGCTACAGAAAGCTTCTCCCTCATTTGCATTTGTTTGTTGGTATGGTTACTACAAAGCCAGAATCGTTGCATTTCATCTGCTACCCTATTTTATGTATTCCAGAGAGAAGCTGCAGAAAGCTCCTTTCTCACTTGCATCTGTTTTTTGGTATGATTAGTACACGGTCACAATCACTGCATTTCATTTATTACATGATGTGAAGTATTTCTGAGGGAAGCTACAGAAAGCTCCACCCTCATTTGTGTTTGTTTGTTGGTATGGTTACTACAAAACTGGAATCATTGTATTTCATCCATTACCCTATGTGATGTATTTCAAAGAGAAGCTGCAGAAAGCTCCTCCCTCACTTGCATATCTTTGTTGGTATGGATACTACAAAGCCAAAATAATTGCATTTCTTTTATTACCTGATCTCAAATATTTCTGAGAATAGCTACAGACAGCTCCTCCTGCATTTGCATTTGTTTTTTGGAATGGTTACAACAAAGCCAGAATGGTCGTGTTTCATCTGCTATCCTATGTGAAGTATTTCTGAGAATAGCTATAGAAAGCTCCTCCCACATTTGCGTGTGTTTGTTGTATGGTTACGACAAAGCCAGAATGATCGCATTTCATCTATTACCCTATTTGATGTATTTCAGAAAGAAGCTGCAGAAAGCTCCTTTCTCACTTCCATCTGTTTGTTGGTATGATTAGTACACAGACACAACCATTAGATTTCATTTATTACATGATGTGAAATATTTCTGAGGGAAGCTACAGAAAGCTCCTCCCACATTTGGGTTTGTTTGTTGGTATGGTTACCTCAAAGCCAGAATCATTGAATTTCATCTGTTACCCTATGTGAAGTATTTCTAAAAAAACCTACAATAAGCTACCCCTCCTTTGCCTTTGAATTCTGGTAGGGTTACTACAAAGCCAGAATCATCGCATTTCATCTATTACACTATGTTATGTATTTCAGAGAGAAAAAGCAATAAGCTTTTGTTTGCGTTTGTTTGTTGGTATGGTTATTGCAAATCAAGAATCATTGCATTTCATCCATTACCCTATGTGATGTGTTTCAGATAGAAGCTGCAGAAAGCTCCTCCCTCACTAGCATCTGTTTGTTGGTATGATTAGTACACAGACACAATTATTACATTTCGTCCATTACCTGATATGAAGGGTCTCTGAAGGAAGCTACAGAACGCTCGTCCCTCATTTTCATTTGTTTGTTGGTATGGTTACTACGAAGCAAAAATGGTTGCATTTCATCTGCTACCCTATTTGATGTATTTCAGACAGAAGCTGCAGAAAGTTCCTTTCTCACTTGATCTGTTTTTTAGTATGATTAGTACTCAGACATAATCATTGCATTTCATTTATTACATGATTTGAAGTATTTCTGAGGGGAGCTACAAAAAGCTCCACCCTAATTTGAATTTGTTTGTCGGTATGGTTACTACAAAACAAGAATCTTTGTATATCATCTATTACCCTATGTGATGTATTTCAAAGAGTAGCTCCAGAAAGCTCCTTCCTCACTTGCGTCTGTTTGTTGGCATGGATACTACAAAGCCAGAATTATCGCATTTGATTTATTACCCTACATGATGTATTTATGAGAATAGCTACAGACAGCTCCTCCCTCATTTGCATTTGTATGTTGGTATGGTGACTACAAAGTGAGAATCATTAAATTTATCTATTACCCTACATGATGTATTTCAGAGAGAAGCTGCAGAAAGCTCCTCACTCACTTGCATCTATTTGTTGGTATGATTAATACACAGACACAATCATTACATTTCATTTATTATATGACGTGAAGTATTTTTGAGGGAAGCTACAAAACGTTCCTCCCTCATTTGCGGTTGTTTGTTGGTATGGTTACTACAAAGCCAGAATCATCGCTTCTCATCTATTACCCTATGTGATGTATTTCAGAGAAAAGCTGAAGAAGGCTCCTCCCTCACTTGCATCTGTTTATTGGTATGATTAGTACACAGACATAATGATTACATTTCATTTATTACATGATGTGTGTTATTTATGAGGGAAGCTACAGAAACCTTGCATTTGTTTGTTGGTATGGTTACCACAAAGCCAGAATCATCGCATTTCATCTATTATACTATGTGAAGTATTTCTGAGAAAGGATACAGAAACCTGATACCTCATTTGCGTTTGTTTGTTAGTATTGTTACTACAAAGCCAGATTCATCGCATTTCATCTATTATGCTATGTGAAGTATTTTTGAGAAAAGCTATAGAAAACTCCTCCCTACTTTGCGTTTGTTTGTTGGTATGATTACTACATTGCCAGAATTATTGCATTTCATCCAATAACCTATATGATGTATTTCAGTGAGAAGCTGCAAAAGTCACCTCCCACACTTGCATCTGTTTTTTGGTATGACTTGTACACAAACACAATTATTACATTTCATTTATTCCACAATGTGAAGTATTTCTGAAGGAAGCTACAGAAAGCTCCACCCTCATTTGTATTTGATTGTTGGTATGGTTACTACAAAACCAGAATCGTTGTATTTCATATATTACACTATGTGATGTATTTCAGAGAGAAGCTGCAGAAAGCACCTCCCTCACTTGCATCTGTTTGTTGGTATGGATACTACAAAGCCTGAATCATCGCATTTTATTTATTACCCTACGTGAAGTATTTCTGATAGTGGATACAGACAGCTCCTCCCTCATTTGCATTTGTTTGTTGGTATGATTACTACAAAGCGAGAATCATCGAATTCATCTATTACCCTACGAGATGTATTTCAGAGAGAAGCTGCAGAAAGCTCCTCCCTCACTTGCATCTGTTTGTTGGTATGATTAATACACAGACACAATAAATACATTTCATTTATTACATTTTGTGACGTATTTCTGAACGAAGCTACAAAAAGCTCCTCTCTCATTTGCGTTTGTTTGTTGGTATGGTTACTACAAAGCCTGAATCGTCGCATTTCATTTGCTAATCTATGTGAAGTATTTCTGAGAATAGCTACAGAAAGCACCTCCCACATTTGCGTGTGTTTGTTGGTATGTTTACTACAAAGCCAGTATCATCGCATTTCATCTATTACCCTATGGAAGTATTTCTGAAAAAGCTGCAGGAAGCTCCTCCCTCATTTGCGTTTGTTTGTTGGTATGGTTACTACAAAGCCAGAATCATCGCATTTCACCTATTACCCTATGTGAAGTTTTTCAGAGAGATGCTGCAGATAGCTCCTCCCTCACTTGCATTTGTTTGTTGGTATGATTAGAACACAGACTCAATCATTACATTTCATCCATCACCTGATGTGAAATATTTCTTTGAGAAGCTACATGAAGCTTGTGCCTCGTTTGCGTTTGTTTAATGGTATGGTTACTACAAACCCATAATCATCACATTTCATCTATTACCCTATGCGACATATTTCTGAGGAAAGCTCGAGAAAGCTCCTCCCTCCTTTTGCGTTTGTTTGTTGGTATGGTTACTACAAAGCCGGAATCATCGCATTTCATTTATAAGCCAATGTGAAGTATTTCTGAGAAAAGCTACAGAAAGCTCCTCCCTCATTTGCGTTTGTTTATTGGCATGCTTACTACAAAGCCAGATTCATCACATTTCTCCTATTATCCTATGTGAAGTTTTTCAGAGAGAAGCTGCAGAAAGCTCCTCCCTCACTTGCATTTGTTTGTTTGTATGATTAGTACATATACTCAATCATTACGTTTCCTCCATCACCTGATGTGAAATATTTCTGTGGGAAGCTAAAGAAAGCTTGTCTCTCATTTGCGTTTGTTTGTTGGTATGGTTACTACAAAGCCAGAACCAATGCATTTCATTTATTACCCTATGTGAAGTAGTTATGAGAATAGCTACAGACAGCTCCTCCCTCATTTGCATTTTTTTTTTGGTATGGTTACTACAAAGCCAGAATAATAGCATTTATCTATTACCCTATGCGAATTATTTCTGAGCGAAACTGGAGAACACTCGTCCCTCACTATCATCTGTTTTTTGGTATGATTAGTACACAGAAACAATCATTAAATTTCATCCATCACCTGATGTGAAATATTTATGAGGGAAGCTACAGAAAGCTCCTCCCTCATTGGCAATTATTTGTTGGTATGGTTACTACAAAGGCAGAGTCATTGCATTTAATTTATTACCATATCTGAAGTATTTCTGAGAATAGCTACAGACAGCTCATCCCTCATATGCATTTGATTGTTGGTATAGTTACTTCAAAGCGAGAATCATTGAATTCATCTATTAGCCTATGAGAGTTATTTCAGAGAGAGGCTGCAGAAAGCTCCTTCCTCACTTGCATCCATTTGTTGATATGGATACTACAAAGCCAGAATCATCGCATTTCGTTTAATACCCTATGTGAAGTATTTCTGAGAATAGCTACAGACATCATCCCTCTCATTTGCATTTGTTTGTTGGTATAGTTACTACAGTGCTAGAATGGTAACATTACATCTGCTACCATATGTGAAGTATTTCTGAAAATAGCTACAGAAAGCTTCTCCCACATTTGCGTGTGTTTGTTGGTATGGTTACTACAATGGCAGAACCATCGCATTTTATATAATACACTATTTGATGTATTCCAGAAAAAAGCTGCAGGAAGCTCCTTTCTCACTTGCATCAATTTTTTGGTATGATTAGTACACAGACACAATCATTCCATTTCATTTATTACATGATGTGATGTATTTCTGAAGGAAGCTATAGAAAGCTCCACCCTCATTTGCGTTTGTTTGTTGGTATGGTTACTACAAAACCAGAATCATTGTATTTCATCTATTACACTATGTGATGTATTTCAGAGAGAGCTGCAGAAAACACTTCCCTCAGTTGCATCTGGTTGTTGGTATGGATACTATAAAGCCAGAATCATCGCATTTCATTTATTGCCCTACGTGAAGTATTTCTGAGAGTAGCTATAGACAGCTTCCCCCTCATTTGCATTTGTTTGTTGGTATGGTTACTACAAAGCGAGAATCATCGAATTCAGCTATTACCCTACATGATGTATTTCAGAGAGAAGCTGCAGAAAGCTCCTCCCTCACTTGCATCTTTTTGTTGGTATGATTAATACACAGACACAATCATTACATTTCATTTATTACATTTTGTGAAGTATTTCTGAGGGAAGCTACAGAAAGCTCCTCTCTCATTGGTGTTTGTTTGTTGGTTAGGTTACTACAAAGCCAGAATCATCGCATTTCATCTATTACCATATGTGATGTATTTCAGAGAGAAGCTGCAGAAAGATCCTCCCTCATTTGTGTTTATTTGTTGGTATGGTTATTGCAAATCCAGAATCATTGCAATTCATCCATTACCTTATGTGATGTGTTTCGGATAGAAGCTGCAGAAAGCTCCTCCCTCACTTGCATTTGTTTGTTGGTATGATTATAACACAGACACAATTATTAACTTATATCCATCACCTGATGTGAAATGTTTCTGAGGGAAACTACAGAAAGCTTCTCCCTCAGTTGCGATTGTTTGTTGGTATGGTTACAACAAAGTCAGAATCATTGCATTTCATTTATTACTCTATGTGAAGTATTTCTGAGAACAGCTACAGACAGCTCCTTCCGTATTTGCTTTTGCTTATTGGTATAGTTACTACAAGGCGATAGTCATCGAATTCATTTATTACCCTATGTGATGTATTTCAGAGAGAAGCTTCTGAAAGCTCCTCCCTCACTTGCATCTTTTTGTTGGTATGATTAATGCACAGACACAATCATTACATTTAATTTATTACATGATGTGAAGTATATCTGAGGGAAGCTACAGGAAGCTCCTCCCGCATTTGCGTATGTTTGTTGTTATGATTACTACGAAGCCAGAATCGTCAGATTTTATCTGCTACCCTATGTGAAGTATTTCTGAGAATAGCTATAGAAAGCTCCTCCCACATTTGCGTGTGTTTGTTGGTATAATTACTACAAAGCCTGTATCATCGCATTTCTTCTGTTATCCTATTTCATGTATTTCAGAGAGAAGCTGCAGAGAGCTCCTTTCTCACTTGCATCTGTTTGTTGGTATGATTAGCACACAGACACAATCATTACATTTCATTTATTACATGATGTGAAGTATTTCTGATGGAAGCTACAGAAAGCTCCACCCTCATTTGCGTTTGTTTGTTGGTATGGTTACTACAAAACCAGAATCATTGTATTTCATCTATTACAGTATGTGATGTATTTCAGGGAGAAGCTGCAGAAGGCTCCTCCCTCACTTGCATCTGTTTGTTGGTATGGATAATACAAAGCCAGAATGGTCGCATTACATCTGCTACCCTATGTGAAGTATTTCTGAGAATAGCTACAGAAAGCTCCTCCCACAGTTGCATGTGTTTGTTGGTATGGTTACTGTTGTTGTTGTTGTCTTCAGTTCTGAGACTGGTTTGATGCAGCTCTCCATGCTACTCTATCCTGTGCAAGCCGCTTCATCTCCCAGTACCTACTGCAACCTACATCCTTCTGAATCTGCTTAGTGTATTCATCTCTTGGTCTCCCTCTACGATTTTTACCCTCCACGCTGCCCTCCAATGCTAAATTTGTGATCCCTTGATGCCTCAAAACATGTCCTACCAACTGATCCCTTCTTCTAGTCAAGTTGTGCCACAAACTTCTCTTCTCCCCAATCCTATTCAATACTTCCTCATTAGTTATGTGATTTACCCATTTAATCTTCAGAGTTCTTCTGTAGCACCACATTTCGAAAGCTTCTATTCTCTTCTTGTCCAAACTATTTATCGTCCATATTTCACTTCCATACATGGCTACACTCCAAACAAATACTTTCAGAAATGACTTCCTGATACATAAATCTATATTCGATGTTAACAAATTTCTCTTCTTCAGTAACGCTTTCCTTGCCATTGCCAGCCTACATTTTATATCCTCTCTACTTCGACCATCATCAGTTATTTTACTTCCTAAATAGCAAAACTCCTTTACTACTTTAAGTGTCTCATTTCCTAATCTAATTCCCTCAGAATCACCCGATTTACTTTGACTACATTCCATTATCCTCGTTTTGCTTTTGTTAATGTTCATCTTATATCCTCCTTTCAAGACACTGTCCATTCCGTTCAACTGCTCTTCCAAGTCCTTTGCCGTCTCTGACAGAATTACAATGTCATCGGCGAACCTCAAAGTTTTTACTTCGTCTCCACGAATTTTAATACCTACTCCAAATTTTTCTTTTGGTTCCTTTACTGCTTGCTCAATATACAGATTGAATAACATCGGGGAGAGGCTACAATCCTGTCTCACTCCTTTCCCAACCACTGCTTCCCTTTCATGCCCCTCGACTCTTATGACTGCCATCTGGTTTCTATACAAATTGTAAATAGCCTTTCGCTCCCTGTATTTTACCCCTGCCACCTTTAGAATTTGAAATAGAGTATTCCAGTCAACAATGTCAAAAGCTTTCTCTAAGTCTACAAATGCTAGAAACGTAGGTTTGCCTTTTCTTAATCTTTCTTCTAAGATAAGTCGTAAGGTCAGTATTGCCTCACGTGTTCCAACATTTTGACGGAATCCAAACTGATCCTCCCCGAGGTCCGCATCTACCAGTTTTTCCATTCGTCTGTAAAGAATTCGCGTTAGTATTTTGCAGCCGTGGCTTATTAAACTGATAGTTCGGTAATTTTCACATCTGTCAGCGCCTGCTATCTTTGGGATTGGAATTATTATATTGTTCTTGAAGTCTGAGGCTATTTCGCCTGTCTCATACATCTTGCTCACCAGCTGGTAGAGTTTTGTCAGGACTGGTTCTCCCAAGGCCGTCAGTAGTTCTAATGGAATGTTGTCTACTCCGGGGGCCTTGTTTCGACTCAGGTCTTTCAGTGCTCTGTCAAACTCTTCATGCAGTATCGTATCTCCCATTTCGTCTTCATCTACATCCTCTTCTATTTCCATAATATTGTCCTCAAGTACATCGCCCTTGTATAAACCTTCTATATACTCCTTCCCCCTATCTGCCTTCCCTTCTTTGCTTAGAACTGGGTTGCCATCTGAGCTCTTGATATTCATACACATGGTTCTCTTCTCTCCAAAGGTCTCTTTAATTTTCCTGTAGGCAGTATCTATCTTACCCCTAGTGAGATAAGCTTCTACATCCTTACATTTGTCCTCTAGCCATCCCTGTTTAGCCATTTTGCACTTCCTGTCAATCTCATTTTTGAGACGTTTGTATTCCTTTTTGCCTGCTTCATTTACTGCATTTTTATATTTTCTGCTTTCATCAATAAAATTCAATATTTCTTCTGTTACCCAAGAATTTCTAGCAGCCCTCGTCTTTGTACTTACTTTATCCTCTGCTGCCTTCACTACTTCATCCCTCAGAGCTACCCATTCTTCTTCTACTGTATTTCTTTCCCCTATTCCTGTCAATTGTTCCCTTACGCTCTCCCTGAAACTCGGTACAACTTCTGGTTCTTTCAGTTTATCCAGGTCCCATCTCCTTAATTTCCCACATTTTTGCAGTTTCTTCAGTTTTAATCTGAAGGTCATAACCAATAGATTGTGGTCAGAGTCCACATCTGCCCCTGGTAATGTCTTACAACTTAAAACCTGGTTCCTAAATCTCTGTCTTACCATTATATAATCTATCTGATACCTTTTAGTATCTCCAGGGTTCTTCCACGTATACAACCTTCTTTCATGATTCTTAAACCAAGTGTTAGCTATGATTAAGTTGTGCTCTGTGCAAAATCTACTAGGTGGCTTCCTCTTTCATTTCTTAGCCCCAATCCATATTCACCTACTATGTTTCCTTCTCTCCCTTTTCCTACACTCGAATTCCAGTCACCCATTACTATTAAATTTTCGTCTCCCTTCACTATCTGAATAATTTCTTTTATTTCATTGTACATTTCTTCAATTTCTTCATCATCTGCAGAGCTAGTTGGCATGTAAACTTGTACTACTGTAGTAGATGTGGGCTTCGTATCTATCTCGGCCACAATAATGCATTCACTATGCTGTTTGTAGTTGCTTACCCGCATTCCTATTTTCCTATTCATTATTAAACCTACTCCTGCATTCCCCCTATTTTATTTTGTGTTTATAACCCTGTAGTCACCTGACCAGACGTCTTGTTCATCCTGCCATCGAACTTCACTAATTCCCACTATATCTAACTTTAACCTATCCATTTCCCTTTTTAAATTTTCTAACCTACCTGCCCGATTAAGGGATCTGACATTCTACGCTACGATCCGTAGAATGCCAGTTTTCTTTCTCCTGGTTACTACAAAGCCAAAATCATCGCATTTCATCTATTACCCTATTTGATGTATTTCAGAGAGAAGCTGCAGAAAGCTTCTTTCTCACTTGCATCTGTTTGTTGATATCATTAGTACACAGACAAAATCGTTACATTTCATTTATTACATGATGTGAAGTATTTCTGAGGGAAGCTACAGAAACCTCCTCCACATATTGGTTTGTTTGTTGTTAAGGATACCTCAAAGCCAGAATCATTGCATTTCATCTATTACCCTATGTGAAGTATTTCTGAGGAAACCTACCGTAAGCTCCCCCCTCATTTGCGTTTGATTGCTGGTATGGTTACTACAAAGCCAGTATCATTGCATTTCCTCTATTACCCTATGTTATGTATTTCAGAGAGAAGCTGCAGACAGCTCCTCCCTCACCTGCATCTATTTGTTGGTATGTTTAGTACACAGACACTGTCATTAAATTTCATCCATTGCCTGATGTGAAGTATTTCTAAGGGATGCCACAGAAAGTTCTTCACTCATTTGTGTTTGATTGTTGGTATGGTTACTACAAATCCTGAATCATCGCTTTTCATGTATTACCCCATGTTATGTATTTCAGAGAGAAGCTGCAGAAAGCTCCTCCCTCACTTGCATCTGTTGGTTTTTATGATTAGTACAAAGACACAATCATTACATTACATCAATTACCTGATGTGAAGTATTTATAAGGGAAGCTGCGGAAAGCTCCTACCACACTTGCATCTGTTTGTTGGTATGATTAGTACACAGTCACAGTCATTTCATTTCAACCATTAGCTGTAGAGAAGTATTTCAGAGGTAAGTTACTGAAAGATCCTCCGTCATTTGCGTTTCTTTGTTGGTATGGTTATTGCAAATCAAGAATCATTGTATTTCATCCATTACATTATATGATGTATGTCAGATAGAAGCTGCATAAAGCTCCTCCCTCACTTGCATTTGTTTGTTGGTATTATTAGTACACAGATACAATCATTACATTTCATCCATCAACTGATGTGAAATATTTCTGAGGGAAGCTACAAAAAGCTCCTCCCTTATTTGCAATTGTTTGTTGTATGGTTACTACAAAGCCAGAATCATTGCATTTAATTTATTACCCTATGTGAAGTATTTCTGAGAATAGCTACAGACAGCTCCTCCCTGATTTGCATTTGTTTAATGGTATGGTTACTACAAAGCGAGAATCGTCGAATTCATCTATTACTCTAAGTGATGTATGTCAGAGAGAAGCTGCAGAAAGCTTCTTTCTCACTTTCATCTGTTTGTTGGTATGATTAGTACACAGACACAATCTTTACATTTCGTTTAATACATGATGTGAAGTATTTCTGAGCAAAGCTACTGAAAACTCCTCCTTCATTTGCATTTGTTTGTTGTTATGGTTATTGCAAATCCAGAATCATTGCATTTCATCCATTACCCTATGTGATGTGTTTCAGATAGTAGCTGCAGAAAGCTCCTCCCTCACTTGCATTTGTTTGTTGGTATGATTAGTACACAGTCACAGTCATTTCATTTCAACCATTAGCTGTAGAGAAGTATTTCAGAGGTAAGTTACTGAAAGCTCCTCCGTCATTTGCGTTTGTCTGTTGGTATGGTTATTGCAAATCAAGAATCATTGTATTTCATCCATTACATTATATGATGTATTTCAGACAGAAGCTGCATAAAGCTCCTCCCTCACTTGCATTTGTTTGTTGGTATTATTAGTACACAGATACAATCATTACATTTCATCCATCACCTGATGTGAAATATTTCTGAGGGAAGCAATAAAAACCTCCTCCCTTATTTGCAATTGTTTGTTGTATGGTTACTACAAAGCCAGAATCATTGCATTTAATTTATTACCCTATGTGAAGTATTTCTGAGAATAGCTACTGACAGCTCCTCCCTCATTTGCATTTGTCTGTTGGTATGGTTACTACGAAGTGAGAATCATCGTATTCATCTATTAAACTATGTGATGTATTTCAGAGAGAAGCTGCAGAAAGCTCCTTTCTCACTTGCATCTGTTTGATGATATGGATACTACAAAGCCAGAATCATCGCAATTCGTTTAATACCCTATGTGAAGTATTTCCGAGAATAGCTACAGACATCTCCTCCCTCATTTGCATTAGTTTGTTGGTATGGTTACTACAATGCTAGAATGGTCACATTTCATCTGCTACCCTATGTGAAGTATTTCTGAGAATAGCTATAGAAAGCTACTCCCACATTTGCGTGTGTTTGTTGGTATGGTTACTACAAAACCAGAATCATCACATTTCATCTGCTACCCTATGTGATGTATTTCTGAGAAAAGCTTCAGAAAGCTCCCCCTTTATTTGAGTTTGATTGTTGGTACGGTTATTGCAAAACCAGATTCATTGCATTTCATCCATTACCCTATGTGATGTGTTTCAGTTTGAAGCTGCAGAAAGCTCCTCCCTCACTTGCATTTGTTTGTTGGTAAGATTGGTACACAGACACAATCATTACATTTCATCGATCACCTGAAGTGAAATTTTTCTAAGGGAAACTACAGAAAGCTTCTCCCTCAAATGCTTTTGTTTGTTGGTATGGTTACAAAAACGTCAGAATCATTGCATTTCATTTATTACCCTATGTGAAGTATTTCTGAGAATAGCTACAGATGGCTCCCCCTCATTTGCATTTGTTTGTTGGTATGGTTACTACAAAGCGATTATCATCAAATTCATTTATTACCCTATGTGATGTATTTCAGAGAGAAGCTGCAGAAAGCTCCTCCCTCACTTGCATCTTTTTGTTGGTATGATTAATACACAGACACAATCATTACATTTCATTTATTACATTTTATGAAATATTTCTGTGGGAAGCTACAGAAAGCTTATCCCTCATTTGCGTTTGTTTGTTGTTATGGTTACAACAAAGCCAGAATCATTGCATTTCATTTATTACCCTATGTGAAGTGTTTCTGAGAATAGCTACAGACAGCTACTGCCTCATTTGCATTTGTTTGTTGGTATGGTTACTACAAAGCGAGAATCATCGAATTCATCTATTGCCCTATTGTTGTATTTCAGAAAGACGCTGTGAAAGCTACTCCCTCACTTGCATCTGTTTGTTGGTATGAATACTACAAAGGCAGAATCATCGCATTTTATTTATTACCCTAAGTGAAGTATTTCTGAGAATAGCTACAGACAGCTCATCCCTCATTTGCATTTGTTTGTTGGTATGGTTACTACAAAGCGAGAATCGTCGTATTCATCTATTACTCTAAGTGATGTATGTCAGAGAGAAGCTGCAGAAAGCTTCTTTCTCACTTTCATCTGTTTGTTGGTATGATTAGTACACAGACACAATCTTTACATTTCGTTTAATACATGATGTGAAGTATTTCTGAGCAAAGCTACTGAAAACTCCTCCTTCATTTGCATTTGTTTGTTGTTATGGTTATTGCAAATCCAGAATCATTGCATTTCATCCATTACCCCATGTGATGTGTTTCAGATAGTAGCTGCAGAAAGCTCCTCCCTCACTTGCACTTGTATGTTGGTATGATTAGTACACAGACACAATAATTACATATCTTCCAACACCTGATGTGAAATATTGCTGAGGGAAGCTAAAGAAACCTTGTGTTTGTTTGTTGGCATGGTTACAACAAAGCCAGAATCATTCTATTTCATCTATTACCCTATTTGATGTATTTCAGATAGAAGCTGCAAAAAGCTCCTCCCTCACTTGCATCTGTTGGTTTTTATGATTAGTACAAAGACACAATTATTACATTACATCAATTACCTGATGTGAAGTATTTATAAGGGAAGCTGTGGAAAGCTCCTACCACACTTACATCTGTTTGTTGGTATGATTAGTACACAGTCACAGTCATTTCATTTCAACCATTAGCTGTTGAGAAGTATTTCTGAGGGAAGCTACTGAAAGCTCCTCCGTCATTTGCGTCTGTTTGTTGGTATGGTTATTGCGAATCAAGAATCATTGTATTTCATCCATTACATTATGTGATGTATTTCAGATAGAAGCTGCAGAAAGGTCCTCCCTCACTTGCATTTGTTTGTTGGTATTATTAGTACACAGATACAAGCATTACATTTCATACATCACCTGATGTGAAATGTTTCTGTGGGAAGCTACAGAAAGCTCCTCAGTTATTTGCGATTTTTTTTTGTATGGTTACTACAAAGCCAGAATCATTGCATTTAATTTATTACCCTATGTGAAGTATTTCTGAGAATAGCTACAGACATCTCCTCCCTCATTTGCATTAGTTTGTTGGTATGGTTACTACAATGCTAGAATGGTCACATTTCATCTGCTACCCTATTTGAAGTATGTCTGAGAAAAGCTGCAGAAAGGTACTCCCTTATTTGTGTTTGTTTGTTGATATGGTTACTAGAAAGCCAGAATCATCGCAATTCACCTATTTACTAATGTGAAGCATTTCTGAGAGAAATGGCAGTAAGGTCCTCCCTCACTAGCATCTGTTAGTTGGTATGATAAGTACACATACACAATTATTACATTTCATGCATTCTTTGATGTGAAGTATTTCTGAAAAAGCTACAGAAACCTCCTGCCTCATTTAGCTTTGTTTGTTGGTATGGTTACCACAAAGCCATTATAATCGCATTTCGTCAGTTACACTTTGAGAGGTATTTCTGACAAAAGCTACAGAAAGCTCCTCCCTCATTTGCGTTAATTTGTTTGTATGGTTACTACAAAGCCAGAATCATTGCATTTCATCCATTGCCCTATGATATGTATTTCATAGAGAAGCTACAGAAAGATCCTCACTCAGTTGCATCTGTTTGTTGGTATGACTAGTACACAGACATGATCATTAAATTTCATCCATTACCTGATGTGAAATATTTCTGAGAGAGGCTGCAGAATGCTGCACCCTCACTAGCATCTGTTTGTTGGTATGGTTACTACAAAGCCAAAATCATCCCATTTTATCTATTAGCCTATTGAAGTATTTCTGAAAAAGCTACAGAAAACTCCTCCCACATTTGCGTTTCTTTTTTGGTATCGTTACCACAAAGCCATAATAATCAAATTTCATCTATTAAGCCATGTGAAGTATTTCTGAGCAATGCTACAGAAAGCTCCCGCCCTCATTTTAGTTTGGTTGTTGGTATGGAGACTACAAAGCAGAATCATTGCATTTCATCCATTACCCTATGTGATGTATTCCAGAGAGTAGCTGCAGAAAGCTCATCCAGCACTTGCATATATTTGTTGGTATGATTATTATACAGACACAATCATTACATTTCATTTATTACATGATGTGAAGTATTTCTGAGGGAAGCTACAGATAGCTCCTCAGTCATTTGTGTTTGTTTGTTGGTATGGTTACTACAAAGCCTGAATCATTGCATTTCATCCATTATCCTATATGATATATTTCAGAGAGAAGCTGCAGAAAGCTCCTCCAGCACTTGCATATATTTGTTGGTATGATTATTACACAGACACAATCATTACATTTCATTTATTACATGATGTGAAGTATTTCTGAGGGAAGCTACAGAAAGCACCTCCATCATTTCTTATTGTTTGTGGTATGGTTACTAAAAGGCCAGAATCATATCATTTCATCTATTACCTTATGTGAAATATTTCTGAGAAAAGCTATAGAAAGCTCCTCCCTCAATTGCGTTTGTTTGTTGGTATGCTTTTACAAAGCCAGAATTATCGCATTTCATCTATTACCTAATGTGAAGCATTTCTGAGAGAAGCGGCAGAAAGGTCCTCCGTCACTAGCATCTGTGTGTTGGTATGATTAGTACACAGACACAATCATTACATTTCATCCATTACTTGATGTGAAGTATTTCTGAAAAAGCTACAGAACACTACCAAAAGCTCTTTCCTCATTTGTGTTTGATTGTTGGTATGGTTACTACAAAGCCTGAATAATTGCATTTCATCCATTATCCTATGCGATGTATTTCAGAGAAGCTGCATAAAGTCCCTCCCTCACTTGCGTCTGTTTGTTGGTATGATTAGTACACAGACACAATCATTTCATTTCATCCATTACCTGATGTGAGGTATTTGTTAGGGAAGCTACAGAAAGCACCTCCCTCATTTGTGTTTGTTTTTTGGTATGGTTACTACAAAGCCATAATTATTGCATTTCATCCATTATTTTGCGTGTTGTATTTCAGAGAGGAGTTGCAGTAAGCACCTCCCTCACTTGCATCTCTTTGTGTCTGTGTACTAATCATACCAACAATCATTACATTTCATCCACTACCTGATCTGAAGTATTTCTGAGGGAAGCTACATAAAGCTCCTCCCTCATTTGCATTTGTTTGTTGGTATGGTTACAACTTAGCCAGATTCATTACATTTCATCCATTACCTTATGATATGTATTTCAGAGAGAAGCGACAGAAAGTTCCTCCCCCACTTGCATCAGTTTGTTGGTATGACTAGTATACAGACACAATCATTAAATTTCATCCATTACCTGATGTGAAGTATTTCTGAGAGAAGCTGCAAAAAGCTCCTCCCTCACTAGGATCTGTTTGTTTGTATGGTTACTACAAAGAAATAATCATTGCAATTTATCTATTACCCTATGTGATGTATTTCTGAAAAAGCTACAGAAAGCTCCACCCTCATTTGCGTTTGTTTATTTTTATGGTTACTACAAAGCCAGAATCATTGCATTTTATCTATTACCCTATGTGATGTATTTCTGAGGGGAGCTACAGAAAGCTCCTCCCTCATTTGCATTTGTTTTTTGCTATGGTTACTACAGAGCCAAAATCATGTCATTTTATCCATTACCCTATGATATGTATTTCATAGAGAGGCTACAGAAAGCTCTTCCCTCACTTGCATCTGTTTGTTGGTATGACAAGTACACAGACACAATCATTAAATTTCATCCATTACCTGATATGAAATATTTCTGAGAGAAGCTGCTGAAAGCTGCTCCCTCACTAGCATCAGTTTGTTGGTATGACTAGTACACAGACACAATCATTAGATTTCATCCATTACCTGATGTGAAGCATTTCTGAGAGAAGTTGCAGAAAGATCCTCCCTCACTAGCATCTGTTTTCTGTTATGGTTACTACAAAGCCAAAATCATCGCATTTTGTCTATTACCCTATGTGAAGTATTTCTGAAATAGCTGCAGAAAGCTCCGCCCTCATTTGCGTTTGTATCTTCGTATGGTTACTACAAAGCCAGAGTCACTGCATTTCATCTATTACCCTATGTGATGGATTTCAGAGAGAAGCTGCAGATAGCTCCTCCCTTACTTGCGTCTGTTTGTTGGTATGATTAGTACACAGACACAATCATTATATTCCATCCATTACTTGATGTGAAGTATTTATGAAAAAGCTAGAGAAAGCTCCTCCCTCATTTGCGTTTGTTTGTTTGTATGGTTACTACAAAGCAAGAATCATTGTTTTTCTTCCAGTACTCTATGTGATATATTTCAGAGAGAAGCTGCAGAAAGTTCCTCCCTCACTTGCATCTGTTTGTTATCATGATTAGTAAACAGACAGAATGATTTCATTTCATTTATTACATGATGTGAAGTATTTCTGAAGGAAGCTACAGAAAGCTCCCCCCAAAATTTGTTCTTTGTTGGTATGGTCACTACAAAGCCAGAATCATTGCATTTCATCCATTAGCTTATGTGATGTATTTCAGAGAGAAGCTGCAGATAACTATTCCCTCACTTGCATCTGTTTATTGGTATAATTAGTACACAGACACAATGATTACATTTAACCCATTACCTGATGTGAAGTATTTCTGAGAGAAGCTGGAGAAAGCTCCTCCCTCACTAGAATCTGTTTGTTGGTATGGTTACTACAATGCCAAAATCATCGCATTTCATCTATTACCCTATGGAAGTATTTCTGAAAAAGCTACAGAAATATCCACCCTCATTTCCGTTTGTTTGTTGGTATGGTTACCACATACCCATAATAATCGCATTTCATCTATTACCCTATGTGAAGTATTTATGAGAAAAGCTACAGAAAGCTCACCCCTTATTTGAGTTTGATTGTTGGTTTGGTTTGTATGTCAGAGACAAGTTTCAGAAGGCTCCTCCCTCACTTGCATCTGTTTGTTAGTATGATTAGTACACAGACAAAATCATTGTATTTCATCCATTACCCTATGAGATGTGTTTCAGAGAGAAGCTGCAGAAAGCTCCCCCCACACTTGCATCTGTTTGTTGGTGTGATTAGTACCCAGACACAATCATTACATTTCATCCATTACCTGATGTGATGTATCTGTGAGGGAAGCTACAGAAAGCTCCTCCCTCATTTGCGTGTGTTTTTTTTGTGTATGTTTACTACAAAGCCAGAATCATTGCATTTCATTCTTTACCCTATGTGATGTATTTCAGAGAGAAGCTGCAGAAAGCTCCTCCCTCATTTGCGTTTGTTTGTTGGTATGGTTACTACAAAGGATAATCATTTCATTTCATCTATTACCCTGTGTGAAATATTTCTGAGAAAAGCTACAGAAACCTATTCCCTCATTTGCGTTTGTTTGTTGGTTTGGTTACTAAAAAGCCAGAATCATAGCATTTCATCTCTTACCCTATGTGAAATATTTCAGAGAAATCCTACAGAAAGCTCCTCCCTCATTTGCGTTTGTTTGTTGGTATGGTTACCACAAAGCCATAATAATCGCATTTCATCTATTACCCTATATGCAGTATTTCTGATAGAAGCTCTAGAAAGCTCCTCCCTTATTTGGGTCTGTTTGTTGGTGTAATTACTACACAGACAGTGTCATTGTATTTCATCCATAACCCTATATGAAGCACTTCAAAGAGAAGCTGCAGAAAGCTCCTCTTTTATAGATGTCTCTTTGTTTGTAAGGTTACTACAAAGCGAGAATCAATGCATTTCATCCATTACCCTATGTGAAGTATTTCTGAGAGAAGCTGCAGAAAGCTCCTCTCTCATCTGCGACCTTTTGTTGGTATTATTAGTACACAGACAGGATCATTAGATTTAATCCATTACCTAATGTGAATTATTTCTGAAAGATGGATGGATGGATTGATGGATGGATATGCTGATATGGGTGCTCAACAGTGTAGTCTTTAGTGCCTGAAAGGAAACAACAACGGACAAGTGTCACTGAAATGCAGCATGTGCAAAAGTAGGACTAAAATTAAAGATGAAAGTCTACATAGGCAGTTCACACATCAACAGTAGCAAAGTGGAAAGCAGCACGTAAAGAGTACAACTGCAAAAGAACGTAGGGGAAGGAGTAAAATGAAGCACATAGCACATGTTTGGAACTGGCCTATTACAAGAATAAAAGGGAGTGGTAAGCCACTCGACAACACACTAAAAATTCCAACCTGAAATATTAGGCAGAAGCCTAGAAACATAACAGTACTTTAAAACTTTCTTGACACTTGCCTCGTCATTGGCTAAAATCGAGGGCAGATCCCCACCAATATTAACTTCCGCCCTGACAGAACAATATATATCATACTCAACTAAAATGTGGCGTACAGTGATTCGTACTCCATAGGCTTCACACAGTGGGGGTTCCTCTTGCCGTAGTAAGAAGTCATGCGTAAGAGGACAATGCCTTATGCGAAGACATGTAAGGGTCACTTCATCATGCCTAGGTGACTGTCAGGAGGAACACCGTGGCTGGATGGTGGGTTTCACCAACTGCAGCTTGTTTTCCCTCACCGAAACCCATTCCTCCTCCCACAATAGCATATACTTGCGCCGCAGCACAAAACCACACCCTGCAAAGGTATAGAACATTGTGTCACCTCCGGTAATCTGCAGGTGTCCTTGGCAGCTCTATTAGCTTGTTCATTTCCCCGTATGGCCACATGCCCAGGCACCCAGCAAAAGGAAACTTGCTGGCCCTGTCGTTAGAGGATGTACCGTTGGTCGTAAATCATTGTTCCAACTTCTCTGCTGGGTACAGGTTCTGCAGTGACTGTAATGCGCTCAGTGAGTCAGAGCAAATTAGGAAGTGTTCGTCCTGAGTAAACCGTATCTGCTCCAATGTCTTCAGGATCACGTGAATTTCTGTGGAAAAAAAAGTGTATTCCTGGGGAAGGTGAATCCTGATGACACATTCAGGGAACACTACTGATCAGCCAAGAAAATCCCCCTGTTGGGATCCATCAGTGTTGGCTACTGTAAAATCGTGATGCCTGTCTAAAATGTTAAAAAACAAAGATTTGAAAGTCAAATCTGATGTAATGTCTTTCTTAAAATTTGCCAAATCTAAAATCAGTGTGGGCCTCTGGAGGAGCCAAGGTGGATATCTGCTCCAACCTTGACGTGAAACATTAAAACCGGCCACACCCATCTCAAAAATGCAATCTTTTGCACTAATCCCATAGGGCCTTGTTGCTCGTTGCCGGTTGCGAAAAAGCCTTTCCAGTGGAGGCCGAGCAACAGTGTGCAGGTGTTGCTGGTGTGGATAATGTTTGATAGGCCTGGCGCACCATTAGTAGACGCTGCCGGAGGTGAAATGGCGGTTCACCTGCTTCTGCACACAGGCTCGGTATGGGGCATGTTCTGTACGCCCCAGTGGCCAACCGAATCCCCTCATGGTGCACCACATCCAACAGCTTCAAATAAGTGGGTCTTGCAGACCCATACACAATTCATCCATAATCAAGCCGAGACTACACAAAGGCTCTGTAAAACCAGAGCAGACAAGTCCTGTCTGCTCCCACGCATGGTGACTAAGACATTTTAAAATAGACAGCACCTTATGAGACCATTTTTTCAGTTCCTTAACAAGTGTTAGCTACGTAAGCTTAGACTCAAAACTGAGGCCAAGAAACATCACCGTTTCTTTAAAATTCAGAACAGTGTCCCTCATCCTCAACTCGGGCAAGTCAAAAATGGAACAAGAATGGTTAAAAAGAACACACACTGACTTATCAGTTGAAAACTTAAAACCACTATTCTGTGCCCATTCATCCAAACCCCTGGGCAACTACTTACAAAGCCCCAAAGCATATTGTGTGCATTAAAATCACCACAGAGGATGAGGGGGTGGGGGAGCTGTGTAAGAAGACCACTGAGAGCCTGTTCGTCGAGCACGTCATATGGGGGCAGGTAAAGCTAACATACTGTTAGCATATGATGCACATGTACTAATATTGCAACTGCCTGTAAATCTGTCATGAGGGAGAGAAGCGAGGTGTGGTAGTCGGTGTTGATGAAGATACCTACTCCTCCTCGAGCTCTCTGTCCAATCAGGTCATCGTTTTTGTGGAGGACATAACCACGTAGCTCAGGTGTATATGTTTCACTGAAATTTGTGTCTTGCAGACCTACACACATTGGTCTATCCTGAATCAATAAACGTAGTTCCTTCACATGTGTCCTGAACCCATGCAGGTTCCATTGTCGTATGGGAGCCATCACGGTGGTTGTATTTTCTGCCTCTATTTCTGCCGAGGTGGGGAGACTGCAGCAGGTGGAGGCTCAGCCTTGGAGTCTGAGAATATGGGGCAATCATCTCACCTCATCAGCTCAGGGGAAGAGTCTGATGATGTGTCTAGTGGGACCACATTGACATGACCCGAGGGTTAACCAGCCGATTTAATCTGTTGGTGCTGCTTCACATGTGCTTTCCTTTGTTTAGAGGGCTTTGCTGGAACCAAAGCTGGGGTGTTTATGACCATGCTGGGCTTTGGAACAGCCTCAGCAATCGGAGATGCCTGGGGCTCTTCAATGTTAGCTACTGAACCATTATCTGCTGTTCTAGGAGGGGCTACAGGCTCTGATACACTTGCTGCCTTACAAGTGCACTGACATGTGCAAGTGTTCATGCCAACACTAACAACCTCCGTCTGTGTAGATGCATCGACCTTTGGAGGCGGCTTCTGAACAATGAAAGCAAAAGACGTAACGAATGTGGGGGGGTTGTATGAAGTTAAAGATCTTTTTGGCTTCACTGTAGGGGAGACGCTTAGTTGTTTTTATTTCTTGTATTTTACGTTCCTCTAGGAACATTCTACAGTCCTTACTCCAAACAGGGTGGCTTTCAGAACAGTTTATACATCTGCCAGGGGACGAACAGTCAATTCCGTCATGGGCAGCCTTACTACAGTTGCCACACATCGCTTCTCCTTTACACCCTAGAGTTGTATGCCCAAAATGCTGGCACTTAAAACAGCGCATTGGGTTTGGGACATATGATCAGACGTTTAGTCGAAGAACTCCTACCTTGACATGTTCTGGGAGTTTGGGGGTTATTGAAAGTAAGAACGAAGCAGTCAGATTTCACCAGAATCCCACCCACCTTTTTCATGATGTTCTGAACGTCAAAAATTCCCTCCTGAGCCCACCACTCTCCACTCTTTAATTCTTTTACAGGAATATCAACGAGATCCCTACAGGTAACAACACCCTTACTGGAGTTCAGGGGGCTGTGAAGCTCTGTATCGATAGTGTATTCCCCCAAGCTTTTAGCTGTTTGAAGGTTAACTGCTTGCTGAGCAGTTGATGTTCCAACAAGCAGTGTCCCATTCCGTAAACGCTTCACTGATTTTAAAGTTCCAGCTATTCCTTCTAGACCCTTTTGGATATAGAATGGTGAAACCTTTTCAAAGGATCCCTCTTTCCTTTTTAAAATTAAAAGCACATTCTGGTTTTCAGTATGTGCTCTGTTACTCTGAACTGCTGTACGTTTGCTGACGCTGGAGTCAGGAGGACTGGCTAACCTAGCCCTCTTGTTGGATTGGGCGGTAGTGCCTACCAGCGGAGGAAAAGAGGAAGAATTCGTGGTATCCATGGTCATCCCACGAGCAGCTAGGGAAACTTATGTCCATCCAGACAGAGCCCTGCATGTCTGGATAAGCCTTGTACAACTGAGGTGCGGCAGGTTCCCCAGAGGTTACCCGCTACCAACTGTTCCACCTCAACAGCCATGCATCTTATTGGCGCACAGCACACCTTAAGATTGCCTGGATCGTGAGGACGGTACATACCTCTATAAAAAAAACCTTCAATCAAGCCAAGATCCCCGGTCCCTAAGACACACTACATTCCACCGTTATCCACACGGTGGTCGCTGAAGCATGCCCAGAGCTTATGGTATCAGCAGACTGGCGGCGCACACCAGTCCACAGCTCGAGGAACACAGGTTCGCCAAGCCCATACCCAGCAAACAAATGCTGAGCCCCCTGAGGGATGGCGAAAGGTGTCAGAGAGGACAGAACCCGCACGTACCCTGAACTGATGATCCATTAAAAAGGCACCAATAAAAAGAGGGTGGCGACCGTAAAGGCCCCGTGTATGCATGGGTCGGATAATGCTCGCTCTCCGACAGGTGTCGTAAGCCTTCTCCAAATCAAAGAACACATCCACGGTCGGGTGCTTCCGCAAGAGTTATTCATAATGAAGCTCGGCAAGGTAACCAGATGGTCAACAGCAGAGCGGCGCCTACGAGTGGGTGTGTGACGTTTACAGGCGCTAAACAGTGTGGTCATCAGTGCCCGTGCGCATAAAAACAGGAACACATGCAGTGAAGGGACTAAGACGAACAGCGAACAAGGAGAATGGCTAGAAGATTCAGACCTCACGCAGTTCCAAATCCCCACATATGGAGGCAAAACAAGAGGAGAAGGAAAACACTAAAAAAGGAAAGGAAACACAAGGAAAAGAGAACAGAAACCAAAGGGAAACAAGGAGGTAATCGTGACTGGCGGACCTGTTAACTAAAACCTGGGTAAGCCAGTCACCCAGCAGCACATTAAAACCCTCTCCCTAAAATCCGAGGCAACAAATTGGACAGGACACAAAACCATAAGACCTTAACTACAGTCATTGTGTCGTCTTGCAAAACAGAGGGCAAATCCGGTGGCAAAGAAACCACCGTGCTCTGGTCAGAGAATAAAAAACAGTCAAGTAAAATGTGGTGGACAGTAATCTGGATGCCACAAACACTGTAGATTGGGGGGTCCTCCTGCCGGAGTAAAAAACCATGCCTTAAGGGACTGTGCCCAATGCGGAGGCGAGTGAGGATAACCTCATTCTGCCTGCATGACTGGTAGGACGTATGCCATGACCGCGTAGTGACCTTGACCAGAGGCAGCTTATTGTCACCGACTGCCAGCCACTCCTCTTCCCATTGACGCATAACACGAAAACGCAAAAGGGAGGTAACAGCATGGAGGGGGACGGCACATTCAACAACGTGAGGGAGGGAACATGCGTCTTTGGTAGCCACATCCGCCAGTTCGTTTCCCCTAATACCCACATGCCCCAGCACCCAGCAGAAAGAAATCACCTTCCCCTGCCATTGCAGATGGAGTAGGGCATCATGGATGTTCTGGATGTCCGTATCCGCTGGGTACAAGTGTTGCATGGTCTGAAGGGCACTCAGGGAGTCAGGACAGATGAGGAACTTAAGACTGGGAACACATCTCATCTGCTCCAATGCCCACAAGATCGCAAACAATTCGGCATCAAAGATGGTAAACGCTGCAGGAAGCCATAACTTGATGACTCTATCAGGGAAAACAACAGCACAACCAACAGAGTCCCCCTGTTTGGCTCAAAATGGTTCAAATGGCATTGAGCACTATGGGACTCAACTGCTATGGTCATCATAACTTAGAACTACTTAAACCTAACTAACCTAAGGACATCACACACATCCATGTCTGAGGCAGGATTCGAACCTGCGACCGTAGCAGTCGCACGGTTACGGACTGCGCGCCTAGAACCGCGAGACCACCGCGGCCGGCCAGTCCCCCTGTTTAGAGCCATCCATAAATACTGATACATGGTCAGGATGCTGGTGTAAAATATTGGAAAATAAGGAGGTAAAAACAAACGCAGGCGTGCAGCTCCTCCTGTACTCCGACAAGTCTAAAAGGACGCTGTGCCTCTGGAGCAACCAGGGAGGCAGGCGCCTACGAAATCCACATTGTACACTGCTAAGCAGGCATTGAGATTCGAGCAGCCAAACCAAACGAAGGTTAACCATTTGTTCCATCACCCTATAGACACAGCTGGTAAGGGAAATTGGTTGGTAACTGGAAGGCATGTGCTTGTCCTTCCCCGGCTTAGAAATCGGGACAACAATAGATTTGCGAAAGCATGTGGGAACATGACCCTCAATCCAGTTGCAATTATAAGTTCAAAGAAGAAAACCTTTACCCACAGGAGGAAGGTTCTTCAGCATCTGAATATGAATAGAATCAGGCCCTGGAGTGGAGGACCGTGACCGGGCAAGTGCATTTTCGAGTTCCTGCATGGTGAATGGGGCAATATAACTTTCACGATTCGAGGAGCGGAAGCTAGGTGGCCTAGCCTCCTCTGCCTGTTTTCGGGGTAGGAAGGCAGGGTGGTAATGAGCGGAGCTCGAAACCTCTGTGAAAAAGTGGCCGAAGCCATTGGAGACATCCTCAAGGGCCACAAGGACGTCATTCGCTACCGTCAGGCCAGAAACTGGTGAGTGGACCTTAGTGCCAGATAGCTGGCGCAGGCTAACCCAGACAACAGAAGGAGTAAAACTGTATAAGGAGCTTGTGAAAGCAGCCCAGCTGGCTTTCTTGCTTTCTTTAATAACATGACAACACTACACATGTAATCGTTTATAATTAATACAATTTGCCATCGTATGGTTGCGTATAAAGGTGCGTAAGGCACGTTGACGAGCACGTATAGCGTCTCTACATAACGCGGTCCACCAGGGGACCAGTACGCAACATGGAGAAGAGGTAGTATGAGGGACAGAATATTCAGCTGCAGTGAGAATGACTTCCATGAGGTGTGTTACCTGACTATCGCAGCTTGAGAAATTTTGATCCTGAAAAGTCGTCCGGAACAGAAGAGCCCCCAGTCTGCTTTGGAGATGTGCCAACTAGTTGAGCATTGAGATGGGGTATGATGCAGGAGATGGATAACACAAGGGAAGTGGTTGCTCGAATACATATCAGAAAGTGCGTACCACTCAAACTGGCTTGCAAGTTGGGTAGTACATATACAGAGGTATAAATGGGAATAGGTGTGAGTTGTGTCTGAAAGAAAAGTAGGGGAGCCAGTATTGAGGTAGACAAGACTGAGGTGGTTGAAAGGGTCTGCGAACAGGGAGGCTCTCGGGTAGGATGCTGGAGAGCCCCAAAGGGGATGGTGGGCATTGAAGTCTCTGGTCAACAAAAATGGTACAGGTAGCTGAGCAATAATTTGCATCATGTCTGCCCTAGTAATGGCAGACAACAATTGAGTGTAAACGGTACAGATGTAAATTCTAAAAGTGGGGAGAATAATTTGGACGGCAACCGCCTGCAGGTCGGTGATGGGATCGTAGTAGATATCATCCCGTACTAGCAACATAACCCCTCCATGAGTCGGACTACCTGCCTCAGGGGGTAGGTCAAAACACACAGAGGAATAGTGTGCCAAGTCAATTTGATCACATGGGCATAGCTTCATTTCCTGGAGGGCTATGACGAGTGGACAGTGCAACCATAGCAGCAACTTTAAGTCCTCTCAGTTGGAGCAAATGCCATGAATATTCCAATGAAGAAGTGCCAGTGTGAGAAGAAAAAGAAAAAGGAGAAGCAAGAAGGGGTCACCTGGAAGGCCGCTGAGGGCCTGGCTTCAAGCGAGCACTGCTGCCACTATCAATAGGCAGACAGTCATCGTCCATTGCTTCAATAGGTCCATCAGCCATCTTGTTAAGATGGCCGGGAATGGGAGCTTCCTCCGCTGGTGAACGGCCAGATGTTCGGCTACCAGCGGTGCGGCCAGGCAAGATGGATGACGGCCTGGGGCAGCAACCGCTGGGTGGCAGAGGAAAAGAAATGTGGCATGTCGGAAAAGGAGAACTTTGCTTCCTATGAGCCTTCTTGGAAGGTCATTTAGTTGAAGTACTGGTTGATGGCTGGGAGTTCGAGGTATGTAGGAAGTCTGCATGGGACAGTTCCTTCTTGAAGGCCTGTGCCTCTAACTTCTGGGTCTTAGTCTTGGCAGAAGTTGATGAAGGTGCTTATGTCTTAGGGGTGATGGGAGGAAGAGGAGACGCTCACTGGGTGATCTTAACACTGGCCGAATGGAAGACTATAGGGCTAAAGGTCAGATCGCATGTCTGCATCAACACCTACCTGGTAGTCCGAGGAGAGGCAAGGACAGTACTGTATTTTCCCACTGGGAGCAGCGTGGGCTTCCTACTAGCAAATAGCTTGAGAGCAGCTGAGGTGGACACTTTCTCTTTGACCCAAATTTCCTGTATACAGCATTCATACTTGTAGATGGGACAGTTGCGGAAGGACACTGCTTGGTCACCCTGACAGTTCACGCAGTGAGGAGAATGAGGTGGACAGTCACCCTCATGGGTGTCCCTGCCACAAGTGATGCATTTAGCCGCATTAGAACAAGACTGGCAGGTGTGATTAAAACTCTGAGAATGATAGAAGCGTGTAGGTGGTGGGACATAGGGCCGAACAGAGATAACCTCATAGCCCTCTTTGAAGCGTGATGGCAGCTGAGCACTATCAAAGGTCAAAAAAAGTGTCTGGGTCAGTAAAAGGTCATTTTTTACCTTTTTCATGACCCTATAGACAGCTGTCACACCCTGCTCAGCGTGGAGAAACTGAATTTCCTCTTCAGTCAATCCGTCAAGTAATCTAGTATATACCACACCATGTGACAAATTCAAAGTCCTGTAAACCTCCACCCGGATGGGGAATGTGTACAAGAGTGTGGCCCAAAGGAGTTTTTGTGCTTGTAAAGCGCTCTCAGGGGGGTAGGGTGGGGGTTGTTGGGGTTGTTTGGGGGAAGAGACCAAACAGCGAGGTCATTGGTCTCATCGGATTAGGGAAGGATGGGGAAGGAAGTTGGCCCTGCCCTTTCAAAGGAATCATCCCAGCATTTGCCTGGAGAGATTTAGGGAAATCATGGAAAAAATAAATCAGGATGGTCAGACAAGGGATTGAACCATCTTCCTCCCGAATGCGAGTCCAGTGTGCTACCACTGTGCCACCTCGCTTGGTAGTGCTCTCAGTTTCCAACAACAAGGTACTGTTATGCATCCTGGTACAAGACTTGACAGGTCCGGCTATGGCATCTATGCCCTTCTGAATAACGAAAGGGTTGACAGATGAAAAACCATTTCCATCCTCAGGTCTAGAAAGTAGTAGAAACTTTGAGGCAGGCTGTAATACTTTTGTCACTGGTGACTGGTCATGCTTCTGTTTTTGGGCAGAAGTCAAGAGAGAAGAAGAAGAAGGAGGAGGAGGAGGAGGAGGAGGAGGAGGAGGAGAGAAATCCATTGCGGATGAATCCCCCATGATTTTCAGCGTCTCTGATGGTGCACTCCTTCCTTGTGGGCACCCTCTCAGAGGGCGCTCCTACCTTAGGTGAATGTTTACACCTCAGGTCACACCTCCCGAGAAATGGACCAATCGTCATGGTCGGAAGGTGTCAGCTCAGGCAATCACCCCTCCCCGGGCCTGGCCTTTACCAGGGGGTACGTGTGTGCCTTACTTGTCTACCCAGGGCTGGTAACCCCATCACCGGATATGCATGCGAATGCATGGGTCCAGCCTTCAGGCACGCACAGAGAGGAAAGAAGAATAGGAAAAAAGGGAGAGAGGGAGAGAAAGGACAGACTGTCTCAAACGCCAAGGCAGTGACCATAGGGTCAGCAAGAATTCAAAGAGGAGGAGGCAAGGAGAAGGAGGCAAGGGGAAGGAGGCAAGGGGAAGGAGTCAAGGTAAAAAGTAAGGAAGACAGTAAGGGGGAGAAGAAGGAAAAAAGGGAACAAACAAAGGAAGAAGGATACCAGAATAAGCGAAAAACCAAGAAGACCTCAAATGTAAATTGTTAAACCATCCGTCTCTGGACGCACTCACAAACTACCCACTTGAGGGGGAAGGACTCCTTTTAGTCACCTCTTACGAGAGGCAGGTATACCTCAGGCCTATTCTTACCACTGGACCCACAGGGGGAAAAGATTACTTTGTGAATGTTATAAAACCAGAGAATATTCTGTCTGATAATGGAGCACAATTTGCATCTATTGTGTGGGGGAAGTTTATGCAAAGATCTGGGATCAAGCATATAAGGATTTCAGTGTATCACCCTGCGGTTAACCTGGCTGAGAGGTATATAAGGGAGCTGGGTAGGCTATGTAGGACATATTGCAGTAAAAATCATAGTACTTGGGCAGAATATATAATTGTGTTTGAGGATCTTATGAACACAGTGGAGAGTTTTGCTACAGGATTATCACCCTATTATCTCATGAAAAATATGAAGCCAGACAATCTAATAGCAGAACACATAGATTTTTCCTCCATCTCAAGGCTTGAAAAGTCAAGAGAAGATGCAGATGACCAGACAGGAAATGTTAAAGAAAGGACATGAGAGACAGAGGAGGCATGGAGAAAGATACAAGACAACAAAGTTCAAGGAGGGAGATAAGGTGCTAGTGAGGAACAAGAAAAAATCCAGTGACACTGACGGCGAAATCAAAAAGTTATTTGAATTATACCATGGACCCTTTGAGATAATGGGTCGTCCACACCCTAATGCATATAGGTTAGTATATTCAGTGTCCAAAAAGCCATTTGAATTGAGAAATGTAATGGAGTTGAAAAAATATGTGGTGAAAGAATAAAGGGTAAGGAAGTGAGATTCCCAAGTATACTATTGTCTAGCTAAAACAATTATTGGGGGCTATGCGTATGTGTATTTATAATTACAGTATTATCTATGTTACTGTGTATATTGTGATGCCATTGTTGGTGGTCAATAAACTTCATTATACTGTATGTATTTGCAATAAGGGAATCTGTTGTCCAATGGATTTGCACAACTGGTGCGGATGTGATGGAAGCCTTTTTGAAAAGGTCATAAAGGAACTGAAACCTACTGTATATATAGTCACTTTTTCTGTATAAATGTGTGGAGAGTAATTGCATTCCATCCATAACCTTATGAGAATTATTTATTAAAGAAGCTGCATAAAGCTCTTTTGACACTACTATCACTTTGTTGGTATAGTTGCTACGAAGTGAGAATCATTGCACTGCATCCATTACCCTACGCGAATTTTTTTTATGAAAGGAGCTGCAGAAAGCTCCTCTCACACTACTACCACTGTGTGGGTACAGTTACCACAAATCCACGATCATTGCACTCCATCTATTACCCTATGTGAATTATTTCTGAAAGAAGCGGCAGAAAGCTCCACCAACAGTACTGGTATTTTCTTGGTATGGTTACTACAAAGCCAAAATCATCACGTCTCGTCCATTACCCCACGTGAATTATTTCTGAAAGGAGCTGCAGATAGCTCCTCTCACACTACTGTCAGCTTGTTGATGTAGATCTAACAAAGACTGAATTAAAGCCCTTCATGCATTAACCTATGTAAATTATTTCTGGAAAGAGCTGCAGATAGCTCCTTTCAGAATACTATCACACTGATGGTATAGTTACTACAAAGCAACAATCATCACAATGCATTCATAAGCCTACGAGGCTTATTTCTGAAAGGAGCTGACAATGGCACCTTTCACACTGCTATCAGTTTGTTGGCATAGTTACTATAAACCCAGAATCATCATATTACATCCAATACACTATGTAAATGATTTCTGAAAACAGATGCAGATAGCTCCTCTCACAAAACTACTCTTAATTGGCATTGTTAAAGCAGAGCCAGAATTATCGCATTTCATTCTTTACCCTATGTGAGGTATTTCTGAGAGAAGCTGCAGAAACCTCCTATCTCATTTGCATCTCTTTGTTGAAATGATTACTACACAGACAGAATCATCACATTTCATCCATTACCTGATGTGAGGTATATAAAAGAAGCTACAGAAAGCTCCTCCCTCATTTCTGTTTCTTTGTTGGTATGGTTACTACAAAGCCAGAATCATCGCATTTTATCCATTACACTTCGTGAAGTATTTCTGAGAGGAGCTGAAGAATGCGCTTGCCTCATAGGTGTCTCTTTGTTGGAGAAGTTACTACAAAGCCAGAATCATCACATTTTGTCCATTACCCTATGTGAAATTTTTCTAAGGGAAGCTACAGAAAGCTCCCCCTCATTTGTCTCTCTCTGTTGGTCCGGTTACTACAAAGCCAGAATCAACGCATTTCATCCATTACACTATGTGAAGTATTTCTGAGAAGAGCTACAGAAACCTAATCCCTCATTTGCTTGTTAGTAAGGTTACTACAAAGCCAGAATCATCGGATTTTATCCATTACGCTATGTGAAGTATTTCTGAAAGAACCTACACAGCATCTAAGTGTGAACCCATGTCTATGTTCCTCTGAGTCTTTTGGATGATTAGCGTGAGCTTGGGTTTCACATGGCCGTCTTTTTCAAAACAAATACTGATTCCTATAGAGTAGGTTGGTAGTCTCCAGAAAAGTCATTATACTCGAACATAATATGTGTTCCAAAGTTCTACAACTAATCAACGTTAGAGATATAGGTCTATAGTTCTGCACATCTGTTCGAAGTCCCTTCTTGAAAATGGGGAAGACCATGCCGTTTTCCAATCCTTTGGAATTCCAATCCTTTGGAATGCTATATTCTTCTAGGGACCTACGGTACACCGCTACAAGAAGGGGGCTAAGTTCCTTCGCGTGCTGTGTGTAAAATCGAACTGGTATCCCCTCAGGTCCAGTGGGCTTTCCTCTTTTGAGCAATTTTAATTTTTTCTCTATCACTCTGTCTTCTATTTCAGTATCTACCCTTTTGTCATCTGTGGTGTCTGGACATTTTGTTTTGATCCACCTATCTCTTTGACATAAGACCAAAATTTCTTAGAATTTTCTGCCAAGTCAGTACATAGAACATTACTTTCGAATTCATTAAGCGCCTCTCACATAGCCCTCCTCACACTACATTTCGCTTCGCATAATTTTTGTTTGTCTGCAAGGCTTTGGATATGTTTATGTTTGTTGTGAAGTTCCCTTTGCTTCCACAGCAGTTTTCTAACTCGGTTGATGTCCCACGGTGGCTCTTTTCCATCTCTTACGATCTTGCTTGGCACATGCTCATCTAACGCAGATTGTGTGATGGTTTTGACCTTGTCCACTGATCCTCAACACTATCTGTACTTGAGACAAAACTTTTGTGTTGAGCCGTCAGGTACTCTGTAATCTGCTTTTTGTCACTTTTGCTATACAGAAAAATCTTCCTCCATTTTTTTAATTTTTCTATTTATGGCTGAAATCATCGATGCAGTAACTGCTTTTTGATTGCTGATTCCCTGTTCTGCATTCACTGTTTCAAATAGTTCGGGTCTTTTTGTCACCAGAAGGTCTAATACGTTATCGCCACGAGTTGGTTCTCTGTTTAACTGCTCAAGGTATTTTTCAGATAAAGCACTTAAAAAAAAAAAAAAATTCACTGGATTCTTTGTCCTTGCCACCCGTTATGAAAGTTTGAGTCTCCCAGTCTATATCTGGAAAATTAAAATCTCCACACTGAACTATAACATGGTGGAGAAATCTGCTCAAAATATTTTCCAAATTATCCTTCAGGTGGTCAGCGACAACAGCTGCTGAGCCAGGGGGCCTATAGAGACATCCATAGGACTGTTGCTATTCACAATATACTTAAATGACCTTGTGGATGACGTCGGAAGTTCACTGAGGCTTTTTGCAGATGATGCTGTAGTGTATCGAGAGGTTGTAACAATGGAAAATTGTACTGAAATGCAGGAGGATCTGCAGCGAATTGACGCATGGTGCAGGAAATGGCGATTCAATCTCAATGTAGACAAGTGTAATGTGCTGTGAATTCATTGAAAGATAGATCCCTTATCATTTATCTACAAAATAGTAGGTCAGCAAATGGAAGCAGTTAATTCCACAAATTATCTGTGAGTACGCAGTAGGAGTGATTTAAAATTAAAATGGAATGATCATATAAAGTTGATCATCGTTAAAGCAGATGCCAGACTAAAATTCATTGGAAGAATCCTAAGGAAATGCAATCCAAAAACATAGGAAGTAGGTTACAGTACACTTGTTTGCCCACTGCTTGAGTGCTGCTCAACAGTGTGGGATCCGTGCCAGATAGGGTTGATAGAAGAGATAGAGAAGATCCAACGTAGAGCAGAATGCTTCATTATGGGATCATTTAGTAATCGCGAAAGCGTTACGGAGACGATAGATAAACTACAGTGGAAGACTCTTTAGGAGAGACACTCTGTAGCTCAGTACGGGCTTTTGTTAAAGTTGCGAGAACATACCTTCACCGAAGAGTCAAGCATTATATTGCTACATATACCTCGCAAAGAGACCATGAGGACAAAATCAGAGATTAGAGCAAACACATTAGCATACCGACAATCCATCTTTCAATGAACTATACGAGACTGGAATAGAAGGGAGAACCGATAGAGGTACTCAGGGTACCCTCCAAAAACACACAGTCAGGTGTCTTGCGGAGTATGGATGTATATGTAGATGTAGTTGTAGAAGCTACAGAAAGCTTCTCCATCATTTGCGTCTCTTTGTTGGTATGATTACTACAAAGCCAGAATCATCGCATTTGATCCATTACCATATGTGAATTATTTCTGAAAGAAGCTGCAGAAAGCCCCTCCTGCAGCAGCATATCTATATTGGTATGATTACTACAAAGCAAAAATTATCGCATTTCATCCATTACCCTATGTGAATTATTTCTGAAAGGAGCTCCATAAAGATCCTGCTACATCAGTGTCTTTATGGTCGTATATTTAATACAAAGCTAGAATCATCCCATTTCATCCATCACACTATGTGAATTATTTCTGAAAGATGTTGCAGAAAGCTCCTCCCACTTCAGCGTCTCTTTGTTGGTATGATTACCACAAAGCCAGAATCAACGCATTTCATACATTATCCTATGTGAATTATTCCTGAAAGAAGCTGCAGAAGGCTTGTCCCACCTCACCATCTCTTTGTTGTTATGGTTACTACAAAGCTAGAATCATCGTATTTCATCTATTACCCTAATTGAATTATTTCTGAAAGATGCTGCAGAAAACTCCTCCCGCAGCAGCATCTCTTTGTTTGCTATGATTACTACAATGCCAGAATCATCGCATTTCATCCATTACCCTATGTGAATTATTTCTCAAAGAAGCTACAGAAAGCGTCTCCCACAGCAGCGTCTCTTTTCTCGTATTATTATTACAAAGCCAGAATCATCTCATTTCATCCGTCAGTGTATGTGGTTATTTTCTGAAAGAAGGTGCAGAAAGCTCCTCCTGCAGCAACATCTGTTTGTTGGTGTCATTACAACAAAGGCAGAATCATCACATTTCATCCATAAGACTATGTGAATTATTTCTCACAGGCAGTGCCAAAAGACCCTCCCACTGCAGTGTCACATTTTTGGTATGATTACTCCAAAACCAGAATCAAAACATTTCATCCATTACACTACGTGAATTTTCTCTGAAAGAAGGTACAGAACGCTCCACCCACATTTGCGTTACTTTGTTGGTGTCATTACTACAAAGCTAGAATCATCAATTTTTAACTATTACCCTACGTGAATGACTTCTGAAAAAAGCTGCAAAATGTTCCACCCACAACAGAGTCACTCTGTTGGTATGATTAATACACGTCCTGAATCACCGAACTTCATCCAAAACCCTATGTGAATTATTTCTGAAAGAAGCTCCTGCAAACTCCTCTCACTCTATTACACTGTGTTGGTATGGTTACTACTAAGCAACAGTCATCCCATTTCATCCATAATCCTAAGTGCTTTATGTGAAAGAAGCTGCACAAAGCCCCCTCACAATACAATCACTTTGTTGGTTTCCTGAATGAGATTTTCACTCTGCAGCAGAGTGTACATTGATATGAAACTTCCTGGCAGATTAAAACTGTGTGCCCTACCGAGACTCAAACTCAGGAACTTTGCCTTTTGCAGGCAAGTGCTCTACCATCTGAGCTACTGAATCATGACTTACACCCGGTCCTCACAGCTTTACTTCTGCCAGTATCTTGGCTCCTACCTTCCAAACTTTACAGATGCTCTCCTGCGAAGCTTGCAGAATTAGCTCTCCTGAAAGAAAGGATATTGCGGAGACATGGCTTAGCCACAGCCCGGGGGATATTTGCAGAATGAGATTTTCACTCTGCAGTGGAGTGTGCACTGATATGAAACTTTCTGGCAGATTAAAACTGTTCTGGAAACATTCCCCAGGCTGTGGCTAAGCCATGTCTCCGCAGTATCCTTTCTTTCAGGAGCGCTAGTTCTGCAAGGTTCACAGGAGAGCTTCTGTGAAGTTTTGAAGATAGGAGATGAGATACTGCCAGAAGTAAAGCTGTGAGGACCGGGTGTGAGTTGTGCTTCAGTAGCTCAGATGGTAGAGCACTTGCCCGCGAAGGCAAAGTTCCCGATTTCGAGTCACGGTTGGGCACACAGTTTCAGTCTGCCAGGAAGTTTCTCTTTGTTGGTTAATTACTAGAAAGCCACAATCTATGCATTTCATTCATAATGGTATGTGAATCATTTCTGAAAGAAGCTGTAGGGAGCTCCACTCACAATACTACCACTTTATTGGTATAGTTACTACAAAGCCACAATCATCTCGTTTCATCCATAACACTATGATAATTATTTCTAGAAGAAGCTCCAGAAAGCTCCTCTCACACTACAATCACTTTCACGGCATAGTTAGTACAAAGCCACAATCATCACATTTCATCACTTTGTTGGTATCATCAATAAAAAGACACAATCATCGCATTTCATCCATAACCCACTGTGAATATTTCTGATAGAAGCTGCAGAAGTTCCCCTCACAATACTATCACTTTGTTGGTATAGTTACTACAAATCCACATCATCGCATTTCATCCATAACCCTATGTGATTATTTCTGAAAGAAGCTACAGAAAGCTCATCTCGCACTACAATCTTTTTGTTGTTATAGTTACTACAAGGCCACAATCATCACATTTCATCCTTACCCCTTTGTGATATATTTCTGAAAGTAACTGCAGAAAGCTCCCCTCACAATACTATCACTTTGTTGGTATAGCTAATGCAAAGTCACAGTCATCGCATTTCATCCAGAACACTATGTGATTTATTTCTGACAGAAGCCACAGAAAGCTCCTCTCTCAGTAACGTCACTTTGTTCATATAGTTTACACAAAGCAACAATCATTGAATTTCATCCATGAAAGTATGTGAATTATTTCTGGAAAAAGCTGCAGTAAGCTCCTCTCGCAATACTATCACTTTGTTGGTATGGTTACTACAAGTCACAATGATTGCATTTCATCCATAACTCTATGAGAATTATTTCTGAAAGAAGCTACAGAGAGCTCCCCTTCTCAGTACTGTCACTTTGTCCTTATAGTTTACACAAAGCAACAATCATTGCAGTTCTTCCATAACCCTATGTCAATTATATGTGAAAAACCCTGCAGAATTCTCATCTCACACTACTATCACTTTGTTGGTACAATTACTACCAAGCCACAATCATCCCATTTTATCCATAACCCAACGTGAATTATTTTTGAAGGAAGCAGCAGAAAGCTCCTCTCTCACTTGTGGCACTCATTTTTACATCAGCAATTTTTTTGGTTTTCATCTCAGTGTCAGTTCATTATCTCGATTCACAATTGCTAACTGCAGCAGAAGTCTGGTCTCTCAACACAGGCAAATATTCTGCTAATGAACATTTCTCGTACCACAATCTCACTGCCACTAGCCTGTGGACACAACACTATTTTTTCCTTTATTGTAAGCACCACCTCACTGTAATGATCACATACCTGCACACAGATATCGATCCAGTGTAATAAGTAACAATGTTGTCAGTTTGTGTAACAAGTTTACATCATTTCACAGTCTCATCCCTATGATCTCATACCCACTGCATGTCATAATCCAAATGTCATCAGTTTGACACAGTAGCTTTTAGAGCTGGTCTGCTACAAATTGCCCCTCCTGACAATCTACACCAAACTGAGTGCTCTGAAAGACTTGTCTTTGTGCCGATGCTATACTCTGTCATCATATCTGGTATGCCCTGCCACCTCTTCTTCTCTACACAGTCGGAAAGTATCTGACCTCCACATTTTGTGAAGATGCAAAGACATACAACACTTCACCACCTACTCGAAGTCACACAATCCTTCGATCTCTTTCTACAGTCACTCACAACAGCAGCACATATACAGCACATGAGCTTCACTGTTTCTGAGAATTTGTCGCAAGAGCCGGCCATAATAAACTGCTTTGTTTCAAAGTCATTTTCCCCAGACAATTTCCATCAGTTGCGAACCCTATCACCGCCAGAATGAGTCCCCATTCATCTCTGCCCTCCTTGTATACTTCCGTCATTGTATTATGTGGCAGCAACACCGCCAGGCAACATTCAGTCTCATCCTCAACAGTGATAATTACGTTTCGCTTTATCTGTGCAGAGATACAGGTGGACTGACAATTCTTGTGTAACTAAAGTTTAATGGCACAGTACATAGCGCATAACAGAGATGGCTGCAGCTACTCACCATCTGTGTTAGCTGCTCCTACATGAGTTTGATATGTGCAGTCCTCTCCCAGATCAGCTCTCTTTCCTTGGGGTGCTCAGCTCTGATTTTCTCAGCTTCCTGTTGCAGGGAGTCCACCAGCTCTGCCCAAGTAGTGGCCAGACCGCGCTCTGTGCTGGACAGCTAATGCTGTAATGAGACACATGTCATATGGTTATCTTGAGGCATGTACTGAATGAAAAAGTCAGTGTTTAAACTACTCTTATTGTATCCTCTGTGTACTGAACATTCAAATACCAAAATTAATAATTAACTTAGAAACAGCAGCCCAACTAACGTAATACACCTTTAATGCTGCCACCTGTGAAAGTCATTTATTTCAATGAATTTCGCCATTTGCAGCCTGTATATTCATTAGGGTGATCCCCATATGCATCTGCTTCCCACTTACTTACTGTTTTTAGAGTGTCATATGCCTGTAACTCTATCAGGTGGCATCCGACATCACAGTGGGCAGTGGTCATAATGTTTTGGCTCATTGGTGTATAGGGGATCTATACAAGGGAGATATAACTGAGGGCAACATCATACGAATGGTAGAAGACAGATGAAGATAACAAGGGAGATATACTGTGAGAAGCATTTGACTGAGCACTGAAGACTTACACTAAAACAGGGAAACAAGTATCCAGGGGTAGACAACATTCTGTCAAAACTACCGGTAGCATTGGGAGAGACAGCAATGAGAAAATTATTCCATTTACTGTGCTAGATGTACTAAACAGGTGAAATATCCAAAAATTTCACTAAGAATGTGTTAATTTCAGTTCCAAAGAAATAAGGTGCTGAGAGGTGTGAATATTCCAAAACTGTCAGTTTAGGAATTTGTCATTGCAGAAAACAAACACAAATTCTTTATAAAAGGAACAAAAAACCAGCAGAAACTGACTTCATAGAAAATAAGTTTGGATTCTGGAGAAATGCAAGACCACATGTGACAATACTGACCCTACAACTTATCTTAGAAGATGCATTAAGGAAACGCAAACCTATGTTTCTACCATTTGTAGACTTAGAGAAAGCTTTTGACAATGTTGACTGGAATACTCTCTTTCAAATTATGAAGCAGAGATCAAATACAGGGAGTGAAACACTATTTAAAATTTTTACAGAACCAGATGGCAGCTATAACAGTTGGGGGCAATGAAGGGAAGCAGTGGTTGGGGAACAAGTGACACAGGGTTTTAGCCTATCCATGATGTTATTCAAACTGTATATTGGGCAACCAGTAAAGGAAACAAAAGAAAAGTTCAGAATAGGAATTAAAATACATGGAGAAGAAATAAAAACTTTGAGGTTTGCTGACAATATTGTAATTCTGTCAGAGACAGCAAAGGATCTGCAAGAGCAGTTGAATGGAATGGACAGTTCTTGAAAGGAAGATGTGATATGAACATAAACAAAAGCAAAAGTAGATAATGGAATGTAGTTAAATTAAATCAGGTGATGTGATGGAATTAGATTAAAGAATGAGACACTTAAAGGTGATGATTTTTGCTATTTGGGCAGCAAAATCACTAATGATGTTCAAGGTAGAGATGATATAAAATCTAGGCAGACAATGGAAAGGAAAGTGTTTCTGAAGAAGAGAAATTTTGGAGCATTGAATATAAACTTAGGTTGTAGAGTAATTGCACCTTATGCAAGACACCTTTGTAGCTTTGTTTTCAGTAAGACATTTTTCAGTACTTTTTTTTGCTATCTTCAGATAGTACAGAAAATGCTGAAACAGGTTTGTGTGAAAAAAACACAGCTATGAACATGCCCCTCCCCTCCCCCCAAAAAAAAAAGAAAAAAAAGGGAAATTTCTCTCTAATTTTTTTAGACACAGAAATGAAGAGAACTGCAATATTCACAACATGTTTATAGATTTAGGTGTTACAAAGATTTTTCTGGAAACATTTGTATTGATTGTTGTCATATACGAAGTGAAACATGGATATCAAACAGCTTAGACAGGATGAGAATAGGAACTTCTGAAATGTGGTGCTAAAGATGTATGCTGAACATATGATGGGTAAATGGACTTGGAGAGAAAAGAAATTTCCTACACAAGCTGACTAAAAGAAAGGATTAGTTGACAGGATGCATTCTAGGATGTTAACGGATCACTAGTTTAGCACTGGAGAGAAATGTGGAGCGGTGGCACCACTCCCGTATCATATATTAAGATCCACATAAGCCTTTTGGTAACTTTATTTTCAAAATTCTGATGATGAAGATCATACATTATGCAAAGTCTTACGAGTTAATAGGTATATTTTGAAGGAAAGATCACTTTCAAATTAAAGGGCTATTTTTCCTCTTTTCAGCAAGCTTAACTATCTTAACAGATATTGAATATAATAGAGGGAAACATTCCACATGGTAAAAATATACATAAAAAACAAAGATGCTGTGACTCACCAAATGATAAAGCACTGGTACACAGACACAATAAATAATACACAAATACACACAAATTTCAAGCTTTCGCAAAACAAGGTTGCTTCAACCTTGGGTTGCGAAAGCTTGAAATTTGTGTGTGTGTTTGTGTATTTTTTATTGTGTCTATCTACCAGCACTTTCTCATTTGGTAAGTTACAGCAACTTTGTTTGTTATATGCATTAACAGATATTGATAATTGTGAGCTTAACTTTATCCAGATTTGTAGTGCCAGTTATGGACATATTGCTGTGAATTTCCAGGATCTGTTGATACACTTTTGATCATCTGATTTTTCTAATTTCTATTGACACCAGTAATAATGAGCGAGAGTCCTGAATTAAAAATTACAGATTTTTCAGTAACTACATTTTAATATGCAAGATGGGTCCCATAATAATAATAAGCCCTTGATTTCCAATGCATAAGAATAAATTAGAATTGAACTTTTAAATAGACGCTGCTCACGCGAAGTAACATACTGCTACAAACAAAATATAATGAATATATCCACAGCCAATAAGAATTAACCTTCTGGCTCACAGGTTTTGTAAACAATAATAAATTAACACAGTTCATTAATACCATAGAACAAATCTGTTTATGGCCTACATTCACTCCACTCTGTTCATTCTGCTGTTAATCTTCTTCAGGTATGGCTTCAGTTTAGCTAGGCTGCATTCTAGACCACTCTTGGGAAGTATTTGTGTTGCCTCTCCATTTATTTAAGTCAGGCTGAGAGAACTTATTTTACAGTTATAAGCAATACATATCATTATGTGTGTGTTTCAGTTTTGTTTAGTAATATTTGTGTTTACAACAACCATTCTTTGCCGTGTTTTACTTAACTGTATGAGAAACAACTTTTGATCACTTCATCTGTATTGTGTGCACATTTACTTTCTGAAGAGATAATAAGTATTGTGATCCACAGATGTCCATACTAAGTACGTGTCTGCGCACTTCATTAGAAACTGTAAGAGATCTGGTCATCCCCAATAGGATCTTAAAGACATGATTAAAGATTGGTGAGCTCATAATTTTGAACTTATAAAAGAAACTTCTGGCTATCCATTTTAAGGACAGAACTATCAACAGCCATTTCAGGTGCTGATCCTCTGAAACTGTACAGCTTCTGAACGGCTTGTATCACAACTATTGATGTGACGTAACACCTATGGTATATTTTCTATTGTCTTCAGAAATGAAGTTCCCATTCTATCCATTACAGGGTTTAACCTTACTTGAACCATCATCATGATGATGAACATCTCAGTAATTCAGTGGGTTCTGAACCTGAAACATGAAATAGTAGAGGACTACAAATACGACTGTGGGAACTCATCTTCAGCGCCGTTTGAAAGATCATGCACAAAAATCCTTGTGGGATAGTGTTGCTAACAACTATTGTTTTGTTTTAGTTAACTTCAGTGCTAGTAAACAGTCACTATTGCTCAATAGATATTAAAACTGAAAAGAAGTAAATTTTTAGAAATATGTAGAATCTGATCACAGATGAAAGAAAATAGAAATAATCTTAAATATATGTTCTTGATTATTAGCATTATTTTCAGAGAGAGATAACAGAAATAAGATTGAGCCCACAGTGTTTTAAATGTTTCAAAGCCAGAAGCTACTTCAAGGAAATACACCCAACTGTAGAGCTTTTTTTTTGAAGGTAGACAATGATAATCCCATTCCTTAATATAATGTTGATACCTTGCATATTGGCTGCATATTAATAATCATAACAAATCTTCATCAGAGCAAGGAAAGCAAACACAAAAGGACACAAGCTCTGGCACCCAAGACCAGACTGCAGGGGTTGTGTAGTAGTGATATTCTCTAGGTTCAGTGGTCAGTGGAATACTACTGTGGAAGGGACGTAAAAGATAGTGCTCAGTACATTCCCCATTCCAGGGTACTAGGATATATATTTTTGTTTTGTAAATAAAGCTTCCTTTTCCTTCTGCTAGTTACTTTATTTATCCCATATGTGTTTGGCCTTCTCTTGTTCTAAGGCAACATCAGTGGGATATATAATGATACAATTTTGTTAGTTTTAGATTATTAAACAGTTCACTTTGTAAAAAAAGTAATTACTTATGATTTGCTAATTTGCTTATCCTCACATCTGGTCTGGAGGTCACACTACCACTTTTATCACTGCCATATAATAACATCTTTGTGTTCTCACCTTCCATACACCATTCACCATATTTCTCACCTTTTTGTGGTCGACTATTGTTCTTTTGTAACTCGATACAACTATTTCGTCGTACACTGTTTTTTTTTCAACATAAATGTTGCAACTCCATTATTTGTTTCATCTTCTTTGGGAAGTTTACCTATTTGTTCCAAATGTAACAAAGAGAGAGAGGGAGGGGGCTAGAGCTGACGAGTTTTAATTTGGGGGGGGGGGGGGGGGGGTCAGTGGAGGCGAGAGTACAAGCTATTAGTGAGTGGTTGGAAACTTTTGTGACAGCGACAGCTGATTTGACTTTTCCTTTCAATATTCTGTGGAGGGGTTCATGGATGAATGGGTGTAGAGATTTGAATTCTATTATTATTATATTGGAGTGTATTATTTTATTAATCCTTTTTGCAGATGTTATTCTATTATTTTAAATAATGAATTGCTTGGCATGTGTACTTGCCCATTCAACAGGATTTTCCCTTCTGCTTTGGTTTTCTGTATGTGGTAATTTTCTTGCATTATTAGGAGGTGTTTTTTTACTGTCGATTCTAATTAATTTATGTCATTGTCTCTAGAGGTTGGTTTGTGGTCATTTTCTCTTAGGCATTCTGCAAATGTGATGTGGTTTGTCCCATATTTCCCATATTTCCAAACTCTCATGTGTTTTTTGTATCTGACATCAAATGTTCTCCCTGTTTTCCCTATGTAACTGCCTTCACAACTGTTACACTGTAGCTGATATATACTTGCTTTCTGGTATATGTCTGTTATTTCTCAGTTTTGGGGTGTATTTTTGCATAGAACTGTCTGTTGTGTCTGCTATGTTTATTCTTTGTCTCTTGAAAATGTTGGTGATTTGATGGGTGAGTTTGTGTTTGTATGTCATTGTGTACCATATATTGTTTTCTCTCATCTTTTTCTGATTATCCTGTGCAGTTGTTATGGGACTGCATGTTTGTTTTTGGTTCTGTCATGTTGTTGTCTGTGGATTGGAGCTTTATGCTTTTATTTTACTTTTAATTTTGTTGTTAAGCTTTGTTACTGTGTTACTGTTGTAACCATTCTTTTGCGCCTCCTGCATCATTATGTCCAATTCTTTTTGGTAGCCTTCTTTGGCAAGTAGTACTGTGTTGAGTCTATGGAGCATGTGTTGAAGTCCTGTTTGCTTTTGGGTGTGCGGGTGGTTAGAGGATTGAGGAATCATATTGTCTGTTGCTGTGGGTTTACGGTAAATTTCAAACATACGCTTATGGTTCTGTTTTTTTATTGTTATATCCAGGAAGTTAATTTGGTTGTTCTGTCCTCTTTCATTTGTGAATTTTATATTTTTATGGATCTTGCTGATGTCAGTATGTAGTTTTTCAATTTTTCTTTGTGGTACATCTATTAAGCAAAGGATGTCATCCATGTATCTGAACCAATATAATATGTTGTATTCTTTTGCTAATATTTTTGTGAAAATGATCTGTTAAATGTGGTTTACAAAAATATCTGCTAAGGCTTCTGAAACTGGGGAAGCAATTGGTAATCCATCTTCTTCTAAATAAAATTCATTACTGAATTTGAAGTAATTTTGTTGTGTTATGAGCTTTATTAGTGTGCATATTTCCTTAATCTGTTCATCAGGAAGGTGACTATAAGTTTTCAGGTTCTTATCTATAATTTCTATTACTTCTGGTACTGCTGGCCAGTGTGACCAAGCAGTTCTAGGCGCATCAGTCAGGAACCGTGCAGCCACTAAGGTTGCAGTTTCGAATCCTGCCTTTGGCACGGCTGTGTGTGTGTTGTCCTTAGGTTAGTTAGGTTTAAGTAGTTCTAAGATTTAGGGGACTGATGACTTCAGATGTTAAGCCCCATAGTACTCAGAGCCATTTGAATCATTTCTGGTACTGGTATGTTGCAATACATGTTTTCTATAACAAATGAAAGGAGGGTTATATCTTTTGTTTGTTGTATTTGCTGTGTAGTGTTTTTAATGGTTCTGTCTTCTTGGTCAATAAGCAACAAATTGACATTAAGCATAAAGAAAACTAATGCCATGAACTTCAGTTTGAAGAGGAAAAATGACAATGTTAAATTAAATGTAGATGGCACCTCTATAGACTGTGTAACAAATGCAAAATTTCTAGGAATGAATATTGACTCTCAGCTGAAGTGGTGCGAACACACAAAGGTACTTGCAAACAGAATGTCATCAGCATGTTATGCCCTTAGAATTCTATCATCTGTGTGTAACATGCAGTGTCTTTTAGTTACATATTATTCATATGTACACTCAATTCTTAGCTATGGCATTCTTTTTTGGGGAACAAATCCACAAAATATGAACACAATTTTCAAACTCCAGAAAAGAGCCATAAGAATAATAACCAGAAATAGTAGTCGAGCTCATTGTAAAGATCTGTTCAAAACACTGGGAATTTTAACTGCTCCATGTGAACACATTTACCAGTCAGTTGTACACATCAAAAGTAACATTGGCAATTACTGCACAAACAGCTCTGTCCATGACCATGCAACAAGAGATAGCCTCAACTTACATTTACCAAGAAAAAATAAACATAAAACTCAAAACAGCATTTTCTACCAAGGAATAAAACTGTACAATAAATTACCAAAAGAGATTAAAGAAATTTCAAAAATACACTTATTTAAGAAGGCAGCTAAAAAGTACCTGTTATGCAATACATTTTATACATTGAAGGATTACTTAGATAAAGCAGAGTAGGGGTTTGATAAACAAATGTTATACAAACAAATAATAATAATAATGATGATTATAAAACATCCAATATTCCACATAACACCTTCACTTTATTATTTTTCTTCTTTTTTCCTTTCTAGAGACACTCTCCCGTCAAGCTATGCATAGCACAATACTAACACCTCTTCCTCTTTCTGAGCTCAACATCTCACTCATTATGAAGGGATGCTGACTCAGTTTTTCAGGATAGCAAATGGGAACTTGCAGTACAGAAAATGGCCCAAGGATCACCTGTGTGTGTGTGTGTGTGTGTGTGTGTGTGTGTGTGTGTGTGTAGTGAGTGAAGTGTTATGAAACAATGTGTGTATAGTGTGTGCAGTGACTGATAGTGAAATATGAATGAATAGTGTGGCATTACATTATTTAATGAGTTATTTGTAAATAAATTATTGTATACCAGGAGTAAAATCTAATGATTGTCTCTAACTAGAAGTCTGTAAATATATGTGTATACGAATTAGCTTATTGTAAATTGATCTAAGCTTGTAAATACTTTGACATGTCCTATATCCTTGTAAAAAGAGATCTACGGATGAATAAAACTACTACTACTACTACTACTACTGTACTTTGAAATTTTGAGACAGTAATTTTAACATGTATCCTGCAAGCTTTGAAGTGGGGGGATTTTCTGAAATCCAGGACTGGCCTCACAGAAGATTCGGTTTGTGGATTTTTGGTTGGCTTCGGAGAACTGGCGCAGTGGGATTGATCTATGACAACTTTCTTTTCTCTGTGTTATCCAGTATGATGTCAATATTTTTCAGAGTGTTTTTTTTTACTTTTGTCTTTAATCTGAATGTGATGTCTGATTTTAAATTTGTAATGCTATTTTGTGAAACGAATTTTTGTGTTTTTTCAACGTATTGTTCTTTGTGTATCAGTAATATTGTGTTCCCCTTGTCTTTTTTTAAAATGTTGTTGTTGTTGTTGTTGTTGTTGTGGTCTTCAGTCCTGAGACTGGTTTGATGCAACTCTCCATGCTACTCTATCCTGTGCAAGCTTCTTCATCTCCCAGTGCTTACTGCAACCTACATCCTTCTGAATCTGCTTAGTGTATTCATCTCTTGGTCTCCCTCTACGATTTTTACCCTCCACGCTGCCCTCCAATACTACATTGGTGATCCCTTGATGCCTCAGAACATGTCCTACCAACCGATCCCTTCTTCTGGTCAAGTTGTGCCACAAACTTCTCTTCTCCCCAATCCTTCCTCATTAGTTATGTGATCTACCCATCTAATCTTCAGCATTCTTTTATAGCACCACATTTCGAAAGCTTCTATTCTCTTCTTGTCCAAACTAGTTATTGTCCATGTTTCACTTCCATACATAGCTACGCTCCATACAAATACTTTCAGGAAAGATTTCCTGACACTTAAATCTATACTTGATGTTAACAAATTTCTCTTCTTTATAAATGCTTTCCTTGCCATTGCCAGTCTACATTTTATATCCTCTCTACTTCGACCATCATCAGTTATTTTGCTCCCCAAATAGCAAAACTCATTTACTACTGTAAGTGTCTCATTTCCTAATCTAATTCCCTCACAATCACCCGACTTAATTGGAGTACATTCTCTTATCCTCATTTTGCTTTTGTTGATGTTCATCTTATATCCTCCTTTCAAGACACTGTCCATTCCATTCAACTGCTCTTCCAAGTCCTTTGCTGACTCTGACAGAATTACAATGTCATCGGCGTACCTCAAAATTTTTGTTTCTTCTCCATGGATGTTAATACCTACTCTGAATTTTTCTTTTGCTTCTTTTACTGCTTGCTCAATATACAGATTGAATAACATCAGTGAGAGGCTACAACCCTGTCTCACTCCCTTCCCAACCACTGCTTCCCTTTCATACCCCTTGACTCTTATAACTGCCATCTGGTTTCTGCACAAATTGTAACTAGCCTTTCGCTCCCTGTATTTTACCCCTGCCACCTTTAGAATTTGAAATAGAGTATTTCAGTCAACATTGTCAAAAGCTTTTTCTAAGTCTACAAATGCTAGAAACATAGGTTTGCCTTTCCTTAATCTTTCTTCTAAGATAAGTCGTAAGGTCAGTATTGCCTCACGTGTTCCAGTATTTCTACAGAACCCAAACTGATCTTTCCCGAGGTCGGCTTCTACTAGATTTTCCATTTGTCTGTAAAGAATTCATGTTAGTATTTTGCAGCTGTGGCTTATTAAACTGATTGCTTGGTAATTTTCACATCTGTCAACACCTGCTTTCTTTGGAATTGGAATTATTATTTTAAAATGATAACATTTTGTTTTTGTAGTTTTCTCCTAATTTTTCCTAGTGTTGGAGATCTGAGTTTTTGTTGTTTTTGTGTTGTTGCATTTTTATGCTGCTTATTATATTCTGGCTTTCTTTTTTTACTAGTTCTCTAGTTAATCCAATGCTGACGCTGCTATTTTCATTCCTATCATCTCTTGTCAAAACACTTTCTGCTTCTATAATTAGATTTCCTAAGTAATCTTCATCTATTTATGAATTTACATTGTATTTTCATCCTTTCTCCAACAGCTGTCTTTCTTTACTGTTTAACTGTGTGTCCGTAAGGTTCACCAATCTTGGGTACAATTTGTGTGTGTGAGTAAAGGTAATATGTTGTAACTGGAGTTTTTTGAGTTGGTTGATCTTTCTTCTATGAACTGTTTCTATTCTTTGTGCAGCAGTTTTTGTAGGCTTTTCGACCCTGTTGACCAGATGGGAGAAAACTTTCATATTATTTATGGTGTCTGTGAGTTGTAAATATGTCTTATACAACTCGTAATTTAACTCTTGTTTTTTAGAGTATAGGGATTTGATCTCGTATTTCAACCATATTTTCTGAGCAGAATGCATTGCTTTTTGGGTGGTGGGTGAACTGTTTTCAATTTTTACATTAAATATTTAGGTACCAGATTGTTACATTTGCATATGTTGTTGAATTTTGTGTGTTGTATGGTTTTATGGATGTTCAGATGAATCTTCCGAATTTCTGGTATGGGCCATGTGGAAATGCCTGGCATGGCGTCAATAACAAGTCTGTTTGTGTGGCCATCCTCTGCAGCAAGCATATAAAAATTTGTTTTGTAAATAAAGATGCCTTTTCCTGCTGCTAGTTACTTTATTTATCCCATACACTTTTTACCTTCTCCTGTTCTAAGGCATCATCAGTGGGATTTATAATGATGCAGTTGTGTTAATTTTATATTATTAAACAGTTATATTCACAATTTTTTTTTAAAAAAGAGTAACTACTTATATTTTGGTGATTTGCATTTTCTCACATCTGCCCATCAGCAAGTTCATGGCCAGGGATAATGACGTGTCCTGGGGTCCACCGAAAAACCACGGAATGGCTCCCAAACAGGTGATGTGGAAACTGCTTCTGGAGATAGGCATTCTCTGAAGCTGACCTACATTCTGTCTTACACCATGGGGTTTTCTGGCTTTGGGATGGTGGAATGGCATAACAGCACACACAACAAACTGTGTGTCATTAAGGAGGCTATGAATGTGTAGAAGTCTTCCAGGCAGGCCTCTCCCAGGGAATCAGTCATCCTCTGCCGGCTCTGCATTGACTATATGAGGCTAATGCGTGGTTAACTACTCTGTTGCGAGAAGCCACCTAAGTGTCGCTGTGGCTTCCAAATGACAGTTGTCCACCTCTTGCTGGACTACTCACATTTAGCCACTCTGTGACAGACTTTCAACTTTCCCACCAACCTGCCTTTGGTGTTGGACACAATGACTCCACAGCAGCTTTAGTTTTACATTTTATCTGTGAGAGTTGGTTTTATACTTCTATGTAGGGTTTAGTGCATCATTTGACCCTCTGTGTCCTCCAGCGTAGTGCTTTAGGGTTGAGGTTTTAATGTGTTGCAGAGTCACTGGCTTTCCCTTTCTATTCTCGTGGTTGCCAGCCACTGTAATCTGCTTTCATGTTTTACTCTCTTCTGTTGTTTTCTTGGCCTCTTTTGTTCCTTTTAGTGTTCATAGCATGCCCTTCATTCTTATGGCTTTTCCTTTCTTTCTGTTTTGTGTTACACATTTCGTCCGTTTTATTCTCACACTTGTGGCATTGCTTTTTAGGAATGTTGGTGAGGCAGATGGGGTGATAGCTACCAACATCAAGTGGGTTTTTACTGAATTTGAGCACAGGAATGATGGTGCTTCCCCGCCATTGAGATGGAAAGACGCAATCTCACCATAGCCGGTTGAAGATGATGAGAATATGTCTCTTGTAGTCAGATGAGAGATGTTTAATCACCTGGCTGTGGATGTGGTCAGGCCCAGGAGCTGTGTCGGTGCAATGTGCAAGAGCACTGAAGAGCTTCCACTTTGTAAATGGGGCGTTATAGGATTCACCACAGCATGTAGTGCATTAAAGTACATTACCTTTCAGCCACCTTTCGAGTGTGCGAAACCTTGGGGGGTGATTACCCAATGCAGTGCCCGGCAAAGTGCCCGGCAAAGTGCCCGGCAATCGCATTTGTGTCGGTACATAACTCGCCATTTATGGTAACACCAGGGACAGCCATTGAGGCTTGGTACCCAAAGAAACATTTGATCTTTTTCCAGAGTTGGGAAGACATGTGGCCTCCAATGGTGGAGACTTATCTCTCCCAACACCACACCTTCCATTGTTCGATAAGGTAGTGAACACTGGCACGGAGCCATTTAAAGAGTATGAGGTGCTCCAGGGAAGGGTGCCACTTACAGGCTGTAAAGCTTGCAGACACTCCTCAATTGCTTGAACGATTTGCAGCGACCACCAAGTGACTGCCTTACATCTTGGGCACCCTAAAGAGCGAGGGATTGCGTTTTCTGTGACAGACACAATGGTGCTAGTCATCTGCTCAACCATCACATCGATGTTACAATGTGGGGGAGATTCAGCGGTGACAGCTAAGGTGAAAGTTACCCAGTTGGCCTTGTTCGAAGCCCATATGGGCAGGCATCTGTGTGCCTGATGCTGGGGCAGTGCTAGGAAGATGGGGAAGTGCTCACTACCACACAGGTAGTCATGTGCTCTTCAGTGGATAGATGGGAGATGTCCTGGGCTGCAGATTGATACGTCAATGGCCGAGTAACTCCCATGAGCCACACTGAAATGTGTGGTGGCCCCAGTATTTAAGAGTCAGAGGTCAAATTGGAACAGTAAAGTTTCGACAACTCTGCCTCACCCAGTAACTATGGTACCACCCCACAAGGGGTTATGGGCATTAAAATCTTCCTGAAAAAGGAAAGGTTTAGGCAGTTTATCAATCAGTGCAGCTAATACATTCAGGGGTACTGCACCATCTAGATGAAGATATACATTGCAGACAGCTATTTCCTGCATCATCCTTATTCTGACAGCCACAGCTTCAAGAGAGTTTTGAAGGGGCACATGTTCACTACAGACTGAGTTTAGAACATAAACGCAAACTCCACCTGACAATCAATTATAGTCACTGTGGTTCCTGTAATAAGCCTTATAGTCATGGAGGGCAGGGGTCCACATTGCTGGGAACCAGGTTTCCTGGAGGGCAATGCAGATAGCAGGTTTAAACCTTAACATTTGCTGTAGCTCAGCCAGGCAGTGGATAAAACCACCACAGTTGCACTGGACGATGACATCGTGAGACTGGGAAGGCACGGAACATTCAGTGAGGCACTGTATGGCTCAGAGTCACCTGCTTCCACTGATTTATTGCCTGAATAGTCTATATCCATCATGTGAGAGGGTCTGGCGAGATCTAGGTACTTACCAGGCGCCCAAATCTCCATCCCATCCTCAGCTGCAGAGCTTGTAGGTAGCAGTGGTGTGGGTGCGACCGCAATTTCCTCGGTCTTAGCGGTTTTTGTTTTGGATTTCTCTCACTGCTCCTTGGGTTTCCCTGGCTGGGATGACTTCGCTGGCTCAGTCTCCAGGACTGAGGATGAGTGTGATGTCCTACAACCAGCTGCTTTTGTGCTCTTTGGCCACTGGCAGGCTCTTATGCTTCTCCAGCTCCAGCCCTGATTGTTGCGGGGTGGCGGCGGGGGAGCGGGGAGGGGGGGGGGGCAGGGGGGTGTTGGGTGTTGCTCCTCAAGTAGGTGGTGCAGGATCAACAGGGACGGAAATGCTCTCCAACATCAAGGGGGCAAGTGTAGTCTACCGGCTCTGAGAGGTGACCTTGGTTGGCAGAGCTCATGGTGTCAGAATTGTTGTAGTGGTGGTGTAAGACTATGTCATACGGACAGGATGCACGTGTTCAAATTTTCTCTTAGCCTCAGTGTAGGTCAGTCAGTTCAGGGTCTTGTACTCCATGATTCTCCTTTCTTTCTGGAGAATCCTGCAGTCAGGTGAGCAAGGTGAATGGTGCTCTCCGCAGTTGACACAGGTGGAAGGCAGCGCACATGGAGTATTGGGATGTGATGGGCATCCACAATCTTGGCTTGTGATACTGGAAGTAATGCGGGAAAACATATTGCTGAACTTCCAGCACTTAAAGCACCGATTTGAGGGATGGATACAGGGCTTTACATCACACCAGTAGACCATCACCTTGACCTTCTTGAACAATGTATCACACTCAAAGGGCAAGATGAAGGCACCGCTGGCAACCTCATTATCCTTCGGATGAAATTTACTCCTCATCACTCTAAATTAGCGTGCAGCTCAATTTTGGACTGCAAAAGAATGTCTCTGCAAAATGTGATACTCTGTACCACATTTAAGCTCTTACTTGTTGTACTTTTGGGTGTTGAATTGTGCTTGTGATCGCTTAGAGACTGCTGGTGTTTCACCAACAGCAAGAGATGATGGACTGCGCTTCATCATTTGTCATCCACCCTGATGCCACCCACTCTGGCCAGGGGCCCTCCCAACAGGCGCCACCTGATAGGATGGCCATTGCTGGGAGTCCCCACGCCCCAGGGGGATGGGCACCTACCACTTGGCATATACAGGGAGTTAACAGTGCAGGCATCAGCAGCACGATGCCTGTGTGGTCATGGGTCTAAAGATCTTAATTCACGAAGGACACGATGGACCTTTTAAGGCTCCCTTCTCCAATTGGCTCATTCTTTCGGAAAAGTTTGAAGAATGGAAGTCAAACCCTACAGGGGGCCATCACATAAAGGCTGAAACATGTGAAACTCCTTTTAGTCACCTTGTACGACAGGCAGGAATACTTTGGGCCTACTCTAAACCCCAGGCCTGCAGGGGAGAAGGAGAATATGATATGGTTGCTCCAGTCCTGATTGTCCTACCATGTCATGAGTGGACTGCTGCTCTGTGGCTAGGCAGTGGGACTTTGCGAGGTGTTGGGTGACTGGAGCAATAAGGCACGGGGATCAGTTGTTGTACAAAGCTGGGAAGGTAATAACAGTCTGTGAAGGCCTCAGTGAGATCCTCAGCATATTTTGAGAGGAACTGCTCATCACTACTGATGCAAAAGCCATGGATGACTAGGCTGTGTGGAAGGGACTTCTTGGTATAGAAAGTGTGGCAGCTGTCAAAGTGTTCTAGAAACAAGAACTGTGATCCAGACATTATTATAAATTAGACTGAGCATCTTATGTGATGAGAAAAAGTCAATAATTGTATCTGGGGACTTTATAATGTCAATATGTTGGTACACAGAGCAATTAAAATTCTGTTCCTTAATTTTCTATGTAGTTTCAACTTTTATTCTAATACTCACATCAAAAAACTTTTGCATAACCTCATTCCCTAGAGTTGGAGAGTAGAGAACCTGTACAGATAATTGGAATAGAAATCAACATTTTATTGCTCATAAAAACCACACACTGCATGTTGTACCACTATACAGTGATACCTTCACAGGTGGGGGTCCAGATTTCTGTATACACTGGTACCTCTAATACCCAATAGCACATCCACTTGCATTGATGCATGCCTGTATTTGTCATGACATACATTCCACAAGTTCATCAAGGCACTGTTGGTCCAGATTGTCACAGTCCTCAACGGCAATTCGGCATAGATCCCCAAGAGTGGTTGGCTGGTCATGTCATCCATAAACAGCCATTTTCAATCCATCCCAGACAGGTTTGATGGGTTCTGTCTGGAGAGCATGCTGGCCACTCTAGTTGAACAATGTAATTATCCCGAAGGAAGTCATTCATGGGGGTATGAATTCTTGTCCACAACAATTAATGCCTCACGAATATGCTGCAGATATCATAGCACTATTGGTTGGTGAATGGCATTCATGTATCATGCAGCCATTATGATGCCTTCCATGACCACCAGCAACATACATCAGCCCCACATAATGAAATTACACCTGCTGGACAGTGTGTCTTAGGTGTTCAGCCTCACCATGTTGCTTCTAAACATGTCTCCAACGATTGTGTGGTTGAAGGCATATATGATACTCATTAGTGAAGAGAATGTGATGCCAATCCTGAGTGGTCCGTTCAGCACGTTGTTGGACCCATCTGTAAGACATTGCATGGTGTCATGGTTGCAAAAATGAACCTCACCATGGATGTCAGAAGTGGAGTTGCCCATCATGCAGCCTGTTATGCACAGTTTGAGTCATAACATGACATCCTGTGGCTGCACAAAAAGTATTATTCTGGCATTGCTGTGAGGGTTCCTATGAGCCATAATCCATAGGTAGCAGTCATCCACTGTAGTAGTAGCCATTGGGTGGCTTGAGCGAGGAATGTCATCAGTAGTTCCTGTCATTCTGTATGTCCTCTGTGTTTGAACATTATCACTTCGGTTCACTTCGAGATGCCTGTACACTTCCCCTGTTGAGAGCCCTTCCTAGCACAAAGTAACTAAGTGTATGTGATCAAACCACAGTATTGGCCATCTAGGCATGGCTGAACTTCAGACAACATGAGCTGTGTACGTCCTTCCAGGTGGAATGACTCGAACTTATTTGCTGTCGGAGCCCCTCCGTCTAATAGGTGCTGCTCATGCATGGTTTTTTACATATTTGGGTGGGTTTAGTGACATCTCTTAACAGTCAAAGGGACTGTGTCTGTAATACAATATCTGCAGTCAACATCTATCTTCAGGAGTTCTCGGAACTGGGATGATGCAAAACTTTTCCGGCATGTGTATAAATATCCCAGCTATGCTAACAAACTCTTCAAAAAGTTTCATAGACAATACATCTTGAAATCTAGAAACCTCAGATATAGAGGTAAGGAACATTGACTTAGGCTTATCTGACCACAATGCACTCATTACAGTTCTCACACTTCCCGTAAATACAAAAATAGTACATCATAGGTACAAAAGAATTTTCTCCCCTGAAAACTGCCACCAGTTTACTGCCACACTGACTGACCAATCCTGGGCATAAGTATTGTCACTAACAAATTCAAATGCCAAGTTCTCTCTTTCCATGATAGATCTGGAAATGTGCTTTCTATAAAGATTCATGAAAGTCAACTCACATACACATACAAACACACACTGAGAAACTTCAACACTGAAGTGAAAATTTTTTCTGACACTAAAAAAAAAAAAAAGGTATGAAACTGCAAATGTAAGTGTATAAAAAGGATAATTAATGTAGCATACATATTACATAATTATAGATTGGTAAGGGAGTCAGACAATGAATCAAGCAGAACGTGGTAAATTGTTAAAGAGAACTGGGAAAAGCAGTAAGGAACAGGAGACTATACTTATATCTGGTGATAACAATCAACTAAAAAAGAAGCATTGCTCAATTACCTTATTAACTACTTTCTAAGTGTACTTGAGAAATTAAGCATGAACTTTAGCAAACAAAAGAAAATAACAGCACCAAAGTAGTCATCAGTATGAGAATAAGTTCCACTAATGAATATGAAATGTGGAAGTAATTAATAGTCTGAGACCAAAAAGTCTGCAGAAATGGATAAAGTGCAAGTGTCACAAATAAAAAGTTGCTCCACAAATTTTGTAGCCACTGGTACATACTGCCAATTTCTCATTCAGTGAAGGTGTGTTCACACAGAGGATGAAAATTTCTAAGGTTAGAACTCTGTTCAAAAATGGGTATTCATGCTAGGTAGAAAACTACAGACGTATGTCCCTCCTTCAATCTCTTTCACAAATCTTTAGGAAGTTGATGAAAATCAGGATCATAAGCTATCTCGACACCTCCAATCTTCTGAATTGTAATCAACACAGCTTTCATACAGCTTATAACACAGGAGCCATACAAGTCTCATGAAGGAGCCACAAGGAATTTAGACCATAACAAAAGTGTTGCAGGAATCAACCAAGATCTTATCAATGCCTTTGATACAGTAAACCACTAAATACTCCATGAGAAACTGGAGGCTATAGCATCAAAGATATTGGCAAGGAACTAACTTAATCCCATCTACAACATAGAACTCAGGTTGTGGAACTCACAGGGTCTCAAAACAGGCAAAAAATAAAGTGGCTATCAGATGCTAAGATGGTGGCAACAGGTGTCCCGTAGGGTACTGTTCATGGCCCCACCTATAATTTCTGATCTATATAATTGACATTAAAAGCCCAAAGAGTTTGTCGAAAATGATGTCATTTGCAGACCATACAACCATAATTTGGTGATGATGGAAAATCCTTATCTATTACTGCTGAAAAAGTTGTGAAGTGCGTGCTGCAGTGGTTTCTTCCTAAGTTAACATTTAATTTAAATAAAACAAATTACCTAGAGTACAGTAAAGGAAATGAGAAGTATATCCTCCAGTTTTTATTGAGTGACCATGAAATAGAGAATGTAAAGTTTACAGAATTATTGGGCATGCACACTGACCATGTCTTCAACTGGAAAAGCCATTGAATTTACATATCCAAAAAACTCAATTCTGCATGTTTTGCACCGAGCATAATTTATGGAATTTGTTGCAAACAATGTACAAGGTTAGTGTATTTTGCTTATTTCCAGTCCACTGTATCTTATAGAAGAATGTTCTGAGGTGTCAAAAAACCTCACTTGCAGATACTTTGAAATGACAGGAAAATGTCATTAAAATTATTAAATACAGCTCTCCACAAACACACTGCAAGCCCTTATTCATGCTGTTAATAATACTTACATTACCATTGTTGTTCATATTCAAAAGTATGTCTGATAGAAGTACACACTCAAGTAATTTACATATGAATTCAGATTTACAGAAGTACAACACACGTCAGCAAGAATCTGCATGTAGAAAGAGCTATAAAAACAAAAACTCAAAACAGGTTCAGCCATTATGGAATAAAGCTGTATAACACACTGTCAATTTAGATCAAGGGAATTACAGATGGCAGAAAATTTAAGTCAGAAATAAAACTTAGGTATTAAATTAACGTTTATATATCATGGATGAGTATTTGGAATTCCTTGGTGACTAATAACCTCTTGTTTTCTTTTCATTGTCGTTCAAACATGCTGTTCTCATTGTAAATTTTAAATATTATTTGTATATTCTTGTTTCTTGAAGTGTACTGTTTGTATGTCAGAATTGTTATAGGGCGCATCTAATACCAATCCAATAGTTCATTAAGAAATTTTTTAAACACATTGTAAAATGTTAATTTCATATTAGTTATATCAACATCTAGAATTGTGCTGTATCTTATTATGACAATACCTTCATCATTACGTGATGCAAAGGATACTATGGTGAACAGGAATTACTAACTTAAATCTGAACACACTTTTTCTTTTTGTAAATAATAAAGAAAAAACACAAACTAGGATATGATCAGAAAGTAATTATATGTACAAATTAACTTGGAATGTCAATGTAAAATGACTTTCTCCACATCATTACAATCTATCACGCTAAATCATGCATGAAATGTGTAACTAACTAACTTTATAATGGGTCACTGATGAAGACGGGGTACTATCTTCTTTTATTTCTTTGATACACTAATAATAACACACAAATGGGAAAAACATTAAGTAGTTTTCAAGATTTTTAGTGTTGTTATCGTTGTTGTTGTGATCTTCAGTCCTGAGACTGGTTTGATGCAGCTCTCCATGCTACTCTATCCTGTGCAAGCTTCTTCATCTCCCAGTACATACTGTAGCCTCCATCCTTCTGAATCTGCTTAGTGTATTAATCTCTACGTCTCCCGCTATGATTTTTACCCTCCATACTGCCCTCCAATACTAAAGTGGTGATCCCTTGATGCCTAAGAACATGTCCTACCAACCAATCCCTACTTCTAGTCAAGCTGTGACACAAACTCCTCTTCTCTCCAATTCTATTCAATACCTCCCCATTAGTTATGTGATCTACCCATCTAATCTTCAGAATTCTTCTGTAGCACTACATTTCGAAAGCTTCTATTCTCTTCTTGTCCAAACTATTTATCATCCATGTTTCACTTCCATACATGGCTATACTCCATACAAATACTTTCAGAAATGACTCCCTGTATTCTAGGCAACATTGTCAAAAGCTTTTTCTAAGTCTAGAAATGCTATAAACACAGGTTTGCCTTTTCTTAATCTAGCTTCTAAGATAAGTTGTAGGGTCAGTATTGCTGCACGTGTTCCAATATTTCTAAGGAATCTGAACTGATCTTCCCCGAGGTCAGCTTCTACCAGTTTTTCCATCCATCCGTAAAGAATTCTCGTTAGTATTTTGCAGCTGTGACTTATTGTACTTATAGTTCGGTAATTTTCACATATGTCAACACCTGCTTTCTTTGGGATTGGAATTATTATATTCTTCTTGAAGTCTGAGGGTATTTCGCCTCTCTCATACATCTTGCTCACCAGATGGTAGAGTTTTGTCAGGACTGGCTCTCCCAAGGCCGTCAGTAGTTCCAATGGAATGTTGTCTACTCCGGGGGCCTTGTTTTGACTCAGGTCTTTCAGTGCTCTGTCAAACACTTCCCGCAGTATCGTATCTCTCACTTCATCTCAGCATTTTAAGTGTTATATAGGGAGAAAATGGAAGAATCTGATGTCTTGGTTCACATAATATTTTTTGAGTGTTTCATCTACCAATGGGAAAATGCTCCTCTCTAAACACACATAAGTGTATATACTCCTTTTTAAATAATTGACTGAAATTTTGATTCCTATTGCCTCATCCTACTTTACCCAGCACCTTCCCAAAAATTTCCCAAAACTTTTGGTACACAAATATATTTGTTCTTTTCTCACTAATCTGTCACTCATACCCCTCAGCCCAGCTTGCCCATTCTCACTCACTCACTCACTCACCCCAACTCTATGTGTCTCTCTAAATATCACCGTCACCTGTCAGAGTCGCAGTCTCATTTTCCCTGTACTACTACTACTACTACTACTACTAGTAGTAGTAGTAGCAGCAGCAGTAGTGTTTCCTCTTGTTGTCACTGTCTCTGGCTTGCTCTATCTTACTGCTACTATCTGTTTCACTCCTTCCTACTGCTGCTGTATCTTCTCACTGACACTCTGTCTCTCTTCTTTTTTGCCATTGTCACAGACTGTGTTGCATTATCATTGGTTCTCACCAACTTCCACTTCCCAATTTTCTTCATTCCTCTCCAACTATCCCTATCTGCTTCACTCTTTTACTTGCACTGTTTTGTATTCCGTTGTCACTGTGTCCCTCCCTTTCTCTAACACTGCCCTTGTCTCCTATGCTATTTTAGTGCAACAACCACTGTCTGCTATATTCCAGTACTTACTACTTTCCCATCACTTTCCCATTGCCACTGTCTGTCTACCTCTCAGCATAAAAAAGCATGAATGTGTTTGTATACCAAAATTTTTTGGAAATTTTTTAAAAGTGTTGAGGAACATAGAATGAGGCAGCCACAATGCCACCTTCCTGTCAGCATCTTTGAAGAAGAAGCTCAATTGTTTTTTTTAAGTGCTACAGCTTGTTCTCTTTATTTCCCTACTACAGGCAGGAATGTGACTTTTGAAAGGAACTTTATGGGACAGTAAAATTTTGATTGATTATTTATCTGAGACCGAAATAACTTAAATACTGGAGATGCTGAGTTGCAGACAGACACAAGAAAGCCTCAAACAAGTAAGTTCTCAGCAAAAAGGCCTTCATCAACATTCCAATGAAGGCCTTTTTGGCTGAAAGCTTACTTGTTTGACACTCTTTTGTTATGACTATCTGCAGCTCAACATCTCCCCTACATGGTGAGTATTAATCTAACATTTTCATAATACTGTCATTAGTCCATCATGGATTTTCCATTGTTTGAAATAGCTGAAAACTAATTTGACCTCATACTGAAATTTACATGCAGAGAGATTCTGCATGTGCTTCAGTAACACAGCACTCAGTTCCCAGAATCCTGAGGATATGTAATGGAGAAACTTAATAGCATATTTATTGATGCTATGTCACATTATAAATTACATTTTTGTCTCAAACAGGATATTATATGACTATTTAACATTTTCTACTGTGGTATCTTTGCACTACTTTACCACACAAACTGATAAATACATACAAGAAATTTATATGGTTACTCAGCATAGGGATCTTAGGAATATGTTGTAAGAATTACAGCCATTTGCTGTGTATAGTCACCTTGGAAACTGTTCCTCAGTTCCAGTATCCAAAAATGATGTTTTAGAGTGACTGAAGATTTTTGAAAATGGGGTAATAGCACTTCTAGATAAACTCTTAGATAAGCTACAGTTTAAATCTAAACAATTTTCTGCAGTTAGGTTTTTAGTTGTGCATCGCTGTCAAAAAAAAAAAATGTGAAAAATGCTTTTTTCAATTTTCTCAGGAACAACCCAAGAAATAAACGGCACCTCCAAAAACCACTTCAGGTGCACCATAGACAATATAGAATTTGAAAAAACTCACCATGTGGTTATTCAATGCAATACATAATGTTAACACTTTGCTAAAAGTAACAACACTTTATCTAAAGACTCTTCCCAGACAGCACATACAGACTGAATACTTGATACTCTTGAGGTTTCATTTTGTAGGAAAATAAATTCATGATTTTCTGTGGTTTCATGTTCCTATTGATACAAAAGACCATGCAGCACTAAGTTCCTGCTATGGGGAAAAATTGACTTTTAGAATCACTTAACACTTCATCAAAATTGTTTTGTCTACATGTACATCTACATCTACATGGATACTCTTCAAATCACATTCAAGTGCCTGGCAGAGGGTTCATCGAACCACCTTCGCAATTCACTACTGTTCCAATCTTTTACAGTACACAGGAAGAATGAACACCTATATCTTTCTCTACCAGCTCTGATTTTCCTTATTTTATCATGGTGATCATTCCTCCCTATGTAGGTCAGTGTCAACAAAATATTTTCACATTCAGAGGAGAAAGTTGGTGATTGGAATTTCGTGAGAAGATTCTGTAATAAAGAAAAATGCCTTTCTTTTAATGATTTTCAGCCCAAATCCTGTATCATTTCTGTGACACTCTCTCCCATATTTCACAATAATACAAAATGTGTTGCCTTTCTTTGAACTTTTTCAATGTACTCTGTCAGTCCTATCTGGTAAGGATCCCCACTCTGTTCAGCAGTATTCTAAAAGAGGATGGACAAGCATAGTGTAAGCAGTTTACTTATAGGTCTGTTGCATTTTCTAAATATCATGCCAATAAAATGCAGTCTTTGGTTAGTCTCCCCCACAACATTTTCTATGTGTTCCTTCCAGTTTAAGTTGTTCATAATTGTAATATCTAGGTATTTAGTTGAATTTACAACTTTTAGATTACACTGATTTATCATGTAACTGAAGTTTAACAAGCTCCTGTTAGCACTCATGTGGGTGACCTCGCACTTTTCATTATTTAGGTTCAACTGCCACTTTTCACACAATCAGATATCTTTTCTAAATCATTTTGCAGTTTATTTTGATCTTCTGATGACTTTATTAGTTGACAGATGACAACATCATCTGCAAACAACTGAAGTTGGCTACTCAGATTGTCTATCAAATCATTTATATAGTTAAGGAACTGCAAAGGGCCCATAACACTACCTTGGGGAATGCCACAAACCCCTTCTGTTTTCCTCAATGACTTTCCATCAGTTACTATGAACTGTGACCTCTCTGACAGGAAATCACAAGTCCAACCACATAACTGAGATGATATTTCATAAGCACGCAATTTCACTATGGGCTGCTTTTGTGGGACAGTGTCAAAATCCTTCTGGAGATCAAGAAATATGGAATCAATCTGAAATCCCTTGTCAATAGCACTCAGCACTTCATGTGAATAAAGAGCTAGTTGTGTTTCACAGGAATGATGTTTTCTAAACCCATGTTGACTGTGTGTCAATAGACCATTTTCTTCAAGGTAATTCATAATGTTCAAACACAATATGTATGTTCTAAAATCCTGCTGCATATCAACATTAACGATATGGGACTGTAATTAAGTGGATTACTCCTACTACCTTTCTTGAATATTGATGTGACGTGTGCAACTTTCCAGTCTTTGGGTATGGATCTTTTATCAAGCGAACAGTTGTATATGATTGCTAAATATGGAGCTAATACTATACTCCAAAAGGAACCTAATTGGTATACAGTCTGGACCAGAAAACTTGCTTTTATTAAGTGATTTAAGTTGCTTCACTACTCTCGGGATATTTACTTCTACATTACTCATGAATAGGATTGGGGAGAAGAGAAGTTTGTGGCACAACTTGACTAGAAGAAGGGATCAGTCGGGAGGACATGTTCTGAGGCATCAAGGGATCACCAATTTAGTACTGGAGGGCAGCGTGAAGGGAAAAAATCGTAGAGGGAGACCAAGAGATGAATACACTAAACAGATACAGAAGGATGTAGGTTGCAGTAGGTACTGGGAGATGAAGAAGTTTGCACAGGATAGAGTAGCATGGAGAGCTGCATCAAACCAGTCTCAGGACTGAAGACCACCACCACATCAACAACAACAACAACATTACTCATGTTGACAGCTGTTCTCAATTCGAATTCTGTAATATTTACTTCGTCGTCTTTTGTGAAGGTATTTCAGAAGGCTGTGTTTAGTAACTGTGCTTTGGCAGCACTGTCTTTGATAGTATCTCCATTGCTATCATGCAGAGAATGCATTGATTGTTTCTTGCCACTAACATACTTCACATACAACCAGAATCTCTTCAGATTTTCTGCCAGGTTTTGAGACAAAGTTTTGTTATGAAAACTGTCATAAGCATCTCGCTTTGAAGTTCCCGCTAAAATTTGAGCTTCTATAAAAGATCGCCAATCTTGGAGATTTTGCGTCTGTTTAAATTTGGAATGTTTGTTTCATTGTTTCTGCAACAGTGTTCTAACCCATTTTGTGTGTTGTCAGTTAATATGGAGGGAGTGCCTTTTCCTGTTTGTGTAGTGCAACACTTGCTGGCACCCAAACAATGCAGAAGTTGATATAAATACAAGATAATAATGACTTTTAGTCATTAAGGGCATCTACAAAGGCAGAAATAGCACATAGTGAGCTGGAACAATCAGATCTTACATACTGTATTTGTAGATGCAGAATCAGGAACAGAAGATACCACTAGAGAAAACTTTTGCTCCAGGTGATGGTACAATTGGTAAGGCAAGTACATCTGTGTTTCAGTTGACTGTAATACCAGTCATTTATTCTACGACTTCATATTATGAACAATATTCATAAATTCATTTCCAAGTACTGATTTAAGCATTCTTCCTCTGTACAGGCATGATAATGGTACGGACTGTCAGTCAGCATCAGCAGCACCTCATCTCTATGGACAGTGAGCGAGATTGGTTAGAAATACAAAATTAGCCCCAACTGCCAATGTTCTTGGAAGAAGAGGGTGTAGCCTCATGATTTTTCAATGAGGCTGGGGAAAATAAAAGAATCTAACTGAAATGGGTTGGCTCACTAATAATATTACTGTAACAACGAAATGTTAAGACAATCTGAAAATATATTCTGTAAGGCATAAATTGGCTACAGTAAAGTGATACAATCATAAACCAATGTCAAATAACTGCCCATTATTTACATGCAAAATTTGGGATGATAAAAAAAATTCAATTCAGGAAGGAAGCACAAGAAGAAAGAGAAAATGCAGAGAAATCTTCTTTGTTAATGTCAACTTAGTAGAGAATAAATATGTGAGATGAGTAAATTATTAGTCAGGTATTTGAGGTCTTGCTTTAACAAACTGGCAACCTTTCTACAATGATAGCTTAAAGACATACTTGAAATTATCTATTCACCGAGAAATGTGCACCCAAATTCAGTTGCAATCAGGAATGCTCAACTACTTTCAGCAGAGAAAGCATTTGGCTACTTTTAGCAGCAGGTTAAAAAATGCACAGGTATGAAGGGAGACACTAATATATCATGCCATTGCGCGTATGGTTTGTTGAATGTAAGATGAACTTTGGTTGTGTTTTTATTCGAGAGGAATGCAGAGCTACACATGGAGTATGTACAAACATGTACCTATAGATGATGATGTAGTACTTTCTAATTCTTCTGAGGAGAAGAATGGTTTGGTGTCTTTACTGCTGCAGAGGAAATGTTGGGAATTTCAAATATGGGTACAACCAGTACTTTTGTTCATGATACCTCCGCAGGTCAACACAAAGAGCTACTTAATTTTATCTGGCCAGTGAGGGGTTTCATCTGCAGAAAGATGCCATGCTGTTGAAAAATTATGAAGCAAAGACAGATCTGATGCAGACATAAGCAATTCTCAAGGAGACAGAAGAAAATAGAAGACTGATTTTAGAAAAAAACTTCTTAATGTATAAATTCTTTGTTGGCCAAAAGTAAATAAAAAATGCTTTGTTTTGCATATCAGGCAAAGTATTTATAGGTAACTTATCTGTTTCCCATGTAGTTAACTAAGGTCTCACTCAGTGGAAAAAGTTAAATGAATAGGTTACATGGCACAGAAATGCATTGAGCCACAAAAATTAGCTTTGCTCTTTGTAAGCATTGGAGATATCTTGAAATAAAGTTGGCATTGAGAAAGAGCTGTAGCAACAAATATCAGAGATGAGGAAGCATTGGAAAACAGTTTTAGCTGTCAGTCCTGAAGTGGTTCTGCATTTGCCAAAGCAGAGCAGCCCTTTCAGAGGTTTAAATGAAAGCCTTTACTTTTGTGTGCCACCACCTCACACTGATGGTGCATGCAAGATGTCATGAAAAAGGTCAAGTCAGCTGATTCTCACATGGCATCAAAGATGAATTTTTGGTAATAAATGGAACCAAAAAAGGGATCAAATAGTGAGTGATGTTAAAATAACAAGATAATTTTTATCATCTTTTGTCGTACTCCTGATGTTTTGAGCAGATGTCACAAATTATCAAATATGCAAAATTTAATTAGAGTGGTATGGATTTCTGTAAAAACTTCACTGACATTTTAACAATTGGAGATAAGATGGGCCAGGTGCTTTCTGAGGTAATACTGCAGAAAATCAAAAGTGATGGGTTGGATGTTTAAAATTGTCGAGGCCAATCTTACAACAATGGTACTAAAATGGCTGGAAAGTGTAGAGATATTCAATTGTGTTTGCAAGAAAATATGTTAGCATACTACATGTCATGCACTGCACATTCATTAAATTTGACTGAAGTAAACACTGCAAGTGCATAGAAAGTTATTTAAGATACAAAACATCTTGATTTATTCTTTGTATCACCTAGTAACAGATGGGAAATTATGCTGAAGTATGTGCCATTTATCTCTGAATTTACCAGAATTCTAGTAGATGGCCAACAAAGAGAGAAGCAGCAACAGTTGTGTAAAAACATCTTTATAAGGTACTCAGAGCTTTAAATTAGCTTTTATCTTGTACATCATCTATCACTGAGATGAAAACAGAAGCTACAAAGCATCTGAAAAATGTCATTACTTTTGAATTTATTACAGCTCCTTGTTCTTGTTTCAAGCACCTAGCGAGAACTGATACTGAAAACAAAAGATAACAAAAATAAATTGCCAACACTGACCCATCTGACAAGCATGTCACAAATTTATTGAGGTGTTTCAGAAAACTAAAATTTTAATAGATATAATCGAAGAACCTAAGACCATAGCTGGAAAATTTCACTTTGGATCCTCAATTCAAGGAATTGTGGAAACAGAAATAGAAGAGGATAGTCAATAAATAATTTGAAACCACAGCTCAGATTGGATATGTGAAAAACGTTCCATAACATAGTCTAGAAATAATAGACAGGTCTTCAGTGAACATAGGGAGAGGTTTCATGCATCAAAGAACATAAAGAATTTGTTTGGGCTTCTACATGGGGCTCAGCTGCAGACATAATAGGATGATGACAATGTTCAGGAAATGAAGTTAGTGGATATTAATAATAACCCCCTCGATAAGGATGAATTAATAACAGAACTGCAAGGTTTTAAATAATATGCTCTTAATTTACTGCCAACCATGAAAATACCAAACTCTGCAAAAATTTCGATCTCAGTTTTTAAAAATGGACTACAGGAAGCATATCCAAATGTGACAATGGCTCATTTGTAAGGGCTTTTTTGCAACAATCCCCATTTCAAATGTAGCAAATGAAAGAAGTTTTAGTAAATTGTGTGGTGACTGTCAATAGCAGATAGACTATCTAGAATAGAGGTTCCTAACCTTTCTTAAACCATTACCCCTGAGTGCAAACAGACATTAGCTACCATGTCCCCTAGCATTTGCTGACCAACCCACCCCACCCCACCCCACATTATCACCAACTACAGCACATTACTAAACTGTAAAATGAAAGACTTTCACTGGAACACTTATTTTCAAAATGATGAATGACATACGAATTCATGGTGCATCACAAGTGATATCCACAATTCCTTCTCAGATAAGAAAAGCAACTATCCACAGTGAGCATAGACACTGTTACAAGTCATACTTATCCTTTATTACTCCTCTCCATTGTGGCACTTGCTTGACCTCAGCACTGCAACTGCATTTAAAATCAAACAAATTCAGATGTGTGCACTATACTGGTTGTTTGTAAACCACTTGATTTCTGTGCCCCTTGCTTCTGAACTGGCAGATGCTGGATGACTTCAGGCTGTTAATGCTTTTTGTCTAACTACTTAAATAATGATAATAATAATAATAATAATAACAATGTTTACACTACAATAGTACAGCTTATGTTACTGCATCATCTGCGAACAACCTAAGGGAACTGCTCAGATTGTCACCCAGGTCATTTATATAGATCAGGAACAGCAGAGGTCCCAGGACACTTTGCTGGGGAACACCTGATATCACTTCAGTTTTACTCGATGATTTGCTGTCTATTACTACAAACTGCGACCTTCCCAACAGAAAATCACGAATACAGTCGCACAACTGAGACAATACCCCATAGGCCCGCAGCATGATTAGAAGTCACTAGTGGGGAACGGTGTCAAAAGCTTTCCGGAAATCTAGAAATACGGAATCAACTTGAGATCCCCTGTCGATAGTGGCTGTTACTTCGTGCAAATAAAGAGCTAGCTGCGTTGCACAAGAATGATGTTTTCTGAAACCATGCTGATTACATATCAATAGATCGTTTCCTTCAAGGTGATTCATAATGTTTGAATACAGTATATGCTCCAAAACCCTACTGCAAACTGACATAAATGATATAGGTCGCAGTTAGATGGGTTACTCCTACTACCCTTCTTAAACACTGATGCGACCTGCACAATTTTCCAATCTGTAGGTACAGATCTATAGGTGAGAGAGTTGTTGTATATGAGTGCTTAGTAGGGAACTATTGTATCAGCGTAATCTTAAAGGAACCTAATCAGTATACAATCTGGACCTGAAGACTTGCCCGTATCAAGCGATTTGAGTTGGTTCACAACCCCTAAGGTATCTACTTCTAAGAAACTCATGCTAGCAGCTGTTTGTGTTTCAAATTCTGGAATATTCCATTCGTCTTCCTTGGTGAAGGAATTCCGGAAAACTGCGTTCAATAACTCCGCTTTAGCAGCACAGTCGTCGGTAACAGTACCATCGGCACTGCGCAGCGAAGGTATTGACTGCGTCTTTTCGCTTGTGTACTTTACATACGACCAGAATTTCTTCGGACTTTCTACCAAATTTCGAGACAATGTCTCATTGTGGAACCTATTAAAGGCATCTCACAGTGAAGTGGTGCAATGCTCAGTGGTATTGTCTTTAACTCTATTTGCTCTCACCACTGTGTCACTAGTGAATTTTAACTTGGTATCAGTGTATCTGTATTCCATAAATTGGCCAGATGTGATTATATTCACTAAGTATGGTGCCTTGTTCCCACAGCTGAATTTGGTAACACCATCAACAATGTAGGAAAACATAGATTGGTATTTACCATAAAGAGGAAATGTCAATTTGCAGACAGGCACAATTAAAAGACACTTATATAAAGCTTGTGATGACAGCCTTTATCAGTAAGACACATATTCACAGCACATACAAGCAAGCAAACCTCATGCACATATGACTGCCAAGTGCAGAGTCTCAGGCTGGAATGCAACTATGATGTGGGATGCAACCATTAATCTGAGGGGGCGGGCAAGGGAAAGGGGTGGTGGTGAGAGTGACGAAACCTGTCTATTGGAGTGTGCATAGACTAGACTGTCAACAGGTGCAGTGTCAGGATGATTGGGGAAAAAAAGGAGCAAAATAAGGAGAAGAGTAGGGAAAGACCGTTGCAAATAAACAAGATGGGAGATGAGAATGGGGAGGAGTTGATGGGTAGAGGGGATGAAAAACTACTGTGTGCAGGATGTTGGTATGGTATGTTACCACTGGTTGAGGCTGGAATTATTATGGGAGCAGAGACTGTGTTGTAAGGATAACTCCCATCTGCATGGCTCAGAAAAGCTGGTGATGGAGGGAACGATCCAGATAGCTGGGGTAGTGAACCAGCCATTGACATCAGGTGTGATGTTCAGCTGCTTGTTGTGCCACTGGGTGCTCTACTTTGGTTTCAGCCACAGTTTGGCATCTTGCTGGACAGCTGGTTGGTACTCTTACCAATATAAAAATCTGTGCAACGGTTGCCACACAGCAGGTAAATGATGTAGCTGCTCTCGCAGGAGACCCGGCACTTGGTGAGGAAAGCATAAACCTGTAACAGGACTGGAATAGGAAGTGCTGGGTGGGTGGATTGTGCAGGTTTTGCACCTGGGTGTTCAACAACAATAAGATACTTGTGGCAAGCATTTGGGATTGGGGACAGCATAGGGACAGACGAGGATGTTGTGGAAGTTGGTTGGGTGATTGAACATGACCTTAGGAGGGGTGGGAAGTATCTCAGGAAGAGTGCCCCTCATTTGAGGGCACAATGATAGGTAATCAGCATACAGAACAATGGAGGTTTTGTCACTGCAGATATGCAGTCCATGGATGCCCAGGGTGTACATGAAGGATTTTTTGGTGTGAAATGGATGACAGCCCTCAAAATGCTTTAATGTGGACAGAGGTGGAGCTGAATCCATCAGAGATGAGGTGGTCAACATAGAGGAAGGCAGCACACTGGGCTGAGGAGGAGCACCTAAAGTGGATTGGAGAGAAGGTGTTGAGGTTGTGAAGGAACAAAGATAGGGTGTCTTGGGCCTGAGCCCAGATCATGAAGACACGGGTTGTGCCAGTGTGAGTTGAGTAGTGAAAAGGGGATAATGGTATTCATAGTGGAGCAGTGGATATTCTTTATGGAGAGTTATGTGACAGCAAAGTCACAGAAAAAGTATGGACAGTTGCTTGCTGAGAAGTTAAATGGGATCAAAGTGCCAGCAAAGAGGGTCACACAATGCTCAGTCTGAACATGGCATCATAAATGACCTGTTTTGACCAAGTCAAAAAACATTCCAAAACATTCCCACACACCTGAAAACATTGCTCAGTTCATCAGAAAATGCTTTAAGGTCCTACCAAATCAATCCAGAGCCTATCTTAAGAGACTGGCAGACCACACTGATCATGCAAAAAAATACTACACCTGGATCTGCACATGCATCCCAACCAAATGTCTATTGTTCATGCATTACAACCAGCAGATGCTTCTCAACTCTTCCAGTCTTGTGAGTGGAAGCATGCTACATGTTTTGTTCAAAATATGTTAGCTAGTGAATTGGGATGCATACATGGTAATTTTCCATGTTTTGGTTCTTCATGAAAGTTCCTTTGAGGATAAACAATGATATGTCATTCTGGTAATTTCTTAAATACCTGCTACATGCTTTTCCATTTCTCCAAGTTGTCCATTGACTATGTTTCACTGACACGAACATTGTTGGTTACTTTTTCCATTAACCATCAGTAATTCACTTCCCACTGAAGTATCCATCACTATTTTTATGTTGTGAATTTCTCCAGAGATTTTCCCTACTTATTCTAGTACTTTTGTGTCAACTGATTTACTTCAGTTGTGCCTTGTTTGCAGACCAAGTGTTAAATTCTTCTATACTTCTATTGTGTAGATCTACTTTTGATCAATAGTGATATTTTCCATTTCACTACTTACACACTGAACTGTGTTAAGCAATTCATTCTGATTTTTCCAAACATCCCCTAATCCTGTGCAACGTTGCTGCACAAATTCCAGTAAACATGTGTATGTGTGCTTTAGTATGTTAATTTCCTCAGCTAAATGTTTTGTAATATTTCCAGTCTCTTTGCAATCTTAGTGACTTCAGCTATATGTTATGGAATCATTTCACTTTGCGTTGTGCCATAGCTTCCTGATGAGCCAAAAGTACCATGATGTCAGTCACAATAGTACTTGGCTAGTTCATAATTCCAGTACTCTCAGCTGAAAAAGCAATTTGCTGACTCATAAGTTCATTCTGATGATTCATGATAGCATCTGACTTTTGCAATAAAGCATTTAAAATATTGTGAGCTGGACTAGCTGTTGCCACAGTTATGCTAGAGCCAAAGATTCCTCAACTAACTGATCTGATCTGGATTCTAAATTATCCATTTACAAATGTGTTTTACTAGCACACAACTACAGGAAAAATCACTAAAGTTGGGTCTTTTTGATAAAGCTACTAGTAATACTGTCATCACTGATGATATTATTAAGCAATAATAATGACACATGATGTCTGGTATACAAAACAGTCATGTAGTGGATGGCTGATTTTTTTATTTTTTTATGGCAGGCACTAAAGTTCAAACTATTGAAACTGTCTGTGAGCAGCTTTGAAAACTTAATTGCACCACATTGAAGTGTGAGGCACTCTATTGCTTGATACAGAAAACATACCTAGAAAGGTGTAATTGTGCCTGTGTGAAGTTGTCTGCTCCACCACTGCTTGGCTTCAACCCTTTGTATTTCCCATTGGAAAAGTGCTTGCATGAATTGCATGCAACAGAAAATGAATTGGCATTAGAATAAAACACTTAATGTTATTTTCTTTACATCCTGAATGGATGCCAATTTTTAATGTCAGTCTGCCTTTCTCATTGTATTTGGTGCTAATAATGTTAAAACTCATAATAGTGTAAATAAACATTTCCAGAATGAAATGTTTACTCTGTAGTAGTATGTGTGCCAATTTGAAACTTCCTGGCAGATGAAAACTGTGTGCCAGACCAAGGCTCAAACTTGGGACCTTTGTCTTTCACTAGCAAGTTTGGAAGATAGGAGACAAGGTACTGGCAGAAGTAGGGCTGCGAGTGCAAGTTGTGCTCTGGTAGCTCAGATGGTAGAGTACTTGTCCACAAAAGGCAAATGTCCCAAGTTTGAGTCTCGGTCTGGTACACAGTTTTAATCTAAATGAACATTGTCACTTCATGATCATTCATTCACTTTTGGGACTGATGATGAGTTCCCTGAGAAACTCTACTGGCTAACTGGGATAGTGCCTCCTCACACACCATTAATTTACCACACCTCCATATAGTCACTACCTGCAGCAGTGACATATTTTGCCAATCTGAAGTTACAAGAAAAGCTGATTAGGCATCACCGATTCCATGCTATTATCTGATCACATCGATAAAAGCCTTCCAAGGAGCTGAGTCACATTTGTGGATGACTGCATATTAAGTAGTAATGTTGCTCAATACTGCTCAAGCTGTGACTATTCTGAATGTGTATTTAAGTCTAAATACTGGTCAGTAGCCGTACAGAGAAGAAGTTGTTAACCCTGACCCCATGTAAAAACTTCAGGGAAACTTAAAAAAATATTTTGATTAATACTTGAATTAAATTTGACAGTGGGTCAATCTGATTTTACAGTGAGATGTCGTAATAACTTTAAAAACTGAACTGCTCATTTGTACTAAGGGAAAAATAATTAACATAAGATAATTGATTGTTATAGACTCCATATTTGTATTAGATTTCATACATATGATAAATTAACATACAAAGACTTATCAAAATGGAAGGAACAATGTTGCTAGTTTTTATAACATTAATAATAAAAGGGACAGAAACCAAACATAAAATTATAATATTCAGTGGAATGACAATGCAGGAACCACAATAACCACTTCAATCACAGAAACACAAGAAGCAAAATTACAGATTTCACCTTGCATGTGCAAACTGTAATTGTAACAATATTATGAAACTGATGGTGTTGCTTGCCATATGGCAGAGATACTAAGTCGCAGGAAGGCACAACAAAAAGACTATCACACAGTAAGCCACACACATGAACACAGTCTTGGCAGCTGAACAGGAACTGTGCTCCACAGTGGCAATATCAGCCAGTTAACTAATCTGCAGACCATAACTGAATGAATAATAGTAGTGTTGATAATGAGCATCTGAGTGGAACAACTGTATGTACCACATTCAGAAATCTGCATTTGACTCAGCTTGGCCACAAATATTCAGTCAAAGAATAGCAAGGGGAGAGGCATGACAAGATTAACTAAATATGATGTGACAAGAGTAGTGATCTTGGGAACAATTCATAGTTGACAACACAAACTGTAACACAGAAAATAATCAATTTTGACAATATAATGTAAATGAATAGATAAAAAAGTCTACTCACAAAGTGGCAGCAGGACAACACAAATATAAAAAAGTTTTACTTCTGTAACCTTTTGGTGCCAGTGGCTCCATCTTCTGACAAATGGGTTAATGGGTTAAAGAGGGAGGGAGGAAGGTGATGGGAAAGAAACTGGAGAGGTTTAAGAAACAGACCTAGGGGTCAGAGAAGTCACCCAGAACCTCAGGTCAGGTGAGACTTAGTGGATGGGATATTAAGGAAAGATTAATTACTGGGGACAGTACTGGATGAAATTTGAAAACCTGAGAGCTGTGGAGATTTTAGAAGCTGGTATCTGGGAAGAATCCAGATGACGCCTGTAGGGAAAGAGGAATTGACATCACAACTGTAATATTGTAGAGCATATTCAGCAGCAGGATATTGTGTATTGCCAGTATATACCCTCTGCATTTGCCCATTCAAGCTAACTGACTAACTGGTGGTGGTCCATGCTGTTGTAAAAGGCCCAACAATGTTTGTGTAACAGCTGATAAATGACACATGTTGTCCCTTTGATATTATTCATTTTGCCAATTACAGAGCTGGTATAGGCATTGGTAAGAGGGTACATAGGACAACTTGCAGCAGGGACAGAGGGACAGGGACTGAGGGACAGTCACAGGTGTAGGAGCCATGGGGTACAGAGATGGGGACAGAAGGTGTATCAGGTCTGATAAGAATATTGTGGAGCTGTCTGTCTGCTTAGCTAAGTGGGAACATGTTTACCTATCATGAAGGTTGGACATTTTCTCTGCTTGTGGACTATTGTTGTGTTGTTATCATCATCATTTCATCATCATTGGCACAAAAGTTGCACAATGTTGCATCACATGAAATAAGACGTGCAACTCAGTGGCTGAACTTTCCCAGATGGGGTCCCCCCTGCCATCAATGCCACATGATGAAATTGGAAGAGTGACAAAAAGCTGTTCTAGGTGTGGCGGGCAAAATCTCAGACAGAATGTATCTCATTTCAGGGCATGATTTTAGGATGCCATCGCCTTGTTGAAGTACCTGATTACTACATCAAGACCAGGATAACACTGAGTAACATGCGATGTGTTCTGAATCTGTTCTTTTGCAGTGATCAGCTGTACCAGGATAGCATGTGATGGCTTGGGAAACCTGCTTTTGATCTAGGCTGGTGGAGTAATTGCAACCAGACTAGGTTGATGTGAGAATGGTGGAGTCATGTTGCAAATAATCTGTATCTGGACAAATATGTTTGCTTCGAATACCAATGTTGTATGGGAGGGAACATTTGACATTGGAAGGATGACAACCATCAAAATGTAAGTACTGTCATTTGTCATTAGCGTTAATGTGGACAGAAGTGTGTAGCTGGCCTTCAGTGAGGGTGAAATGACCATCAAGGAAAGTGGTATGGGATTCAGAAAAGGACCATGTGACATTTAATTGTGAGAATGTCTTTGGAGATGGCAGGAATTTTATTGCGTCAGCCTCACCATGAGTCCATAAGGCAAAGATGTTATCAATGTACCTAAACCAAATCAGGGGCTGGAAGCTTGTGAATTTCAGGAAAGCCCCCTCCAAGTGGCCCATGAAAGGTTGCCATAGGAAGGAGCTGTCCATTCTCATACTTCATTTAGACCACTTTTCTGGCAAGAAATTCTCATCCACTCCTTATCTCTTGTTAACTATTGTCTGTTCTCATGATTTTTGTACGAATTTTTCTGATTTTTAAAAAGACATTTCCTTACTTTTCTTCCATTTGTCAATCTTTTTCACCCTCTGCTTCTCATTTTTTGTCACTCCCACCATTTCTAATACAGCATACTGTCGTCCCTGGCCATGATGAATTGCATGTTACATCCACTCTTTTCATAATACAGTATCAAAGCTAACGTCCCATATACTGTTTCTCGAAACCTGCTTGACTCTTTGAGTTACTCCAACAGGTCTAACATTGAAACTCTGTTTCTGGATGTAATCCTGCATTACACTGGGCTCTTTTACAGTTTCAAATATAGCAGTCTCTTGCTGTTACCTTGCTTATCTGTGATCTACATGACTCATCTGCCAATTTCCACTCCACCAGACTTTCTCCTTCTATGAAGTCCTGCTTTTATGTGCCCCTCATGTTTCCTTTTACAGTATTATCTCCCAAGCTGACTTCAAACTGCAACAACATGATAGTCCTCACCACAAAAATCTATCCCTCCTCCTACTAAACTACAACAGTGATGCTTCCTTTCCTGTTCCTCTGTAACTCCCTAAACAGTGACACCATCAGCCACCACTACTATCCTACAAACTGAGCTTGACCAACCTCGTTAACATACCACAGCCTTTGCCACTGCTTCTTCAATCAATAATAACTCAATCACAAGAACTAGCCAAAACAGTACAGAATTCTCAGCCTCTCACCTAAAGCACTCTCCCCTCCTGAATTATGTGTATTATCTAAGGGTCTCACTTTCAGATCTAGGCCTGCATTTAATCATGCTGCTATGTTGAAGATACCACTTTTCTTCACACACAATGTCAACTGGAATTATCACTTGTCCACCCAATCCCAAAATCTTTTCAAAAGCGTACCTGACATTGAGCCCTGTCATAAGCAGTTCTGATCAAGAACCAAACTTGGTCCACAACCACTACCTCAAAATCATCCCTTACCTCACCCCTCACCAGCCTTCCAAGAATTCCTCACATCCAGTATTGTTTCACGATCTACATCTACATGGCTACTCTGCAAACCACATTCAAGTGCCTGGCAGAAGGTTCATCCTTCCTCAGTTTTCTACAACATGACCCTACCCTGTCTCCTGCAGAACTCCAGGCTATGTTCTCCAAAGGCAAATGACTCCACCATTATCCCCCTAGCAGACAAACCATCTACCACTGTGGTGCTTGAATGACAGATGCATGTTAGTGAAGGTTTGTGCCAGCTGTCTGCCACCTTTACACACAGCATCTGCTATCATGATTCTATTCCTGTTATTCAAACTGATCCACAGTCCCTCCTTAAAACCTCACACCCCTCACAAAGACTAATACTGCAATCAATAGAACTTCTTGCACCACCCAAACCACACACCCCCACATTTTACCTTCTTCCTTAAATCCACAAAACCATTTGTCATGACCATCCTGTAGTTACTGGCTTCAAAGCATCCACTCAATGTATATCTGCGTTAATGGACCAGTAGCTGCAACCCATTGTACAAAGACTTCCTTTCTATATTAAAGATAACAACCATTTCCTAGTTCATCTGAAATCCATGCCAATCCCAGTCCCATCATACATCTTGCTTGTCACTGTTGACGCCACCTCCCTCTGGACCAAAATCCCCATGAGCATGGTCTTCCTGCTCCTGGACATTTCCTGTCAGTGTCCACCTGATTCAAAACCTATGACATTCTTAATTTCATATTTACCAGCAACTACTTCACCTTTGAGTGGTAGATGTACTATCAGACCACGTGTACGGTCACAGGAACCAGGATACCTCCTCATATGCCAATGTTATCATGATCTGCTTGTATGGGCCTTTCCTGTAATCCATAAGAATCCAGTCCCTACTTTGGTTTAGATACATTGATGACATCTTTACCACATGGACTCATGCTGAGGCTGACCTGCTAAAATTCCTGGTGTCTCTAATACCTTCTCCCAATTACATTTCACATGGTACTATTATGAATTCCATGCCACTTTCCTTGATGTTCATCTGATCTTCACTGAAGGCCAGCTACAGGTGTCAGTCCATATTAAACTCACTAACAAACAACAGTACTTACATGTTGACAGTTGCCATCCTTTCCAGGTCAAACGTTCCATTCCATACAGCCTTGACATTCAGGGCAAACATATTTGTTTGGATGCAGACACTTTACACCACCATTCTCACCTCAGCTTTCACTGGATGTAATTACCCCACCAGCCTCGTTCAAAAGCAGGTTTCCCGGGCTATCACATCCAATCCTGGTACTTGTAATTGCTCAAAAAAAAAAAAAAAAAAAAAAAAAAAAAAAAAAAAAAAAAAAAAAAAAAAAAACTTTTGGGCACAGCACTTGTCAGCCAGTATTATCCTGGTCTGGAATGTAGTAATCAGCTACTTCAACAAGGCCATGACTTCCTAAAGCCATGCTCTGATGTCAGATCCATTCTGTCTGAGATATTGTCCACCATATCTAGAATAGCTTTTCATTGTTCTCTCAATTTCTGCAATATTATTGTAAGACTCTATGCTCCATCTGCACCCATATCCATACCCTGTGGCTCCTAGCACTGTGACAGTCCCTGGTGCTAGACTTTCCCTATGCATGCTCCTGCCACCACTTATACCAGCTCTGTAACTAGAAAACATATACCATCAAAGGAAGATCCCCCTGTGAAGCACCACATGTAATATCGGCTGTTACGTAAACAATGTTTGGCCTTTTGCATCAGCATGAATAGCACCAAGTTGGCAGTATGAATGGGCATATGCAGGAAGTGTATTCCAGTAACACACAATACCCTGTTGCAGATTACACTCTACAACATGACGGTTATGACCTCAGTGCACACTTCTGCCATTGCAATTGTTCCCCCAGACACCAGTTTCTCAGCACTCTGCAGGTGAGGACTAGAGCTACAAAATGTTCTTGATCCTTGCCATCCATCTGGCCTTAATTTACATAAATACCTTCCATTTTAGCATTTCTTCACAGTAACTAGTCCTTTCCTCATTCCATTTTACTTTCCTACATCTTTCACTCTCTGACCTGCCTACTTTTTGCTGTCCCCTCCCATCTCTGTTATATACAATGCATTCAACTCTTCACTCTTATTAAATGATGCAGGGTGTTTTCATAGAAAACTGTGTCTTGCATACTACCATGTCCTCCACCTCGATGCTCCCAGGTTTTGATTTCTTCCAGTGCATTACCCAGCAATCCACATTTCCTTCTCATCCTGTTCATTAAGTCTCCTCAGACCCAGGGTTTTGGGCATCTTTTCTGAACTCAACCCCTTTTCCTAAACCTCTCCAGTTCCTTTCCTTTCACCCCTCTACCTTCTCCATCAACCCTTCTCCCAGGAGGAGGAGCCACTATCTCCAAAGTCATGCATAAGTAAAAGCCTTTTCTTTTTTTTTTTTTTTTTTTTTGAGGGTTTTCCTGCCACCTATTGTTGAGTAGCTTTTTATCTTCCCAATGATAACATAAACTGTCAGTTCATCACAAATTGTGTTGCAGGCAGGTTCACATTCTATAGTGGGAGCCATAACTACTATCGTAACAACAGACATAGGTGACACACCAAATGTTATTTCCCACGGCCTGTTTCAAAAATCATGTCATGCCCAATTTGCTGATCAATTGTTGTAGGATCATAGTAGTGATAGGCACAGTGCACAATCTCAGATAATTAACTGACAGACCTGTGTTTTAGCAGTGGTAGTGATATAGCAATGATGGAAATGTTGCACATAGTCAAGGCATTAATCATGGACTGTCTAATAGGCATTCATTTCTTATGTGAGAAGAAGGCTATGGTATGTGCCCTCCATGTACATACTGGGGGGAGTCACCCAAGATTTGGAAAGGGTCCTTCCGGATGCCATGAAGGGTACAGAGTGCAGCCAACTGCAGGTGGTGGCTCATGTCGGCACTAATGACATGTGTTGCTATGGATCGGAAGACATTCTCTCCAGTTTCTAGCAGCTATCTCAGTTGGTGAAGACTGTCAGTCTTGCTAGCAAGATGAATTCAGAGCTCCCCATCTGCAATATTGTTGACGGGACTGATCGTGGACCTTTAGTACAGAGCCGAGTGAAGGCTCAGATGGTTCTACAACAGTGTGAGCTGCAGATTCCTCAACTTGCACCATAGGGTGGTTGGGTTTTGGGTCCTACTAAGTAGGTCAGGTGTCCACTACACACAGGAGGTGGCTACATGGGTAGCAGGTGCTGTGTGGCATGGGCTGGGTTATTTTTTAGGTTTAGACAGTCTTGGGAAAGATAAAAAAGGGCTACAGTCTCAAAGGGTATAGGGCAAAGAAACAATGAGAATCGACCAAGCAACAGTCAGTATTGCAGTTGAAAATTGTCATAGCTGTGTTGGAAAAGTGCCAGAGCTTCAAGGGCTGACAGAAAGCACTGAAGCTGAAATAGTTATAGGAACAGAAAGGTGGCTAAAGCTGGAGATAAATTCTACCAAATTTTTTACATAGGCACAATCCATGTTCAGAAAGGATACATTTAATAAAGTAGGTAGTGGTGTGTTTATGTCTGTTCATAGTAGTTTATCTTGTAGTGAAGTTGAAATAGATAGTTCCAGGAAACTACTATGGGCAGAGATTATACTCAACAACCGTACCAAAATAATAATTGGCTCCTTCCACCGACCCCCCAACTCAGATGATATAATAGCTGAACAGTTCAAAGAAAACTTGAATCTCATTACAAATAAGTGCACCATTCATATAATTATAATTGGTGAAGATCTACCCTCGATTTGTTGGCAAAAATATATTTTCAAAGTTGGTGGTAGACAGAAAACATCTTCCGAAGTTGTACTAAATGATTTCTCTGTAAATTACTCTGAACACTTAGTTCATGAGCTCACACGAATTTTAAAATGTTGTAAAATCACACATGACCTCTTAGCCACAAATAATCCTGATGTAATTGAGCGTGTCATGGCGGATACAGGAATTAGTAAACACAAGGTCATTGTAGTGAGGCTTAAAACCATATCAATCAAAACCACTAAAAATAAATGCAAAGTATATCTATTTAAAACAGAAGATAAAAATTTGACTAATGCCTTCCAAAGAGAGAGTCCCCATTCCTTCCAAGCTAACTGCATAAGTGTAGATCAGATATAGCTCAAATTCAAAGATACAGTATCAACAGCAATAGATAGATTGATTGATACCACGTAAGTTAGTAAGAGGTGGGACTGATCCACCATGGTACACAAAACATGTCAGAACACTGTTGCAAAAGCAACAAAAAAAGTATACCAAATTCAGAAGAACTCAAAATCCTCAAGACTGGCTAAGTTCCACAGAAGCTTGAAATTTAATGAAGATGTCAATGAGATGTGCCTTCAGTAGTTTCCACAATGAAACATTGTCTCAAAATATGGTATAAAACCCAAAGAGATTCTGGCCATATGTAAAGTATACCAGTGGCGAAAAAACAGTCAATACTGTCACTGCACAATAGTGATGGAAATGTTACCAATGATAGTGCCACTAAAGTGGAGTTACTAAATACACTTTCCCATAATTCCTTCATGAAAGAAGAAGTAGTAAATATTCCAGAATTTGAAACCAGAACAGTTATTAGCATAAGTGACATAAAAGTAGATATCTTAGGTGATGCGAAACAGCTTAAATCATTTAAGAAACGCAAGTCTTCTGGTCCAGATGGTATACCAATCCATTTCCTTTCAGAGAATGCAGACACAATAGCACCTTTCTTAGCAATCATATACAACCACTCACCTGACGGAAGGTCTGTTCCTGAAGACTGGAAAGTAGCACAGGGCACATGAATATTCAAGAAAGGAAATAGGAGTAACCCATAGAATAACAGACCCATATCACTGACCTCAATCAGCAGTAGGATTTTGGAGTATATACTGTACTTGAATATTTTGAATCACCTTGAAGGGAACGACTTATTGATACATAATCAACACAGATTCAGAAAATATCATTCTTGTGCAACACAGCTAGCTCTTTATTCCCATGAAGTAATGAGTGCTGTTGACAAGGGATCTCAGATCAATTTCATATTACTAGTTTTCCAGAAGACTTTTGATACCATTCCTCACAAGTGACTATTAATCAAATTACTTGCATTGGAGTACTGTCTCAGTTGTGTGACTGGATTTGTGATTTCCTATCAGAAGGGGCACAACTTGTAGTAATAGATGGTAAATCATCAAGCAGAACACAAGGTGTTCCATAAGGTAGTGTCATAGGCTCTCTGCTGTTCCTGATTTATATAAATGATCGAAGTGATAATCTGAGCAGCCCCCTTAGATTGTTTGCAGATGAAGCTGTAATTTACTGTCTAGTAAAATCATCAGATTATCAATTCCAATTACAAAATTATCTAGAGAGAATTTCTGTATGGTGCGAAAAGTGACAATTAGCAGTAAATGAAGAAAAGTGGGACGTCATCCACATGCGTACTAGAAGAAATCCAATAAATTTTGGGTATACGATAAATCACACAAATCTGAGGGTTGTGAATTCGATTAAATGCCTAGGAATTAAAATTATGAGCAACTTAAATTGGAAAGACCACATAGATAATATTGTGGGGAAAGTGAAACAAAGACTGCACTTTGTTGGCAGGACACTTAGAAGATGCAACAAACCCACTAAACAGACAGCCTACATTATACTTGTCCATCCTCTGCTGGAACAATGCTGCATGGTATGGGAATCTTACCAGGTAGGATTGATGGAGGACATCCAAAAACTGCAAAGAAGGGCAGCTCGTTTCGTGTTATCACGCAATTGGGGTGAGAGTGTCACTGATATGATATGCAAGTTGGGGTGGCAGTCACTGAAACAAAGACAGTTTTCCTTGTGGTGAGATCTGTTTATGAAATTTCAGTCACCAACTTTCTTTTCCAAATGTAAAAATATTTTGTTGACAGATTAGATTAGATTAATACTTGTTCCATAGATCATGAATACGACACTTCGTAATGATGTGGAACGTGTCAGGTTAATAAAAGATGTCTGTACAAGAAATTACATTACACAAAATATTGCATGACACTAATGATTAAGTTTTTTTTTTTTTTTTTTACTTAATTTATATCTAAAAATTCAGCCAATGAGTAGAAGGAGTTGTCATCTAGAAATTCTTTTAATTTATTTTTAAATGTTAGTTGGCTATCTGTCAGGCTTTTGATGCTGTTTGGTAGGTGCCCAAAGACTTTTGTGGCAGCATAATTTACCCCTTTCTGTGCCAAAGTCAGATTTAACCCTGCATAGTGAAGATCATCCTTTCTCCTGGTGTTATAGGTATGCACACTGCTATTACTTTTGAATTGGGTTGGATTATTATCAACAAATGTCATAAGGGAATATATATACTGTGAGGTTACTGTGAGGATCCCTAGATCCTTAAATAGATGTCTGCAGGATGACCGTGGGTGGGCTCCAGCAATTATTCTGATTACACATTTTTGTGCAATGAATACTTTTCTACTCAACGATGAATTACCCCAGAATATGATGCCATACGAAAGCAGTGAATGAAAGTAGGCATAGTAAGCTAATTTACTGAGATTCTTATCACCAAAATTTGCAATAACTCTAATAGCATACGTAGCTGAACTCAGACGTTTCAGCAGACCATCAATGTGTTGCTTCCAGTTTAACCTCTCATCAATGGACACACCTAAAAATTTTGAAAATTCTACCTTAGCTACCGACTTCTGTTCAAATTCTATATTGTACAGAGAAATTATCATCATAATAAAATAAGGGAAACCAGAAAACAAATGGAAAGATTTAGGTGTTCCTTTTTCCCGCACGCCAATCAAGAGTAATATGATAGAGAAGTAGTACGAAAATGGTTTGATGATCCCTCTGCCAGGCACTTGTGTGAACTGTAGAGTAACCATGTAGATGTAGGTGTAGATCTCCACATAGGGAAATGTTAAATTATGTTAAAAAATGTAAAGAAGAACCTGGTATCATTGAGATCAATCTAGCCAATGAAAACTATTGCTAGGGATCAAATCAGAGTTCATGGACATAGATACTACCAAATTATTACACCAATATTCCAAAACATTCACTGAATTGGATATTGAACAGCAAATTGAACTTATGTAATGAGAATCTCAGTATTTGACTAAAATTGATAGAACAGCTCTAGTTAATTTTTTAGTGAAATGAGGTTAAGTATTTGAAGGAAAAGCACATGTCTTCTGGGTCTCATGAACCATTCTGTCTATCTTTCTGCCCATTCCTTATTTGAAACAGGCAACTGGAGCAAAAGAGATATAGGTGATTATTATGATAGACTGGAAAATTATTCAGCCATCAAAAAGCTAATGCTGTAACCTGTGTGAGCCATAGCTAAAGAAGAGAGAAGTATTCGGTTGGTATTGGAGTGAGGAAAATTAAAAAATTAATAATTATGTGAGAATCCAACCAGAAAATTTATATCAACAAATACAGTGGATCCAAGGGATCATGTACTTAATTTAAATTAATTTAGGTGTGTCATACTGGCATATACTACTAGATGGACCCTCTATAAAGCGTCCTGCTTTTATTTCTGCAGATCATAGCTACCAGTTGATAATGAAACCATTTACTCCTGACATGAGTGGTGGCGTGTTTATGCTAGCACTAGACTATGTATTAGGCCCAGAATTACTGTAAAGAATTATTTAATTCATGGACAATTTGTTGGCTGCCACATAAGATTTGGAAGAGCACATGGAGATGGTAGAGAAATTAATTTAAGTAGTAAGATGTTATGGGCAATTTGAAAAAAAAAAAAAAAAAAAAATCAAATACGGGGAAGAGGTATTAAATTTCTTGGGTGCATTATTATGCCCCAGGATGTCCTAACTGACAAAACAAAAATACAAGCTGTTCATAGCTTTCCTGTACCCCAGAGGAAAAGACAATTAAAAGTACCTTTAGATTTACGAAACTTCTGTAATCATTTCATTCTAGATTAATTATTAAATGCAGTACCATTATTAAACTTATTAAACAAACAGATATTATCCATTCTGTCAGAAGTATGCCAATCTACTTCCAGTAAGTTGAAAGATGTACTAAACAATACACAAATGTTGCACTATCTAGATATGTCTCAGGATTTTTGCTTGACAACTAATGCTTCATTCACCAGTTTGGGAGCTTGTCCCTTCCAATTCAGAGATATTGATGGCAGATGAACTCTCTGTACAATACCCTTCACTAATGGGCCTACATAGCCACTGAATTACAAGTTCTCGCAATTGTGTTCACTTTTAGGAACTTCCCGCACTATTTTGTTGGTAATCACATCATAGTATATTGTCATCATCAACCTTTAGGCTTTATTCTTGATTGCAAATTACTTCATGCATGATCATTTCAATTCAAGAATACAATTTTGAAATAGTTTACACAAAGGGAGAGAGCAATATAGTATCTGAGGTATTATTGTGTGTGCCTGAAGGAATGTCTAGTGACTTGGGATCTAAGGAACAAAGTATGAAATATGTCTTACTGAGGCAAGACATCGTTTACCATCTGCATTAAACATCTGCAGCGATGTGTAATTTCCGAGATGGGGAATCCTGGTGGAAATAAATCAGAACACAATTTACCCTTACCTGACTTGAGGCACTAGTTAGATACTATATGCTTCACAATAATGTATCATTTTATTGCCATTTCACATGGTATGATAACTGGTGTGATTGCATTCCAGAGGACAGACTGGAGACCCTTATCTTTTACACCCACAGAGTATTGGGGATCCTAAGGTGGCTAAATGGGCTTGGAAAATCATTGACTATTGCTATTTTCCTTACCTTCGAAGGAGAGTACAATGTATTAGCTAGAGATGCCAACTCTGTCAATGATGTGAAAGCTTCAAACTATAGATCCAAAGGTGAGCTACACCCAATCATTACCAAGAAAATCCTTGCCATTGACTTTATGCAGCCCCATTTCTTGGGGCCATGCAGATGTTAAACATGTTGTTACAATATGTGACCTATTTTCCAAATATATATTGAATTATGTATCTTGAAAACTGCCTCTATTGCAATGTCAATCTGATAGACTATTGAAAATTACATTTCACATGTTGGCAAGCAAGAAGCAATTATTCCTGATATTTGATGGAACTTTACTAGTGTAAAATGGAAACATTACCTGCAGGCTTACAATATAAAACAAATACTAATATCACAGTACCTCCCTGAAATTAAACCCAAAGAAAGTGCTTTGAGGGTTGGACAGATTAATGATATCCTTCTGCTTGAAACAACAGACAATGTGGCCAAATTAATTTGAATTATTTTAACAATATTTTAATAATATATCAGATACCTCTACAGAAAATCCTCCTCTTCTCCTGGTGCTGTGCTCACCACATTCTTTGGGTGTGTGTGGCAGCACCCTCACCTGCACAGAGAAGATTCTGTATAAGAGCAAACCTACATAAAATAGATAAAATATGATCAGAAACAGATGAAATTAACTCTGTGAATTGTGTGTGTGTGTGTGTGTGTGTGTGTGTGTGTGTGTGTGTTGGCAGAAGTAAAGGTGTGAGGGTGGGTCATGACTTTCCTTGGGTATTTAAATTTCTTATCTTTTAAGTCCACTGGAGATAGAAAGCATATTGCATTACACAACATGTTAATATTAACTATTTTAATTTTATTTTGTTGGATGTCTCAGTTGTTACTAGGAAAATCTATTACGGCATGAGTAAACTGTTGGTGGGATAGCTGTGTAGAAGTGCTCTATCGGAATTCTACCCCAGAAGAACAAGGTATGACAAGATACTATAGAGGGAGGCAATAATTATAATATAGAACTAGAAAAGAATTTGCCAAACATCAACAGATATGGTAAGGCAGAAGGAAGAGACTTACACAACAATACCATGCACTGTAGAGATTTTTTTTTTTTCCAGCTGTGGTTCTTAGATGTCATACACATTCAAATCACCCACTAGTTGCAAAAGGTGCTCATAATAATCTAAAGTTTAGCTTTCAGTGATGGCACAGTGATGACTAAACATCAGCTGGTGTGAAACATGGGCTACCACACCGACTTGAAAGAGAGAAACTGACAATGGGTCTGCCTGGTCAATTTGAGAGGCCAGCAAAGAGATGCTATTTTTTATTGTGTCCAGACATTAGGAGATAGGATTGGCCTACCTTCAGAATATAACTAACCTGGTCAAGAAGTTCCTTTCTTTCAAATAATTTAGTTTGATTAGTGTTTCCTTCCTCAGGTGTCTTCCATACAAAATGACCTTTTTTATACTTCATTTGAGTCCCTCATGGTGTAGAGTACAAAATGTATTTCAGTGTAGATGTTAAGTAGATACAGAAGTTCACATACGTAATCAAGCTGGGATTGTAGTCCTGGTTATGGAGAATCAAAACAGGCAAGTATGGTCTGTTCCCCACAAGCTACATTATTGCACTTTAAAATATGTGTAAGTGATGAAGCATTACTCAGGTGTTAAGTATAACATCAAGCTAAGCCTATAAACAAACCTATGTCTCAGTAATATCATATATCATGACTTCTAAAAGGTTTCAACAGCCATCTACAAGTTGTAAACATTGGACAAATTGTAAGACGAGAAAAAGGATCTCTGACATTCATATGGATGTTCCACAGTTGGATTCTAGGCTAATTAAAGAAAGTTATGAGGAAAAGACATAATGGATACTTTTAACACACAAAAACAAATAATTTGAAATACTGTCCACGCAGAGTAGCTTTAGAATAGAACACCATTTCAAGGAATGCATGGAGGGTATGGAAGTCAATCTTGTTTAATAAACCCATCTCAAAGGCCTTGACAACAACAATGTACTCACACAGAATGGTTTATGCAGCTATAGATTGTAGGAAGAGGACAACAAGCAAGGAGAAGAATAAAATCCCTTTAGGTTTGCAAATGAATTTTAATTGTCATAGAGGGCAAAGGATTTGGAAGATTAGTTGAACAGAGTGGACAGTGCCTTTTATGCAGATTATAAAGTGAAAAACAAGTGAAGCTAGTGTAACGGGATGTAGTTTTTATTCAAACTGGTGATTCTGAGGGAATTAGATACCATAATCAAGACTTAGTTGTACAAGAGAATGCCCTAAGAATAACATATAGTATTCTCCCTTGATTATCTTTTAGACAACTGATTAATGTGTTAGGTATTTTATCCAAAGCTGTACAACCCAAGTTTTCTCTCATAAAACTCATTGTACATGGTTCATAAGAGTTCAGAGGGAATGGTGACATTCAACAGTTTTCTGAGTGGCTTGATGTAGCCCACCATGAACTCTTCTCCTATTGCAACTACTTCTCCACAGAGTATAACATATTCAGTTACTTTCTGGACATATTCCAATCTCTGCTGTCTCCAGAATTTTTTACCCTCTATAGCTCCCTCTAGTATGATGGAAGTTATTCATTGCTGTCTTATCACATGACCTACCATTTTCTTCCTTCTCATCTACGTTTCTGTGATGAGACTCCTTATTCCTTATAACGTCTGTCCACTGAATGTTCAACAGTCCTCTGTAGAACCACATCTCAAACACTTTGATTCTTTTCATCTCTGGTTTTCCCACAGTATGTAATTGACTTCTATACAATTCTGCATTCCAAACATACAATTGGGAATGTTACATGTGCCTCCAGTATTATTTGATTGCAGGTCTCCCAAAAATTTGTTGAACCCTTACTCTAACATTGGATCACCTATATTTTCTAACTCTTCTCCAATCATCTCATCAGACAAATCCTACCACACATAGATGCCTTAATCTACTCTTTCCACCTATCAGTTCACTCCTCTGAGTTTAACAGTGGAGAACCTTTTGCACTCTTAATGCTTGTTCCATTAGTTTTATTGTCACCAAAGGTTGCTTTGACTGTTTTACATGCTGAACAGTTGTAGCAATAACCATTTAATTTTTGACTCCTTCACATATTTTATCCAAACATTTCACTTCAGCTTCCTAGCTTTCCTACTTATGTCACACATAAGTGACTTATACTAATGTCTTTCTGTCTCTTACTGCACATTTTTGTACTTCCTTATATCATGAATCAATTCAAGTATTTCTTCTTTAACACAATGTTTCTTCACAGTTACCTCGTGTATACTTAAATTTGTCTGTCCAACTTCTGTAAGTCAGTTCCTCTTCAACTGACTTGCCCATTGTGATATTCATTACCACACTGATTACTGCCTCTTTGAACTTCAAACACACAACATTCTTCTCAGTACTCAACTTCCTTCATCTCCTATAGGTCTGGGCAATTCCCATAAAGTTCAGGCTATTCTTCATCATTACAAAACTGTGATATCAATCTCCTCTATCTGCTCCTGGGTACACCTTGCAGCCCAATAGCAAGTTTTGCAATATGTCACAAAATGATGTATTCTAACTAGAATCTTCTCACATCTCTAGGACTTTTCTAACTATACCTCTACCTCTTGTGACTTTTTAACAGCGTTACTAAAATTTCTAGAATAACTGAATTTGGCTTTTTCCTTTACCACACCTCTTGCCAACCTCATATTCTCTTACAACTCTGCCTTGTGTTACTTGTCCTGCAGCATTACAATCACTCATGGTTATTGGATTCCTACCCATTTTACATAAATATTTCCTCATATACTTTCACAGTCTTGTCATCTTCTGCTCATTATGTCAGCAGATAAATCGGAACTATTATTGTTGGCTTTTTTTGCTGCTGATTCTGATGAGAATAAATCCATTACCAAACTGTTAACTGTAGTGCCCCACATAGATTTACACCTGAGATCTATGTGTGCAGGCACAATGTGCATCACACAAGTTGGCAGACACAGCTGGAAGTTTGATGACCATCACAGGCTGCAACTTGTGGATGCACTCACAAGTTTTCATATGTACACTCTCCTCGCCAGCTGACAGCTTTTAGAGATGGGCCCAGCCAGCTCTAAATTAGTCACTTTTACCTTGATATACATGTTATCAGACTGTTATTGTGCACCTTTCTGTGGCTAGTGTACCTGTTATAATAAGTTGTGTTTTAGTCTTAATAAAGTTAGTTGTGTGCGTCATTATATGACATTCTCTTCTGGGAACAGAGCATTCACAATGGTTCCTTCTCAGCCCTACAATTCTATTAACGACAAATTCATCAAAGATTTCCTAGCTTCCTCACCACATTCAGACTCCTGATATTTCATGCTTTGACTTGCAGAATTATAGAATTTCAGTGGCATTCAATTCTTCTGACAAATTCATTTAAAGTAGGGGATCTTTGTAATTATCTGACTGCTTATGCTTCATGGCTCCAGATGTTTGCCTTGAGTCATTACAACTTGCTCCATGGAAATAGGCAATGATACTGAGAACATATTAGTTGGAAACAGTAAACCCTTCCTTGTAGTTGTTAGCTACAGGTCATGGGCCAAATGAAAGTATGCTCCTCTTCTTCTGGGAGATTAAATGGGGAAATCTTCACAGAAAGCAGTCTCAGAAGGATAAGTGGAAAGATAAGCTACTTTCTGAGGCTTGAAATTTTCCATTCCCCAGCCCTGCAGCAGTCGAGCCTATGCACATTGATGATGTATCATGCATTCAGGTGGACTACTACCTGCTAGTGAAGTAATCACATCTGTCTCTTCCATTTACCACTTTCTCAGACCTGACACAAACACTCATTCAATGGAACTGTAATGACTACTGTTGCCATTTGAGAGAACTCCATCATTTAATGGCTTATTTGGAGACAAGCTCCAGGAAGCACATTTCAAGGCAACACACCTCCCTGCTCTGTAAAACTACTAACCCTACTGTAAAAATTGTGTTAATATCAAGAGAGCATCTATGGGGCCTGTACCCTCACACACACTGATATTTTCAGTGAGTGGGTGCCACTTACTGCTGCACTAGAGGCCACAGCTGTCAGTGTCAACCTCTTTGTTTGATGACAATATGTAATGTCTGTCTACCCCTTGATGAAACTTTCATTATCATGAGCTGTTCAAGTTAGTGTCACAGCTCCCTGGCCCCTTCCTCTTGTTGGGGACTTTAATGCCCATAATCCTCTCTGGGGCAATGACATTGTCTCACTGAAACTGGGCACTAGAACACCTTTCAGAATTGGATGTCTGCGTACTCCACTCCGGTACTGCAATGCATTTCAGTGGTGTCCACAGAATGCTTTCAGCTATTGAACTCAGTTTGCAGCCTGATTATCTTACCCCTGATTCAATGATGCATTCATGGTGATCTTTGTGACTGCAACCATTTTCCTATTGTTCTTTCTCTCTCCACTGACAGATATCTAGAATATTCATGACATTGGTCACTTTGGAAAGCTTATTGGCAGGCCATCTCCTCTGCGGCCACTGTTGCAGCCAGTCATGTGATGGATATTGACAAATTTGTACAGGATACTATCACTTGTGCTGCAGCAGCAACAATATTCTACTTCCCAGGTTCATCCTGATGGCCACCAGTGCCATGGTGGTCTGAAGATATAACAGCAGCTGTCTGGAAATGCTGCAGAGTGCTTCAGTGGCACAAGCACCAGTGCTCTATGGATAATTTAATAGCATTCGAGAGACTTCAGGTGATAAAGAAAAGGAAGCAGGAACGTTAGGAGCAACATATCTCAACTATGAAATTCCAGGTCCCATCATCCCAAGTACGGATTAAACTCAGCTGTATATGCAACCATCCACCACCTGATGCAGTTCCTGGTGTCTTTGTGAGTGGTCACACTTGCACTGATCCAGTGGTACTTGCTTAAAGTATTGCAGCACACTTCACTGAAGTGTCCACTTCCAGTAATTACAATCCTCATTTCCTGATGTGGAAACATCTTGTTCAGTGCCACCTGCTGTCTTTCCAAGCACCTCTCTCTCTATCATACAGTGTCCCTTTTAGAGAATGGGAGCTTCACAGCACTTTGCCAGTGTGTTGGGATATGGTCCCTGGTCTTCATAAAATTTGTAAGCAAATGCTCAATCATCATCTTGCCAACACCGTGAAATGTATCCTCAGGCTTTTAAATTGCATTTGGCAGGAGGGAGCATTCCCATCTCAGTGGTGGAAAGATAGTATTATTCCTGTCCTGAAAACAGGAAAAGACCAACGTATTTCCAGGAAAAGACTAACTATTGGCCAATCTCCCTGTTAAGTGCACTTTGTAAGCCATTTGAACAAATGGTCAATCACTGTATTAGTAGGTGCCATGAAGCCAGAGGGCATATATTGTGATTCCAAAGTAGCTTCAGGCCTCTCAAGTCCACCACAGATCTTGTGGTTCATTTGAAATCCATAATGTGCAATGTTTTTGTGCATCACCATCATCAGATTGCTGTGTTTCTTGACCCACAGAAGGCATTCGATACCATCTGGTGACATTACATCCTATCTACACTGCATGAGTCAGATTCCAGGGTAGTTTGCTCGTTTTTATCCAGAATTTCCTATCCCTACAATTTTTTCAGGTCTGGATAGGTTAGACTCTCAGCAATTGATATGTGCAAGAAACTGGAATTCCTCAGGGAAAGGTTCCTAGTGTAATGCTGTTTGATATCACATCAATGGTATCGTAAATGCAGTAGGCCCCACAGTCTCTGTGTCAATATATGTGGACAATCTTGACCTGTACTGTCCCTGTACATCAATGCACCCCACTGAGAGCCAACTTAAGGGGTCCCATGACTGGGCCCTGACTAACAGCTATCAATTTTCTGCTGCAAAATCACAAGTTATTCATTTTTTTCAACTCTGTACTGTGCACCTGCACCCATAAAATTATCTTGGTGATCAGTTACTTGAAGTCATTGAAGCTTTCCAATTCTTAGGTATTTTATTTCACCACAAGCTAACTTGGCTACCACATGTCTGCTGACTCGAGGCAACTTGTATAAAGAAGCTGAATGCTCTGTTTTCTTAGTCTCTTTGTGGGGCACAGACTGCATAGTTCTTCAGAGATTTTGCAAAGTGCTGATTTTTATCTCACTTGGACTACAGATGTGCTTCCTATGGGACAGCAGCACCATCTGTATTGAGCTTGCTCAAACCTGTACTGCACACAGGTGTGCAGTTGGCTTTGGGGATCTTCTGTACAAGTTCTGTTGACAGCTTTCTAGGAGAAGTTGGTGTCCCACTGCTGTGGTAGGTTAGACGACAGCATCATCTGGCAAATCACACGGTAACGATCTGTCAGATGCCTAACCCCCCCCCCCCCCCTCCCCCTCCGTGTCATTCTACTCTGTTCCTCAACTACCAGCCCAGTCTTTTTTTGCATCACCCAAAACTGGGAAGGTCAGCTGTGTTTTGACTTGATGTTCAAATGAAGGACCTCCAAATGCATCTGTTAGTCTGGGTCCCTAGAGCTCCCTCTCTACACTTCCTTCACCTGTACTCTGTCCTGTGATTTGGATGGACCTCTTTTGTGGTTCCAAGTAGGATGCTCATCCTACCCTTCTCAAATACTTTTTGCTTTCAGTCTTTCATGATTATTTTAATTCAATATGTATCTACACAGATGACCCAAAAGCACATCACAGAACCCGTTACAATTTTGCATGTGTGAGGGGACACGAGAAGCACTCAGTGTTTGTGTTGTCCTCGTCATTTCATTATCATTCATATGAAAGTGGCGAGATTGGACTGTGTAATGGCTGCAAACTTGTACATGTGCTGATAATCATGCAGTTGAGCACCACACAAACCAATAATAATAATAATAATAATATGTAATAATACAATCATAAACAACAAAATATATGAAAATACAACAATGGAAGAGTCACAACTACTGGTTTATACAGGAGAACTCACTACACTAAATATACACACTAGGCAGAGATCAGAACCAAACACACAGAAGAAACCCACAAAACCAGCATGGCAACACAGCCTACAGATCAGAATAGAAAAACTGAGAAAAGACATTGGACAGCTAACACAATTTATAAGAAATAAAATATCACACAAAAAACAAAAAAAGGTTAGGTAAAATCTTAGAACAAGAAGCGATAGAACAATTAGATGAAAAGAAGCAGAAATTACAAGCATTGGACAAAAAGGTGATAATAGAAGGAAAAAGAAAACAAACATTCAACACAAACCAAAAGAAATTTTATCGCACAATAGATAACACACACATTAAAATAGACAATCCACCAAACACAACAGACATGGAACAGTTCTGGAGCAACATATGGTCAAACCCAGTACAACATAACAGACATGCATGGTGGGTACAAGCAGAAACAAACATATACAAGATGATACCACAAATGCCTGAAGTGATAATTTTGCAACAGGAAGTCACCCAAGCAACTAATTCTATGCACAATTGGAAAAAAAGCAAATTTCTGGCTAAAGAAGCTCACCTCAACACATTCACATCTAACTAAATTATTTAACATTTACATTGCATATCCATACACAGTCCCTGATACACTTACACAAGGAATAACTTATCTGAAACCTAAAGATCAGGCAGACACAGCAAACCCAGCAAAATATTGCCCCATAACATGCCTACCAACAATATACAAAATATTAACTTCAGTCATTATCCAGAAATTAATGTCACACAGGACAAAATTATATATGAAGAACAAAAAGGCTGTAGCAAAGGAGCAACATGCAATGTAACATTTACCGTACAGTTAAAAGGAAGTCACTCTTGATCAAGGTCCACTTCACTTTCCATTTTCAACCAAACATAACGTCTGAGAAAGGAAAGAAATAGAAATAATAATAATAATAATAATAATAATTGTGAGAAGCACTCACTGACAAGTGCCTGCAGTGCATTCACTGAAGAGGTGGTTGCTATTTCTCAGGCTTTGTGGTACATCAAATTCCAGGCCACAACTAACATTCTCATCCATAGTGATTCCATGAGTTTCTTAAAAGTAAGCACTCTGTGCTATCTCAAAATTCCTTTGGTTGCCAAACCCAGGCACTGCTTGCTGACCTCTGCAGCTCTTGAATGATACTGACCTTCATCTGGACACTGAGCCACATACACATTCCAGGAAATGAACTTGTCAGCTGTCTAGTTAAAGATGGTACTACGAGAGTTCAACTTGATGTCAAGATACCAGGCACAGACCTGAAGATTGCATCTTCAACACAATGTTGTGAAGCTCTGGGAATTGGAATGCCAGGCTGCTATGACCCCAAAAAAAGTGGAGGGCGATTAAAGGGTCAGCTGAGGTGTTTCACGCATCTTCCCAGGGCTCCCAGAAAGAAGCCATTGTGTTGTACCGACTATGCACTGGCCACACGGGACTCACCAACAAGTTCCTTCTGGACTGGGAGGATCTTCCTCTCTGCAGCTGTGGTAGCCTACTCATGATAGTGTGCATTCTTGTTGAGTGTGTCCCACTGGCTGATGTGTGGTATGTGCTCAGCTAGCCTACCTCAGGTGCTTGTGGATGATGTGACAGGCACTAGGCTACTGATAACCTCAGATGTTAAGTCGCATAGTACTCAGAGCCATTTCACAGGCACTACTAAAGTGTTTCAGTTCCTAAGTGGATTTTACTCTAACCTATAATACTCTTCCACATCCAGTGTTATGGGTAGTTGTGGAGGTGAGTACCTCCCTGTAGTGAGTACCCACTGACAACTGTTAGTTACCTTTTGCCCCTCTTGTAAAAGAAGCTGCCTTGGTTACCTCTACTTTCTTTTATCTATCACACTGTAAAAGAAACTGCCTGGGTTACCTCTATTTTCTTTTGTCCATCATATTACAACTACTGTACTCACTTCTAAACTCTTCGGCTTTCTTATATAGTTTGAGCAGTTAAGTCCCCGTTTTTTTCCCACTTCGTTTTACATTCTTACATTTTTCTCTTGTAATAAGGAGAGACTGATGACCCCATAGTTTAATCCCCTTAACACATCATTATCATCATCATCAATAGCTGCTGTTCCTTGGCTTGTGAGGGTGTCACCTTCACAGATGTCAGTCAAGCAGTAGGTGCCTGTCCACTTTGGGGTACTGGGACTCCAGGCAACAGCTACTGTGCCAGGTAACCTCTGACATGGCATAGTAGCACTCAAAGGGAGAGCCTCTGATCAGAGTGAGTAGCATAAGGGTAGATAATGTAACTGACATTCCCTCCCCAAAATGTGGGCAGTCACTGGACTATGACCACAAGGAGATATCATGCAAGACCTTGTCATTGTGTGAGGTGTGGACATCACAGTCACAAAGTTGGAGGCCATATTGGTCTGATGAAGTCTTTGAAACTTTTTCCTTGCATTTTGGTAAGACAAGTGATCAATGTTTTATACTCTCAAATTTTCCTCTCCCTCTCAAACACTAACTATTATGGTGAATGAGGAGGGAGCAGTTCTGGGCAGTTGACACACTCAGGGGGTCGGTCAGAATGGTTGCCCTCATGGGACGCACATTCACACGCCCTACCATACCTTTGGCACTTAAGACATTGTACCAGAGGAGGAATACAAGGCCTGACACCACACCCACAAACTGTGACCTTAGCCATCTCAGTTAGAATGTTGCCACTGAAGGAAAGGATGAAAGCTCCGGTGTCCATTATTATCCTCGGGTCCCTTCTGGATGTGGCAAACAAACTGGGCTCCACGATATGCCAGATTAGTATGCAGCTCTTCATCAGTTTGCAGCGTTAGGTCCCAATGGAAGTCAACATCTAGAATTCTATTGAGGTCAGTATGATGAGAAATTGTGACTGGTATATCCCTTAAGTTGACACAGGCTCTTGACTGGTTGGCAAGTGATGTTTTGACCAGCAAAGGTCCATTTCTCATCTTCTCTATTGTCTCAACTTTCCCAAACCAATCTTCAATATTTTCAATGAAAAAGATCGGGCTTGTGACAGGTATAGAGCTGCCATATGTTTGGGTATGAACTGAGAACTCAGCAAAATGACCACTTCCATTTCCCCTTGCCAAGCTCTCGTCTTAAGGCATGATCCATGACAGAAACCCTGTAGGATTGTAAACTTCTGCATTAAAATATCTGTTCCTGATTGATGAGGGAGCCATGTTTGCACAGCCACCATTAAGTTTGACTCATTTTTCATAGATAATCTGTCCCAATGCCGCTCACTTCGATCAGAATTTTCTCCCCACGAGTGGCAGCCCACCGAAGCAAAGGTCGCCTGGCACAGTAGCTGTTGCCCAGAGTCCCAGTACTCTGATGTGGACAGGCACCTACTCCTTGGCTGACTTCTGGAGGACACAGCTCAGGCATCTGCAGTGCAACCCCTGTGTTATCAGGAGGCTTCCATTGAGAGGGTACAAGGCAACCTAACAATGATGGACTGGCTACCATGCTGGATTTCTGGTACATAGTTAGATCCACTTGATTGGTAGGTTCAAAAGACAACAATGCACAGTGGAGAGGTAATGCTCCACAGTAAGGCATCCTTCCCCAAATTGTTTGCATGTTGGTAAAATTTGGAAAGTGAATGTCAAGGCTGAAAAGGTGACCAGAATGTCAGAAACCAAAGAATTTGAGGGGGAGAATTGATAAAAAAAGGGAAAAAGTGAAAAAGAGTGAAACCTTCAAAAGTTGGAAGAATAGTCACAAGACCAAGATAAAAAGCTTAACCCAATATGAAGAAACTCCCATTAGTCATCTTTTATGACAGGCAGTGAAGGGCCATGGCTGTGACACTGATTATTAGTGAACTGTATAACAGACCCCAAAATTCACCTGTAGCTAGTGCCATTTGTGTTATACAGTATCATGTGATAGATGTGTTGAAATGATAATACATAGTAGTTTAGTAATCTTTGTGTATGTATCATGTGATTCAAGTTCTTTTGATGTAATGCTTACAATAAATTGGTTATTCTATCATTTTCTCACAGTGACCTTCCTTTTGCTGATACTGAGTTCATTATGACCTGTAAATAAATTACCTTCAAAACAGCAAAAACCAAAAATTACATTAATTACCTTCATTCTTTCTCCAATTTTGTGTATACAGCTTCCAGAATCTTGGAATGCCATATTGAAATTTATTTTTTATCTCATTAGGCAAACCTGAAAATATAAATAAAGACATATCAATAATTATCATCAACACTGCAACCTTAACTATGCTGTAAAAGAGTTCTGATTTGTACCAGACAGACACAAAAAGAATCAAACGGTGACAAATACTTCAGATACATTAGCAAAACACATAAAAGCTGGGTTTGTTAACACCCTGTCAGTGTCAGTTATATCTAGGATTGGTCTGCATTCCCCATTCAGAATATGTGATGACTGTTTTGTTGTTTCAGCTGACAGATACATTTAGCAAAGATACATTTAGCAAAAGAAAGAGAGTTGTTGCAGACAAGATATCCACGAATTAAGTCAACCAGAACTCCATACTAGTCAGCCCATTCACCATTTATGAAAGTTTGTTCATAGCAGTACAAGTGCAAGTGATCTGTATTAAATAAATGAATGAGTAATAAGTGAACTGTTGTCAAACCTTTCATTAAAAAAAGCTACCCTTTGTGATTACTCCTCAACTGAAACAACAAAACAATTATCACATATGCTGAATGGGGAATGCAGATTAATCCTAAGATACCACTGACACTAACAGGGTATTAAGAAACCCAGCTTTTATATTATTATCATCATCACCATCATTCACTTTAAACACTGACATTCATTTATTATTTACTTTTTGATCTTCCATACACATTTTGTTCCCTTGTTGGTTTGAATAAAGATTCCTGTTTTGTTAAGCTTTCTGCCATGTGTACTTAATTTTGAAATTCAACTTCCTGCTTACATTCTCTCATGAATGTTTTGTTTTCACTAGTGGAAGACAAAATTCAGTGGATGTTTGAGTAGAAAAATTTGAACTATTATTTACATTCTAAAAAAGGATATGAAACTGTTCAGTCCAATGAAACTGATTATTCCAGGTCCAGTAAGCCTGCAGCAACATTGATTGGGTGGTGCTGGTTCTCCAGAAGATAGATAGATAGATAGAGAGAGAGAGAGAGAGAGAGAGAGAGAGAGAGAGAGAGAGAGAGAGAGAGACAGAGAGAGTGAGAGAGGGAGAGAGAGAGAGAGAGAGAGTTATTTGATGATGAGAGGAGGTGGAGAAGGAGAAAGAAGAAGAAACACTGTACTGGCACATAGCCTACAACTCTCCACTGACACCAACTGGACTACCAACTGTCAAGTCCCCATCTGACAAGTGGCTCACCATCAACTATGTAGTCTGTCCTCACATTGTGAGACACTGTGAGAAGATCTGGTATTTAATCTGGGATAAATGTTGAAAAAATAGTGATCAGCATCTCTTGACATGTCTCCTGTCTGGAATTTCGTTGACAGGATTAGAATTTTGTTCAGCGATGAGACCTGATTTGAAGTAAGCACAATGACCAGAGTGTCTTAGATTACATTACATGATACAAGATCTGGAAACACAGGGAGTATTGTCTGTGCATCAACATAGACTGCTTCCATTATTTTGAGAAGACTTCTGCGAACAGACCAAGGATGAATGTCAGTCTATAAGCCTCAACAGTCACCTTATTCTGTATAGTACCTTCAGGTAAATGGATCACACCAAATCATGCAAACAGCCACAATCTATGTGGGATACTGGTTAATCATTACAAAAATGTAACATTTAGGATCTGTCTATCCACATAGCCTATCATGGAGAAACGTATTGCATAATCCTCACTTGAGGCCACAAGTATTTCCTGTCAAATGTAACTGCCTGAAGCTCTAGCATTAACAATGTAGGAAAAGACAGGCACATGACTGCCAACTCCAGCATGCCTGCACTCTGGCCTGAGATGCTGGAGTTGGCAATCGTGTACATGAGGTGTGCTTGTTTGTGTATACTAATGATGTGTGTCTCTCTTACTGATAAAGGCTGTGGCCAAAAGCTTTATTTAAGTGCCTATCAATTGTGGCTGTCTGCAACTTATCATGTCTTCTTTACAGTAAATAGCTATCTGTCTTTCCCAACACTATAAATATTCCACCATGGAGTTTCCATTGTTTAAGTTTATTTCAAAAATTAGGAAACCACTGCTTTTGCAAATTCCTTGGATCTCACGACATACACCTGCAAGTGAAATTCTGTAGAAGCTTGGAGAACATGATAAAAACCAAAAACAGATTCTGCGCAATGGTTTGAAGACATTTAGGTGCACACTTGCTGTTTATTTCAAGAGAAAATGGCTTTACACTCAAACTACACCCCAAATGGGCACATTTTTTCTGAAGGAAATTGTTTGAAAGGTATCATTTTTGAAAGGATTTTGATAGCCACAGGATTCTGTATAATACTGATAACCTATTTCTGATATTATTTTCAAATTTCTCTTTGTGAGTAACACTGCAAGTGATCAGAATGTCTAAAAATACTTAGACATTATGTGAGTAGGCACAGTCCACTTAGATAGTTTTTGTGTTGCAAGCTCTAGTTGTGTAAGGTTGTTAACAATTTAGCTATACCCATTGAAGACACAATGGACGCAGACAAGTGTTTCAGAAACACACATCAGATTATAGTTCTCCCTTTGCTAATTGGTCCTCCCTAAGTAGTTCATCAAAGCAATAAGAAACAATACTATGTTAGATATTTACCACATCCAGCTACAGTTTGTCGCTCAACTTCTTGTGTGTTGATATTCACCACTAGTTCATACTGTGCATTGAGAGTGATTTTATCTTTTTCTTTTTGTAATTTAAGCTTTTTTAAATAATAAAACTAAAAAGATCTCATCTTACTTGCAGCACAGCAAACATTAAACCAATCAAATGTAGCCTTGAAAACCAGAGCAAGACCAGTACAACATGTGTACTGCACATAAATATTGTTCACAAACAACTGCTATAACATTGCAGTTCACTCCATCAGCACAATTGAGGTTGACATGTATTTTATACAGGTTTCAGACAGTTTATTGCTGGTTCAAATATCATACTCTCTCACTGAGGTACTGGTTATTAATTAATATGAGGAGAGCTTGTAATACCTCATTCAGGACGAAGGGGACACATTAGGGTCAATACCAATATCCTTTTGTCACTATACGGTTGTCACTTTAGAATATTTTATTGTGTGTTTAATTTATTCAAAATTACAGTTGTTAGTGATTCATCTGTGATGTAGGAGGAGCTATACAAGATTTATAACTGATAAAATGTAAACTGTTTCAAAGCCATGCAGCTAACCACAGGGTAACTGTCTCTAGGACCATATGGGCACTTCATGGAAAACAATTAAGATGAGCTGCTTGACAACTGCACTACTGACGACATAGTGAGGAGTCATAATCTCCTTACCTCCACACTGATGTCATACGGGTAACACAGAGACAGACAGACACAAAGACAGACCACCAAATAACAATATCAACTTGAAAGCTTTATCGGCTCATAATCAGCCTGTAGAATGGTCATGTTGATCCTTGGGGCTGAGATTTAGAAACACTTCTGCCTGGACTGAGAATACGTCGAACACAGCTCAGTCAAGGCTCAGCACTGCTCACATACCTTTCTAAAACTGCAGTTCATTGCAGACTAGTGTATCACAAGCAGAGTTGCCAGCATCCCTACTGTCCCACAAGTGCTACTCTGATGTCAGTATTTCACCTACAAGGAAGTACAGTGTGGGAGAACTCGGGCAACAGCTTTAAATCTCCAATTGTATTGAGCTCATCCCTCACTTGTATCTCACTACACTGTGTTCAGGTAGATAGCAATAAGCTATACCTTAATATTCTGCTGTTTATTTTGAGAATTCCATCTCGGTCCCATGAGCTGCTAGGAAAATAAGGGTACTCTCAGACAGTGCCCCGTGTGCCTCAGGAAGCCTTATATAACTGAGGTGCAGCAGGTTCCCCAGAGATTGCCTACTAAAGACTGTTCCACAGCAACAGTCACACTTACCATCAGCGCACAGCACACTTTGATACTGAAGTTTTTTTTATAGTGGTTCTATCCTGTTCTCACGATCTGGGTGGTCGAGCCAAGATCCCTGTTCCCTGAGACACAAAACATTCTACCACTGCACCCTGTGTTGGTGTACAGAGTGAGATGTAGGAAGTACAGTACTACAGCTTCCAGATGGTAGAATGCAGGGTTTTTGACTAGCTGATAATTTGCTAATGTGCTTTAACAAACCACTAAGAATTCTGGTGGTCAGTTCTCAGACTTACATGGATTTGTTTTCTCCCTCTCCGTTTGATTGATTGGTTGAGAGCAAGTTATGGAAGTAATTTTAAGGTCATCAGACCCTCGATTCAATGGTTACTTGCATAATATACAGGGTCTGCTAAAAGTGGGTGGATCCACTGAAGTGTGGTCACATTATAATGTGAGGAAGAAAGCACACACAGTGGTTGGCACAAATGGGTAGGCCAAATCTGAGTCTGGAGAAACAGAAGGATAAATGAGCTGTCTTTGCATGGGCAAGTAGCCATGTGTCCCAGACATAGAAAGAATGAAGGCAGAGCCCCAAACATAACCACCCTGCTGCTGGTCCACGAGTAAAGCAAAACCTTGTAACTGATAATAAAAACCACTTTCGTGTAGGAAACTTAGGACCAGTTCACCCATCAGTGAATTGTCTGCTAATATTAAACACAAGGAATCTGGAAGACTATATTTAGCATTAAGGGCCAAAAGAAGGGGACAATCCACCAATATTATGCAATAGAAAACAATGGCTGAGTCTCGTATGACTGATATGTAGACGGCTTAAGACAGTGGACTCCTTCCGAGAGGAGTGTAAGCAAGAGTGCCAAACTGCAGTAGTCTCCTCAACTGTGCATAGTTTATTACTGAGAGTGATAGAGCACCAGATGTCATTGGGAAAAAGAGTGATTTGATATGGACCTGCATAGCTGCACCAGAAATCATAAAAGGGAAAGGGGCTACATGTCTTCATCTCCAGCCACATGGTCAGCTAGTTCATTCCTGGGGATGCCTACATGACATGGGTCCCAGTGAAAGACAACAGAGCAGGACCACAGGCAAGGGCAGAGAGAAGGCCACGTATAGCAGATACCAAAAGGTGACTAGAACAGCATCAGTCTATAGGCTGCAAGCTGCACATTGAGTCAGCAATATTAAAACATTATGCAGGGAGGAATAAGAAACAAAATGGAGGGCCCTGCAAATGGCAAGCAACTCTGATGTGAACACACTAGAGGATACCAGCAATTAATGGTGTTCCATGCAGTAGGAGATGTAAAAGCATATCCCACACCTGCCCGCATCTATCATTTTGGAACCATCAGTGTTGAACATGATAGGACCCGGGAAATCTTGAAGGATAGAATGTATGAGATGCCAGAATATCGTCAGGCTGACAGAGATTCTAGGAACCCATAATAGGTCAGTCTTAGGCAACATCAAAGGGGGCCAAATGGTGGTGATGGTGGTGGGGGGGGGGGGGGGGGGGAGTGAGGAAATACACAGGGCATTTTCCAGTGAGTGGAGATGAAAATCCTGATTGAGGGAAGTGAGATGCATTCCAAATGGCAGTCCCACCCAAGGGCAGGGTGCAGGAGGGAGACATCCCTTGTTTTCAAAGAAGATGGGATTCGAGGGATGGTCAGGGAATCATCAAAAGGCTATTGCATAAGAAATCAGGAGTTGTCTCAGTCACACTTGTAGAGAGGGAATCCCCACTTCTGTGAGGTGACTTTCTAAAGGACTAGCGCAAAATGCACTGACAGCCAGATGGTCTGCATAATGGTGACCAGGGTTGAACAGTTTCAGAATGGAAGGAACCACTGGGCCATGACCCTGACAACCATAATCTAGTGTGCACAAAACCAGAGTATAGAAAATATGAAGAAGAGAAGCATGGTCTGCATCCAAAGATGTGTGGGCCAGGTGCAGAGAGCATTGAGCTACCACATGCACAGAGTCTTCAGCTGCAGAATACGGGGCAGCCACATCAGCCTTTTATCATAAATATGACCTGAGGAACAATACTGTGCTACAAAATCAAGGAATTGGTTACCTAAATAAGGTCCCAGATCTGTTTATACTGAGGGTCAGCAGCAAAAATGCCTAACCCACATTTTGTAGTGGGAAAACTGGAAGCTGTCAGGGAGAGCCCATGCAGAGGCCAGTTGGATGGAACCTCAGAGCTGACGTTCAGCAAACTTTACTCCATGGGGGCTGCACCAGAAGCAAAATTCATCGACATGTGATACCAGGTCAACCAGTGGCCCAATAGTGGTTACGAACCCATTGATGGCGGTGAAAAAGAGTGTGCCACTGACCACAAAATCCTGGGGGATGCCATTCTACTGGATCTGAGGGTTGCTGAATGAAGTGTCACCTCAGGCTCTGAAGAGCTGGTGGAATAAAAACTCTTGGATAAAAATAGGAAGGGTGTCACAAAAGCTCCACTCGTGGAGGGTAACTAAAATGTGATGGTTCTGAGCCACACAGTACACCTTAAGTAGGTCAAAGGAGACATCAGTTAGTACAAGCCTGTTGGATTGCTGTTTCCAATCTGACTGATGTGGGGAGAAAAGGCTTCAAGATTTGAAACCCAGCATAATCAGAAGCTAATCATCCTCTTGAGCAATTTACAAAGCATTTTGTCAGGCTAATCTGGTGATAACTGACAAGAGACACTGGGTTTGTCCTACGTTTAAGGACTTATGATAACTATGCTGTCTTGGCATTGTGAAGGAATGACACCTATGAGCCAAATACAGTTCAAGACCCTGAGTAAATGATGCCTCTCGGTAATGACCAAGTGTTTGACAATCTGGTTCTGGTTAGAATCCAAGTGTGGGGGTTGTGTCATGTAACGAGGTAAAAGCTTGCAAGAATTCCCATTCAGTGAAGGAGCCATTGTAGGATTCAGCTTCTTCAAGGCTGAAACAAAAGGTAGTTCCTTCAACTCAGTGCTTCTGCCAGAGGAAGGTAGCAAGACAGGAAGAGGACGCGGATGCTGTCACAAAGTGTGTTGCGAGCTGTACTGCAAGCACCAATGGATCAGTATACAGAGCAACCTGGAGGATATGACCTTGTGCAATCGATTGTTGCTAGCAGCCCAGATGGCTACAGAGATTCAACAAAATCTGCAATGAAACGGCACATGACCCCAGGGAGGAAACATAGCACTCCCAGCATTCCTTTTTGCTCTTCTTAATAAGGTAGTGTGCCTTAGCACAGATAGGCTTCAGAGTGATCAATTTGGTCTGTGATGGATGTCATTTAAATTGTTGCAGCACCCGTTGCCAGTCCCAGATAGCAACTGTCGCATCCTCGGTCCACCACGGTACCACCTGTCAATGAGGGAAACCTGTGGATAGAGGGATAGCAGAGGCATCTTGCATGACCACATCAACGTAACCTGAGAGAGATGTGTCAAAGTGCACAGCAAATGTATGTAAAGGCTAGGTGGGTCTGTGGAATGCCCAACATGGGGCACTGACTCCTGATGGCAGCAAGGGAATGACAGAATGACTGGAAAGTGGTCACTGTCAAAAAGATCACCATGTGGTGACAAATACACAGAAGCCATGACAGCAGGGTAGGAGATCATGAGCTTGATAGCAGAAAAAGTGCCACAAGGGTCAGTGAATTGGGAAGGGGACCAATCATTGAGGAGAGACAAATCAAAGTCGGTAATAAGTTGGTCCATTAGAAGACACCTACCCTTTAAAGTAACACAGCTCCAAAGAGGCTGCTGTGCATTGGGGTCTCCAAGGAGGTGGTATGGGTGGCATGAGTTGCTGTATTAAGGTATGCAGGTCAACATAAGGAAGTGCCTGCCTGGTGGGACATGGACACAAGTAATGGGATTGCAGGTGTCTTTTGTGGTCATACCGCTATTTCTTCCAGTATGGTACAAAGGGGGTTTCAGTCAAAATGACATGGGTGCAAACTAAATTGCATACCTCCTCCAAACGTTATCATCGGGGCTAGCACTGTTTTAATAGAGAAGTGACAGCAATTGAGGCAGCCAGAAACATTTGTGCTGTATACAAGGGATGAGCAAGACAACAAAATGATTTTCTCATTTTGAGGAGGATTGTTTTGACATTAGTGAGGCTCTAAGCACACATTAGTGACTCTCTATGTTCAGAAAGATATTCTGATTCTGATGAAGATCATTTATACAAATTAATCCAAGATGATCCATGTCTGTGTACTGAATAAGTGGCAAATGTGATGAATCGTGATCATTTCACCATCGTGCAACATCTGCAAGCAATGGGTAATGGTTCATAATGAATAAATGTTGGAAAGTGGTCATCACAGAAGGGCATTTCTAAAAGAGCAAGAGAGAAAACAGAATAAGAGGAAACAAGCTGTTTTATTTCCAGTAGACGACAGTAATATCTGTTGCAGTTCTGACAGATTATTATGTGCAAGAGTCCAAGTTAGACATAAGGAAGCCGAGGGGAGGTCACAGCATCAGGTCAAAGATCATCACCGACAGGGATGGGGTGACATCCATAGATAAGATGTCAGACTCAGTTGCTAAGGGGGTGACAGCACTGGGTGTAGAGGGGTGGTGGGGTGGCAGGAGGGGGTCTTTTACAAGACTTAAGGGGTCTTCTTTTTCTCTTTTGGAGATTGAGTAGAACAGGGCACAGAGGGAGAGCAAGCTTCTGCAAGATCCAGAACTGTAAAAGAGCAGGCGACCTCGGAATGCACAGATAGTGCGTCCAGAGTCCAAGTTGTGACAGCAAGGCAGCCTTATCATGGGGAGGCTCAGTGGCACTTGAATATGTGGGTGTGGTGACAGCAGGGAAGTTGGAAATGAGGGGCGATGGGGGTGGAGTAAGGAAGTGATAGGAGGGGGAAATGATGTAACAGAGACAGAAGTATAAGAAATTGACACTGGGTTGCATTAGTTAATATTTTTGGGACGAATCAGCATAAGATAGACAGTCTGTGGACTTGAACTCATTGATCTTCTTTCGTTTTCGTAAACTGGGTAATCTGGTAACAGTAGAGAGTATAGGAGTTCACACACACAGGTTTTTTTTGTGGTTTTAGGGCGCACAACTACAATGCTCAATAGCGCCCTGACTAAGTTAGGAAAGCACCGAGAGGCACAAGGTTAAAACAGCAACTAAATGGGACAACACTATAAAAGATGTATTAACAGGCATAGGATTAAAAAAAAACAACAGCATAATCAAACGTCCTTAGACAGATGTGTCAAGTTGATAAAACGCAGAGAGTGATGCACAAAACTGAGCCCTGTGGCACCCCATTCTCCTGGCAAAAGATGTCTGACAGGACAGAACCCACACGTACCCTGAACTGTTGATCCATTAAAAAGGAACGAATGAAAAGAGGGAGCGACCGCGAAGGCCCCATGTATGCATGGTGCGGAGAATGCCTGCCCTCCAACAGGTGTTGTAAGCGTTCTCCAAATCAAAGAACACAGCTGCGGTCGGGCGCTTCCGCAAGAAGTTATTCATAATGAAGGTCGACAAGGTAGCCAGATGGTCGACAGCAGAGTGGCGCCTGCGAAATCCACATTGTACATTGGTAAGTAGGCGTCGAGATTCGAGCAGCCAAACCAAACTAGAGTTAACCATTCGCTCCATCACCTTACAGACACAACTGGTAAGCGAGATCTATTGATAACTGGAAGACAAGTGCTTGTCCTTCCCAGGCTTAGGAATCGGGGCAATAGATTTGCGCCAGCATGTGGGAACACCACCCTCAATCCAGATGGGATTATAAATACGAATAAGGAAACCTTTACCCGCAGGAGAAAGGTTCTTCAGCATCTGAATATGAATAAAATCAGGCTCTGGAGCGGAGGACCGTGACCGGGCAAGTGCATTTTCGAGTTCCTGCATGGTGAATGGGCATTGTAACTTTCACGATTCGAGGAGCAGAAGTTAGGTGGCCCAGCCTCCTCTGCCTGTTTCCGGGGGAAGAAGGCAGGGTGGTAATGAGCGGAGCTCGAAACCTCTGCAAAACAGCGGACAAAGGCATTGGAGACATCCTCAGCCGCCACAAGGACGTCATTCGCGACCGTCAAGCCAGATTCTGGTGAGGGGACCTTAGTGCTAGATAGCCGGCGCAGGCTACCCCAGACAACAGAAGAAGGAATAAAACTGTTGAAGTTGCTTGTGAAAGCAGCCCAGCTGGCTTTCTTGCTTTCTTTAATAATACGACGACACTGTGCAAGTAATCGTTTATAACTGATACAATTCGCCACTGTAGGGTGGCACAGTGAGAATGACTTCAATGAGGTGTGCGGCCTGACTATCACAGCTTGTGAAGGGTTGATCCTAATAGGATGCCCTGGAAGAGAAGAGCCCCCAGTCCGCTTTGGAGATGTTCCAACTAGTTGAGCATGGAGAGGGGGTATTATGCAGGAGATGGATAACACACGGGATGTGGTCGCTCGAATATGTATCAGAAAGTGCATACCACTCAAACCGGCGTGCAAGTTGGGTAGTACATACAGAGAGGTCTAAATGGGAATAGGTGTGAGAGGTGTCTGAAAGAAAAGTAGGGGCGCCAGTATTGAGGCAGACAAGATTGAGCTGGTTAAAAACATCTGCTAACAGGGAGCCTCTCGGACAGGATGCTGGAGAGCCCTGAAAAGGATGGTGAGCATTGCAGTCTCCAGTTGACAAAAATGGTGCAGGTAGTTGAGCAATAATTTGCATCATGTCTGCCCTGGTAACGGCAGACGACGATGGAGTGTAAATGGTACATATGGAAAATGTAAAAGTGGGGAGAGTAATGCGGACGGCAACTGCCTGCAGGCAGGTGTGCAATGTGATGGGATCATAGTAGATATCATCCCGGAGCAGCAACATAAGCCCTCCATGAGCCGGAATACCTGCCACAGGGGTAGGTCATAACGCACAGATGTGTAGTGTGCCAAGGCAATTTGATCGCATGGGCGTAGCTTCGTTTCCTGGAGGGCTACGACGAGCGGACGGTGCAAGCGGAGCAGCAGCTTTAAGTCCTCTTGGTTTGAGCGAATGCTGCGAATTTTCCAGTGAATAAGTTCCATCATGAGAAGAAGAAGATGCAAGAAGGGGTTATCTCTAAGGCTGCTGAGGGCCCGGCTTTGAGCGAGCACTGCCACTGCTAACAGTAGGTGGACAGTCATCGTCCATTTGTTGTATAGGTTCATCCGCCATCTTGTTAAGACGAGCGGGAGGGGGAGCTTCCTCCGCTGGTGAACGGCCAGATGTTCGGCTACCAGCAGTGCAGCCAGGTGAAATGGATGATGGCCTGGGTCGGCAACCGCTGGGTGGCGCAGTAGAAGAAATGCGCCGTGGTGGGGAAGGAGAACTGTGCTTCCTATGAGCCTTCTTGGAAGGTCGTTTTCTGGAAGTATTGTTCGATGGCTGGGAGTTCGAGGTATGTAGGAAATCTGCATGAGATGGTTCCTTGGTGAAGGCCCGTGCATCTGACTTCTGGGTGTTCGTCTTGGCAGAAGCCGATAAAGGTGCTTGTGTCTGAGGGGTGACGGGAGGAAGAGGAGACGTCGACCGGGCGATCTTAGCACTGGTCGAACGGACGACTGTAGTGCTGAAGGTCAGATCGTATGTCTGCGTCACTACGTCCCTGGTATTCTGAGGAGAGGTGAGGACAGTACTGTATTTCCCCGCTGGGAGCAAAGTGGGCTTCCTACTTGCAAATAACTTGCGAGCAGCCGAGGTGGACACTTTCTCTTTGACCCAAATTTCTTGGATACAGCGTTCTCCCTTGTAGATGGGACAGTCGAGGGAGGACGTTGAATAGTCACCCTGATGGTTCACACAATGAGGAGACGAAGATGGACGGTCACCCTCATGGGCATCCCTGCCACAAGTGGCACATTTAGCCGCATCGGAACAAGACTGGCGAGTGTGATTAAAACGCAGACACTGGTGGCAGCGCGTGTGTGTTGGGACATAGGGGCAAACAGAAATAACCTCATAGCCCGCTTTGATGTGCAACGGCAGCTGAACTCTATCAAAGGTCAAGAAAAGTGTCCCGGTCGGTACAAGGTCATTGTTGACATTTTCATGAACCTAGGGACAGCTGTCAGACCCTGCTCAGCGAGGAAATACTGAATCTCCTTGTCAGTCAATCCACTGAGTGATCTAGTATATACCGCACCACGAGACGAATTTAAAGTGCGGTGAGCCACCACCTGAACAGGGAACGTGTACAGGAGTGTGGCCCGAAGCAGTTTTTGTGCCAGAAAGGCGCTCTCAGTTTTCTAGTAACAAGGTACAGTTACACAACCTGGTACAAGACTTGACCGATCCGGCTATGGCATCTACGCCCTTCTGGATAATGAAAGGATTGACAGAGGAAAAAGTCTTTTCCGTTTTCAGATCGAGAAACTACGAGGAACTGTGGGGCAGGCGGTATTACTTTTGTCACTGCTGGCTGTTCAAGTTTCCGTTTGTGGGCAGAAGTCGAGAGAAGAAGAAGAGAAATCCATTGCGGAGGAATCCCCCATGATTGCCAGCGTCTCTGATGGCGCTCCTTCCTTGTGGGGACCCTCTCAGAAGGCACTTCCGCCTTAGGTGATTGTTCACACCTCAGGTCACACCTCCCGAGAAATGGACGGAGGGACCAATCGGCATGGTCGGAAGGTGTCAGCTCAGGCCATCACCCCTCCCTGGGCCTGGCCTTTACCAGGAGGTACATGTGTGCCTTACTTGTCTACCCAGGGCAAGGGAACTACACGTTACCCCGTCACCTGTTACGCGTGCGAACGCATGGGTCAGCCTTCAGGCACGCACAGGGAGGAAGGAAGAAGAGTAAAAAGAAAGGAGAGAGGGAAAGAAAGGACAGACTATCTCACGCCGAGTCAGAGACCAGAGAAGGCAGGGAGAAGGAGGCAGGGAGAAAAGAGGCAGGGAGAAAAGAGGCAGGGAGAAAAGAGGCAAGGAGAAAAGAGGCAGGGAGAAAAAGGCAGGGAGAAAAAGGCAGGGAGAAAAAGGCAAGGAGAAAAAGGCAAGGGAAAGAGGAAGTAAGACAGTGCGATGGAGAAGTACAAAGAAAGGAACCAATCAAAGGAGGGAAGAAACCAGAAGAAGTGAACAAACCAAAATGACCGCAAATATAGCCCGTGGAACCGTCTGTCTCCGGACGCAGGCGCTAACTACCCCCTTGAGGGGGAGGGACTCCTTTTAGTCACCTCTTACGACAGGCAGGAATACCTCAGGCCTATTCTAACCCCCGGACCTGCAGGAGGGGGGAGGGGGGGGGCACACACACACACACACACACACAGGTGGCAGAATATAGAGGCTTCAAACATGGAGTGGATGGACACAGTCGCCACACACAGGGTCTGCCATACAGCAGGAAGACGCACCAAAAATGTAAGTGCTGCAAGCACCTCACAGGTGGCAGGATGCACAGCTTCACATCACATAGGTAACACATAACCTTGAGCTTCTCTGGCAGTGTATCTCCCTCGAAAGCCCGAGTAGAGGCACTAGAATTTATGTGGTCGTCTTTATGGCCCTCTACAAATGTCAAACTAAATGAATGCCATGTCATTCCAGGTTGCATGGTGTACCTCATCACTTTGTAGGATAAAATCACTCCCTGGACCATTTTCAGAGATTATCACCAGGGCGACCACCAGCACTAACGGCTGCAGAATGGGCAGCAGAAGTAGTTTTGATGAACAGGATGGCCTACTGCATTTTACTGATGGAGTCCACTTCATCAAACTTGTCCACGAAATTCTCCACAAAAATCAGTGCCTTAGTGTTGGTGAATGTGTCCCTACCCATCCTAGTACAAATAGATATATGGGAACGGGTTTCATCCCGAGGCCATCTTCCCTGTCTGTAGCCAGGGAAGGGAAGGGTGCAGGGTCATAAAAATCAGCATTCAATGATCTGTCACCACTCAAAGTGATGGCCACTTGAGAAGGGCCAGATTTCTGCAGCTCGATATGCTTTGTGCACCGATCATCTGCCTCTATACCACCCACTCGTATCGGGGGCTCTGCCCGTGGCCACCACCCAGCCACAGCAACAGCAAGCTCTCTAGCACAGAAGTCATTGCTGGTACTTCCAATGCTCCAGTATGACAAGAAACCACTCCTTGGTGCACACAAAGGGATGAAACAGCGCAGGTATCAGTAGTGTGTTCCCTGTGTCGTCAGGGGGCTCAGCCAGAAGGGGGACTCGCTCTCTCTGAACCTGCTGCCACAGAGGCCTGAGAGTTATAACAAACAACATATTCCCATTCTTGGACCATTTTCTGCACCTGTGACATACAATGCTATGGTTTGTTCATTAACATTTCTAGCTGTGGATAATGCTTACACTGAAAAAAATGTTTGCTTTTGACACTTTCAAACTGTATGGATTCTCCATCCATGGTGAATTGCATTTAGTTCCAGATCATGTTCCATACCAATAGTTAGACGCTCACTGTGTCAAATTTTGTGATCTGTTTTTTACAGAACTGGATTGTGGAACATAATTTCAAGCTAGTATTACAATAATACAGTACGCCCATCCTCATTTTTTTCTGAATCCACCTGGTACTTGTAACTTTATGTGGTTAAATAAAAGCAGCATTAGATAACCTTCAATTCCCCAATGGTATTAGACCTCTTTCTTTGAGTGAATGATCAGCACCACTAAGGATAGTATAAAAGCATGCTGGTAAATTACACCTCAGTGATGACTTAAAAAAAAGCTATTAATGCACAGTCATCAATACCTATCCCTTGCTGTACCCTGGCGAGCTGTTAGCAAAAGTATTGGAAGCCTTATTTTTCAAAGCAGTGGCACATTTACAGCTGCTACTTGACAAGCTGCACTTGTCTCTAGCCCATTGGGCCTTTTATAAATACCGGTCTGTGCCTTTTGGTGTAGCAAGCACACCAGCTAGTTTCCAATGCATTTTTCAGCAACTTATTGCATTAGTGCCAGACTGCCTCAACTATTTAGATGACATAGTAGCGTCTGGTGCCTCTTCAGAGGGACATTTGCAGAAATTTCATGCTCTATTTTCTGTTTTACAGTCTGCAAGATAAAAGTGCAATCTGGACAAGACACAGCTTTTACAACCAGCCGTTATCCCGGAATGAAATTTTCACTCTGTAGTGGAGTTTATTTGGAGTTTGAAATGTCATGAGCTGGAATTCAATCATTGCACCCGCATATTGATGCTATTGCTGCACTGCCGTATCCCACATCCCTTGAGGAATTGCAGGCATTTTTAGGCAAAACTGTGTACTATCCCAAATCAATACAGGACACTGCTACTGTGACACAACCATTGTGTCCATTATTACTTAATGATGTTCCTTTCCACTAATGCCTGGCTCGTGACTTGGCATCAAAGTTTATTAAATTTAAGCTGCAGTCAGGTCCTCATTTGGTCACTTTTCAGCAGGGCTAGCCACTTTCATTTGTGACAGACACATCTCAGTTCTGATTCTGCACCACCCTTGCTCACACTTATGAAGACAGATCAGAATGCCATATTGCATAAGACTCTGCCTCCTTAAATTCAGCACAACAAGCATGACAGTTTTCTTCTCAGACAGAGAAAGAGGTTTTGGAAATCGTGTATGCTCTAAATTATTTCATATTTTTCTATACAGTTCTTAGTTTCACCCAATTACAGACCAAAAACCACTATTATCTCTCTTTAACCCTTTGGCATCCTTTGCAGAAAAAGCCACACATAGCTTCCAGCAGTGGGCTCTTTTCCTATTGTGATTCAATTATGAGATTCAGTACCACCCTATGGTGCAACATGCTAACAGTGGTGCCTTATTGCAGTTGTCATTTGGTATGGATCCAGACATTGGTAAATAGGAATTACCCTGTTTTCATATAGCCATGGAAGATCAAAATGTTATTGATGGTTCCCCTACTACTACTAGCACTAAATTTGCAGCCATGGTAGCTACTAATCCTGTGTTAAGCAAAGCTGTTTCTTTTGTGCAACATGACTGGCCAGACAAGCCTCTTGAGCAGTGCTTCTGATCCTTTAAGATATCATTTTGCATTACAAATCCATCTTTCTGTTTGGTATGGAGTGCTGATGTTGGCTACAGAGAACACTGCTCCCAGGTTGAAGCACCCTCCATCCTTCAGTGTGACGTTGTGTGTTTATTGCATGTGTATCACTAAGGTGTATCATGTACAAAAGCATTAGCAAGTAGACATTTTTTTGGACAGGCACTGATGGCAAAATGGTGCGAGTGTAATGGCCCACACACAGTGGCCACCCGTCAGGAGGCTCTGCATGCTTTCCTATCACCGTGGCCAGATCCACAAAACCCTTGGGGAAAAAAATTGTGTAAATTTTGCAGGATCTTTCATAAATTTCTAGGTTTCCATATGTGGTGCATTGTCCATCTACTTCTCCAGTGCAATAATTTCAGCTTTATCCAATATTTCTGCAATGAAAGGCCTTCCATATCACTTACTGACAATGTCCCTCAGTTCACACCTGAGAAACTCTAAGATATTTGTAAAAAAGTGGTGTTTGACATGTTACAGCTCCTCCTTTCCATGCTCAATCAAATGGGGAATCAGAAAAATTAGTACAAACATTTGAGATTCATACAAAAAAATGTGTTTGCGGCATGCCAGGAGCTCTCGACTAGTTCCTCAGTTCTTATAGGTCCACCCTCAACTGCAATAACAGCCTGCTCACAACTGAGGGCAACATGACAAGTTGAAGAGTAACATCACCACATGGCAGCTGCACAACTGCACCACCCCCACATCCTCCGTCTGCCCAGTTGGCTACTACGCCGTGGCTGGAGCCCTCACCTCTCTGTCACTACTGCCAATGTTATCACAACTGTCTCATGTGTTGTGCGCATCCCTTAACCTGTCGGAGGCTGTCAAAGCTGACACCAATGCTGCTGCCACATCTGTCACAGCTGGTGCTGCCTGCTGCATTGCCTACACTGCCGTCTCCTTTCCTGTGGCTGAACTCTAATGTGGAGCCATCAACACTGGTCTTATAATTCAGCCTCTCATGGGGGTGTGAGCACCGCCCTCATTTGTGGTCTCACCACTTCCCGCCCAACATGCTGATGGCAGTGTATCACAATTTGAAGACCTACATTGACCATAAAAGAAACTGATGTGAAAACACTCCTCACTTCTTTGTGAAGGAAGAGGTGTGCTGTAACTATGAATTTTGTGTGTACATCGTTTCGTAGTTTGCGTGTGAAGTTTGTGTTTGATTCTGCCATTAGAGACCACGTGGCATGCTAATATGACACCAGTTGCCTGTCAGCTGTGCCCCCTGTAGGAACTAGTGAATACACAGGCCAAAGCACCGGTCTTTACTGGCCACTTTTACATTGCTAATTCTACTGTACTTTGTCTTCCTAGTGTGTGTATTGTTTGAGCAGTAAATTATTGTTCTCAGATTACAACAACTACGTCTCATCACTTGTCTTAATTTTTTGAAAAAACAAATGCCCTCATTTTGCATTTCAATCATCTCATAAAAGCGTCCAAGCACCATAGTTTTTGCTTGGCAAACAAGGTTTGTGGGACAATTTTTGCACACACCTTTCTCTTTTTAATAGGATTCTGGAGAACCCATTACAAACACAGTTTAGGGATGTTGCTAGACTGATTTGTGACAACAACAATGCTGATGAGATGTGACCACACTTCCCACTGTTCAACACAGCCTGCTCACAACTGACTGGTCAGATGCACATCTATTGTTTAATGTTGTTAGTTCAAGCTGCCACCCTAATAATCAACTGATGATACTAATTTACCAGCAATAAAATCAGTTTCTGTACTTTTTGGATGAATGGTGTATTTAACTATTTCAAGTACAAGTGCAAATATGAATATTTTTTATGCACACACAAGGTAAAAATATTGTAGTCAAATTGGGGGTAATTATAAATAATTACACTCAAGATGTTTTTGCATTAAACTAACCACTGTGTTATTCACTTATGTTAGATGATAAATTGAAGCAGATTCAACCACCAAACAATATTACTGTTGTCTTGAGAATGGTGGTGTGGCTCCACCTGCAGTTTACTAAAGTGGAACAATACAGTAGTTTCACTCAAGACAGTTTATAACTAACGAAAACATTAAAAGCCTGTAAGAGACAGTCTTGCACAGTCCTGGATAAAAGGCTTGTCAAATACGTAAATAAATAAAAACCAAACTTTTCCTCTTATAAATGTTACTATATGAAACAAATTATTGTAAAAAGTATTTAATCAACATTCTTTTTTTCCCTACATAAAAATCTTAACATTTTAGATATATGGCGAACTCAATATCCCCATTGTGACATGTAGGAAACACACAGATCTTTTAACAGAAGTGTTCACATGTACAGAATGACAGGTGCCTTTTTTATTTAATTTTTTTTATTTACTGGAAACAAATGAAATAAATCCAAACTGTCATACAGAGTCCAATGCCCCAGGGTGTAAATACAGAAACATTAAATGGTGTAGAACTTTCAAAGTATTTCCATTGATGAACACTACTTTATCCCATCTTTCGGGAGTGTATGAATCCCATGTCAAAAAAATTGTTAATCTTTTGAAGTGATTCACATATCGATCCAATTTGTGACTTCTTCATGAGATTGGAAGTGTTGGTTAGCCAGGCCATGCACAATTGATCTAAACAGGCGACAGTCAGAGTGCACAATGTCTGGAGAATACGGCAGGTGAGGTAGGACTTCCTATTGTAACGTTTCCAAGTACATTTTGACCTCTTTATCAATGTAGGGTCGAGCATCGTCATGCTGCAAAATCACTATATCCTGCCTGTCAATGTACTGCGGCCATTTGTCTTTTAATGCTCTGCTCTACCACATTAACTGCATTTGATAATGAGCACCTGTGATTGTTTCACTTGGTTTTAACACCTCATAGTACAGGACATCAAAGTGGTCCCACCAAATGCTGAATGTGGTCTTGGAGCCACGAATATTCAGTTCGGCCGTCGATGTGGAAGAAGGCCGGGATATCCCCACAATTTTTTGCATTTGCATTTCTGAATTGTGCCCATAGCCTTGAGACGTTCTGAAATGGCTGAAAGTGTCACTCCCACTAATTGTGCCAATTCTTCTTGAGATTGATGCGAGTCTTCACTCAGCAATGTCTCCAATGCTGCAACTTTGGAAGCATTCTCTCTTCCACCACTATGCCAGACTATGATGTTAAAATCAACGGTCTTGAAGCATTGAAACCACTCACAACATTTTCTTTTACTAATTGCATCCTTACTATATGTACTTGAGAACATTCAATGAGACTCAACCACTGTTTTCTTCATATTGAAACAAAACAGTAACACCTCCAGCAAATGACGAGAATGAGGCTCATAAACTGACATTTTCAGTCGAGAACAACTTTAGGATACAGACACAAATCAACTAATGTTTGAATGAAGTTATGTTGACCAAGGTCCAAGCTAACTGCCTGATGGCTGCGATCTGTTTCTTACCGTTGTCACCACCTATCAGCAAGCCACGGAAACAAAGATTCACACCTTATAATTAAAAGAAAACTTGTCTTGCAAGCTATTGTGTTTGTTGTATTCAAACCCTACTAGAAACACACACACGGGACTCACCTCCAGCTGTAGCACTCTTTTGTGTTGCCAGGGCTACAAGGACAGCAGCCTTAGGCAAATTCCTGATCAAGGTAGCACTGCGACTGCTGCATGAGCACCTTCAGTCTGATCACATGTATCTGTGTCTACTTTTACCAGAGAACGCTTCTGTAGGATGTCTCCGACACCCATGAAAGCTTCCTGCAGTCATCTGACAGCAGGAGTAGCTGTAAAATTAGACAGTAAAAATATCTTAGCTCTGAAGTCTGTCTCAGAACATAAGAAAAGGATATGGGAAAGGGTGCAGGTTTCTAAAATTTGGTGCAGCCATTTTAAAAAGGTGCTGACATAATTCAGACACTTAAAACAATAGTTGCATCCTTTTTCAAATTGTTAGTTTGCAAGTGACTACTTTTTAAATCAGAAAAAATAATGGTGCTGAATACTAGAAACATAAAATTTTGCTTAGAAAGGTTTTCCTTCTTTGGTCAATATCACATCCCCCACCCTCCATAGTGCAGCACAGGTTTTATTAATCATACCCATTTCTTCCCATTCCACTCACAAGTTCAGTGTATGAATAATGAGTGCTTGTAATCAATCCTCTGTGCATGCTGTCACTTCTAAATTCATTCTCCCATTTCATATATAATATGTATCTAATTAATTGAACAACATTTGTAAATCCTTACCTGATAACAGGTTCCCAGTTTCTTATGTTAGTTGCAAGTAAAATTTGGCACTTTGAATTTTCACTTACTACCCAATCATAAAGCAACTAGATAAGAAATCAATAGTGCCCTACCTCAATGATGAACTTGAAACTTTCAGCACAGTGCAGGAACACACAGAAAAATTATTGCCCAAATTTAAAAGAATAGCTGATGACATGCTGGATAGATATGTACCCAGTACAACAGTTCATAATGCAAGGGAATTCCATACTATAGAGTCACTGTAAAGAAACTTCTAAAGAAACAGTGATTACTGGAAAGTAAGTGTAAAACAAAGCATAGGGCTATAGACAAAGAGATGCCAGATGAAATGCATTCAGCCACCAAGAGAGCAATGCACGATGCTTCCAGTGACTATTGTATCACATTATTGTCAAAAAATACTTGATAAAACTGAAAGAAGTTTGGGTTTTATGTAAAGGTTGTTTGTGGCACCAAAATTATTGTCAAGTCCCTAGAGAATGAAACAGAAACTTAAATTGGGAGTATCCAGCAAAAACCTGAAATGCATAAAACTGTTTTCAAATATTCCTTTAAAAGGAAAAAACCCAGGAGAAGTGCCCCAATTTAATCTTTGTACAACTGAAAAGATGAATGATACAAGTATGAGTGTAAGTGAGTGATGTTGAGCAACAGCTGAAATTGTTGAAACTGAGCAAAGCTCCAGGTCCTGATGGAATCCCTTCCACATTCTATACTGAACCTGTGGCTTAGCTAGCTCTCTTCAAACTATAATCTATCATTGATCCTGTGAACCAAAAACCAAGCCCAGTTATTGGAAATAGTCAGAGGTCAAACCTGGCTACAAGAAGAGTAATAGAAGTGAGTCACAAAACTACTGCTCAATATCCTCGACACCGATATATTGTAGAATCTCTTAACATATTCTGTATCCAAAGATAAGAAGAATCTCTAACAGGATGACTTCCTTGACGCCAACCAGTATGGGCTCCGAGAACATTGGTTGTGTGAAACCCAGCTTGCACTTTTCTCAGATGACATACTGAAAGCAGTGAGATAGATGTTGTATTTCTAGTTGTCCAGAAAGCATTTGACCCAGTAATACACCTAAGCTCACTGTCAAAAGTTTAATCGTATGGGGTATAAAGTGAAATTTGTACCTGGATTGACAACTTTTTGGTAGGGAGATACAGCATGCTATTTCAAATGGAGAATCATTGTCAAATGTAGAAGTAACTTCATGTGTACCACAGGGAAATGTGCTGGTACCCTTGTTGTTCATGATGTATACTAATGACCTTGCAGACTGTACTTCTAGTAGCCTCAGACAGTTTACAGATCATGCATTTGTCTATTATGAACAACTGTTTGAAAGGAGCTGGATAAATATTCTGTCAGAACTTGATAAAGTTTAAAAGTGGTGGAAAGATTGGAAACTTTGGTTAAATATTCAGAAATGTAACATTGTGCACTTCACAAAATGAAAAGTTGTACCCTTTGACTGTAATACTGATGAGTCACTGTTGGAATTGGCCAATGCATACAAAGACCTGTACGTAACATGTTTTGGAACACAAAATGGGACAATCATATAGGCTCAATCAAGGGTAGAGTGGGTGATAGACTTCTGTTTATTGGTAGAATACAGTACAATCAGTCTACAAAAAAAGATTGCTTACAAATGATCAGATGACAGGTTCTAGAATATTGTTCAAGTGTGTGGGACTCATACCAAAGAGGACTAACAGGGTATATTGAATGTACACAGAGAACAGCACCACAAGTGGTCACAGGTTTTTCTGAACCTTGGGAGAGTGTAACAGATATATTCAATAAACTGAACTCTCTCTCTCTCTCTCTCTCTCTCTCTCTCTCTCTCTCTCTCTCTCTCTCTCCCCCCCCCCCCCCCCCACTCTTGCTGCCGCCACCACCACCACCACCACCTCCACCACTGCCATTCACATTGCAACAACATTTCCAAATTTAGACCACAGGATATCCAAACCAACACACTGTAACTAAACTGATTTTATCACATAACAGAAATATGCCATGTCCCTGTAATATAATTTCTCTGCAATTTTTGTATTTATGTTCACAGGAAAAACAGAGTAGGTATATATGTATTTATATTAAAAACAAAGATTCCAAGACTTACCAAGCGGGAAAGTGCCGGCAGACAGGCACATGAACAAAACACACAAACACACACACAGAATTACTAGCTTTTGCAACCGATGGTTGCTGCTTCAGGAAGGAGAGGGAAAGACGAAAGGATGTGGGTTTTAAGGCAGAGGGTAAGGAGTCATTCCAATCCCGGGAGCAGAAAGACTTCCCTTAGGGGGAAAAAAGGACAAATGTACACTCGCACACACACACACACACATATCCATCCGCACATAAACAGACACAAGCAGACATATTTGAAGGCATGGAAATTATAATGTCCTTAAACAAACTGCAGTAATCAATACCATTCACAAACTTAAGTGCAAGAGGCAACCAACAGCTACAATTTTGGATCTCTTATTATACAAAACTATGTTATGGCACATGAATGTGTACACTTTAATAAAAACTGTCAGTAGATAAATAGATAAAATGAAGTACCTGTTTACTAAACAGCAATAACACCAACAGTGAAAAGAAGAAAATGTTGTTAGTTTTCAGAACCGTGTGCTCCTCCTGGTAGGTGGCATAAAAGGGTTGGTGCAAATGAACATTAGCAAAGCAACAAAAAGAGTCTGGTGTAAGGTTGGAGCATAGAACAAGGAGTCATAGAGGAACAAAATTTTTTGAAAATGGGATGCAATGGGATGCAACAACAGTTAGCATTAGTTGATTTCATTCTCCAACAAGCGTACTATGTGTTCCATTTATACAGAGCCCTGGATTATTTTCTGTATAAATTCTCATTCCCTTCAATCAGATGAAAGAAAACCAAGTTCTTAAAGCCAATAAGTTCACATCTAGCACTGCTCCTGCCCAATTATTCAGAAAAATGTTTCTGTTGCTGCTGAACTGAAGTTTAAGTTTCATGGATACCACTGGTAAGGATAATCAACCCTTTCCCTGTGTTAAGAGCACAGTAGCAGAAGAACTGGCAACTCCTTTCCATCCACAGTACGCAATTTGCTGTATTTTGAATGCTGTATTATTCACCTAGAACTCTCCCGTAGAGTCCAATACATCCAGCACCACTTGGGATTTTACTGCAACTGGAGAGAAAGCTCCAAGTGAAGACAGCAAGCTGCAAGAAGTTCCAGCAGGTAATTTCACAGGTAAGGACACTGTCTTTCCTGTTAACAACTTCAAGCTCTCATTTAGTAATTACTACCAACTGTGCCATCTGTGAATATTATATCTGCAACCAAAAGATTACTGCAGAATTCATTACACAATTTTAAAAATGGATAACTACAGGGAATCTATCTTCTTAATTTCATCCCATCGACATTATTTCTTAATTAACATTAAGTTTGATGACAACTGGCACAGAGAAGCAATATAGTGTACATAAAATTTTATTAAATGAAAATTGTGACAAAGAAACCAATACATCCTGAACATATTACATCACAATACTGGTTAATAATTGTAGTTCATAGCATATCTACTGACTATACTGTAAATGTACTTCTTTGGCCGAGAAGATAAGAATAGAAGAAAAGCTTAAGAAGAGAACCAGATTTCTGGAAACAGCTAATGTGGTAACAAGAACTCTAATTCAAATGCAATAGAATTGGGAAATGCTAGTCACAGGGACTTTGAATCTCTGTAATTATATGTAGCTTTCTAACTAAAGGCTGTTACGTAATAAGAAAAACAGAATATCTGGAAAGTGACTGTAATATCCATTAAATAAATGAAATTTATACTATGTATACTGGTTGAAAAAGATACAGCATAACAGTACTAAGAAAGAAGACTATGGCATATGATATGGCTACCAGTCCTAGAAGGGGGTTGAGAAAGTATCATAAGAAATGGCCAGAAAAAACCATTGTTCTGCTATGTAACTAAAATTGAACTACAGGTAACTGCAATTCACTCATGACTTGTTATTGGCTGTCTTCTTCATTACTACCTGAAGGAAGTCAGCTGGAATGGAGTGGCTGTAGTTTTCTTCAGCAAAATATTAATAAACACACTTCCAACAGAACTCCAATACCCCTAAGCCTCATATTTATCATAATTCACTGGAACATATACTGTGCAGCATGTGTTTATCCAAATATATTATTTCTTATTTTCTCAAATCAAATTTGTAACAGTATTTCATTGCTCTATACCTGGCACTGATGCGGTCAAAGTCATGGTACTTTCCAGCTTCGATTTACTGCAGTACAGACACAATGGCCCGGACACATTCTCAATATGTGAAGATGGCAATTTTGATACCCTCAGGCTTCATGGTAGCCCTCTCCACAGTGGTTGAGCTGTATCTGAAGCTGTCCTGGGACATGTGCTGGTTTCCCATCATCATCATCTCTCACATGCTCACCATGTGACTGAATCTGTTAACACAGAAATGTGTGTTTTGACACTGAAAGAAAGTCTCAAGGGATGTGCATACTAAAAACATTTCCAAAAATCAGCATGTATTGCAATTCAACATTGCATTATATTGTACCACACAGAGCACAATTCCAGTACCTGCTGCATGGAAAAGTCAAATTACTATTTCTGATTGTACTGGTGAATCAATTCCATTCTAATTAATGTGACAGAAATACATATAACAACATGACAAAGAAATTAACTAAATTTTAAAAAAAATATATATGTAAGGAACACTGGAGAGTTATCCACATCATCATTTCTAAGACTTTTCTGTAAGTGCAACTCTTTTCAATGACCACTTTTATCATAGGTGCTCTGCTGTGTTTCTATGATACATTTTTAATGTAACATTTTTTAACAAACAACAAAAATTACAATTATTATTATTGTTGGTTGGGTTGTTTGGGAGAAAAGCCCAAACTGCAAGGTCGTCAGTCTTATCAGATTTGGGGACGGGGAAGGAAGTCAACCATGCCCTTTCATAGAAACCATCCTGGCATTTGCCTGGAGTGATTTAGGGAAATCAGGGAAAACCTAAATCAGGATGGTCGGATGTGGGATTGAACCGTCATCCTCCCGAATGCGAGTCCAGTGTGCTAAACACTGCGTATTATTATTTCTCTTTCCTGTCTCAGACGTTATGTCTGGTTAACAATGTATAGTGATGTGGACCTTGATCAAGTGTGACTTCCTTTTAACTGTACAGTATATGTTACATTGCATTTAGAAACTTTTGGGTAATTGAACATGTATCAATAATTAGAGATTTCTGTAGTTGTATATATACATTTGGATGTAGCTGTATTGCGTTGATGTACTGGTGGATATTGTGTAGTATGACACCTGTAGTTGATAGTATAATTGGTACAATGTCAACTTTATCCTTATGCCACATGTCCTTGACTTCCTCAGCCAGTTGGATGTATTTTTCAATTCTTTCTCCTGTTTTCTGTAGTATATTTGTTGTATTGGGTATGGATATTTCGATCAGTTGTGTTATTTTCTTCTTTTTATTGGTGAGTATGATGTCAGGTTTGTTGTGAGGTGTTGTTTTATCTGTTATGATGGTTCTGTTCCAGTATAATTTGTATTCATCACTCTCCAGTACATTTTGTAGTGCATACTTGTACGTGGGAACATGTTGTTTTATTAGTTTATGTTGTATGGCAAGTCACTGATGTATTATTTTTGCTACATTGTCATGTCTTTCGGGTATTCTGTATTTGCTAGTATTGCACATCTGCTTGTGTTGTGATCTACTGTTTCTATTCGTTGTTTGCAAAGTCTGCATTTATCTGTTGTGGTATTGGGATCTTTAATAATATGCTTGCTGTAATATCTGGTGTTTATTGTTTGATCCTGTATTGCAATCATGAATCCTTTCCTCTCACTGCATATATTGCCTTTTCTTAGCATGTGTTGGATGCGTCTTGATCAATGTGTGGCTGTGTTAGATGATACGGGTGCTTTCCATGTAGTGTTTTCTTTTTCCAATTTACATTCTTTGTATCTGCTGATGTTATGCGATCTAAAGGGTTGTAGAAGTGGTTATGAAATTGCAGTGGTGTAGCCGATGTATTTATTTGAGTGATTGCTTTGTGTATTTTGCTAGTTAATACCCGTTCTAGAAAGAATTTTCTTAAATTGTCTACCTGTCCATAATGTAGGGTTTTTATTGCAATAAATCCCCTTCCTCCTTCCTTTCTGCTTAATGTGAATCTTTCTGTTGCTGAATGTATGTGATGTATTCTACATTTGTGGCATTGTGATCGTGTAAGTGTATCGAGTGCTTCTAGGTCTGTGTTACTCCATTTCACTACTCCAAATGAGTAGGTCAATATTGGTATAGCGTAAGTATTTATAGCTTTCGTCTTGTTTCTTGCTGTCAATTCTGTTTTCAGTATTTTTGTCAGTCTATGTCTATATTTTTCTTTAATATTTGTATTGTCTATTCCTATTTAGATGCCTTTGATTTCCTTGGACTTACCATCAGAGACAATATACTATCAGTATCTGCTTTTGCACCAAAAGACAGTGTTGCCAGCTTGCTTAAAGGATTTCCTGAGTTTTTTTTTAGAAGGAGTGGGAAAAGCTAATAACTTTGTAGCACATGATACATTGAAAGACAGGGCACAGCTGAAGTTTTTCCAGACCCACCCTGCTCCAACTGCTTTTAGAGGTGAAACAGCTGGCGAATTGAAAGAACTGGAGGATAATTATGTAACTGCTCCCATTCAAGCTAGTCAATGGGCAAGTCATCACGTTTTGTTGCCTAAGCCTTCTGGTCACATTCACATTTGTGATGACTATGTCTACAATCAAACTACAGACAGCATTTGACACTTGTCTGTTACTTCAGTCTGAGGAATCCTGTGAGCATGCTTGTTGCAGGACATTACTTTTCTAAGCTAGATTAGATTGATGTGTACTCCCAGATTCCATTGGATGAAGAATTACACTTAGGACTGTTCAAATTTTTGCATTTGGCCTTCAGCAACACTTTTGTAACCACTATTTTTCACTGTTACTTGGAAAGCTGACTGCGAAAGTGCCTTTTTATTTGAACTACCTTGATGATATTGTCATCTCAGGTCATACACCAGAGGAACACATCGCCAAATTGTGTACTCCTTTTTTTTTTTTTTTTTTTTCCAGAAGTGGGACTCAAGTGTCATCTTGAAAAGCGTGACATTTTTCAGACTGAGCTTCAGTAATTAGGTTTTGTGATAAAAAAATTTGGGTGTGCACCCCCCTCCAATATCATTTGCTTGCAATCTGTGACCTATCTGTCCCTTACATTGTGTCTGAACCGCAGTCAGTACTAGACAAGAGACATACTACATTCGGTTCATACCAAATGCCACACAAATCGTGGCTTCATTGCATAGCTTGCATCACAAATATGAACCTTTTGTTTGGCCTAAAAACCGTCAAGACAGATTTTGGAAACTCAAAAATCCCTTGCTTAGTGGCACACGTTTAGTGCATTTTGATGCTGCAAAGCCAGTAGTTTTACAAGTCGATGCTTGTTGCTAAGGAATCAGCACTGTGATTTCACACAGAATTGGTGCACAAGACAGACCCATTGCTTCTGCCTCAAAGTTGCTCACTCAATCTCAGTGCAATTATTCTCAAATAGAAAATGAGGCTCTCACTGTTGTTTACGGTGTGAACAAATTACATAGCAACTGCAGCCAGAAAAGCACAGAGAGACAAAAGATGAACATGTTGTACAGAACACACGAGGATGGGTCTAAGGGCAGTAACTGAGTCAGAGCAGGTAAGTCGGGACTGCGCCAGATGTCCAAGCCCAGATAGCTGCAGCTTGGTCTCTGCAGAAAAGAAGACAGAGTTTACTGCCAAACCCTAAATGGGCTGGTGAGCTCAAGTGACCCTTCTCAAAGAGAGTGGTAGAAGCTCACTTTGCAAATAGAACATAAAACTAAATCAGACACTGGGGCATTGTCTCCTAACACAGGGGTAGTGAGTAAGGAAGACTATGGGACTGCTAGGTTGGGACAGTTTAGAAAAATTTGGATCCCTGTCATACAGATGCCATAACAACAAAGGGATGGGTCCTCACTATGGAGGGTGTAATGATCAGTCAGACAAGTATAGCCAATATGGAGCCATCAAAGGTAGAGGCCTTGTGACAGGCCAGCATGGAGGACCTCCACAGATTCATGGTCTGCTTTATCAGCCATAGTTACTTTGCTTAAGTCAGAGTGAGCCATTTCATATTCCCGGCAACGTACAACTTGATGGTGTAATACCTATTAGAGGTCTGTCTCTGGAAAACCCATCTCAAGAGTCAGTTTACCAGAAGTCTGTTTTCAGGATTCCAGCAAGGTCCCAACATGGCCCAGGATCTGGACGAAGGTCATTGAGCTTCCATATTATTTAAGGGCATACAGGGAATCGCGGACAGCAATAACCAAGGGATGGTGAGGTAGCAGTGGTCGAGTGTGCAAACTGTTCAGGAAGTGCAGGATTGGATATGCTCAAGAGCACAAGAGGCAGAGACCAACATCACAGTGAAAATACTACAGCCATGTGGCAAAGACAGCAGTTCAGCATCTCCTGCACAAGTATAAGCAAAGCCTACATAACCAGCAGCCATCAAGCCATCAGCATAGACAACTTCTGAGCCCTGGGATGCACTGAGGATGGAAAGAAGTTTACAGTGGAGGACCTCCAGATGAACTGAGTCTTTGAACATTGTGATAGCTAATGGATGCAGTGTGGAGGCATGTGGGAGAGGGCCCAGAGGAGAAGTGGGAGAGGAAATAACTAAAGTTTAGAGAGGGCAAACTGGATGCAGATTGCAAACATAATCCCAGATTGGGGCTGCCGTTGTAGGAGATAGATTACTGTGTTTGGAAAGAGGTGGTCACAGCTCAATTGCTTAAGGGCACTACCGATGTGGATAGTGTAATCAGCAAGCTGCTGGCAGTGTCTGATCCACAATGGATGAACCCCAGGGTCCACAAATATGTTGTTCAGAGGGAAAGTTTGACAAAACTCCAGTTGCATGTCGAACTCCAGTGGTTTGCCAAATCCACTATGCACAATGCTGACAACGATGCAGAACTGTGTGCCAGACTCCCATAATCGAGGTGGAATTGTATCAGGGCTTTATAAAGTTGCAGAAGTGTACAGTGTTCTGTGACTCATCTGGTTTTACTCTGGCAACAAAGGGTGTTGAGGTGCAGCCAGCAATTTTGGTTAACTTGGCAAAGATGGGGAACCCATGTCAACCAAGAATCAAGGACCAGTCCTAAAAAGACTAGTGCCTGCACCTTTCATATGGCATTTACAGTCAATGATCAGCAAAATCCAGACTAGAGGAGGCACAGTAGAGGCAAAAGTCATCAGCATACAAGGATAGTGATACTGATCAACTCACAGCTGCTGAAAGATCATGGATTACTACTAGAAAGAGACAGAGACTCAGTATACAGACCTGCATGATCCCATTCTTTTGGGTATGGGGGATACTGTGGGAAGCACCAACTCAGACCCAAAACATAAGGTAAGACAGGAAGTTCTGGATGAAAATTGGGGGTGGATCCTGGAGACCCTACTCGTTTAAGGTACCAAACCTGTGGTGTTGCCATGTGGTGTGTGGTGTCATAGGACTTTTGCAGACTGAAGAAGACAGCTGTAAGATGTTGACAGTGGGCAAAAGCTGTTAAGCTCTTCAGATGACTGACTCCAGGTAAATCAGATCATCTGTACTGGAATGGCCTCAGGAAAAACCACCCTGGAAAAAGAGGTGAAAGATCGCGAAACTCAATGAAGCAACACAGCTGCCAGCTCATCGTACGTTCAAGCAACCTACAAAGAACATCAGTGAGACTTATCAGGTGATAACTGTCAATCTGTAGAGGCCACTTACACAGTTATGTACTGGGACAATGATGCTCTCTCGCCATTTCAATGGCTCCAGATGTGATTAACAGTGGTGAGGATATGTGTTTGATCATTTGGTATGTGCCTGATCATTTGGTTGTGGATGTGATCCAGTCCTGGGGCTGTATCAGGGCAGCGGTCCAGGACATTGACAAATTACTGCTCTGAACGGAGCATTATATGGCTCCAGGTGGCATGTAGTAAAAGATATTTGCTTCTGCTCCTACCACTCTTTTAGGACACAAAAGGCAGGTTGGTAATTCTCAGCCTCTGACCCTCGAGAACAGTTCAGAGCAATATGTTCAGTGATGATACCTTTGTCAATATAGACAGTGCCACTCCAGTTAATACGAGGTATACCTGCAAGTGTCTAGTATCCAGAGGTCTGATCTCAGCCTAAACCTGCAAAGGAGAGGAACATGGTCTGACCATAGAAATATAGCATTCTCACTTTCATCTTTTCATTAGGTGGAGGACCTAGGCATGGAGACACTTAGAGGAAATGCGGTGCTCCATCGACAGGTGCCATTTGTGGCATAGGAGTGTACCCATATAAAATCTCTAATGGCTTCTGCAATTTCTCAAGACTACCGACTTACTGTCTTCATTTGTGGCAGACCCAAGAAACAGTGGATCACTGAATCAGCTGCTGAAAGAATGACTGTTGTCGTACGTTAGACTCCCCCACCAATATCTCTGTGCAGTAGGGAGCCAAGGTAGACAGCAGAAGTGAAAACATCCCAGCCAGTAGTGTTGAGAGCCCACCTGTGCAGGCATCGGGGTGAGTGATACTAAGTGAGGGACAGGAAGATTGGAAAGTGGTCACCACCACATAGGTCATTGTTGACTCTCCAGTGGATGGATGGGAGAGAGAAAAAGATGCAAATGAAAAGGTCTATGGCTGAGAAGGTTTGTGTGGCACACTGAAGTGTGTTAGGCTGCCATAAGTTGAGAGCAATGGTCAAGTTGTGAAAGTAAATTTCAGAAGTCTTTACCATGGCTAGTTACCATGGTTCCACCACACAAAAGGTTGTGGGCATTGGAATTACCCAAGACCAATAAAGGTGGGGCACCTGAGATATCAATGCGAACAATGTGTTCCGAAACACTTCACCGCTGGAAGGGAGGTAAACTTTGAAGATGGCAATAATCTGAAAAGCCTTTAACCAAAAAGCAACAACCTCCAAAGAGGTGTTAAGAGATACAAGTTTGTTATACAGAGAGTCTAGAACATCGTTTTAGATCCAAATATTGCAGGGAGTATTGCTCTGCTAGCTCTTAGCCCTTTATTCCTCCCAAGATGTAACCAGCAAAGGGAAAATATTAGGGTTGCACCTCTCTGCATTGAAAGAAGACCGTTCTTTCATAGAGGCTGTTGGGGACCTATGGGAGATAATCTCACCAACTTAATTTGTGGCTGATCTGAACAGGGCTTATCCCCACTGCTGTCAACCAGACTCAGCAATGGCTACCTGGTCAGTAATCCCTGCTCGAAGTCCTGTAGCCCATTTGTGCTGTCCACATACTCCTTGGGGAGCTTTCAGCTCAGGCACAGACATTGCGACCCCTGCTGGGTCAAGAGGCCACCACTGTGCAGGTTCTGAATTCCCCCCCCCCCCCCCCCTGACCACCACCACTCACCCACCATATTGAGTGACTCTTCCTGCACAATCCAGAGTTCTGGAGATTTTGAAAACAGGTGGTGGATGAAACCCATGAATGGGCCATATGTTTATTTGATGATATTTTGTAAAATGCACTAGAAGTTATAATTCAAAGGTAAATCACAAATGAGGTCCAAGCAGGCTCAGTCACGAGAAAACAACCTAATGCAGTGGAAGAGGGAGAAAAAGATAGAGGAAGTAAAATCAAACAACACAGAAATTAAGTAATGCTGGAAAGGCTGGCAATACATGGAAAGCAAGTACATGCTCAAAAAAAGATTTGCAAGCCCCGGGATGATACATAATATGTGCATGAATTCTGTTAATGGTTTCCAACTAGCATTTTCTTCAAAGAATGAAGCAGACATCAGTTCAACAGGAATTTCATATCCTTTTGCCAACATGTGATGCCCATTAATGGGTTCTTGATCCACAGTTTAATCTGATATTTAATTTGCTGTTCATTTGAGAAAAACTAATTCAATGATTCACACAAATATTGCAAGTGCTGAATAACTTCTTCAATACATATTGCTGCTATTTCAAATCATTCCTCTTTGGAATAGGCTTTTATTGCTGGGAGCCAAGAGACTCACGAGACTGCCTGCAAATTTTTTTATTTTTATTTTTTCTTTCAAACAATTAATTTTTTGATGAGCAGTTAAAATATTTATTTATTTGTTTTAAAGGGTTAAATTATTATCTTTGTAGAAATGTTTATCAAATAATAAACCTGAAATGTCACAATAGTAGATGGCTGAGTGATAAAGGCTACTGTGGGTGCTGGAGCACTGGCTAACAGACATGATGCAGTTTTAAAGGCCTGCTACAGTCTCACATTGTGCAGCTGTTCCCTCACTCCTGTGCTTGCCACCTGCAAAGATGCCGTCTAGCCTCTGATAAATACTTCCTTTTTCAGTGTTGTTGGCACATTCATAGTGTCTGTCTAAGTTAGTAAATGAAACTGAGAATTAATATTTGTTTTGACAAGGTAATGTCATTAAGACACTTTCTTGAATGATATGAAGAAAAAATGGTAACTAACATTCATTTTGTGGAATGCTTAATTGATCTCCACTGGACACTACCATTTAAATCAATAACTATGGCAATTATGGTTAGGATGTTTCTTTCTCCTACACTCAATTACAACACATTGAGGAAAAGCTCTGCATTCAACATTGTAACATTTCTTAGCTTCCTTTATCCTTAAATACACACCAATAACAGTTGCTACAGTGGCACAGTGTAGAGTAACCTTAATTCTACAATTAATCATCATGGGTTAAGATTTTTAGGTATACAACTACCAAGCTGTAATTTTCAGCAGAAAATAATTATCACTTCTACATCTGTCAAACAACGGAAACTGGAAGTTGGAAAAGCCAAAGGATACATTTCTACTCATCTTAAAGATGACATGATGAGTTACAGACAAATACAATGGAAAGATTGTTAGGATTCTACTTTTGCCCAAAACATTCAACAGAAATGAAGACACACTTTCATTCACACCAGCAAGCCCACCTTACACATATGACTGCAATATCTGGAAGCTTGAACTGCAATGCCACTCTCATGTCAAACAGAAGCAGTAATGTGCAGGGCGCAGGGAATAAAAAATGATAGCGAGATACAGGTGGAAGCAGTGGTGAGCTCTGTCTGGTGGAGCATGAAGGGACTAGAGGGAGGCATGAAGACTGAAGGTGCAGTGCCGAAGAGACTACAGGGCAGGGTGGGGGGATGGTGAGTGGAAAATGAGAAAAGCAGGTAATGGGAAACATGAGAGGGTGTAATGGCATAGGACGACACACAGTGAGGGTAAATGATTACAAACTGGGAGGAGGCTTTAGCAGAAAGGGGTGGAAACTGTTGGTGGGTCGGGGGGGGGGGGGGGGGGGGGGTATGAGGGAGGGTATAGGGACCATAAATAACCTACCCTCCCCATGGGTTCCTCCCAACAGTTTCCACACCCTCTTCTACCACATGCTGCATACTCACACCACCTCACCTTCATCGTGTGTGAACACAATCCTATGCCTTTTCCCTTCTTTGCTTCTCTTCCCTCCCACCTCACCTCCCTTGCCCACAGTCAGCCTATGCTGCACCTGTCAGTCTTCATACCTCCATCTAGTCCCTGTACTCCCCACCATACAGTGCTTCCATAATTGTATTGTGTTACAACTTCACATTCCCTGCCCTCTCCCAACTGCTGCTTTCATTCAGCATGACAGCTGGATTCTGGCTTCAACTGCCAGAGATGGCAGTTATGTCTCATGGTGTCTATCTCTAGCTAGTAACTAATTTCCCCACAATTTTTGTTCAATTGTTAAGAGTTTGAATTCAGTTTCATTATTAGTCAAATTCCATTTACATGTATTTTTTTACATAGCTTTTCATCATGTTTTAAGGCCCTGTACCAGTATTCTGTAAGATCAAGCATTTCCAGATTGTAAAAGCTATTGTCCTTTGCTTGTAGCATTCATCACCAGCAACAATCCTTGACAGAAAGGCCTCTCCATTGGCCTCAAACTGCTCCAACAATTCAGATGAAATGGCTTCTCTTTAATTTTGCCATTTCTTCTTAACATTTATGGTACATATCTTGAGCACAGCTTTGAGTATCCAAGGGTCTCAATCTTCCAATGTCCACCAATTTCTGTAGAGCCGACTGTCATGTAGTGATTCAACAACCTGCACGGGTAAGTGTCATGAGCATGGCTGTGACAGAACATCCTCAATGTGTGATTACATGGCTCAGCTTCTTTGCTTCCTGATCCTTTGGGAGTGCATACTAGTCACCCATGAATACTATCACCTGGCTCATTACTATCCAACATACACTAACATTTATAGATGATGGTATACTTTCTTTCACTATGACCAAGGATACAGTAACAGAATGTTCTAAATATGCCATTTTCTTCAACTCTGCCATATGTCTGCATTCTTCTAAACTGAAAACAGGTGCTGAAGAAATATAAAATTTTAAGACATGTGTGATAATGGTGGCAGTACGGGAGAGGAGGAGATGAGGTGGTAGTGGGAGGGTGAGGGATGGGAGAACAATGGGGGATATATATAAAATAGAAAGAAACTTCCACATGGGAAAAATATATTAAAAACAAAGATTCCAAGACTTACCATGCGGGAAAACTCCAGCAGACAGGCACAAGAACAAAACACACAAACACATACACACAATTACTAGCTTTTGCAGCCGATGGTTGCTTCTTCGGGAAGGAGAGTGAAAGACGAAAGGATGTGAGTTTTAAGGGAGAGGGTAAGGAGTCATTCCAATCCCGGGAGCGGAAAGACTTCCCTTAGGAGGAAAAAAAGGACAGGTGTCACTCGCGCACACACACACACACACACACACACACACACACACACACACACACACATATCCATCCGCACATACACAAACACAAGCAGACATATTTAAATATATACGTCTGCTTGTGTCTGTGTATGTATGTATGGATGTGTGTGTCTGTGTGTGTGTGTGTGTGTGTGTGTGTGTGTGTGTGTGTGTGTGTGTGTGTGTGTGCGCACGTGAGTATATACCTATCCTTTTTTCCCCCTAAGCTAAGTCTTTCCACTCCCGGGATTGGAATGACTCCTTACCCTCTCCCTTAAAACCCACATCCTTTCATCTTTCCTTTTCCTTCCCTCTTTCCTGATGAAGCAGCCGCCGGTTGTGAAAGCTCGAAATTCTGTGTGTGTGTTTGTGAGTTTTATTTATTGTGCCTATCTACCAGCGCTTTCCTGCTTGGTAACTCTTGGAAGGTCATCAGGGGGGTGTGGGAGATTATTTTATTTATTTAATTACCCTCATAGAACTATGATAGAAACACACACTTCACTAATGATGCACTGACATCTTAGTTCATCAGTTAGAGGTATATTAGAGCAGCCCCCACATGCTAGCTGCAGTAGTTCCATCACTGATAACATAAAAAAATTTGGGATTTTCAGTGCAGCCTCACCTGGCTGCCAACTGTTACACTATCTCCTGGTGGACAAGCTCCTCCAGAAAGCAAAAAATCTTTCTTGTGCTCTCATTTCTCCAGAAGCACCCCTGTCTTGTTAACAATGGATACCAAGCACCATTATTGAGGTACCTATTTCACACTTCACACTGTGTCATTTATGTAGGTATGAAGAGTGCTTGAAATTAATAAGAACTTTAAGGTGAATATGCAATATATCCTTTCATGATGCACCAGAGTTTTCTGGTAAACTAGTGCAGTTGCTCTGAAAGGAATGTCACCCGCACTATTGAGAATGCGAGGCTACATATAATGATATTATTTCTAGCTATCTACATGCCATTCTTTGCTACCCAGAGCTGTAAATCTTTCATTGATGAATTCATATTGTTGAGATTACCTGTGTAACAAACATATGATCCACAGCTGTAATCTCTCCTCTGTGAAACTTTATGGAAGTGCATCATTTCTGACCCCGTACAGAAAACCAAGTTTTGAAGAGGTCACTCTCCACATAGCACCTACAAGTGAGGAAGGCATTGATCATTCCAAAATTAAAACCTTACAAACCATGACAAGATTTGATGATCTTAACACAGAGATAACAACACAATTTCTGTTTGTACAAAGACTCTTGTACAGAATATGCAGCATACTAATGTGCAACTTAGACAGCTTCCACACAATGAGAAGATTTCTAAAGAGCTATGTAAAGATTGTACCAACATACAGATGTACAACCTGGATATTACTGAGTCACAAGAAAGCTTGCTTGAAAGCTGTGAAACTGCTGTTATATGGAGAAATACAAGAACTTGCTGGACTGAGGAAAAAACAAAGGAGATGGTTCCACAAAGCATAGGAAAGAAAGAACTACTGAAAGTTCCCAACATAAAGTAAAGCTCACTGGACAATTAATTAGACATGATAATTGTTTATGAAACATTTACAAATACAGATAGGAAAATATGGAGATGACTAAAACAATCCTACCTAAAATTACGATCTGTAAGAGGAGTGCTAAAGGGAGGAATCTCTGGCTGCAAATTATAAAGCAACAGAAAATGTGGGCAAGGAAGAAGAAGAAGAAGAAGAAGAAGAAGAAGATGAAGAAGAAGAAGCACATTTTACAAATGAATTAAATGTTTTAAGGAAGCTAGTGTTGTGAGGTACCAAGCTCAATTGAGTAAAATATATTACTATGAAATTGTAACACTGTTAATTGTATCAAAGGGAAAACTCATTCAACAAAACAACAAAATTACAAAGAGACAGAACAGTTGTCACTAATTACCTACTGCCAAAGTATTAAAAGTGAGAAAACTATTCCTAGCTTTAGGATTTATTAATTACATTCACAAGGAGAGAGAAGGGTAGGTTGGAGAAGTTTAGAAAGGGAGGATGAGTGTGGCTCACTTTTGTGAGGATATAGGGGGACAGATATGAATGGAGAGGTGACACACAGGGGTGGTCAAAGATTGCACTAGAAAAAATGTTTTGTCCAGTCCTTAATGCAATTTTTTATAAGTATTAGATTTTCGTGTCTCAACAAGATATGACCCCAAATGTGGTGTCAAAAATGAGGTGAGATATGTTTGGCACAAACTAATGGGTATTCCTTTGGTTTCCATAAACAGACAAAATCCAATTCACACAGTTTTTTCTGTAAATAATACTGCTGTTGGGACTTCAGAAAATAAAATAAAGATGAAGGATGATAAAAAGAAATAAATGTTACATATATTTTCATATGTGGTACTTTGACATAACTGACAACAGTGTCGATGAAATATACTAAGTAGATAAATGTGTCTGCACAAATAAAAATTTTAATGTGATGACCACATGACATTTGACACTGTAATCTACAGAACTCAATACTTACAGTGGTCTGTTTCTCGGCAATGCAGGAGGTACTGAACTGAACCAGTTGTTGCTGTACTCTAGGAAACCAGTTAATAAATTTATGATCACCAATCATCACTTCAATCTGGCACAGTTAAGGTGAAATCAGTAACTCATATTCCTGTGTGAACTTGTTATTCTGCATGAGTGTACACACCACTTTGCCAATTTGATTGTGCTGCACCAATTCCTGCATAAGCTTGCAAAAGTGGTGCTAATAAGTGGCGGTGTACAAGACGTAAACGTCTTGTCGGGTTGTTTCGTGAAGACATCTGCAAAAACGAAGTGGTTGCAACTTTTAATTCAGTGTTGCAATTAATGAAGAGAGGTGAAATTGCGACAGCATGTGCTGACAACCCACCATCAGTACAAATTGTTTTGCACTCCTAACATGAACTATTAGTTGAAACAACAAAGATACTTTGATACAAAAAAAGTGAGCCAAGTAGTAAAAATATTTATATTACAAAAGAAAAACAGCTCAGAATAGTTTTGCACCACATCTGCACCACTGAGTTACAATAAATCAACATGCAGAGTAACCTGCACAGTGGAGGTAAAATTAGATGCCCTGTCTTAGTGCAGTTCCACAGAATTGACTGTGTCTCCAACTGTGAAAAGCTCGTGCACACCATTCAACCTGTCAAGATGCCTTAGAACATCATTTCAAGCTCAGAAAAGATGCAGATACTCCTTTATGGCAAGAAGAGTTGTTAGCATGGGAAACAGAAAAACAAATTGGTGTGCATCACAGCTACAGCATTGGAACATTCGACTACCTTCTTGACACAAAACACTAACAGTCTGCCACTTAGTAGTTGTCCCACAATTAACAGACCAACTGGTAACCATTGCTTACAAATAGACGCTCTCAAATACATTGACAAGTATGTGAAAAACAGTGTTACATCTGCAATGACACAGACAGTATGCAACACAATGTCTTGGCAAGAATTACTGCATCTAGAGGTTTACAGGTTGAGCAAAATAAAACTAGCCTGGGATTTACTTACAATAGGAGAGCCACAGGATTGACCTGATGGTAATAAAATGCTGTGCTCAAATTGTCAAACAGTTTGTCAATTAAAGCAACTCAGCCTGAGAAACAGCAGGTACTATGTATTTGGCATTCTCTTTTAGATATTTGAGTACACCTGTCCCATTAATTTTTTTACAGGAAAAAAAAGATCAGGTGACGGTGATGGCCAGGAGATCACACTGCCTCTACCAGTCATTGACTAGAGTGCATGAGGTATCTGGAGAGGCAGTGTGTGCTGTTGGAAGAACCTGGTAATACATCCATTTAGTCACTCATTTTGTGAGAGTTGATCTACATATGGATTAAAAGTTTTCTAGACATACCTGTTACCATTTACAGTGCTATTAAAGAATTGTGTTACAGTGCAATCAGATATTGTGCCCTGATCTTCAAATTACACAACAGCTCTTCAAAGAACTTCTTGTCATTTTTTGATGCACAATGGCAAACATGCTCCATATTCATTCATATACTCAGCCTGATTGACTCAGGATTCCTCTGAAGAAACTAAAAACTGAAGATAAGAGAATCTTACAGGTGCTCAGTGGGTACTTTCACTCAGTAAAACTGAACCATGTGGAGATAAACTGTAAAACTGTTGCATGCTCTTGCATTTGCAGAGTCACTGTATCTTGCATGCTCTAAAGCAGCTTAAAAATAAGGAAAGTAGTTACATACAAAATTAAAAAATAGGTAAAACAAAATACAGAAGAGCTGACAGAAACTCACAAGGGAATGTGACTGGCTGACCAATTACAAAGAACTTGTGGGAGTCAGTCACCCTGTTAACAGATTAAAGCCAACTCCATAAAATACTGGAAAAAATGTTTGACAATTAAAAAACCTTTTAATCTTAAATCACATTCGTTTCAACATTAGTTAAACAGAGGGCAGATCTGTCTGCAAATCAGCTGCACCCCACTGGTAAGAATATAAGACTCAGTCCCATAAAATATTGTGCATGGTGATCTGCACACCACGACCAGCACACCTCCCACAGCTAGATCTACCCACAATATGCAGATGCCCTGCTACCCAGGCGAGTCATCCCTCTTTCCCAGCAGTTTTTGTTGATACTGGAATCCCGGATATTCTGCATTACCTTATCTGCTGTGTACAAATGGTGTAGAGAGTGTGAAGCACTGAGAGAATTGGAACAGACAAGAAATTTGGCACTGGAAGAACTTATTTTCTCCAAATAGCATAAGATCGCATGTATAATTTCGTATTGAAAACAGTAAAACCTTAAGTTAATCAGATCTGGGTAAATGACCAAATTAACAAGTCCCCCTGCTTGGATCCACTCCCAGAGGCAGCTACATACTTGTGGTCCTCATGTAAGACATCAGAAAATGCCTAATGGTGTACAGCATCCGTGATATTTGTAGGAGGAGAACTAGAGAATCTGTACACTGTGCACCCTCAGTATGGCCATGATCACGTGAAAGTAAAATAAATCTTGAGGAGATGTGTCCTGTCCACTCTCTGAGACTTTGGCTGAGGCCCTCAATGATGTTCAGTTCCTTGAGGGTTCTAGCTTGCAGACCTCTAAGGTATGGCAACCATGACAATTTGGAGTCGAAAATGAGGCCCTCAAAAATCAGTGAGCCTCTAGAATGTAGAATGGTGTCCCTCACATGCAGGTCAGGTAAATTCAGAATACAACCAAAAGCTCTTCTTTGCAGCACACTCCTCTACCATCTGCAATTTTAAGATGTTGCAACTGATGGCAATAGCTATGGTCACTGGAATGAAGGTCATCTATGGCTTACAACTGGACAGAGTCTGGAGAGGCTGGAGAGCAGAACAGAGATGAATGGCTGAGAATGACCCAGTAGCAATACAGAAATGAGTGTGAGTACCAGGGTTTAGGATGCAAGGCTCTCAGGATGTCACAAGGCCCTCCAAAGGCTGCCCTGGGGGCAAGTACAGGTCAAAACCCACAAGATGTGACAAGGATAGAAGTCTCCTGAGAGGAGAGAGCGTGGGGGAGTTGTTCCCTAAGATCTGTGAGGGTCTGTAGAATCTACTGGATCAGACAGATGCAAATACAGAAAGCAAACTGTGATCCACTGACATGTACCAATTTCGACCACAACAGCCTGCAAGTCAGTAGCCAGAGAGGGGGTAAAGAGAGGTGTGCACTATTTACAAACACAAAAATGACTGTCTTGGCCCTTTTCCCAGTCAGGTCATCCTCGCTATAGACTGTATGGTGCATAGAGCAGGGATATTGGAAACTTTAAAATTAAGTTTTTGTGAACACATCCACACTGGGCATTCCTCTGATAGGAGCTTCAGTTCTTCAATGTGTGTCCTGAACCCATTAATGTTCCACTGGAAAATGGGAGCCATTTATCATGGAGGTTGCAATTTCACCCTGTCTTTCCATCCCAGAGGAAAGCCTACTGTCTGATGAGGCTCCGCTATGTAGTGAGACGATCGCCCCAGTCCGATATCGAGTTCTGTTAGCTCTGATGAATAACCATGAGATAAGTCAGAGAGGATGAGTTTCACACTCTCGGTCAGCTGACTTCCTGGCTCTGACACTGACTGTAGCTTTTTCTCAGGTTTTTTGCTCTGAATGGGAACTGGAACCACAATCGTGACTATGGGACTAGCAGCACTGGATGGTGGAACATGTCTGACCTGTGTAGGGGCAGGGAGCTCCACAACAGTGGCGTCCTCAGCCTCAGTGGAGCAGTGGGCTTTGAAATAACTGCAGCAGAAGTAGTGCAACACCAGATGCAGGTACTAGTGCTGTCACTAGGTGCCTCTGTTTGTGTAGCATGCTTCATAGGAGATGAACAACTGAATCCTTCATGGACAGCCCTCCCATCTTTGCCACAAGCGGCATTTCCCTTGCATCAAAGGGTAGTATGCCCAAAGTTCTGGCATTTAAAACAGTGCATTCGGTCAGGACATAAGCCTGCATGCTGAGACGAAGGAAACCTGCCTCGACATGCTTGGGAAGTTTCATGCTACTGAATGTCAGGGTAAAGGAGTCAGATTTGTAAGATCAACATCTACCCTCTTCAGAACATTTTGCACATTGACAATACCTTCTGGAGACTACTCACATTCCAATTTCACCTAGGGAGTCTCAACTAGATTCCTGCATGTCACAACACCTTTGCTATAATTCGAGGTGCTGTGCAGTTCAGTGGTTATGGCATACTACCTAAGGCATTTAGCTCTTTGCAAGTTAGTGACTTGCTGGGAGTTTGAAGTTTCAACCAGCATTGTAGCATTGCACAAATGGTTTACTAACTGTAAGGAGAAACAGGTTCCCTTGAAACAATTTTGTATCCAGAAAGCTGGAAACTTCTCAAACCTACCCTCCTTCCTTTTCACTGTTAAGGACACATTCTGGTGAGTATCAAGCATTCTATTACTAGATACTGTACTGTCAGAATGAACGCCTTAGTCAGGAGCACTGGCTACGTGAGCCCTCTTGTGACATTGGATGTTTGTACCTTCCAGGGGCCCACCCTTTCCACTGGGGAGGAGGAAATGAAAACTTCATAAAATCCATTTCTGTCCCACGAGGTGCAACAGAAATAAGGGTAAACTCAGACAGAACCTTGAATGCCTAGCAGGGTAGTGGTGGGGGATGTTAAAGTGCTGCTTGTGGCAACATTCAGGTACCAGGTGGGGAGATGGTAGGGCAGCTAGGTGGTGTCAAGAGATTACACAGCGGGAAAGTGTGTGTATGTGTTGGGGGGAGGGGGAAGGGGGAAGGGTGGCGGCAGCACGAAAGGGTAGAAGTATAAAGACTGTGGGTGTGTTAGTGGAATAGAGGGCTGTGTGGTGCTGGAATTGGAACAGGGAAGTGAATAGAAGTGCAAAGAACAATTACTGTTGATGAAGCCCAGAGTTTTACAGAAACATGGGATGTATTGTAGGGAGAGTTCCAACTGATGCTGTTCAAAAAGGCTAGTGGTGGTCAGAGGGATCCAGGTGGCACAGACAGTGAAGTATGTTATAACCTTTAATCACAATAATTGCGTGGATTTTCACACTCTCTCTTAGAAACAATAGCTGATCACATGATTACAACTCAGTCTCTCGTATTCGACTGCTGTGCCGTGACATGCGGCCGGTGCCGTTCGTAGCTAGGTGGCGCTCCCGCGCTCATCTGATTTGCGGAGCGGCTCTATCGCCGTTTGTGTGTACTGTCGTGGCGGCACTGTTAAATGTCGTGGCACTATCACAGCACTTTTCCCCCCTTGAAAAAAATAAACACTCACTTCCTTGGAGACATGGACAGCGCAGAGACATCCATGGCCTCTTGTGAGGCCCCGAGGAGATCCCGCGCAGAGACACGGGAGTATGGTCGAAAAAGTCCAGGACGGAAGCTCGTGCAAGGAACGTGCCTCCTGGATGAGATGATGGGTGAAAACTCCGGAGCAGCATCCATAGGTGTCATTGACCTGGGAGTGTGCTCCAGCGAGATGGGTCCCGGAGAAGGCGGCGTCGCGACTGGGGCCGGTTCCGGAGTACTTGGAAGCGGCAGCGACGGCGGCTGCATCAACACGGACGGTAGATCGGCAGCAGCGACAGGACTGGCGTCTCGAGCTGGTGGAGGCGAAGGATGGGGCGGTGGCACAGGCGTGGCCACCACTCGTGGGCGCATCTGGTCGTAATGGCGAACAACCGTGCCGTCGCCCGTACGGATTTCACAAAGCCGGCGGCCGCGAAGAGCCTTGACCACCCCTGGAATCCATTTAGGGCGAGATCCATACCCTCGTGCCCACATGTCGGCGCCCACCGAGTATTTTCCCGCACTAGGGGACACAGTACAAGGCCTGACAGGGTGAAGCAGGTGCAGTAGAGTGCGCGGTTGGCGGCCATGCAAGAGTTCAGCAGGGCTGCGATCACCCAGAGGCGTGAAGCGATAAGAACTCAGAAATTGCAGCAGGGCGTCATCTGTGGAAAAATCACTAAGGAATTTTTTCATCTGGCATTTGAAAGTGCGGACAAGACGCTCGACCTCCCCATTCGATTGCGGATGGAAGGGAGGTGCGGTAACATGATGAATCCCTTGTCCAGTACAAAAATCACGGAAGGCCTGCGAAGAGAACTGAGGGCCATTGTCCGTGACGATCGTGGATGGAAGACCTTCTAGCGCAAAGATTTTGGACAAAGCCAGCGTCGTCGCCGCAGTGGTGGGCGACGGACATCTAACAACAAATGGAAACTTCGAGAAGGCGTCAATCAACAGTAGCCAATAAGTACCGAGGAAGGGGCCAGCAAAGTCGGCGTGCACCCGTTCCCATGGCTGAGCTGGATCAGGCCACGGAGAGGGCATTGTACGAGGTGCCGCCAGTTGTTGAGCACACTGGCCACATGCAGCAACCATATGGGCGATGTCCGAATCAATGCCGGGCCAATAAACGTGCCTGCGGGCCAGGGACTTAGTCCAAGAAATACCCCAATGGCCTCCGTGCAACAGTTTGAGAACATCTTTGCGAAGAGAGGCTGGCACCACGACCCGTGGAGATGCGCCATCCGTGGCCAGAAGAACAACACCATCACGAACAGACAGACGAAGGCGCAAGGCATGGTAGTTGCGAAGGGGATCCGATGCCCGGCCCCCGGTCCTGTCTGGCCAACCTCGTTGAACAAAACCGATCACCCGACGCAGGACCGGGTCCCGCGCAGTAGCTGACGCGACCTGCGAACCTGTAAGTGGAAAGCCCTCGACTGCACGACGTTCTTCCTCATCAATGTGGAAACAGAGGAGTTCATCGCGATCGAAAACAGGGTCGGGGCCCATCGGCAATCACGACAATGCATCCGCATTTGCGTGCTGGGCCGTGGGGCGATAGTGAATCTCATAATGAAAACGAGACAAGTATAAGGCCCAACGTTGCAGGCGGTGAGCTGCCTTATCCGGAAGTGACGCCGAGGGGCTGAACAGAGAGACCAGTGGTTTGTGGTCGGTCATGAGGTGAAACTTAGAACCATACAAAAAAACGCTGAACTTTTTTAGAGCATAAATGATAGCGAGCGCCTCCTTTTCGATTTGAGAGTAACGCCGTTGCGCCTCGTTGAGGGTCTTGGAAGCATAGGCAATGGGTCGTTCCGACCCATCCTCATACCGATGGGCGAGAACAGCCCCTAGGCCATACTGTGACGCGTCAGTCGCCAGAACCAAGTGCTGACCCGGATGGAATGTGGCAAGACAAGGCGCCGACTGCAAATGAGCCTTCAGGCGGACAAAAGCCTGCTCACACCCGTCGGACCAACAGAAGGGGACGTTTTTGCGTAACAGCTGATGCAGAGGATAAGCTACCGCTGCTGCGGATGGAATGAATTTGTGATAATAAGCAATCTTGCCTAGAAACGCCTGAAGTTCTTTGACCGTAGACGGCCGGGGTAGAGCGTTAATGGCCGCAACGTGCTCACGGAGAGGGCGTATGCCCTCACGGGACAACTGGAAACCAAGATACTCAATGGAGGGTTGGAAGAACTGTGACTTGTCCAGATTGCATGTCAACCCAGCCGAATGCAAAACCCGAAACAGTGAACGTAAATTACGAAGGTGCTCCGCAGTGGAGGCTCCCGTGACAACAATGTCATCCAGATAGTTTATGCAGCCGGGAACGGAAGCCGTGAGCTGTTCCAAAAACCGCTGAAAAATGGCCGGTGCGCTAGCGACGCCAAATGGTAATCGCTGGTACTGATACAACCCACAAGGAGTGTTGAGAACGAGAAATTCCTTGGAAGGAGCGTCCAACGGCAACTGATGGTACGCCTCCGATAAGTCAAGTTTGGAAAAGAACTGGCCCCCAGCGAGCTTGGTAAACAACTCCTCAGGACGAGGAAGAGGATAAGTGTCAATGACGCTCTGAGCGTTGACAGTGGCTTTAAAGTCACCACACAATCGCAGACTCCCGTTTGGTTTAGAAACCACCACGATTGGCGATGCCCATTCGCTGGAGGTAACCGGAAGGAGAATCCCTGAAGCTGTTAACCTGTCTAGCTCAGCCTTGACAGGTGCACGCAACGCCACTGGAATAGGGCGTGCCCGGAAAAACTTAGGGCGAGCCGTAGGTTTAAGAGTAATGTGGGCTGCAAAATCCTTGGCACAACCCAGACCAGCAGAGAACACGGACGAAAATTCACAACACAATCCATCAAGCTGTTGATACGCAATGTCCTCAGATATGAGGTGCACATCATCATCAATGGAGAACCCAAACAACTGGAAAGCATCATAACCGAACAGGTTTTCAGTGCCCGCATGATCCACCACATAAAACGTGAGGGGCCGAACAACAGACTTGTAGGCAGTGGAAGCATCAAACTGGCCCATGATAGGAATTTTCTGCTGATTGCGCGTAACTGGAGACAAAGGAGGGGAGCCCAACGCCAAATACGTGCGAGAATTAATGAGAGTTACTGCAGAGCCAGTGTCCACTTGCATGCGGATGTCTTTATTCAGAACACGAACAGTAACAAACAACTTATTTGTTTGAGAAAGCACACAGTGAACATCCATGTCCGACGCCTCGTCCTCGTCGACAGGAACTTTATGGGACTGACACACAGAAGCAATGTGGCCTTTTTTCCTACATGAATTACATGTGGCCCAACGTTTTGGACACGCTGCCCTGTCGTGCTGTACGAAACAACGGGGGCAAGAAGGAAGCGCGGAACGAACCGGCTTCTGTGGTTGCTGGTTTCGCTGCGAGCGTTGCGGCCCAACGCGACGTTGTTTACACGAGTGAACCGCCGCCACATCTTCGTTCTCCTGTGCAACAGGCAAATTGTCCTTGTCGAGAGTTTACTGTACAGCGCCTACATCACACCACGCGTCTATTTGCGCGCCAGCAGCGTGAGACACTTCAAAGGATTGAGCGATGCTTAGAACTTCCGACAACGACGGGTTTGGCAGTTGTAGGGCACGTTGCCGAACTTCTTTATCAGGAGCAAGCCGTAGAATAGCATCCCTAACCATTGAATCCGCATAAGACTCGTGATGAGTGTCCGTGACAAACTGACATTTCCTACTCAGGCCATGTAGTTCCGCCGCCCAAGCCCGGTAAGATTGATGGGGCTGTTTACGACACCGGTAGAACGCCACGCAGGCGGCAACGACGTGGGTGTTTGTTCGATAATAGGCAGACAATAAGTCACACATTTCTTGGAAGGACAGGGAGGCTGGTTCCCGCAGAGGGGCTAACTGAGATAGCAGCTGATAGACCCGAGGGGAAATCCAAGATAGAAATAACGACTTACACATAGGAGCGTCTACAACGCCGAAAGCCAAGAAGTGTTGCCGCAAACGCTTCTCATAATTCTCCCAGTCTTCAGCGGCCTCGTCGTAAGGAGGGAATGGGGGCGGAGAAGAGGAAGACAGACGATGAGTAAGCGACGTCGACAACGCCTGAATCGCTGCCGTCAGCTGTGTTTGTTGTTCAATGAGCACTTGCATAAGCTGTTCCATGTCTGCCCCGTCACGAACACGCAAATCCACAACGCGGTGAAAATATCCCGACCTCGTCGCCAAAAAGTGTTATAACCTTTAATCACAATAATTGCGTGGATTTTCACACTCTCTCTTAGAAACAATAGCTGATCACATGATTACAACTCAGTCTCTCGTATTCGACTGCTGTGCCGTGACATGCGGCCGGTGCCGTTCGTAGCTAGGTGGCGCTCCCGCGCTCATCTGATTTGCGGAGCGCCTCTATCGCCGTTTGTGCGTACTGTCGTGGCGGCACTGTTAAATGTCGTGGCACTATCACAGCAAAGTATTGGAGCCACTGAAATGAAAAACATGGTTGTGGACAGCATACACAACAACTGGCTGGCCCAGATGATATCTAGTCACAGTTTTTTGTGAACAGACAACTCGTTGTCATGTCGTCATACACTGCAGGTAGAGGCTGCTATTTACCTTGTAGATCACATGACTGGTTTCACATGTAGCCCTGCCTTTGATGGGATATGTGATGCTTGTGACCAGATTGGAGTAGGTGGTGGTGGGAGGATGTACAGGACAGGCCTTGCATATAGGTCTATTGGTGATGAGAGCCTTCAGGTAAGGGTTTGGGAGCAGAGGTTTTATAGGGATGCAGATGACACATTTGTATTAATTGAAAACCAGGAGCCAGAAAACATCCCTCTTGGGTACATAATAAACACAATGAACAAACTAGAAACATGAGTCCAACTGAATGGATTAAGACTGAACATCCCCAAAACCCACATGGTACAATTCAGAACAAAACAGCCAAAGCTCCAAGAAATTAAAATAACACATAAAAATCAGGATATAGAAGAAGTGGATTCTGTGATGTTTTTAGGGTTAAACCTAGATAAAAATTTTAATTGGAGTAAACATGTTGACCACCTGTTAAACAAATTATGTAGCTTTGCATTTGCTATGCAAATATTAACTGTTGCAACAGACATGAATACAAGGAGAATTGCATACCACAGCTACTTTCAATCAATTATAAGGTATGGTATTATTTTTTGGGAAATTCCAGCAATATATTGCGCATACTAAAGTTACAGAAAAGAATAATATGGAGCATGTGTACTGGCCATCCAAGGACATCATGTCACCCACTATTTGACAAACAACAGTTATTAACAGTTCCCTCCTTATACATCTATGATATTATCATCTTTCTACACAGCAATTTAGAGTTATTAGAGGAAAACTGTTTCAATCAGATGTATAACACTAGAAAAAAAGACAATTTTACGCCTCCCACCCATCACTTAAACGTATATGCGCAGTCTCCTCAGTATATGGCAATGAAAATTCATAACAAGCTAAAAGGGAAGAATGTTCTGAGTATGAACCTAGAGGCACTGAAAACAAAGCTATATGATATACTTGTCAAATGCTGTTACTACACTGTTGAGGAGTTCATGAAGGATGAACTGAACATTTGAGCAGGATAAATTTACGCATAGTTTAGTGTGTAAATGTAGCTGTCCTTCAAAATGGGAGGAAAGAAAAATAAAAGTTTATATTAATATTAAAATTCTTTGTACCAATTAGTCTTTAAGTTACGTTACCCATTTTTTTGTGTGTCTCCAGTACACTAATTATATGATTAGAAATGGTATGTTATGAGATGAATAAAAACACTATTCACTATGTTCCAAGTTGCTCATGCCCATCCACCCCCACTTGCCCATTCTCTCACTCATTCAACCCAACTCACTGTCTATTATCTCTGTGTGTATCTCTAAATGTCAATGTCTCCTGTCTTATAATCACAGCCTCCTTCACTCTGTCCTAATACTACTGTTTTCTCTTGCTGTCACTGTATCCCTATTGCTCTCTCTTACTACTGCTATTTCTTTCATTCCTTCCCACTGCTGCTGTATCTTTTCACTATCACTGTCTCATTTCCCTTTAGTGCCATTGCTGTAGACTATGTGTTGTATTATCACTGGCTCTTGATTAATGAAAAGAACTTTATGGGGCAGGAAAATTTTGGTTATTTACTTGTGTGAAACTGAATAACTCAAATAGTGGAGGTGCTGACTTGCAGATAGACAAGCAGGAGTCTGTCAAACAAGCTAGTTTTCAGCCAACAAGGATGTGTGTTTCCAATGAAAGTCTTTTGGATGAAAACTTTCTGCTTTGATGATCTTGTTGTTATGCCTATCTGCAACTCGCCATCTTCACTGCATGGTGAGTAGTAATCTATCCTTTCCATAATATTGTTCTTAGTATGTAGAAGTATGAAATTTTTATATAAATGTGGAATTTTTATATTCTTCTATATTATTTGTTTGATGTTCCTGTTTCTTCTCCTTCCTCATTCCATCTGTGTCATCACTAATCCCTTAAATGTTCCTGCCATTGCCAAAACTTATTCTCCTGTTAAATTCATTAATTCTGCCAGAATCAAAGGTTCAGTTATCCTGCCTTTATTCTCTGGTGAAGCATTATTGTGTGATCATGTGACCAGTTTTCCATACTATTTCTAGAATAAAACTTAAGCTTCTGCTAACCGGGACTCACTCTTAGTAGTGTAGAGATCTGCCAAAAATTTTCTTCCAAAATTTCATTTTCTTGGATACACTGAGAAGATAATACCATATATGCTCAAAAATCCGGGCATGTTTTTTCCTGAATTTTAGGTTGAGAAACTGGGGTGCATGGATTATTCGAGACATTGTTGGTACTGCTCCACATCCAACAATACATCCCATTATACTATTGCATTGTTGTGGCCTCAGCCTGTGATGCATGAGTAGCACGTTAGGAGTGAAGCATTAACATCTTCAAACTTGTTAATTATGGCTACATGTTCTCGTTATTGCTCTGACACTGCTGAAGAAAAAGTGCCTCTCCAGCCGAGCAGCCAGAGGGGGCTGGTGCCTCTCCAGCCGAGCAGCCAGAGGGGGCTGGTGCCTCTCCAGCAGAGCAGCCAGAGGGGGCTGGTGCCTCTCCAGCCGAGCACCCAGAGGGGGCTGGTGCCTCTCCAGCCGAGCAGCCAGAGGGGGCTGGTGCCTCTCCAGCCGAGCAGCCAGAGGGGGCTGGTGCCTCTCCAGCAGAGCAGCCAGAGGGGGCTCTCTTCAGTAGACTGCACAGTCTGGCGAGCAGGGAGAATGATGCTACCCACAGTTAATGCAGGTGGGAGGCGGAGCACATGGAGCTTTAGGATGTGAAGATCATCCACAATCACGATACATGGGGCTGGCAGTGCATCTGGAGGACATATGTCCAAACTTACAGCACTGGAAGCATCGCATAGGGGGCGGGACATAAGGCTTGACATCGCACCGGTAAATCATGACCTTGACATTCTCAGGCAAGCAGTCACCCTCAAAGGCCAGGATGAAGGCACCGGGAGCAACCCTATTATCCTTGGGCCCCCTAAAGACACTACGGACAAAGTGCACACCTTGTCATGTCAGATTCTCCTGTAGCTTGTTATCAGACTGTAGCAGAAGATCTCTATGAAAGATAATCCCCTGGACGAAATTTAAGGACTTATGGGGAGTGACGTTAACGGGGATGTCACGGAGCTTCTCACAGTCAAGTAACGCCTCTGACTGTGCAGATGAAATGTCTTGTATCAAAACAGCCCCGTTCCTATTTTTGGAAACAGATGGTACTTCCCCAAACTTATCTTCAAGATGGTGAAGAAAGAAGAAAGGCCTAGTGGTGGTGGTGGTGGTTGTTGGGATGTTTAAGTGGTACTACACAGCTAAGGTCAACTGTCCCCCATTCCAAAAACAGGCGAGACGAAAATGTGCAGAGCAGGTAAAACCCCAAGGGGGAGGAGACTCCCCCCCTCCAGTCACTGAAAGAACAAAAATGCCGCAACGAACACTACAGACAAGAAGAGGACAGATGAACTCCAGACAGTAAGAAACAGAAGAAAAGAAAAGGCCAGAGACTGGTTGACTGACCATGAGAACAAAACAAAGGGAAAGAGTCAACCATCCGACTACACACTAAAGTCTGCAACCAACGATGAGTGACTCGAGGACAAGAGACACAGAAAGGGAAAGGTGCAAAACCTCCCTAAATGGAACCATAAAAAGGACTACCACGGATAAAATTTAAAACATCGTCAGCCATGGAGGCATCATCCCATAAAACCAAAGGCAAAGTGCCTGGGAGATTAATAGACTGCTGGAGGGTACACAATCGGGGACACTCCAATAAGATGTGGGTGACCGTCAGCCGGGATCCACACCGACACAGGGGGGGCGGGGGGATACTCCTGACGCAAAAGATAGCCGTGCATCAGGTAGGTATGGCCGATGCGGAGCCAACACAGGACGACAGAGTCCCTGTGAGAAGTCTGCAGGGAGGACCACCACACATTGGTCGTCTCATTAACAGACCACAGTTTATTCGGCGATGTCAGGCTACGCCACTCATCATGCCACATCCCAACCATCTTACGGCGCAACAAAAGCTGCAGATCACTAGCTGGGAGGCCTATCTCAAAAGCGGGGGCGTCGATCACCCTTTTGGCAAGCCTGTCGACACATTCGTTCCCCAGGACGCTAACGTGACCTGACGTCCAAACAAAGACCACCGAACGACCAGAGCGGGTAATGGCAGAAACAGACTCCTGAATAAAGGATACCAGAGGAGCTGAGGTATAGCAGTGGTCGATAGCCTGGAGGCTGCTCAGAGTGTCACTGCAGATGACGATAGACGTACCTGAGCAGGAACGCATATGCTCAAGAGCGCGCACTATGGCCACCAGCTCTGCAGTAAAGATATTGCAGCCAGCTGGCAAGGAGCGCTGTTCAACTTGGGCAGCGCGAGCAAAAGCGTAGGCAGTACGACCATCAACCAGGGAACCATCAGTGTAGACAGTCTCACAGCCTGAAAATGAGGTGAGGAGCGCAAGAACACGGCGATGGAGGGCCACAGGCAGGACTGAGTCCTTGGGTCTTCGTGCCAAGTCAAGAAGGACTGACGGCCAGGGCATACACCAGGGAAGTGTCGGTGCACGGACTCGGAAGGGAGGCAGAAATGGGAATGACCCCAGTTCCAACAGCATGGACTGGACGATGACAGCAATGAAAAGCCCAGACATAGGTCGCCATTCGGGCAGAGGAAGGACCATGGCATGGAAAAGCAGGCAATGATTGGGATGGCCCAGCGAGCAATTCACGTGGACGGCATAGTTGGCGAGCAGTCGATGGCAGCGAATACGCAGTGGGGGAACCCCAGCCTGCACCAGTAGACTATACACTGGGCTCGTACGGAAAGCACCAGCCGAACCCCACAGTGATGTATGGGGTCCAACAACGTCAATACTGAGGGTGATGCAGACCCATAGGCCACGCTCCCATAATCAAGCCTGGACTGCACAAGGGCTTTGTACAATCGCAACAGCATGCAGCGATCTGCACCCCAAGACACGTGGCTCAGGCAGCGGAGGGCGTTGAGGTGCCGCCAGCACTTTTGCTTCAGCTGAGTAATATGAGGAACCCATGTGAGCTGGGCATCACAGACGAGTCCTAAGAAGCGGCTAGTGTCCACCACTTCAAACAGGTGGCCATCGAGGTAAAGTTCAACATGAGGGTGGACGTCCGACGCCTGCAGACATGCATAACTCGAGTCTTCGCTGCTGAGAACTGAAAACCATGAGTCAGAGCCCATGATGCTGCCTTGCGAACGGCTACTTGCAGGCTGCATTCAGCGACTCCCGTAGTCGTTGTACTAAATGAGATGCAGAAGTCGTCGGCATACAAAGAAGGAGACACCGACGACCCCACGGCTGCAGCCAGACCATTAATGGCCACTAGAAATGAGGAGACGCTCAACACCAAGCCCTGCGGGACCCCATTTTGCTGTATATAAGATGAACTAGAGGCGGCACTGACTTGCACCCGGAAAGAGCGGCACAATGAAAGGTTTTGAAGAAAAGCTGGGAGCTGACCACGAAGACCCCACTCATGCAATGTAGCAAGGATGTGATGCCTCCATGTGGTGTACTATGCCTTCCGCTGATCAAAAAATACAGCAATGAGATGCTGATGGTGGGCAAAGGCCGTACGATAGCAGATTCCAGCTGCACCAAATTGTCCGTAGCAGACCGGCCCCAAACGGAAGCCGCCCTGGGATGGAGTGAGGAGACCACGCGACTCAAGGACCCAACAGAAACGCCACCCCACCATACGTTTGAGCAATTTGCACAAAACGTTGGTGAGGGTAATGGGACGATAGCTGTCCATCGCCTGAGGGTCCGCACCGGGCTTCAAGATGGGGACAATAACACCCTCTCGCCATTGCGATGGGAACACGTCCATGCTCCAAATGCGGTTAAAGATGGTGAGGATGTGTGTCTGGCAGTCCCTGGAGAGATACTTCAGCATCTGCGCATGGATGCAGTCTGGTCCTGGTGTTGTATCAGGGCAATCGTTGAGGGGAGCGAGGAATTCCCTCTCGCTGAAAGGAGCATTTTATTTTTCAGAACAATGGGTGCGGAAGGATAACGGCGTTCGCTTGGCTCGCTCCTTTAGGAGCGAAAGGTGGGGGGTAAGTTGCAGTCACAGAGCTTGTAGCAAAGTGTGTGGCAAGGTGGTCAGCAATGGCGGCAGCGTCCGTGCAGACAGCGCTGTCCAGGGAGATTCCATGGACACCCATAGGGATCTGGTATCCATAAATTGGCCGGATACGGGACCACACGAGTGAGTGGGAGACACAGGAGCCCAAGGATGAGACATACCTCTTCCAGCACTCCTGCTTACTCCGGGCAATAAGACGACGGGCCAAGGCACGGAACCTCTTAAAGGCGATGAGGGTCTCCAGAGACAGGTGCCACCTATGACGCTGGAGAGCCTGCCTACGGTCGCGAAGAGCCTCAGCAATCTCCGGCGACCACCGTGGGTCAGCCTTCCTCCGAGGGAGTCCAGAAGAGCAGGGGATGGCAGCCTCGGCCGCAGAAATGATTGACGTGGTCAAGGCACGGACCACCTCGTCAATGTCACCCTGTGGGGGAGAAGAAATGGTGGCAGTGGAAGTGAAAGCCGGCCAGTCACCCTGTTGAGAGCCCAGCGGGGCAGGCGCCCAGAAGAATGACACTGGGGCAGTGACAAATAGATGGGAAAATGGTCACTACCACACAGATCAGGATGCACTCCACAGTGGAGGGATGGGACAAGTCGGGGGCTGCAAAGAGAGAGATCAATGGCCGAGAACGAGCCATGGGCCATACTGAAATGCCTGGGAGCACCAGTGTTCAAGAGGCTAAGGTCGAGCTGAGACAACACATGCTCCACGCCACGACCGCGGTCATCGGAGACAGTCCCACCCCATAGAGGGTTGTGGGCATTGAAATCGCCCAGAAGCAGCAATGGTGGCGGGAGTTGAGCCATGTTGGGGGAGCTCCCCATCCAGAGGAATGTAAAAAGAGCAAACAGTAATAGCCGGCGAGAGCTCTACCCTGACAGCGACTGCCTCTAAAGGCGTCAGAAGGGGTACAGGCGAGCTACAGACGGAGTGGTGAACAAAGTGGCAAACTCCACCTGACGCTCATTGACAGGCAGTGCGGTTCTTATAGTATCCCTGATAACCGCGAAGGGCGGGGGTCCGCATTGATGAAGAGCAATGCAGAGAACAGGGGAAACACTCAGATGCATCCGGAGCTCGGGCAGGTGGCGGAAATAACCGCCGCAATTCCACTGGAGAATGGAAGCAGGAAGGGACTGGGAGGGCGTGAAGGCGACTAAGAGGCAGACGGCGACTCAGAGCCAATGGCCGCCACTGGGGAGCGTCAGCTGCATCCATAGGAAAGGCCCCAGGGAGCGAGATCTGCGGGAGAGGCGAGGATCTCCACCTCATCCCCAGAGCCAGAGCTATGTGCAGCAGGCGGTACTGAAACCGCGGAACGTCCTTCTTTTTGGACATGTTCCATTCCTTCTTCTCGTGTATGTCCTTTGGGTTAGAGGGCTGGGAGAGCTTCTCTGAAGGAGCGTCAGAGGCTGACGACGACGCAGAAGCCCTAAGACCAGCAGGTGCCAGAACCTTCAGCCACTGGCTGACATCCAGCTGGGTAGGAGAAGAAAAGGAGAAAGGGAGAGCCCCGAGGACCCCTTCCACGAGAGAGGAACCGGCAGAGGGAACGCTGGCGGAGAAGGAGGGGGAAGGATCGAGCCCCTCGGTTTTTGAGCAGATGTCACTCCTGAAGTATGTGCGGGGGAAGTGACAGAAGAGGGTTTGCCCCCAACTGCTAAGGGGGCAAGAGAGGAAGGCTTGCCCCCAGACACTAGGGGGACAGACAGAGATGCACGGCCCCGAGGTCCCACTGAAAGCAGCACAGATGACGCGACAACAGCCACCCGCGAGGGCGACGATAACATGGCTGCAGCATAAGATGTTCGAAGGGGGACAGGATGGAACCTTTCAAATTTCAGTTTTGCCTCGCAATAAGTAAGCCGGTCCAGGGTCTTAAATTCCATTATCTTCCGCTCCTTATGAAGAACAGGGCAGTCCGCTGAGCATGGAGAGTGGTGTTCCCCACAGTTGGCACATACAGGCGGAGGCAGGCATGGAGAACCTGGATCAGAGGGGCGTCCACAATCTCGACATGTGGCGCTGGATGGGCAACGGGAGGACATATGCCCAAACTTCCAGCACTGGAAGCACCGCATTGTGGGAGGGACGTATGACTTGATGTCACAAGGGTAAACCATTTCCTTGACCTTCTCGGGCAATACAGCACCCTCGAATGCCAAGATAAAGGCACCGGTGGCCACCCTGTTAGTCTTGGGTCCTCTGTGAACACGACAGACAAAATGCATACCACGTCATTCGGAGTCGGCTCTCAGCTCATCGTCGGATTGTAACAATAGGTCACGATGGTAAATAATCCCCTGGACCATATTTAAGCTACTGTGGGTAGTGACGGTAACAGGGACGTCACCCAGCTTATCACACAAGAGCAACGCCCGTGACTGGGCTGGGGAGGACGTCTTGAGCAAGATGGACCCATTCCTCATTTTAGACAGCCCCGGCACTTCCCCAAACTTATCCTCCAGGTGTTCCACAAAAAACAGAGGCTTTGTCATAAGAAAGGAGTCACCATCAGTCCTGCTGCAGACAAGGTATTGTGGTACATAAGGCTCCGGCTTGGCACTAGATCTGCGTCCCTCCCACAGCGCAGCCAATGAGGGGAACGACTGAGGGTCAAATTGCAAAGCATCAAAGTCAACTCTGCATCGCTTAGAGACGCTGGTGACCGTGCGACCACCAGCTTGGTGTGATTTATTGCACTCCAGTGCTCCACATCCGCCCAGATGCCACCTACTCTGAACAAGGGCTCTCCCCAAGTTCGCCACCCAGCCAAAGCAATGGGTATCTGGTCGATATCCCATTGCCCGGAGTCCCCGTGCCCCTGACACAATGCGCACATACTCCTTGGCATGCATGAGGAGGAAACAGCTCTGGCATCTGTAGTGTGATCCCTGCGTGGTCAGGGGGCTACCACCAAGAGGGTACATGACGACCCCACCACAACGGATTGGCTACCGTGTTGGATTTTAGGTATTGAAATGGTCCACAGTTGTCATGGGCGCTAAGAAGGGGTTTGCGCCCAAGACAAGAAGGAAGCAACTCAGAAGACATTGGGTGTAAATCCCGCCACACAACAATAGATAGCATGCAAGATGGTGGTGCACAATCGACCGTTAGAAAAACGCCACGTAAGGTGTCCTTCCCCAAATGGCATGCACCAACAACGGAAATTTTGAAAATTGGAGGTCAAACCCGAGAGCGGACCATCACATAGGGGCGAAACTTTTGAGACTCCTTTTAGTCGCCTCTTATGACAGGCAGGAATACCGCAGGCCTATTCTTACCCCCGAACCCGCAGGGGGTGAGAGGCTTAGTCCCCAAAAACGAACCCCCATTGGTCCTGCTCCACACAAGGTATCGCGGTGAATCTGGCTCCTGTCTGTCCGCAGCTCTACGTTCCTCCCATGGTGTGGCTAGGGAATCGAACGATTTGGGGTTGTATGTCACAGCATTAAATTCTGTCCTACAATGCTTAGAGACGTTGGCGGTCGTTCGCCCACTGGACTGAGACTTCACCCGCTTCATTAAGGGGCATCCACCCTGATACCACCCACTCCGACCAGGGGCTCTCCCCATGGGCGTCACCCAGACACAGCAAAGGCCACTTGGCAGGATGGCCTTTGCCGGGAGTCCTGATGCCCCAAGGATACGAGCATCTACTCTTTGGCTTACGTGGAGAGGTGTCAGCTCAGACATTGGCAGTACGATCCCTGTGTTGTTAGGGGGCTACAACCTAGAGGGTACATGACGACCTCACCACAACGGGCTGGTTACCGTGCTGGATTTTGGGTGCCATGGGTAGTCCATAGTGATCATGGGTGCAGATGGTGACACACTAAGGGCGTAACGTACACAATCCAACAGGTGTGTATGCCCAAAATGAAGGATGGAGGCTGCAGGGACGATGCCAAGACAATAAAGTGTGCCAAGGTCTTGGGGCACAGAGGACTCACGGTGAACCACATAAGGTCTCCTTCCCCAAAAGGCTCGTAGTTCTATTGAATTTGGAAAAATGGAGGTCAAACCCAAATGGGGACCATCACATTAAAGGCTGAAACAGTTGAGACTCCCTTTAGTTACCCCTTACAACAGGCAGGAATACCGTGGGTCTATTCTTACCCCCGAACCTACAGGGGGACAGGTTCGGTTGTAATGCAGTGCTGTCCACCAAGCCCATCTGGTGCAGTCATAATGCAGTGCCGTCCGCCAGGCCCATCAGGTGCAGTTGTTAGGCAACGATGTCGGCCAGGCCTGTGAGGCAGTGCTGTCAGCCAGGCACATCAGGTACAGTCGTAAGACAGTGTGTTGGGCTAGACTCATCAGGTGTGGTTGTGAGGCAGTGTGGTAGGGCAAGCGCAAGGGATGTGGTAGTCAGGCAGTGAGGTCAGCCAGGCCCATCAGCTGTGCTCGGCCAAGCCCTTCAGGTGCGGTAGCGAGACAGTAAGGTCGGCCAGGCCAATCAGGAACTGACTTCAGGCAGTGCAGCCGGCCAGGCCAAACCAGTTGCGGTTGTGAGGCAGTGCGTTCGACCAGGCCCATCAAGTGCAGTCGAGAGGCAGTGCGTTCGGCCAGGCCCATCAAGTGCAGTTGAGAGGCAGTGCGTTCAGCCAGGCCCATCAAGTGCAGTCGAGAGGCAGTGCGTTCGGCCAGGCCCATCAAGTGCAATCGAGAGGCAGTGCATTCGGCCAGGCCCATCAAGTGCAGTCGAGAGGCAGTGCGTTCGGCCAGGCCCATCAGGTGCAGTACTGAGGCAGTGCTGTCAGCAAGGCAGTGCTGTCGCCCTGGCCCATCAGATTCAATTGTGAGGCAGTGCTTTCGGCCAAGCCCATCAGTAATAAGGCAGTGTGGTCGGCCAGGCCCATCGTGTGCTGCCATCAGGCAGTGCTGTTGGCAAGTCCCATCAGGTGTAGTCGTGAAGTAGTGCTGTCGCCCTGGCCCATCAGATTCAATCGTGAGGCAGTGCTGTCGGCCAAGCCCATCATGTGCGATGATGAGGCAGTGTGATCCGCCAGGCACATTGTGTGCTGCCATCAGGCAGTGTGGTCGGCCAGGCCCATCGGGTGCTGCGGTATATCAGTGCAGTTTGCCAGGCCCATCAAGTGCGGATGTGAGGCAGTGTGGTCGGCCAGGCCCATTAAGTGCAGCCCTGAGGCAATGCATTCGGCCAGGTCCATCAGATCCAGTAGTGACACAGTGGAGTTGGCCAGGCCCATCATATGTAGTCGTGTTGTTTGAGCAGCCAGCCCCATCAGGTACAGTCACAAAGGACAATCAGGCGATTCCGTGTGGTCGTCCAGGCCAATGAGGTGTGGTCGTAATGAAGTTAGGTCATCCAAGTCCATCAGGTGCGGCCTTGAGGCAGTACTGTCGGCCAGCTGCATGAGGCGCAGTCGTGTGGCAGTCCTGTCGGCAAGGCCCATCAGGTGCGTTCTTGAAGCATTGCAGTCGGCCAGGACCACCACATGCAGTTGTGTCACAATACGTAGGCCTGGCTCATCAGTTGCGGTTATAAGGCAGTGCTGTCAGCCACACCCATCATGTGTGATCGTGAGACAGCGTTGTCAGCCACGTATATCATGTGTGATCGTGAGGCTGTGCTGTCGGCCATCAGGCGCGGTCATGAGGCACTGCTGTTACCCAGTTCCCTCGGGCGTGGTCTTGTGTTAGTGCGTTCGGCCATCCCCATCGGTTGTGGTCATGACGCAGTGTGGTTGGCTAGACTCATCAAGTGTGGATGAGGCAGTGCAGTCAGCCAAGCCCATGGGGTGTGGTCGTCAGGCAGTGAGGTTGGCCAGGCCCATCAGGAGCTTATGTCAGGCAGTGCAGCCGGCCAGGCACACTGGTTGTGGTTGTGAGGCAGTGCGTTTGGCCAGGCCCATCAAGTGCAGTCGAGAGGCAGTGCGTTCGACCTGGCCCATCAAGTGCAGTCGAGATTCAGTGCATTCGGCCAGGCCCATGAAGTGCAGTCGAGAGCCAGTGCGTTCTGCCAAGCCCATCAGGTGCAGTCGTGAGGCAGTGCTGTTGGCAAGGCCCATCAGGTTAAGTTGTGAGGCAGTGCTGTCGGCAAGGCAGTGCTGTCGCCCTGGCCATCAGATTCAGTCGTGAGGCAGTGCTGTCGGCCAAGCCCATCATGTGCAGTCATGAGGCAGTGTGGTCGGCTAGGCCCATTGTGTGCTGTCATCAGGTCATGTGGTCTGCCAGGCCCATTGTGTGCTGTCATCAGGCAGTGAGGTCGGCCAGGCCCATCAGATTCAATTGTGAGGCAGTGCTGTCCATCAAGCCCATCAGGTGCGGTCATGAGGCAGTGTGGTCGGCCAGGCCCATCGGGTGCTGCCATCAGGCAGTGTGTTCGGCCAGGCCCATCGGGTGCTGCCGTGAATCAGTGCAGGTGGCCAGGCCCATCAAGTGCGGTTGTAAAGCAGTGTGGTCAGCCAGTCCCATAAAGTGCAGTTGTGAGGCAATGCCTTCGGTTAGGTCCATCAGATCCGGTAGTGATGCAGTGGAGTTATCCAGGAGCATCACACGTAGTCATGTAGTTGGAGCGGCCACTCCCATCAGGTGCAGTCAGTAGGGCCAATCAGGTGATTCAGTGTGGTCGTCCAGGCCAATGATGTGTGGTCGTAATTAAGTGGGGTCACCCAAGCCCATCAGGTGCGGTCTTGAGGCAGTACTGTCAGACAGTCGCATGAGGTGCAGTTGTGTGATAGTGCTGTCGGTTAAGCCCATTAGGTGCGTTCGTGAAGCATTGCAGTCGGCCGGGACAACCACGTGCAGTTGTGTCACAATACGTAGGCCAGGCTAATCAGTTGCGGTTGTGAGGCAGTCCTGTCAGCCATGCCCAACATGTGTGATCGTGAGGCAGTGCTGTCAGCCACGCCCATCATGTTCAATCGTGAGGCAGTCCTGTCAGCCATGCCCATCATGTGCGATTGTGAGGCAGTGCTGTCAGCCATGCACATCATGTGCGATCGTGAGGCAGTGCTGTCAGCCAGGCCTATCAGATGCAGTCATGAGGCAGTGCTGTTGGCCTGGAACATCAGCTGTGGTCGTGAGCCAGAGCTGTCAGCTAGGCCACTCGGTTGTGGTCTTGAGAGAGTGTGTTCCACCAGGGCCTTTGGGTTCTGTAGTGACACAGCGTATTCAGCCAGTCTCATCAGGTGAGGTCGTGAGGCAGCGTGTTCGGCCTGGCCCATTGGGTGCTGTCATCAGGTGCAGTCGTGAGGCAGTGCTGTCGGCAAGTCCCATCAGGTGCAGTCGTGAGGCAGTGCTGTCGACAAGGTCCAGCAGGTGCAGTCGTGAGGCAGTGCTGTCGGCAAGGCCTATCATTTGCAGTCATGAGGCAGTGCTGTCTGACAGGCGTATCAGGTGTGGTCGTGAGGCTAAACTGTCACACTGGCCCATCAGGTGCAATCGTGAGACAGTGCTGTCAGCCAAGCCCATCAAGTGCAGTCATGAGGCAGTGCAGTCGTGAGGATCAGGTGCGGTCGTAAGGCAGTGCAGTTGGCCGGGCCCATCATGTGCTGTCATCAGGCAGTGCAGACGGGCACGCCCATCGTGTGCTGTCATCAGGTCTTGCATTCTGCCAGGCCCATCGTGTGCTATCACCTGGCTGTGCAGTCCGCGAGGCCCATCGGGTGCATCTGTGCAGCTCGCAAGGCCCATCAGGTGCGTCTGTGCAGCCCGCAAGGCCCATTGGGTGCGTCTGTGTAGCCCGCGAGGCCCATTGGGTGCGTCTGTGCATCCTGCGAGGCCCATCGGGCATCGGGTGCGTCTTTTCAGCCCGCGAGGCCCTACGGGTGCGTCTGTGCAGCCTGCGAGGCCCATCGGGTGCGTCTGTGCAGCCCGCGAGGCCCATCGGGTGCGTCTGTGCAGCCCGCGAGGCCCATCGGGTGCGTCTGTGCAGTCCGCGAGGCCCATCAGGTGTGGTCGTGACACAGTGCAGTCCACCAGGGCCATCAGGTGCGGTCATGAGGCAGTGCTGTCGGCCAGGCCCATCAGGTGCGGTCAAGAGGCACTGCCGTTGACCATTCCCATCAGGTGTGGGGCGGCGATCCACTGCGGTCAGCCAGGCGCCTCTGGTGAGTCGGCGATACACTGCAATGAGGCAAGCCCATCAGGTGTGCGTCAGTGAGTCACTCTGGTCGGCAGGAGGATCAGGTGCAGCAGCGAGGTAAGCCAGGCCCACCAGATTCGGTCAGAAGGCAGCACTGTTGGCATGGCCCATCATGTGAGGAATAGAGACTATGTGTTCAACCAGGCCCATCATGTGAGGATAGCAAAACCAGCTGTTTGGATAGGCCCATCAGGTGCGGTTGTGAGGAAGTGCAGATGACCAAGCCCATATTATGCAGTTGTGAGGCTGTGCTGTCAGGCTAGACCCAGAGAGTGTGATAGGCCAGGCCCAGAGGGTGCGATAGGCCAGGCCCAGAGGGTGCGATAGGCCAGGCATATCGTGGGTGATAGTCCAGGCACATCAGGTTTGTGGCGACGAGGCACTGAGGTCGGCCAGTACCATCAGGTGCGGTGGCGAGGCAGCAAGGAAAGCCAGGCCCATCAGTTTCGGTTGGGGAAATGAAGCAGTGCGTTCTTCCAAGCCTATTATGTGAGGCATTGAGGCAGTACGATCAGTCAGGCACATGATGTGAGGAACTCAGGCAGTGTGTTCGGCAAGGCCCATCAAGTGCAGTCGTGAGGACATGCCGATTTCCTGGCCTATCTCGTGCTGTTGTGAGGCTGTGCTGCCAGCCCAGTCCATCAGGTGCAGTAGACGAGGCCCATAGGGTGCAATAGAGCAGGCACATTGTGTGCAATAGTCCAGGCCCATGTGGTGTGCAGAGGCGAGGCGGTGTGGCGCGGTCGGCCAGACCCATTTGGTGTGCGGCGACGAGGCAGTGCGGTGTGGTCGGCCAGGCCCATGTGGTGTGCGGCGGCGTGGTGGTGCAGTGCGGTCGGCCAGGCCCATCGAGTGTGGCAGCCAGGCCCATCGGGTGTGGCGGCCAGGCCCATCGGGTGTGGCGGCCAGGCCCATTGGGTGTGGCGGCCAGGCCCATCGGGTGTGGCGGCCAGACCCATCGGGTGTGGCGGCCCGGCCCATCGGGTGTGGCAGCCAGGCCCATCGAGTGTGGCGGCCAGGCCCATCGGGTGTGGTGGCCAGGCCCATTGATTGCGGAGACGAGGTGGTGCAGTTTTCCAGGGCCATAGAGTGCGGCTGTGAGGTGGTTCGGTCGGCCAGGCACATCAGGTGTGGCAGCAATGTAGTGCGGTTGGCCAGGCCCATCGAGCGTGTAAAAAACAATGGAATTTCTATCAAAAGCCCTGTCTTTAAACTGGCTGAATCTGTTTTTTGATAGTTCACGAATGAAATACGGATGATTTCCACTTGAGCTTCACCATATATTCCACACAAAGCACTCTTTTGTTATGTTTTTGAGCACCTCTACCATAAACTTCCAATGCTGCATGAAGAGTAGCCCCAGAATTGAGTAAAGTGCATCACTTATTAGTGTTTATCGAAGACAGGTGTGATTAAAGGTCGTCTGTTTTCCAGTGTAACTTCAAGCAACAACCTGTCGGCCTAGAATGTAACAGCAGAGAAGGCTGTGCGATGGCGGTAGCCACTTGTATGCTTACTAGGACTATACAACAACAGGTGTGTCCCCAATATGAAGAGAATGTAAGCACCACTTCGACTAACTGCTGTCTCACTAGAAGATGAGCCATGACTTGTCAAATGTATTACGTGCTTCAATGGAAATTTTAGGTATTGAAGGACATTGATTATTTTCATGTCACAATTTGCTTGCAACACATCTTTGTAAATCAGCTAAGTTAATTATTGTCAACTGAATTTACTGTAATGAACTCCACTGATATGGTATATATTAAAAACAGAGATTCCAAGACTTACCAAGCGGGAAAGCGCCGGTAGACAGGCACAATAAAATAATACACAAACACACACACACACAAAATTTCGAGCTTTTGCAACTGGCGGCTGCTTCGTCAGGAAAGATGGAAGGAAAAGGAAAGATGAAAGGATGTGGGTTTTAAGGGAGAGGGTAAGGAGTCATTCCAATCCCGGGAGCTGAAAGACTTACCTTAGGGGAGAAAAGGATAGGTATACACTCGCAGACACACACACATATACAGACACAAGCAGACATATTTCAAGGCAAAGAGTTTGGGCAGAGATGTCAGTTGATGCGGAAGTGCAGAGGCAAAGATGATGTTGCATGACAGGTGAGGTATGAGTGGCGGCAACTTGAAATTAGCGGAGATTGAGGCCTGGTGGATAGCAACATTACCGCTGCTATAAAATCCACTGTTCCAAGTTCACAAACATTTCGTGTAAACTCGTGAATACTATTTCACAGCTTCAGTTCCTTTCATCCATTAAACAACCATCTCAGCTATTTCCAACAACTTTCGTTTTATTTCCATTCCCGTTTTTCCCACATAACCGATCATTTTTAGCAGCTTCCCACAGGTTAAAACGTTAATATTTCTTCATCAAACAATTGTTAGCCGCATTTTCATAACCTGCCAGTACATAACCAGTCCTTTCAATACATTTACACGCATTTTTTAGAAATTTTTTTCGAGATTTTTTCGAAAAATTAAAAAAAAATTTTTTTTCGAAATTTTCCGGAATTTCCCCAATCTTTAACGTGTTTTGGAGACAACATAACTACCTAACCTTTGCAGCCATTGTTGTTAACCAATCTCAGTTCAGCACAAGCTCATCTCAGACCAACACTTTTTCGACTTTTTTCACACCTTTATCTCTCCCTATATATATATATTTCTATTTATTTTCACTTTAACCTCATATTACCCTTTCCACCTTCTAATGCCATTATGTCAACCTCACAACATCCCTACAACGACCCCATTAAATTTTATTTACATTCCCTCCGCAAACATGCCTTCACCCTAGCCAGATTACACTCCAATATTTTATTTACTCAGGCTTGTCTGACATTTGGCATTACCCCCAACGGCCTCACAATTAAAGTTCCCATCTCTGGCAGCAATCCTCCTTTCCATCAGTCCTTATACCAGTTCCAAACTACACAATCCATAGCCCCTACTCGCCTAATCCTTCACCTATAAATTGACTCGGCCAATGAACACACCCGTCAACTCCTATCCCAAATAAAAGTCCTCAATCTTTACTCTCCCACATCCATACCGGCTGTTCATAGCATGCTCCTACAGGTCAACTGCAAATTAGAACAGCATGCCACCCTCCACCTCCAAAAACTATCCAATCTCCTGGTTTCCCACCTCCGGAAAGGCAACTCACTCACCCTCCACAACCTTTCCAACAAACCTCAACCTCCTCTCATTGCACACAGACCCAATCTCTCCCATCTACTCAACCTCCCACTTCCAGCTCCACTTCCGCCAACACCTAAAAATTCTAGTCAACACAATCTGGAACCACAACACCCCAATTCAGTAGTTTACATTTCATCCAAATCTCTCTCCCAATCCGAAACTTCTGTCCTATCCAAAGGCCTCACCTTCAGCCCCACTCCCAGGTTCAACCAAACTGCCCTTGTCAAAGATTTACTGTCCTACACTCATAGTCTCTGCTGGAAATATCACTTTGCCATGAAGAAAAATAATCCTGATCCCACTCCTAATGATGCAATTCCCCAAGACTCTACCCAAATTGAACCGTGCCTGGAACAGTTCCATCCTCCATCACAGCAGGACCCACCTCCTCTTCCTCAAAATCACCCTCTCTAAACCTTCCAGGAATTTCTCACTTCCAGCCTTGCCTCTCAATCTTTCTTGAAAAACCTTAATCCTACTCCCAAAATCACCACAGCCAAAGCCCAGGCTATCCGTGATCTGAAAGTTGACCGATCCATCATCATTCTTCCGGCTGACAAGGGTTCCACGACCGTGGTACTTGATCGTCGGGAGTATGTGGCTGAGCGACTGCGTCAGCTTTCAGACAACTCTACATACAAAGTTTGCCAAGGTAATCCCATTCCTGATGTCCAGGCGGAGCTTCAAGGAATCCTCAGAACCTTAGGCCCCCTACAAAACCTTTCACCTGACTCCATCAAACTCCTGACACCACTGATACCTCGCACTCCTACCTTCTACCTACTTCCTAAAATTCACAAACCCAAACATCCCGGCCGCCCCATTGTAGCTGGTTACCAAGCTCCCACAGAACGTATCTCTGCCTACGTAGATCAACACCTTCAACCCTTTACATGCAGTCTCCCATCCTTCATCAAGGACACCAACCACTTTCTTGAAGTCTGTTAGCCCCGGAAACCATCCTTGTAACCATTGATGCCACTTCCCTATACACAAATATCCCACACGTCCAGGGCCTCACTGCAATGGAGCACTTCCTTTCACGCCCATCACCTGCCACCCTACCTAAAACCTCTTTCCTCATCACCTTAGCCACGTGCATCCTGACCCACAACTTCTTCACTTATGAAGGCCAGACATACCAACAATTAAAACGAACAGCCATGGGTACCAGGATGGCCCCCTCGTATGCCAACCTATTTATGGGCTGCTTAAAGGAAGCCTTCTTGGTTACCCAAGCCTGCCAACCCAAAGTTTGGTACAGATTTATTGACGACATCTTCATGATCTGGACTCACAGTGAAGAACAACTCCTGAATTTCCTCTCCAACCTCAACTCCTTTGGTTCCATCAGATTCACCTGGTCCTACTCCAAATCCCATGCCACTTTCCTTGACGTTGACCTCCATCTGTCCAATGGCCAGCTTCACACATCCGTCCACATCAAACCCACCAACAAGCAACAGTACCTCCATTATGACAGCTGCCACCCATTCCATATCAACGGTCCCTTCCCTACAGCTTAGGCCTACGTGGCAAACGTATCTGCTCCAGTCCTGAATCCCTGAATAATTACATCAACAACTGGAAAAGAGCTTTCGCATCCCACAACTACCCTCCCAAACTGGTACAGAAGCAAATTACCAGAGCCACTTCCTCATCCCCTCAAACCCAGAACCTCTCACAAAAGAACCCTAAAAGTGCCCCACTTGTGACAGGATACTTCCCGGGACTGGATCAGACTCTGAATGTGGCTCTCCAGCAGGGATACGACTTCCTAAAATCCTGCTCCGAAATGAGATCCATCCTTCATGAAATCCTCCCCACTCCATCAAGAGTGTCTTTCAGCCATCCACCTAACCTTCGTAACCTCTTGGTTCATCCCTATGAAATCCCCAAACCACCTTCCCTACTCTCTGGCTCCTACACTTGTAACCACCCCTGGTGTAAAACCTGTCCTATGCACCCTCCCACCACCACCTACTCCAGTCATGTAACCCAGAAGGTGTACACGATCAAAGGCTGAGCCACATGTGAAAGCACCCACACGATTTACCAACTGACCTGCCTACAGTGTGACGCTTTCTATGTGGGAATGACCAGCAACAAACTGTCCATTCACATGAATGGACACAGGCAGACAGTGTTTGTTGGTAATGAGGATCACACTGTGGCTAAACATGCCTTGGTGCACAGCCAGCACATCTTGGCACAGTGTAACACTGTCCGGGTTATCTGGATACTTCCCACCAACACCAACCTATCCGAACTCCGGAGATGGGAACTTGCCCTTCAGTATATCCTCTCTTCTTGATATCCGCCAGGCCTCAACCTGTGCTAATTTCAAGCTGCCGCTGCTCATACCTCACCTGTCTTTCAACAACTTCTTTGCCTCTGTACTTCCACCTCTCTGCCCGAACTCTTTGCCTTTACAGATGTGTGTGTGTGTGTGTGTGTGTGTGTGTGTGTGTGTGTGTGTGTGTGTGGCGCGCGCACGTGCGCTAACGAATGTACACCAGTCCTTTCTTCCCCCTAAGGTAAGTCTTTCTGCTCCCGGGATTGGAATGACTCCTTACCCTCTCCCTTAAAACCAACATCCTTTCATCTTTTCTTTTCCTTCCCTGTTTCCTGACGAAGCAGCCGCCGGTTGCGAAAGCTCAAATTCTGTTGTGTGTTTGTGTTTTATTCATTATGCCTATCTACTGGCGCTTTCCTGCTTGGTAAGTCTTGGAATCTTTGTTTTTAATATATATATATATATATATATATGATTCTGTTGGAAAATCAGTAATGTAATGGGAAAGATAGTTTGCTACTTACCATTAAGATGACATGTTAAGTTACACATATGCACAACTAAGTGTCCAACTAGTGTCCAAAATCTCTGTTTATTTCCCTGAAAGCTATTGTGCAAGTGTGGTTTAGTTGTGTCTGTCTCTAGCTTAACCTGTCATCTTCAGAGCAAGCAACAATCAATCTACTCACTACCTTGGTGTATGCAAGACTTCATCAGTTAATGGCAGCACATGACAGTTAATGGGTTTGCATACAGATTTGTAGAGTACAGAAGCTTCAAACTTGTGTTTCAGTTGGTATCAGAGTGACAAATTTGATTCACGGCAGTCTGCAGAGTGCAGAGTCAGCAGACTGTTGCTTTTCCTTGAGTAATGATGGAGGATATGATGCAATTTGGTGACTGCTTCACCATTGTGCAGGTTTCATAAGAATGAGTGATAACTATGCAACACACAGAAAAAAACAATTACTCTGTCTTCTAATTTGCTGGCACATTTTTTGAGAGAAATTTATGAGTTTCTACTAGTCTTTTTCACTACTTGGCTGAAATTTTGAATGAGGACTGTAGCATAAATCCACTCATGTCAGGTGCGGCGGTGAGGATGCGAGGTTGAGCTGTGAGGTGAGCAGTCAGCCATTTACACCAGCACAGCAGTGAGGGGGCGCAGTTGGCCAGGCCCATGAGATGTGGTGGTATGTTGGAACAGTCAGGCAGTGGACTGGGCCCACCATTTGTGCAGACAGTTGGAGCAGTTGGTACATCAGCTGCAGTGGCAGGGTTTTTAATGGCACCTGTAATGTGCAGTTTCGTTAAAAGCTTTTATCATATTGCTGTTCAGGCTGGAGTTAAGTGAGGAGAAGGAGTGTAAATACTGATGCCTTTAATGATGTCAATGAAGAGGTATACTTGTGATGTGATACTCCTGTCAGAGAAACTAGAGAAAAATATGTGGTTTAAAGTAAAATAATATCCTTGCTAGAGCACTGAAGTACATTAGATGATGTTTGTCATGTTTATGATAAGATAGATGTGTTAATAATGGTATTTTTTGTGTATGTGGGGTGATACTAGTCTTTTTTAAATGAGTGTGTGCATCAGAATCATCGAAGTGTAGTGAGGAGTATGAAGCACATGAGTAAAATGAATGTGTAGTAAGAAAGTTAATAATGTGGATAAGGAGAAGTGTTACATGAAATTGTTATGGTTAGAAACCCATCTTTGTAGTTATTTCTTTTGCAGATGCACTGCTACAGTCAACATGGTTGTATGGAAAGAATTTGATGAAGTAGCTGACAAAAAACTACATATAAGGAACTATGTTGTTTGTTGACATATAACACCTATGTAACTTGAGTAATATATATTATTTGTGGTAGTGTAAGTAAAAGATATAACGAAATTATAACTCACTGAACAGGTAATAAAACGTATATTGTTGCTTGCACATACTGTTTTCAAAGTAATGTAATGATCAAATTATTTATGCAGTTGAGGCACAAGTACCCAACTTCAAAAAGCAATTAATTACTCATCACTTCCAACATATGAATTAAATGCTTAGTATTCCAACCAGAAGAACAACAAGAATGTGTTCTTTAGTAATAAAGTAATGATCAGGAATAGCTCCCATTCCCATATTCCATCAATGAGGAGTATAAATTTGTATTGTGTTAAGAGTACATTTTGTTTTGCTAATATATAGCATTTTTTAATTTTCCATTATCTGAAACTGTAATTTATTACAACCATAGACTCTGAAAAAAGTGAGTGAGAGAGAGAGAGTGTGTGAGAGAGAGGGTGTGAGAGAGAGAGAGTGTGAGAGAGAGTGTGTGTGAGAGAGAGTGTGTGAGAGAGAGAGAGAGAGAGTGTGTGAGAGAGAGTGTGTGTGAGAGAGAGAGTTTGAGAGAGAGAGGGGGGTGAGAGAGAGAGAGAGAGAGAGAGAGAGAGAGAGAGTGTGTGAGAGAGAGAGAGAGTGTAAGAGAGAGAGGGTGAGAGGGGGGTGAGAGGTGGGTGAGAGAGGGTGTGAGAGGGGGGATGAGAGGGGGTGAGAGGGTGGTGAGTGGGGTGAGAGGGGGGTTGAGAGGTTGTGAGAGGGGGGCTGAGAGGGGGGTGAGAGGCGGTGAGAGGGGGATGAAAGGGGGGTGAGAGGGGGGTGAGAGGGTTGGTCAAAGGGGGGTGAGAGGGAGAGTGAGAGGGGGGTATTAGAGGGGTGAGAGGGGGTGAGGGGGGTGAGAGGGGTGGTGAGAGGGGGGAGAGAGGGGGGCGAGAGAGGGGGTGAGAGGGGGGTTGAGAGGGGGTGAGAGGGGGATGAGAGGGGGGTATGGGAGTGAGAGAGTGAGAGAGTGAGGGAGTGAGAGAGTGAGAGAGTGAGAGAGTGAGAGTGAGAGTGGAGTGCTAGAGTGAGAGTGAGAGAGTGAGAGTGAGAGTGAGAGTGAGAGAGATTTTTTGAAGGGTGGGAGGAGGGATATCAATGTTCAAAGTCCAAATCAGAGTGTGCATTCTAAATCTGTATAGTACATTGTATGTAAGTTATAAAACTTATCATATATTGAACAATGTGCCAAGTTTGAATCTAAACCTACGCCCAGTGAACCTCTGTGAGATTCATGATACGAATATCAATTTGTTTGTTCAACAACTGTTGTATATGGACAGATAAAGGATTATATAAAATTGTCACACACTTTCATAATGAGGTATGATGACCAACACTAGCTTCTACAATTTAGAATTTCTAAAATTTACAGTATTATGAAGACAATAGATGCTAGTATCATAGTTTTAGTATAAGATCTGGACAGCTGGCTATCAAAGATACAGCGAGGAAATCCCCAGTAGGCAGTTAATTAAGTCAAGGTATGTAAAATCTCTCTAACAAATGCATCTAAACTACATCAAATACCCAATTGTACACTATCAGGGAGGTTATATCATACAAATCCTTTGAAAATACAGGGACAAAATGGCTTTTTGGTAAAAATCAGTGGCTTATTTAAATGTGCAGAATGATATCAGCTAATTACGAATGGTGAAGTGAAGGGCATTGTGAAGTGTTACTTAAACCAAAGTGGTAAATTGGAGGAGAGGTCAGTAGACGATAGCCCTAGATAGGAGAGGGTAAAGAATCTGCTGTCAAGTAACAATGACCTTTCTGTACATTAGAGTAAAAATGGAAAGCTGAAGTGAACAGAGATGTTATGACAGACTATTTCAAATATTTGGAGGGGACTGTAAGAGGTGTTCCACTGAGTCCCATGGCCAACTTCACCGATGACCTAGGCAATGTCATAGTGTTGGTCAAGAGCACATGTCAATACTGACACAGAATCACAGATACATCCAAACCAAGCAAGCCTACAATGAAGTTGAAAGAAGATGTTTTTAGATGAGTAAGGATGATATTTAAAAGTCTAAGGCACTGACACCTCATGAACTAACATATGGTATTTAATAACGAGTATCGAGATTTGTTTTGAGGAACATCGTACTGTCTTAATAAAGCATTAGTACATTCAGAGGTTGAATATTAATAAAGCATTTTGGGAATAAAAAAACAGTAATTGGCTAACAGCTGAATTAATATAAGTGTAGTTTTCTTAGTAAAATGCTGTTAGATGTGTTTAATGTGTTCCAATTCACCTCCACACATATTTTAAACGCAATTATTATTCAAAATATTCAGTGTTTCCAAATAGTCCCCGATCCTGCTGTGATTATGAACACAGTTTGGATTTAAATTTAAGGAAGAGTTCTGGTAGAGAATTTTCATCATTGCAAAACACTGATATAAGATGAGCTGAAAATAATGTACTTGAGATTTCGCAGTTGTAGTTCAGTATTTAGACAATTCCCACTGAAAACTTTATTTTGTGTTCTAATTAAACTCAAATTATGGAACTTGTACACAGATAATTCACAGTTTACATGTACAAATTAGTTACATAAACCTTATTACTTTGCCAACTATGCATTCATTGCATAAACCAAATCATTGCCTGAACATATAAACCCTCAAATTCCACAAATTTCAACCTAGTTATTTTATAAACAAATACGTAGTTACACAAAATATCTTTACATGAGTTTATAAATATGTATTTCCTAAAAAGAAAAATCTTCAGAGTGCCATCATCAGTAACACTTGCAACATCTATGTATTGAGTCTCCAGTCATTTTGTGGGTATATGTTGTTATATAGTAACATTCGTACCTAGAGAGTACACAATTAAGATGTTGATGCAAGTTTCTGTTCTAACTGACCAATTTAGGCAAAAAGAATATAAAACACTGACCACTACAATTTTTGGCACAATTGAATATTCCAGTGTCATTTTTCTGGCCAACAAAATGGCTTATAATATATCTGTGAGAACATAAACAGTGTTTACCTACTTAAAATTAGTGGATGTGTTTTGAGAATTAGTGCAACATTAAATATTTATGATAACTGTAATAATGAACAGTGTTCAACTTAGTGTTTCTATAGAAAGTAAATTATGAGGTGACTTATGTTGTCACTGAAACTGTCACTGGATGGGTTGTCCAACCTGGTTCTTTTGATCTACTAATGCACTGAAGAGACAAACTGATACACCTGCCTAATACCATTATACCATTTAGGGCCCCATGCAAGCATGCAGAAATACTACAACACAACATGGCATGGACTCAACGTGAGGGAATTGACACCATGAATCCTGCAGTGCTGTCCATAAATTTGTAAAAGTGTGAGGGGCTGGAGATACTTGTGAACAGCACATTGCAAGGTATCACAGATATGCTCTATAATCTTCATGTCTGAGGAGTTTGGCAGACAGAGCATTTCTGGAGCCACACTATAGCAATTTCAGACATGTGGGGCATCATGTTGTCTACCTGTAATTGCCCAATTCCATAAAAACACACAATGTACATGAGTGAATGCAGGTAATCAGACAGGATGCTTATGTATGTGTCACCTGTCAGATCATATTTGGACATATCAGGGGTCCCAAATCACTCCAACTTCATCCACCACACACCATTACAGAGCCCCCATCAGCTTGAAGAGTCCCTTCATGACATGCATAGTCAATGGATTCATGAGGTTACATTCATACCCATACATGTCCAGCGGCTTGATGCAATTTGAACTGAGGCTTGTCTGACCAGGCACGATGTCTCCAGTCACCAACTCTCCAATGTCAGTGTTGACAACACCAGGAATTGTGTAAGGCTTTGTGTTGTGCATTCATCAACGGTACATGAGTGGGCCTTTGGCTCCAAAAGCCCATACTGATGATGTTTTGAGGAATGGTTCACACGCTGACACTTGATGGCCCAGCATTGAAATCTGCAGCAATTTGTGGAAGGGTCACATTTCTGTCATGATGAAAGATTCTCTTCAGATGTCATTAGCCCAGTTTTTCCAGAATCTTTTTCAAGCCACAGAACTGGTGTTTTAGCGGATTCTTAATATTCACAGTACACTCAGAAATGGCCGTATGGGAAAATCGCACTTCATTGCTACCTTGGAGATGCTGTGTTCCATCATTTGTGCACCAACTAGAACACCAGATTCAGACTCACTCAAATCTTGAAAATGTGCCATTGTAATAACAGTAACTGATCTAGAAACTGTGCCAGACACTTCTTGTCTTACATAGGCATTGCCGACTGCAGCACCATATTCTCCTGTTTATGTATCTCCGTATTTGAATACACATGCCTAAACCAATTTCTTTGGCATTTCAGTGTACGAGTGTTAGGTGACTAGTCATCATCCAAACAGTCTATTTAAAGTTAATGAAAGTTATCTTTTGTTATGGTTTTAGGGCACAAAACTCCCGACCATGAGTTCAGGAGGAAGAGGTCCAAGCACAAGGAAGAGCTTTCTCATCCAGCAATTTATTATTGGAAATGTCAACCAATGTGGGTGCCATAAAAGAGCAACATGGTGACATAAAACACACTGTAGATCCGTGAAGTGAATCATGCATATAGCTGGCCAATGAAGAGAGACTGCATCCTTTGGTCGCTATATTGGCTGCCTTATTTCCGCAGATACCAACATATCCTGGGATACAGAGGAAGGCCACAGAGACGACACCCCAAGTGGAGCAAGTGGAGGCAGTCCAGAATCTGGTAGACCAGAGAATGGACAGGGTTGAGAGCTTGGAGACTGAGGAGAGATCTGAGGGAGTCTGAGCACATAACATACTGTATCCGCTGATGGCGATGGATGTACTGGACAGCCTGGAGAACAGCATAAAGCTCCGCAGTATAATCTGAACACTGGTTAGGAAGCCAAAATTGATTTGGGGTGTTGCCAACAAGGCAGAGAAGGACCACTCAGTCTGCTCCGCAGGAGGGGCAATTCAGGACATGGAGGGTGTTGAGGGGTCACAGACAGCGAGCCGAAAGATAGGAAATGTGGGAGGACCAGCACAGCTTTCTGTCAAACATAAGACCCAAGAATTTAGTGAGATCCAAAAACAGAGGGTTGACAGGTCCTAGATGTAAGGAAGGTAGCAGAAACTCCGTATGATGACAAAAATTAACACAAACGGTCTTACTGGGAGAAAAGCGGTAGCCTGTTATGATGCTCCAAGAGTGGAGGCGATTGAGACATCCTTGAAGACGTCATTCAAGAAGGCTGGTCCGTTGAGAGCTGTAGTAGATCGCAAAATCGCCCACAAAGAGGGAGCCCGAGACATCAGGAAGGAGACAGTCCATAATTGGAATTATGGCAATTGCAAACAGTAAAGCACTTAGCATGGAGCCCTGGGTACCCCGTTCTCTTGGGAGAAAGTAAGGGAGAGAGTGGTGTTCACCCACACTCTAAATGTGTGCTCTGCCATAAATTCGCAAACAAAAAGGGGCAGCCAACATCGAAAGCCCCAAGAGAACAGTGTGTGGAGGATGCCCGTCCTCCAACAGGTATCATATGCTCTCTCCAGATCAAAAAATACTGCTACTGTTTGGCGTTTCCAGAGAAAATTGTTCATGATATACGTGGAGAGAGCAACAAATGGTCAACTGCAGAATAATGCTTTTGGAAACCACATTGGGCAGGTGTTAAAAAACTGTGGGACTCCAGCCACCAGGCTAAACGGCAATGCACCATACGCTCTAAAACCTTACATACACTCCTCGTGAGGAAAATGGGGCGATAGCTAGAGGGGAAATGTTTGTCATATCCAGGTTTTGGAACAGGAACAATGATAGCTTCCTGCCATCCTCTGGGAAAAGTACGGTCGGTCCAAATTCGATTATAAAGGTAAAGGAGGTAGCGGAGACTATGGTATCATAAATGCAGAAACATTTGGATGTGGATACCATCCAGTCCTGGGGTGGAAGATCGAGAATAAGAGAGTGCATGTTGCAGTTCCTGCGTGGAGGAAACAGTATTGTAGATTTCGCAATTTTGAGAGGAGAAGGCAAGAGGTTGCACTTCCGCTGCATGTTTCTTAGGGAGAAACGCTGGTGGGTAATTTGAAGAGCTCGAAATCTCAGCGAAGTGTTGACCCAATGAATTAGAAATTGCAATGGGGTCCACTAATTTATCATACATGACATTGAGTCCAGAGACCGGGGAGAAACTAGGAGCTCCAGATAACCACCGAATCTGACTACAAACTTCCGAGGAGGGAGTGTACATGTTAAAAAACCTAGCAAAGAAGTCCCAGCTTGCCTTCTTGCTATCATAGATGACGTGACGACATCATGCACGGAGCTGCTTCTAGTGGATACAGTTGGCCAAAGTAGGATGGTGTCTGAAAATGCGAAGAGCATGTCGCGGCTCATGTATTGCGTTACGGCATGCCTCATTCCACCAAGGAACTGGGGGGCACCGGGGCATTCCAGAGGTCCAAGGTATTGAACATTCCACAGCTGTATGAATAACTTCTGAAATATGAGTGACCTCATTGTCAATGCTAGGAAAGTGATGGTCATCAAATGTTGCTAGAGACGAAAAAAGTGTCCAATCGGCTTGGGCAAACTTCCAGTGTCTCAGGCACATATATGGCAGTTGTGGTTTCAATCGAAGGACACATGGAAAGTGGTCACTCAAGTGTGTATCAACAAGACCGAACCATTTGAAGTGTCGGGCTATCGGAACTATACTGACTGAAAGGTGCAAATGAGACAAATTTGTCGTGGGGGCAGACATAAAGGTAGGGTCCCCATTGTTGCGGCAAACAAGATCCGCTTGGTGGAAGGCGTCTATCAATAGTGATCCGCGTGGACTAGGATGCGAAGATCCCCAAAGTGGGTGGTGGGCATTGAAGTCCCCAACCAGCAAATAGAGCGGTGGAAGTTGACCAAGAAGAGGAAGGAACTGGGTGAAGCATGCCTCATGCCATTGGTGTGGATGATGGAATGTAGACAGTACAAAGAGAGAAGGTGTATCCAGAAAGTGAAAGACGGACAGCGACAGCTTGGCAGGAGGAGTTTAAGGGGATTGGGTGATAATTGACAGTATCATGGAGAAGAATCATGAGTCCTCCCTGTGCTGGAGTGCCTTCAACACAGGGATGATCAAATTGGACTTACTGAAAATGGGGGATAAAAAACAGGCATGGGGACGCATTTTTGTTTCCTGAAGACAGAAGATGACTGGCGTGTAGGATCATAAGAGGATTGATGATTCATCCCGATTGGCTCAAATGCCACAAATATTCCAATGGATAATGGACATAGGGTGGACAGTAAATGGAAGAATGTGATCAAGGTTACCCTCAACTCAACGACTGCTCAGAGCTAGCAACTGACAGCGTGAAATGGCTTTCAGCCGAAGGCTGAAGATATTGATCCATAGGTTGTTCGGGAGCAGCTCCTGCCACCAGCGATCAGCCGGTTGATTGGCCGGCAGCAGTGCGCCTCAGCGACACAGAAGATGGACGAGGGCAGTTACCGTCAGGTGGTGCTGTAGATGAGACATGCTGTGGCAGAGAAGGAGAGGAACTGGGTTTCTTATTAGCCTTCTTGGAAACAGGATGGTCAGATGAAGGAGGAACCAATGGTTGTGAAATTGGGGTACTTAAAAATCTTCAAGACTAGGCTCTTTTTTGGAAGTCCGGGTGTCTGATTTTGGGGCTTGAGATTGAGCAGAACCCGATGAAGGGTGAGCCATAGAGTGAGCATGTGAGAGTGGGGAGGTTGAACGGGTGATCTTTGTGCTGTGAGATCTGATGACCATGGCACTAAATGTGAGATCACAAGTCTGAGTGGCTGCCTCCTTTGTTGGCCATGGAGAGGCAAGGACAGTGCTGTATTTACCTGTGTGAGGAACAGTGGGCTTTTGATTGGTGAATAATTTTCGAGCAGGAAAGGTCGACACCTTTTCCTTCACTCTGATTTCCTGAATGATCTATTCGTCTAATAAAATACGGCAATCTCTAGAGGAAGCAGCATGGTCACCCATACAGTTGATGCAATGAGGGGATGGAGGTGGAGAACCACCCTCATGGGACTCATTGACACACAACGCATTTGGCCAGATTGGAGCAGGAGTGGCTGGTATGATTGAACCGCTGACTCCGATAGCAATGTGGGGGCTCGGGAGGTAAGGGCAAACGGAAATTATCTCATAGCCCACTTTTATGTTGGATAGGAGTTGAGCTCTGTCAGATGTCAACAAGACAGTTTGGGTAGGAATGATGTACTTGTAAAACCTTTTTGTGACTCGATGAACAGCCATGACACCCTGGTCAGACAGGTAGTGTTGAATTTCCTTGTCAGACAATCCGCCGAGGGAGGGTGTATAAATGACCCCATGTGAGGAATTGTTTAAGTGCGGTGCGCTTCCACCCAGACAGGGAATGTTTGTAGCAGTGAAGTATGCAGCAATATTTGTGCCTGGAGGGCATTGACTGTTTTTAACAAGGTACCATTTCGTAATCTGGGACAAGAATTTACAGGACCTGCAATTGTGTCAACACCTTTCTGAATAATGAAAGGATTGACCAGGGAATAGTCATGACCTTCGTCAGACCAAGAAACAACAAGGAACGGTGGTAACGAAGGCAGAATAGTCAGTGGCTGAGACTCATTGAACTTATGCTTGTGAGCAGACATAGTAGATGATGAGGAAAGCATTGTGGGGGCCCTTGCTGAGGGCACTCCCGCCTTAGGTGATTGTTCACACCTGAGGTCACACCTGCTGAGAAATGGATTGAGAGACCATTCGGCACATTCGGAAGGTATCAGCTTGGGTAATCACCCCTCCCTTGGCATGGCCGTTACCAGAGGGTATGTTCATGACCTACCTGTCTACCTGGGGCAGGGAACTATACGTTACCTCGCCACTGGCTATGCATGGGAATGTGTGGGTCGGCCTTCAGACACACACAGGGAGGAGAAAAGAGAAAAGGAAATACAAAGAAAGGGAAGGGAAAGAAGAGAAGTCCCAAACACAGGAGTGGAGAAAAGGGTAAAGAGAAGAGGTAAGGAAATGAGAACGACAAGGGAAGGACAAAGACTTGCCAGCAGCGAAAGCGAAGAAGAGAGACTCTTTTACATTTTCGAGCATCCGTCTCCAGACGTAGGCACAAAAACACACTCCCAGAGGGGGAGAGAGGGAAAGAAGGAGGCAATGGGGGGGGGGGCATGATGGGGGATGGGGAAGGATGCGGAAAAGGAAGGTCTGCAGCCCGGAAGGAAGGAGAGCCACATTATCTCGAGGTCCTATGCTCACTATGCATGTGTCCACAAAAGAGTTGTGGACCCCTTGGGGGGGAGGGGGGGCTATGAAAGTGTGGCCAACTGAAACTATAAGACAATTGTGTTGCGCCAATTATTGTATAACATTCAGAATTGTAAAGACTTCAGTGGAGAGACTATGGACTTATGCCTTACCAAGAAGAATAAACACATGAGGCAGGAGCCAGGCTGGTAATCTTTCAAGCTAATTTTTGACTACATCCTTCTGGTGTGTTCTTTTGATGTATTGGCACATATTTGATATGCTAACCTGCAGGCAAAATTTTTGTGGCTCTTAAATTATGAAAATTTGTTTTTGTACTGTGTGTTAAGTGACTGAATTCTATTTTTCAGCAGTTAATTGTGTTGCAGTGTTCGGTAAGTGTAAATGTTGCCCGTTGGGTTGACAGGAAGTGCTGTGTGTAGATTGTGGTTTGAAATTTCAGTGGAACAAATCTACTGGTCAATTTTTCTCATTTGATGGTAAAGCCACTGGGTAAAAGTGTAGAAAATAATGATCCCATAGTTTTGATGAAATTCAACCCGAACTTCTGTATCATCTGCTCAAAAAATGTTAGAGGAGGTATTCTAGGTGTCAACTTCAATTACTGTTCCAACAAATGTATCGAGGTAAACCTGAAAAATGTGAATGATTAAGGCCAGTGTACATGCTGCTAATCAATTTTACATGCTACCAGTACGGAATGCAAAGCAAATAACATGTTACAAAGGCAGCAACAAACAATAGGCTCCCTGAAACGAGATACAGTGGAGGATATTATCAAATATTTTACAGCACTAATGAAATCCTAACATCTAGAACTGAAGCATAATTTAGTAAGAGGGAACGAAGAAAAAATAAACCATAAACAGGACTGAGAGCTCATGACTTGATTTACTGGCATAAATACTGGTGATAAAAGCAAATTGCCAGAAAAGGGAGCTAAGAGAAGAAAGCTACATGTAAATTGTTCTCAAAGTCCAGCTGTGCTCAAAGATGATAGCAAATAGTAAAAATGTGCAGTCATTACTAATGCCTCATCTTATACATGCTCTGTGATGTGCACACCACATGTATGCCCTCCATGTGATCCACACACATTCACAGTGAGTGCAGGCTGTGTCAGTGTGAGTGGAGCAGTGCAAAGGAGATAATGGTATTCACAGTGGAGTAGTGAGTGTTTGTTATGGAAAGTTATGTGACAAGATAGTCATGGAAACAATGTGTATCACACCAATCATGCAGAAAAATACTCTGCCTGGACCTGCACACACATCCCTGCCTAATTGTGTGCTGTTCTTGCATTACAACCAGCAGATGCTACTGAGCACCTCCAGTTTTGTAAGTGGCTGTTCACTGAGAACAATTAACAACTTGGACATGGATCTGTTCTTTACTTCTGTTTAAGCTTGGTTTCACCTGAGTGGTAATGTAAACTCACAGTATCATACATTATGGGCAGTGAAGAGTCTGTGTAGCTTCCATGAAACACTATTGCATGATAAGGAGGTTGTCCAATCTCCTTTCATCAGACACTGACAATTGTGCATTGCACTGTGAACATTTTTAAGCCATTTGTGGCAGCATTAATAGAGGAGGAAAAGACCTACAGTTACTTCCAACAGGACTGAGCAACTGCTCACACAGCTGGTTGAACCTCGGATCACATCTGCACAGTCTTCATGCCTGACAGAGTTGTTAGCAGAGGTCAGTCTGGTCATGGCCCTAGCTGGCTACTCAGTTCATCTGATCTGTGAGTGTGTCATTATTTTGTGTGAGGAGACCACAAGTGTAAGGTGTACCATAACAACCTTCATAGTCTTAAGAAATTGTAGCAGAACATTTCGGATGAAATTCCAGAAATCCAGGTTCTGTGCCATGGGATGAACAGTGGTCACTTTCAGCATCTGCTGTAGTTCAGTTGGTACAGTATTTCCTTTTCTCCAGTGTTTGTTTGTACGCTGGGACTCTGTTCTCCAGGCCCTTTTATTTGTCTCACCCTTTATATGACAATAGTAATTTCTTAAACTTGTGTTTATGCTTAGTAAGAAATAATTAGCTTTTTGAATCCTGTCCAGACTTCAGAGTATTACTTTCCCTTACACTTTAAATATTATTGGTGATAAAAAAACCATTTGCATTATGCCCTTATGAGCTATATATCATGGCCCCTACAAGCAGGCAATATTGAAAATGTGCACATTTGTTAAAGTTGCTTGTAAAATAATGGAAAACTGAAGATGGAATGTAACAACATAATGAAAAGGACAAATGCTACTCACTCTACAGCAGTAATGGGACTAAGCATCTCCACTGTATGGTGAGGTGCAACTACCCTTATCATTATATTGTTACTTATTTATTCTTTCTCAAATTACACAAATGATGTCTCAGAAGCCTGAAAAACAATTATTTGAAAGAAATAACACTGGTGTCCACTTTATTTAATGATAACCATAACCTTTCCATTCTGCTCCTATTTTCCCTAATGCTGATGATGATGTAGTAGCAATGTTCCCCCTCTTAGGTCATTCTAGTTTTAAACAAAATGGAAGATAATAATGTAGTGTGCAGTGGCCTGAACCACAATTGGAGCAGAAACTCACAGTGCTGTTGCACAGTAGGACTCATGTGCAACAACTGAGCCAACGAGATGCTGCTCGAAGACTAGTTTTTCTCATTCCAATATTGATCACTCAATCTCATAATGCAAAGTTAGAGTTGTTATTGTTACGTATGTGAAGTACAGCATTCCCAGAGTCAAAAAATTAAATTTCCTGTCCACCCTGTCATCTTACATGAGAATATATAGCACAAGACATCAAATTCAAAGAGAATTCCAAGAGAATTTAACGAAATGATTCAGGACCACATACAGAAGTAAGTACACTATCACAGCACTGCCAAATACTTGCAATTATGTTGCAAATTCTTAGCTGATCTAGGGACAGCTACTTAGCCAAATGTTTGTGACGATCATCTTATACAGATGGTATGAGGTAACATGCAAATTCATTTAGTTTTATATGCTGTGTCATCTCCTGATACTTTGTAATTTCCCGTATTTGACAGTTACATGCAACGATACCAAATAGTGATAGAAAACCTCTTATGATTGAACAGATAACAACTCAATAGTAACAATAAAAACTAACAATGAATTAAGTTTATTGCATTACAAATGTTTAAACTAAAAATAAAAGTATCCTGATGAACAGTTGTGCAATGAAAAGGTTTTCTTGGCATTTTGTTACTGAATTCTGTTCTGGTTATTTCCAGAGAAAGAAAGAAAATAAGCTGAAGTGATACACATTGGCAGTACTTTGCAATCTGAACTGGCAACTGATCTTGCCTTAGATGATGAGATGATCATAATGCCATGGAGCAGACATGACACTTTTTCATTCAGCTCTCTGCCATTGCTCTGGTCTTGGTTAATGCAGACAGTTCACGACATGAAACACCAAACGAGTGGAAATGTAAGCAAATCATTACCTTCCTAACACCAAAAACTGAAATTTATGATCTCGATCTCACACAGATGTGATAACTATTCAAATTTCTTCATCAGTACAAAAGGAGAATCTTAAAAGAATTTAGCGCACTCACTCAGTACTGATCCCAAAAGTGAGTTAATGACCGTGAAGTGCCGAACATCATCAGCAACATTGCCCAGCCTCAACTGCACTAGCAGTATGAAGAAATTTATGGGCAGTTCATAATGTCCTCATGGCTATTCACAGCCTGCTTCAGCCAGCCCTGACTGGAGCTGTGCAATCAGATGGCAAGGTGCCAATCTGGGGGACAGTTTCAAACTGACAGTAGGGTATACCAGAGAAAACTACACATGAGTTGCAAATTTATCCTGTTTGAATTGTGGTTTAAGCTTGTTATAACGAAACTAAAAATGTATGTAAAACCACCTTGTCCAAAATGGAACACAGTGTTCTACTAAACACAGTCAACACCTGAACAAGAGAGGGTAAGATAGATAGCCTGATCTCCTTACAGAAAATGTAGCACGAGATACCATCACACCATTCACCATCTGTGTGTTTACTGGTGCCATAGAGGTACCTGTGTTAGTTTAGAATTATGATACAGGCACCATGTTTTGAAAGAACTCAAAACAACTGAACAGACCCACAAAATATGCAAGTATGCACAGGAAAGTAAGGCTAGCTTTTTTCATCAGAATATTAGAGGATAGAGTAACAAGATGAATCATCTTCTTTATCTCTTTGGAAATTTAGTGACCTCTAAAAATAATGATGTCCTGCATGTATCTCAGTACCAACCCAACACAGGGTTGGATGAATTAAATACTTTACAATTACATTCTAGCATCTTATTCAAGTAAAACTAATGTGGGAAAAGAATTAGTTGTTACGGGCATGAACACAGAAAATACAATTAGAGACACTGAGACAAGTTGATTTTGTGATAATTAGCACACATGAGTGCATGCTAGTGAAGCAACACTGAAAATTATCTTGTAGAAAAGTTCTTGTAGAATGACTGCTGCACAACATCTGTCATTTGGATCCTTCCTACAAACCCCAGCTTTTCTGAACTGTGCAGGTGGGAGACACCCTGCAATATATTGTACATTCCATAACCATTCTGGCTACAACCTTTGTTAATCATTGTCCTTTACCCACCTATCCACTTCCCTGGTCCCATTCCACCACTACACAGCTTCCTACTCCACCAATGCATCCCTAGTCTCTTTACTTCTCTGCTTTTCAGAATTTCACCCCCCTCCCCCCTCCACAACACCAACTGCCATCCGTCTAACCCGTTAACTCCACTTACCTACCCTAGCCTTTCTCCACCTCGTTCCCGTGTACGTCCACACAGAGCATTTTACCATCTCCCACTCCAAACCTGCTGTCCCTCCCCCTCCCCCTCCCCCTCCCCCTCCCCCTCCCAGCCACCTTGTTGCTCCCACCATCCAGATCATTTCTCCCATCCTGCAGCATTACTCACAGTATGGCCTCAGTAGCCATAGACAGTAGTCATTTTGAAAGTATCTTTTCTAAAGGATTATGGTAGGAAAAATATTCTGGGAATCTTATTTGGATTCAACAATTCATTTAAACAGTTAATTGCTCATTAGTTTCATTTTCTATAGATCTTTTGCATGATAAATCACTAAAAGGTGGAGCTTGTCATATTAGAGTCACATCAAAATTTAATTTGTAAATATAGTTACATGCAGAACTTTCTTAAGACTTTTTTAATGTGCAGATCTGTGTTATTAACTCCTGTCCACCACTTTCTGTACATTACAATAACAGAAAATGTTTGTGGAATAGAAGGAATTGTCAAGGAGAAGCTTTTTCACATTACTTTAAAATTTTATTCTGTTGTCTGTAAGACATTTTATATCACTGAGTAACAAAGGTAATTGTTTTGCTGCAGCATTGTGCACCACTTTCAGTGCTAAGGACAACCTATGTGTGGAGTAATGGGTGTTACTTTATTTCATCCCTTATTGTACTTTGGATTATTCACAAAGAACTCCACAAGGAATGAAATATACAATGAAGCAGTAATTGGAATGCCCAATGCCTTATAAAGATATTTCAGAAGATGATACGTATGAGCATCATATATTATTCTTAGAACACATTTTGATTTCTCCCCAGTCAGAAGAATCTCCACTGCTTACACGGGTTGAATAATTATGTACTGATTTCTGCACTTTTTGGTCAGATGTGACATCTCATTCTGCTATGACATTCAGTTTGATAAAGCCTTAGTTTTTCTAGGAGAATATTGTGATTTAAACAATTAAATGCCTTAAATGGACTGCAGGAAATACCAGCCTGTGCTATTTTGTTATTTAATGCTTGTAAAATTTGGCGACTGGAGACCTATATAACAATCTCAGCAGACAACTCTTCTGAAATTACAACTGTTATTTACTGAGGAAATGACTGTTACATACCAGACAATTAATTTTAATGAAAACCTGTCAGGAAGAAGACCAAAAGCTATTACTACAAACTCACTCCCTCATCTCTGAGTATCAAGTGTTCACAAATGATGGAACAATAAACATACTCTCATTGGGATATTACAGTTTCATTACTCAGTGACCCCTCATGCTGTTTTGGACAAAAGTTAAGTTTTGGTGTGCAGGTCTTTAGAAGAGGAGCTGGCTACTCATATTGAGCCTCCTGCATACAAGTGTCAAAACTATGGAGATTTCTTTAATGCATTGCTTTCACTCTACAAGTCACAAGCAAAGCAAGCTTGTGTCAAACAACAGCATCACACTCAGAAATTTCCAACTGCCTGACTTTCACAGGCATCCCAGCTTCTTCAAACACACGGTTTTTCAGAAGTATCAGTTTTCGGATACTGTATGTAATCCTGCAGAGCTGATAAGCATATTTTCAACAAAGTTACATGTACAATTAAGGCTTATTATTCTATAGAGACATTGTAAGCAGAATATTTATGCATTGCAGAGCTTTGTACAACAACTACACTAGGATAAATATAATTCCTAGTCTTGGTTCTTCAGCCTATGGATGAAATTACCACAGGTCCTGCCTCAGCAATACAGGAAAAATAAATGCCAACCTAAGGGTAAATTTCATAACTAAGCAATATTCAGGAACCCACAAATGCATTACAATTGTGTGAGCAGGTTCATTAGAAACAGTCACAACCAGAAAAGTTTTGTGGAGTTTAGATCCACAAACTTAGGACATAGTCCTAGCGGGTGATCATAACAACAACAATAACAATACAGGTGGTAACTGATGCAACAGATAGGGTGAAGAGAGCAGATTTATAAGCGTTCATTCCCAAAAGCCTACAAAATGCCACCCACCTGAATTATTGAGGGGAAAATGCGGAACTTATAAAATGATTGTTTATATCATAAACAGATGTGTGTCATTGAGGACACATCTTGGGACTATGTCAATCATTTTAATCAGGGCTTATGGAACACCAAATACTGAGACAAGGCTGATAAAGGCAATGAATAGAAGACATTACAAAAGTAAGAGAGAATATCTAGATTGAGGAACACAGGAATACCAGCATTCACTGGGAAGATGGTACAGTGAAGGATTTATTTCAACAATTCTCCAACATATGGGTCACCCAAAAAATGTAGGTAGGAAGTAGTAGTTTGGGTTTATTTATAGTTCCATGTACTAGCTATTAGTAAGAAATTAAGACTGTAATGCAAGTGGTATTTGTCTGCAAACACACCTGTTACTGGAGAGATAAAAATGCAAAGTGATGTCAGCTCACATTTTTGCATCCTTAAGTTTTATACCTGTGAGGTCTATGTAAATATTGTTGATCAATCATAAGCACAAGAAATGCTAGAATAATAAACTGACTTGTGGTAACCACATTCAATGTCCCTGAACTCTGATGTTTCAAATGTCACAAACAAATGGCTCTGAGCACTATGGGACTTAACTTCTGAGGTCATCAGTCCCCTAGAACTTAGAACTACTTAAACCTAACTAACCTAAGACATCACACACATACATGTCGAAGGCAGGATTCAAATCTGCAACTGTAGCAGTCGCACAGTTCCAGACTGTAGCACCTAGAACTGCTCAGCCACTCCAGCCGGGGAAAAAAAAAAAAAGTATGACTGAAGCAGAATTTGCTGCTTATCATTGGGACAGAGTATGCAAAAAAATCAAACTAAATTTCCCATTGTTCTTCGCACTGCTATTGCCCTTTACATCAGCTCAACAACATTTATAAGAATTAAATATTTCAGTCAAAAAACTAAGTTGGAAGCCACAGGGGAATGAGTGAGGAGAACGTGGCAGCTCTGGATCTCATCTGCATATGGTAAATCCCAGCAGAGTCTGGAGCACGCTGGACTAACAGCAGTCTTCACTGCATTAGATCGCTGACTTATTTGCCCAGAGCTGTAACACTTCAGATGTGAGACTTATTTGGTTTGTCAAGTCATGAAGTAAAATTAATGGTTCATATGCCACAGTATCTGTGGCACAGAGCATTTTTCATGTAATCACAGTGCCACACCATGAACAGTCCTTGTTGAGCCATTAGATGCTCAAGCCAAGGGGAAGCATTTCCACCAGATAGATCATGTGTGTGTTGGATTCACCTCTCTGGTGAATGGCTGTGTATGCACAACATATTAGTGTCAAACTAGCTGAAGTCCTCACACAGAAGAAACTGCTGTACCATAACCATGATCTGGAGCCAACAAGTCACAGGCAGAAGCCACTGCAAACCCGTCTGCCAAGGAAAATCCACAGTGTAGTCCAATTGAAAACAGCATGTCAGCAGAAAAGCAATGAGTTAATAACTAATGACTTCTCCCAGATACTATAGTAGAGTGTCTTAAATGCGGGGGATATCTATCAGTTGCAGACCCTACCTAATGTGTCCCCACAGTTGTAGTCAAATGTGTGGTGTCTAGGAAACCTGCATGCTTAGTACACTAGACAAGACACTTGAACAATTCTTATTAATGGGTTTTGTTACAAAATGAAAAGATACAATACTTAATTTTGCAATGACACAGAGGAGTCACATGCAAAGGGTGACATACAATATAAGCAATCTTCATCAGTATAGACAATCCTAAGTCTGTGCTACATAGTATGAGCGAATGACTGGAATTGACACTCCTATCCGAGTCACTAGTCTGTAAGCTGCTAGTCGACTGGCCCAACACCAATCAGTTGCTGCAATAACATCCCCTTCACATAGGCATTGCTGCCATCACATCCTCGTACCAGAGAGGGGTCAGTCAGCGTGTGATCGGCTGACGTCTTCCCGCAGCTGTATTGTCTTTACCATTGCCGACTGGCATGCTGGTGCTTGACCTTACACCATAACACTTAATATGAAAACAAAGGGCACGTTCTGAAGGAGAGTTTTGGAGCCAAACCTGTGGTTCCCACAGCAGGGGTATTTTCCTTGGCATTTTCCAAGGCTTCAGAAATTGTGCAGTTAATCCAACATATATGAAGTATGATGGTCATTGTTTAACTGTGAAGCCTCTCTAGGTGCTCCAGCCAAGTACAAGGAGTGCAAAGAAAACAACCCATCTGGGTACTGAAAATGCAGCTACTTTCTGGAACAAATGGGCAATTACTAGAGCAGATAAAAGAAGACAACAGCTGCTGTACACGTTACTGACCCTCCCTTACAACTCACCTAAAGGCTCCACTCTGCAGGACTGAACATGTCACATTTCAAAAGTTAATTCTAAATGTTAGTTGTATAGAGCAAGCTGATCAATCTCTTGTACAGACTCAATGCCAATGACGACAAAATTGCCGTGGTGGGCAAATCGTCAGAAAGTGAGTTCAAGATAGTACCAATTTTTTAAAATCTGAAGTAGAAAAGGAACGCTTTGATGCTTGTTCATGAGTGGTATCAGAAGTGTGGCAATTCACTGCAAGTAAGCAAAATTTAAATGTGGTACTCAGACATCTGATGTGGTCCTAATCAAAATTAATAATATCCAGTTTAAACATTTCAGCAGCTGCAAAGATCTATAATGCTAGGAATACATTGGAGTATGCACACTTCAAGTAACTCAAATTTCAGAACTAGGTATGCAAAAAGTGTGAACAGAATGTATTTGGAGTTGGTGGGTCAACAGCTGTCATACTTGACAGCATTTTCTTGCACATCCATAATGAAAACATGGGAGAAGTGTGCATTATGTAGCTATATAACTACATTCGTATGTGATCTTGCTTTTGTATCCAGGAGTTCTATATCAACTTAAACGGGCCAACAAACTTACTATATGGAAATCTGTTCATACTTGTTACAGTTTATTTGGGAAAAGAAGTTGCTAACATAATTTAACTTTAAATACTTTAGCGCATGTTACACTTTATTTATTGAATTCAAGCATGACAGAAGTATATAATCTGGGAATGATAAAAAAAATGTACTTGTTGGAATAATTATCTTATGAATTAGTGTACTCAATTACATACCATGTTTCAACAATGGAACAGTAATCAGAAATGAAGTTTTTGGGAAGATTGAAATAATATTTTAAGAGAAAATTGCTGTTAAAACTAACAAATGAAGCTAGAACACAGAGAAGAGTGGATAAAAGGAGAAAAGAAAATCATTTATCTACGAATGAAGAGGACTAAGGCGCAGGACTGTACTGATGTCAAGTTAGTAAATCAGACTTACTTTTTTAGAAATGTGAATAAGGAATTTGAAAATTTAAATATTATTTAACATTTTTTATATGTCATTTATTTTGTTTATATTTCATTTATATGTCAACAGTAAATGTTAAAATCACTTTTCTCCCCTCAGTGTTACTGGCATGTTTTATTTCAACAAAATAAATATTCTAAGTCAGTTACCATTGGTTTTAAATCTGGTTGCCCCAGGCTGAACATAAATGAAGAAAACACTAGATTTTTATATATTTTCCAAATGGCTGTTCATAATACTATTTTCATCTCATAGAATAGGGGCACATGGTTGTGTAGATACCCAAGATGTGAACATAAAATGCTGGAGCAATTGTTTTCCACCTAAATTATTACCATATTACTACTGTCAGAATGACCTGGTGAAGTGTTTAAAAGCTATTTAATAGCTTTCGGATGTGACAAAAATTTCAGTTTCATTATTTTGCATGGCTATTGACTTGATTTAAAAAATGTAAAATACTGTCATGATCTACTCACTAAGAGGAACAACCTTATTTTAAAGGTCTATCACAATACAAACAAATAAGTGTACCAGTTAGGAACAGTGTTTTGGTCTCGAGGCAGTGTTACTGATAGCATGCAAATATGTGCATCATATTCATCCAGTACCTGACAATGAGACCCCTTAGCAACTTCCTAAAAACTTTTACAAAACATTCTATCACTGACAGCTTCCACAACATGATGAAAGAAAAAGATTATCACCTATTACATTTTTTTAGTACATGCAGTCAAACAAGTTTCTGTTAATATTCAGCACTACAGCTGTCAAATTTTATTGTTTACTGTATACCAGCTCAGCTGTAGAACAACTCTTTTACTTTGCTATAACGAATTTTATTCTTATAACATGTTCAGTTTGCCTGCCAAACCAGGAAATTAGGCTTAAACTACAGAATCTTAATGAATGAATAAGGAACACACACTGGCAACCATCATACTATACTGTCACCAATTGGTGCAAATGTAATGACATAAAATGTCTGGTTGTCATATGTAATGTTAAAGACCAACCCAAAAACAATAATTACAGTCATTCTGCTGACCACCTGGTGGAAGAACAGTGACTAGGCGCCCAATAATTAGAAGGAATGACAAAGCCTCAAGTACAGAACTTAGATTAAAGAGTAACAAAAACACTACCCAATTAATGAAAACAATTCAAAAATAGATACAAATAAAGGTGAAAAACACAATCCTATAAAAAAGCAATGGAACTGGTGCTTTGCTTACAATTAAATTTAACATGTACACCAGCAAGAATAGAACAAATTATCACCCTAGAGCGGACTGTGCACCAATACAAAACTTCCTGGCAGGTTAGAACAGTGTGTCGGACTGAGACTCAATCTTGGGACTTTTACCTTTTGCACGGCCAGGTGCTCTACAGCTGAGCTACCCGAGCATGACTCAGACCCTTCCTCTCAGTTTTTTTAGTATAACAGGTAAATGGTGTTGCATAGTAATTATGTAAAAGATGTCAGGAATAGTATGTATGATCTCTCAGAATCATCTTAAGTCACAAATAATGTAGTTACAAAAGATGCATTGCCTCTGAATTGTGTTGTCACTGAACTTGTGCAAAAATTAACAATACCTAAACTGAATCAAACAATGGAAAATCCAGGACAGAATGTAACAACATTACGAGAAGAAAAGTTGTCACTCAACATACACTGGAGACACTGAGTTGCAGATAGGCACAACAAAATGACTGTCACAAATAACACCTTAGGTCCTTAAGACCATAATCAGAAATGGATAAAACACCGCGCGCACGCACACGCCCATGCCCACGTCCACGACCACACCCACACTCTCCCCAAGTGATGGACTGTAGATGTAGATTTGGATGGACTTCACGTCATCTCCCTGCTGACAGGCAAAGAATTACCTTCTACAGTGACAGTCACCATTCTTCCAGCAGTAGTCAACAAACAACAAATGACAAGGACAACTACAGATGTGTATGAGGTCTGTGATGACTGACAACTCAGAATGTGGAATGTGCTGAAGAGGGGTTGTTTAGCGACTGAGTAGAGTGCTATCTCCGATAGTTCCAGCAATGCTCCACCACAGCACTTTGTCCCCATTTCTCCATTGGTGTTCTCTTGACATATGGAATCCAGAAAATTACTTTGTTCAAATATCATCTCCAGCCCAGTGTTTTATGTCACTGGAATTCTGAAACAGTAATCTCCACAGTATTGCTTGCAGTTTTTCACAAGCCAGTGAGGTCACTTCAGTACTATGCTTTTCTCCAGGGTTCCCTCTGTAGTAATGGCAGCAACATGGGTTTACTGTTTCCAATATTCCCCATTACTTTTTGTCAATGACACTTAAAAAAGCAGCAGCATTTAACATTTAATTCTGCTTACATCTTTCTAGTAAGGATGTTTATTTAGACACAGACAGATGTCTCTTACTGAGGGTCACATTTTGTTCTAAAACTGGAGGTATTCTGAGAGAGTGTGCTATCACACAAACACTGCTGTCCACCTGTCCGGTATGGACTATTTCTTATAGCCTGTTCTGGCCTCACAATCCCCAGATATGAAAGCTGAGCAAGAGGTTATTTTCAGGCCTGTGAGTATGAAAACATTTTACAAAGATCAGTTACCAGCCTTCAGATAACCTGCACCACGAGGAAGATTAGTATTTGTCTGAAGAGTTTGCTCCTCTACAAGAGATGGCTTCACACTGCCCCTCTACCACCCCCCGTCCCTTATGGTAGGTGGTACATAAGATTAGTAAATGAAAGACACCCTTGGGCCTCACAGTCTAGTAGTGCTGGGGTTGAAAGAAATGAGAGCAGGCCAAGAGAGAGCAACAGAAAAGGAAATACAAGTCTAATGTAACTGAGTGGATGCCATGTCAAACAGCTGAGAACGTACCAGCAGTCATACATGTTATAGTCTCCTATTTGGCATGAAGAGAAGAAACACTGTTGTATTAAGGATTAGATATTTCTTACACTATTTGTCAAATTTAATAAATAATATTTAACAGCACTTTCATGTGAGTGCATAAAGTAACCACTTACACAATAACAACAATACTATTCAACAAATTAAAATTTTACAATGTAAACACATGTTACAGAGATTTATTGCAAGTTATACATGAATATCAATGTCACGTATAGTATGTTAACACCATCAAGACTTCAACAAGACAATAGGCCAACAATCACACAAACAATGAGCTCACATGTGGATAGTCACTTAGAACCATTTCTACCTAATATTATGTCATAAGTTAGTATAAAAGTTTTACAGTAAAATGGCCCAGCTCAGTATAGAGACCCTTCCCTTTAATTTTTAATATTTTCCACCCCCCTGACCAAACTATATATACAATATGCACCCATTCTTTTGCATACATATGCTACACATTTTTAATACTAGAAACTATTCAGAAACCCAAATGTAAGTAAAAGACACTAACTCAAATGTCAAAAGAAGCTCAACCATTATGGCTACTGATGTCCAATACAATGAAGTCATGTTAACGGATATAGCAACACATTACAAATGTGTGTTACCAACACTTCTTAAAAATTAAACACTAGGAAGAGATAGCAATATGTGAATCAAGAAATACCCATTTCAATTAACCAACCATCAAGAAGTATATGCACAATCACATTAAATTGCAAGACAATACATCAAAATAATATGATGAGCTTTGCAGTGTAATGAAACAACAGGATTACAAGAGGGCAAGGGATGGATTTGAATATGAACAGGCAAGTACTAAAAACACTACTGAGAATGGTTGTGATTATTCTATGTGCAAAATGATCAATTTTAAATGCAACTACTCACAAATGAACCATAATATTTTACACAAAAATTAATGTAGATCAAATACAGGGTGAGTTAGGAGGAAAGGTACATGTATTGACAGGTGATAGAATTACTGATTCTGAACAAAAAACTTTATGTGGACATGGCCTATTGCAAATGGTTTCCAAGATAAAACACTTTTAATGTGCATTTCTATTTATTTTCTGTATTATTCACTGTCATTGTTTACAATGGACCACATTAATATAGAGGAAGTTGAGACAAACAATTTGGCACAGGTCACTCATGGTCTATCAAGTTGGAAAAGTACCTCAAACTGCCTACAAGTAGTACCTAAGCTACAGTGCATGCACATCACATGAGATTTTCAATATTCTCATGATCTCTCCATGCAAACTGTTACTCGTAGACAAAAAATAGACAGTACTTTTTTCGTAGTAAATTTATTTTAGTTTAATTGTGTACCGAGCTACATTTTCGACAGAGTGTGTGGTTTTCGAGTTATTAAAGAAACATGTACAAAAGTGGTATTAAATGTGTTCTATCTCAGAAACCATTCTGAAGAGGGCATATGTCCATATGAAGTTTTTGTTCATAATCACTAATACTATCACATCTCAAAGCATGTACCTTTCCTCCTGACTCATGCTCTATATTGTACAAAACCAATAAATTTGTGAAACAAACTCTTATGCACAGTGAAAAAAGAAACAGGAGTGTTCAAAAGTACAAGAGTAACAATGTTTTTGTGTACCAACACAAAGTTAAGATTACACTGAACACATCATACAATAATTGATGGAAAGCTATGTTCAAAATACCATGTCCTGAACTTAACTAATACCCTTCCCCTGATATGACAAAAGAACAGGAGTCATACCTTGACATTATGGTTGTGTAAGAACATAGAAACAAAGTTTATGCAGTATGCAATAGACATCATGGATAACAAAAAGGCTTGGGCTAAAAAGACTCAAAAACAAAAATATAATATGTTTGTAGTGTTTTGTCTTGTCATTAACTTCAAATTTGTATGATGGAATTAAAACACAAGCTACAGGGTAGCAAAGAGAATGTGCTAAAGTCTCACATATAGTAATGATGATGATGATGATCTCACAGGCTAGAATGTATTAGAGCTCAAGCAACTGTGGTAAATACTATGACCAAGCCAAATTAATATATATTTATGTCAGTAGAAGCAATAACAGATATTAGAAACCAATCGGTAAACAGTAAGAAATGTAGTTCCCTCAGAAGAGCATTAACAAGTTAAATATTTGATGTTCAACATTTAAGTTTAACAAAAATGCAAGAGGATTTGAAATTTTATTTAAAGTTTGTCAGAGCCCACTAAGTGCTCTCAACTTTCCGTACTGTGCTGAACCTTTCATGTAACACACTTACTCTTAATGAAAAGATTATGACAAGAGTTGAATCTAAACAAAAAATGACATGAAATGTTGAGAATAAAATTTTTATCTTCTCTGGAAGTTGTTGGACAGACAACATGCAAATGGTACTGGGTCTCATTAATAGGATTAGTTGTTTTGTAATACTGATGGAGTAGTGTTCTTTTTTTGGGAAAGATACCTTCTGTTCTGTGTCCTGCATCACCTCTGATTTATGCTAATGATCTGCCTGCAGTAATGAATGGTGTAGTACAAAAATTTACCTTATTTGATAGATATTGTATTATAAGGCAAGAGTCATCTGCAAACAGTTACCAGCAGCATTTTGCCAAAAGTCTCAACTGGTTTGCTGTTAACACACTTTGTGCCAAACTAAGCAAAATAAATTTTGTGCATTTTGCAAGACACAAAAAGACAGAGAAATACTTAGTGAAACTCAATGAGCATCAGATGAATGATATGGGATCATCAAGTTCCTGGACATTCATTTAGACTGAGGATGGAAAGGAGAACATTACATTCATTAAACTAGAAGCGATTAAAGGAACCTGGATGTTGTGGGCTGCACTTTTACTAGTATTTTGAAGTTTAATAACTCAAAAACTTTAATAGATACTGGAATGAAATTTTAATCAAATAGTAAGAGTACTATAACCTCCGTGGAGAAAAACTGATCTTTATCTTGTAATCTATACACTATAAAAACTTTAATTTTAAATTGTGGCTTACAGGGTGGAATGAATATTGATTTTTATCTTACACACTGGATTACAAGTAATTTTTACTTCAGGAACACTGTACTTCCACATTATTCAAAACAAAAAGTCAAAAATATTTTTTATTTTTTTGAAATAATATTACCTTATTGAAGCAGTAAACAAGGAATATTTGCCAATTTGTTGTTCATTGCAATTTAAAAAGTTGTTTCCGAAAGTGAACTTTTTTCTCCTAAAAGCTGAAGAAAATATGACATGCTCCAAGTTAAAATAATTTAATACATTGTTGAATAATGTAGTTCACTGTGTAGGAAAGCGCTAAGGTATTGTTCATGCTTAATTTTGTTTTTGTAGCTTTAATACTGGATGAGATAATGATACCTAAGTAAGCAAAAACACTCATAAAGGGGGAATTGAGACTAAAGATTTGCATGTTATCTTCTTCTCAATAAACACGTCAAAATATTCCAGCTCATTAATCTTGTCCATTGTGAGTGTCCTTACCATCACCTGTAGTTTTCTTTCTTTTCTTTTTTATTGTGTCCACTGTCAAGCTTTTCGCAATTTTTCCAGCATTGGTGAGACGTCACCTGTGTACTTGTAGAAGTCCACCTTTCGTGTCGTCCCCAGTAATTACACCTAGTCCACTCATAGTTTTTAATCTTTTAGTTACTCCAGCATTAGAACATATTATGGTGGCCAGTCCACCCATCTGAAAAGCTCACATACAAAAAAAAAAACAGTTTTTGACAAGTGTACCCAAATGCAAGTTTTGAAGCTGTCATTCAGATTCTGTGTTTTGCCACACAACTTTTTTCTAGAAGTTTAGAATCTTAAAGGTCTCTGGCAAGGGGTGTGCACATGTATGTTTCTGTCCATTGGCTTCACACATATTATGCTTGCAACATAAAGTGTTTCCTTTGGGCAAATGCCACACTGTGGATGCTCATCAGTGGATAATCTGTAAACCAATGTGCCCAAATTGTTTTCCTCATCTCACTGACAATTTTGCTGTTTCTCGTGATGACTAGAACTTAATATTCTAAGAGGTTTCCTGTTTCTTATTTGGCAAGTCTGAATTTTTCACCAACTGCTTTGACACCAGATATTTTTACTGTCACATCCTTGGGGAGTTCCTTAAGTCTTGCCCCTATTCTCTTGATCACATATCCTGTACATTCCATTTCTTTAATTTCAGTTTTACCATTTGGCTTAAGAGCCACAACACTACAGAAGCCTAAGAGTCATCACCAAGGTCTCTAGTGTAATGCACACTATGTCTAGCAACTGACCTACTGGCAACATAGACATCCCCCTTACTTTTCGCATCACCACTGAAACCTTCCAATTTTTTGTCAGATCTGTGTTCATTTACCTCACTGACACAATCTTGGCAGTGTCTTAGTCCAGGAGCTTTCCTGTATCTCAACTCTCAGATTTTACAGGTGGCAGTGGGAAACTCTGATATAGTATGGATTATCTGGGCTGCTTCTACTTTTCTTCCCACACCGACATACCTCGTGGTGTAAGCAAGGTGATAATTTATTTCACTATATTTTGCAAGCACTTGACACTCCAATACAATTTTGCTGCACAGGTGCCTCCTCTTAGTTATGTCCTCACTAAACATAAAGAGTTTTTCACTTTTATAGTATTGACAGTATTTGCAATAGTAATTTTCAATGCTTGTTCTTGCTAATTAAAATGTAAACTCAATTTTCATAATTTACACTACCAACATCTTGTTCATTCTTGGGAAGATGTTTCAATCTTGCATTTTGATGCACTGCCTGGGTATCTTATAGGCTTAAACTCAGGCTTGAACTCCCTTCAGTGTGGTGTAACAACTACTTCATTTTTAAGATTACTAAAAACACAACGGTTTTGATTACTGTATAATTTATGGCCACGATTAAAATTCTTCAGTTCTGGCATTTCATGATCGAAAATGGTTGAAATATGCAGTCACACCAAGTTTACAAGATGTACACATGCAAAAAATAAGTAAACTGAAGAAATCTATTTCAATCAACACAAAGATAGATTGCAATAAATCCCTGCTCAGAGTGCAATCAGTACCTTCTTCAAGGAAATTACACAAATGAGTTGTTATAGTAATAGTGGTGAAAAAATTAAATGAGGAGACATTGAAAAGATTTTGTGTTTGACAATAGTATGACAGCTAGGCATTCATGCAATGCATCTGCTTCAGAAAGACATTTAAACATGAAACTGACACACACACACACACACACACACACACGCACACACACACACACACACACACACACACACACACACACACACACACATACTTTTTAAACTTTTACATGTTTTTACAAGCTTTTGGATCCCATCTGGAAGTCTCCTATGTCCTGGAGTTCTGGGTGACTTTTCTGGGCTGTACCCTTTCCATAAACCTCTCTAGCCCTTTTCCTTCACTCCTTCAACTCTTCTTCCAGAAGAAGGAGCTACTGGCTCCAAAAGCTTGTAAAAGTTAAATCCTTGTGTGTGTGTGTGTGTGTTTGTGTGTGTGTGTGTGTGTGTGTGTGTCTCCTGTCACCACTTGGAGAGTCGGTTTGTTAACTATCCATTTACATTATACACAGAAAGTATATAATATAGAATTGGAAAGAATCACAGAGTTTCATTACATAAAAATTCTCTCTCTCTCTCTCTCTCTCCCCCCCCCCCCCCCCCTCATTTTTTTGTAATCATGATGTCCAGGTCCCCTTAAGATGAGCAGTTTTTGGATCAAGATGAAATGATCACAAATGCACCTTATTTTGCTTATGGGGACTGTAGTGTCATATGGAATTATCTTCTGGTGGAACTCTTCTCTAGCTCACAAAAGTGATTAGAGTCATATGATGACAGCCAAGAATGTCCTGTAATATATTATTTAGCCAGCTGAGAATACATAGGTCTGTTTTGTTGTCAAGGGTTCCATTCTCTTTGAACAAAACTCCGCAGTTCACGTATATGATGCTAAACAGAAGAATCATTTTCACTGTCAGTTACATTATCTGCCAAGAGATACTGACTATTCTGAACTACACAATTTTCTGTTGAATCACCCATTCTACTTTGTTGAGTAACAGACAAATAGACAGCTCATCTAAGGTGAGACAACTAGATAGTTTCAAAATTGACATATGTTAATGTAAGTACTTCAGGGGACATTACTGATTCACTTCAGTAGGCATTACTATCAAAAGACCCTACACACTATGAAAGCAACCAGATGGCTGCCAGACAATAGTTTTAGACCTACTGACTATACGAGATACATGCAACAAACAGTTCTTTTCCAGGGTCAGACATCCAGAGATGTGAGAGCAACTGTTACAAAGCATCACCTGAACAGTGAGACATTGCTAGAACCAAATGTCAACTTCTGAAAAATATTTAGTTTATGCACAACTTTGTTGCAGTAGTCATAAAGGGAAGTCATCTGCTATGATACAGAGGTCAAAAAACCCTAAAACGATTATATAATATTGCAGTGCCTGTTTTATTATGAATAAGGATTGAAAATTTTTTTTGGACTGCCGACTCCTAACTAAGGTACAAGCATATGTGATTGGTTCCCAAGTATGTGAGCAGCTCAAAGGCTTCTTAAGTAATAGAACCCAGTATGTTGTCCTCGATGGTGAGTGTTCATCAGAGTTGAGGGTATAATCTGGAGTGCCACAGGGATGTGTGGTAGGTCTGCTGTTGTTTTCTATCTACATAAATGATCTTTTGGATAGCAATGTGCGGCTGTTTGCTGATGATTCTGTGGTGTATGGGAAGGTGTCATCATTGAGTGACTGTAGGAGGATACAAGATGACTTTGACATGATTTGTGATTGGTGTAAATAATGGCAGCTAACTCTAAATATAGACAAATGTAAATTAATGCAGATGAATAAGAAAAAGAATCCTGTAATGTTTGAATACTCCATCAGTAGTGTAGCACTTGACACAGTCACGTCAAATATTTGGTCGTAACATTGCAGAGTGATAGGAGGTTGGACAAGTATGTAATGGCAGTTGTGGTGAAGGCGGACAGTCATCTTCAGTTCACTGGTAGAATTTTTGGAAGATGTGGTTCATCTGTAAAGGAGACCACTTATAATACACCAATACAACCTATTCTTGGGTTCTGCTTGGGCATTTGGGATCCCTATCAGGTTGGATTGAGGGAGGACATAGAAGCAATTCAGAGTCAGGCTGCTGTATTTGTTACTGGTAGGTTTGATCATCTTGCGATTGTTATGGAAATGCTTCAGGAACTTGGGTGGGAGTCTCTAAAGGAAAGGGGGTGTTCTTTTTGTGAATCGCTAATGAGGAAATTTAGAGAACCAACATTTGAGGCTGATTGCAGTACAATTTTACTTTTACCAACTTACATTTTGCGGAAAGATCACAAAGATAAGATAAGAGTGATTATGGCTCATACAGAGGCATATAGGCAGTCATTTTTCCCTCGTTCTGTTTGGGAGTGGAACAGGGAGAGAAGATGCTGGTTATGGTATGTGGTACCCTCTGCAATGCACCGTATGGTGGATTGCAGAGTATGTATGTAGATGTAGATGTAGAACAGGCATTATGAAACACACTTTGTATATTCAAAAATGTGGATATGGACAACCATCAGCCATAGACTCAAATGATGACATTGTGAATTTGTGCCAGATGAAGACTCGAATCCAGATTCCCCCTTATCATGAGCTGTCCTCTTAACATGGGGCTATCCACTTAAGACTCATAACGAGACCGAAACTTCCGTGTCTTATGAACCGTGTGTCTACATCCTGTACTCGTCATTCCATTACATATTCCCAAACATATGAGACATTTTGACTTCAAAGTTGCTTGCCCAGTTTCACAGATAAATATGACATTGTATAACCTGCATTACTCTGAATTATGATGGATACCCAAAGGACCTTTGCATTGTAATTCAGAATAACATAGGCACAGTGATATCATATTTATCAGCCAACATGGGGCAAGAAACTTTCAAGTATAAATATCTCATCTGTACAGGAATATACATAATGGACCTATGAGTGCAGGTTGAGATGCATGACTGATGACATATGGAAGTTTGGATCTGGCTGCAAGTCATATGTGGATAGCCATATGGTAAGATGACCACTCACAATACCCGTAAATCTGGTTTTGAGTCCCAATTTGGCTCAAGTTTTCATTGTCATTTCATTCTACAGCTGACAGTTGTCCATAATTGCAGTTAGAAATACATTTAATGCAAGTACAACACTGTAAGTGCAATGTACAACCGAGCCAATGGATTATTGACACTAGTCTCAAGTAAAATGTAAATGCTCACCTGCTACCCACTTCCACAAATGTCACTATTCTTTAAGTGACAATCCACATTTGGTAAGGAACCAAAATAAATATCTATAAACCACTAAGTGCCTCCTGGCTGATTCATTGTCTTCAAACATACTGACACCCTGCCATCGCACACAATGAAAATATAGAATAACTGACAACAAACCTGAAGTGATAGTAGACTATGCAGAAGGAAGCAACATCATATTTATTTTCATTGCCAAAGATAGTGATAGTTCCTTCAGTTCAGCAGACTGGAAAGGAGATTATGACCCTGACTTGTTATTTGTCACTAATGACAGAAACCACTGTTTAGTCACAACAACTAAAAATACTCTGTCAGATTTCCCCCATTGCTTACAATGTATCACACTATTAGAAATTGGTTCAAGTAACCTAATGATAACCTTAATTCATCTTTGCAGATGACACCTACAAAAATATGATTGGGACAATTTCTCTGAAACTTTAATAAATGCGTGAACTGGATTCTTCCATCTGTTTATTACTGTAACAGTTTTGTAGCAGCAGTTATCAGAATAGAGAAAAAGACATAAGCCAAAATATATGATGAACTGATACAACCTGGATACTGCATGATGTCAGAAGTGAATGGAATCTACCCAGAAAATGGATTTCAAAGTATACAGCAGAAAAATATAGACCCTGATTAAGAGCAGACAGCAGTATCACATTAGAGCACAACATTTATCGAGACTGCTTCGCACATTTTCGGACCATATAAAGCAGCAAATCACTGAGATAGGATAATAGTTATTAAACAGGAACACAAAAATGTAAAGAAAAGCAGCTGGTTACAGCACTGAATATTTGTGCTACATGATTCCTGAAGAGGTTGAAGCATCAATAATAAACATAAAATCTGGTAGAGCTTTAGGCTCTGACATCGGAGATTCCCTTTGCATCTGGCAACTATATGAAGAAATGGTTAGCAAAATTCTTTGCTTCACTTCTAAAGATGAGAAATGTTCCCCAAGAATTTAAACATGCTGAGATAAATGCTCTCTGAAACCAGATCTAGTGGGATATCTCCCTACAAAATTTTTCTTATCACTACACTGCTATTGTGATACACAGTGTGTCCCAGGAATTTAGGAACAAACTTTGAGGAGTTGTAGGGGGTGTTAGAAGGAACAGATTGAGGGTAGGAACCTGTCTCTGGAAACGTCATCCAATGATGCTCCAGAACACTGGAGCCATCCCTTTGAGTAGAGTAGAGTAGAGTTTTATTGGTCCTGGTAATCATATAGCACAAAAATAGTAGATTCTGATGTACGACAAGTCAGTGTATAACAAAATATATTAAATTTGCATTAATTTCATTATTTTTACATTAAATGATAAAAAAAGAAAGAAGAAAAAAAGAGTAGACATTATAAAAGGAGAAAGATCATGTACTGTACTGGCAGATTAGTATTTGTATTACAGCAACATTTACATTTGTTTTCTTTTTTTTCAGGAGGGTGGAGGGGGGAGGGTCTTAGGGCACAAAACAGATAAGGTTATAAGCACCCAGTATAGAACTATACAATGCTGGGATCACCAGGCTAAAAAACTGTTGCGAGGTCAAATACAGAAAGGAAGAAACAACAAATCTAAAACATCAAGACGTTATGGAAGAGTATATAAAAGACTTTGACAAGACCAGAGTCCCCAGGTAGAAATCAAATCTCTTTTTTTCATATTACTGCTTTTTAAGAAACTTAAAAAGTGAGCCACAGTTCGGACGTCACCTACTAAAATGTCCGGCAAAGTGGGCGGTGGCCCAACCATGAGATATAAGTGGCTAAAACAGGGGCAGAGGATCAGGAAATGTCTCACTGTTAATGGCTGGCTACAGAAATGACAGCTGGGTGCAGGGTTGCTACTCAACAAGTGGCGGTGACTAAAGCGGCAATGCCCTGTTCGCAATCGAGCTAACATTACTTCCTCATGGCGAGATGGCTGGGAGGGAGTCGTCCAGGCTGTTGGGAGAGGTTCGACTACTCTGAGTTTGTTCCCATGAAGGAAGCACCAATGGCAATGCCAAAGTGATGTGATACGCAAATAGAGAAAAGTACAAATATCTTGCGAGGGAACAGAGTAGGAAGGGGTCTGACCGAGATGGACAGCGGCCTTGGTTGCAGCATCAGCAGCATTATTCCCAGGCACACGAACATGGCCAGGAACCCACATGAACATCACTTGGGCTCCCCAATCTGGGAACAAATGGAGGCAGCCCTGGATCTGTCAAATTATGGGGTGGACTGGATCTGGATCATCTAGACCCTGAAGGGCACAGAGGGAGTCAGAGCAGATCACACAGTGAGTGAGCTAGTGCATCCAGATGTAGTGAACAGCCTGATAGAGGGCAAAAAGCTCTGTGGTTAAAATTGTGCACTGGTCGAGAAGCCGGTATTGAAACTTATCATCCCTGATGACAAAAGCACACCCAACACTGTGGGTGCACTTGAACCATCAGTGTACAAAAATATGCAGTAAGAAAGTTGTGAATGAAGTTCGAGAAATTTGCACTGATAGGTCAGCTCAGGATTCAAATCCTTCAGGAATGAGCTGAGGTCAAAATGAACAGAAACATTTGCCAGAAGCCAAGGTGGTGAAGGGCTCTCACCCGTTCGGAAAGTGGAAGAAAGTGTCAACTGCAGCTCCTGAAGCAGGTGACTAAAGTGGACACCAGGAGCCTGCAGAGAAGAAACATACATCTTGTATTGGCAGTCAAGAACGTCATAAAAAAAAGGTTGGGTGGCCTGCCATGGAAGAAAGTGGAAACACATACCTACTGGGTCGGATGTCACACTGGTATGGCAGTTGTACTTCACCGGCTTTTGCGCAGAGACTCTCAACGAGGCTAGTACAGAATGCACCAGTGGTGAGACAGGTCCTTAAATGGTGTATTGTATTTAGATGGCATAAGATAGATGGCTGTGCAGAGGAGTGGACAATGCATCCATAACCCAACTTGGAGTGGACAAGAGGTTGACAGAGGCAGAGGAAGACAGTCCACTCAGCTGCCCAAGAGGTACCACCCAATACACGAAGGACATTGAGGGACTGCGTGCAGCGTGCAGCCAGGTAGGAGGTGTGAGCAGACCAACTGAGTTTCCTATTGAATGTAAGTGCTAAGAACTTCGTTGCATCCACAAATGGGAGAGCATTTTGCCCCTGTTGCAAGCACGGTGGAAGAAACACCCTGTACCGCCAGAAGTTTACGCAAACGGATTTGGTGGCAGAAGAGCAGAAACCATTAGTGACACTCCACAAATAGAGATGGTGCAGACAACGCTGAAGACAGCATTGCAGGAGACACGTCCGCTGGGAGCTGCAACAAATAGCCAAGTCGTCAATGAAAGGAGAGCCAGAAATGCCAGCTGAAAGGCAGTCCATAATTGGGTTGATAGATCTGGCAAACAGGATGACACTCAGTACAGAGCCCTGAGACACCACAATCTCATGTGAGAAGGTGTGAGATAAGGAGGAACCTACACATACCCGGAAACATTGGTCTGTTAAAAATTCCTGGATGAAAGTGGCAAGATGACCATGAACGCCCCATGTGTGCATAGTATGTAGAATACCTGTCTGCCAACAGCTATCATAGACTTTCTCAGAATCAAAGAAAAAGGCCACTGTTTGTCGCTTCTGCAAAAAATTGTTAATGATGAAAATCTACTGGGTGACAAGATAACGAACCATTGGGATCGACACTGAGCATTAGTGAGAAGACGGTGTGACTCCAACCACCACACTAATTGACCATTGATCATTCGTTCCATCACCTTACAAATGCTGCTGGTAAGGGAAATTGGATGATAGCTGGAAGTAAGAGATTTATCTTTACCAGGCTTAGGTAGGGGAACAATAATAGCTTCACGCCAAAGTGTGGGAAATACACTATCCATCCAAATATGATTGTAGGTATTGAGGAGAAAGTGCTGTCCCGCAGAGGGAAGATTCTGCAGCATGAGGACATGGATTGTATCAGGCCCAGGAGCAGTGAATGCTTGAGCTCGCTCAGTGTGAAGGAGTATTGTAGCACTCTCAATTCAAAGAGAGAAAAGAGATTGCATGAGCCTCCTCCACCTGTTTCCGACAAAGGAATGCAAGATGGTAGTGGGTGGAGCTTGAAACCTCTGTAAAGTATCAGCCCAAAGTGTTGGAAACATCGACAGGGCTGACTATGATGTTTTCCGCCACAGTCAGACCAGTGATCGGGGAGTGTGCAGTAGTCCCGGAAAGCGGGCGCAGGCCACCCCAAACAAGAGGGGACAGGGTAAAGCTGTTGAATGAGCTGGTGAAGGAAACCCAGCATACTTTCTTGCTTTTCTTAGCAGTTTGATGGATCTGCACACGTAGTTGCTTGTAGCAGATGCAGTTTGTTAACATAGGATGACGGTGAAAGACACAAAGTGTACATCGTTAGGTACCAACTGCATTGCCACACTCCACAGTCCACCAAGGGACTGAGACCTAACTGGGAGAAGTAGTAGTATGAGGGATATATGATTCGGCAGCCAAGAGAATAACGTCCACAAGGTGCTCAACCTGATCATTGTATATGGGAAACGGCCATTTGTCAAAGTCTGCCAAAGAGGAATATAGCATCCAGTCAGCAAGAAAGAATTTCCAGTGAGCAGGATGGGGTATGATTGAACAGGTGAGTTACACAAGGGAAGTGGTCAGTCGAGTAAGTATTAGAAAGAGCACACCACTCGAGGTGATGAGTGAGCTGGGCAGACCAGATCGAAGTGCCTAAGTGGGAGTAAGTGTGCAGGGTATCAGATAGAAATGTGGCATCACCATTGTTAAGGCACACAAAATTAAGATGATTAAGTAGACCCACCAGAAGGGAACCTCTAGGGCAGGCGACAGGTGAGCCCCAAAGAGGATGATGGGCACTGGTGTCACTGAGGAGCAGAAAGGGTGGAGGAAGCTGAGCAAAAAGCTGCATCGGGCCCTACTGACAGCAGAGACGAAGGGATATAAAAGGGTGCAGAGGGAAAAGGTAAATTTGGGAAGGAAAACACGAGCAGCAACTGCTTGCAGGTGTGTGCACAAGGGTATAAGAGTGATGGCAAGCATCAACTTGTAGAAGCAATGTGACACCACCATGAACAGGTCCATCCATAGCGAAATAAGATAGGAAAGAGCAAAATGGTCTTGAGGGCATAGCTTCGTTTTTTGGAGACAGACTACAAGTGGAAATTGAGATCACAGGAGCAGCTGGAGGTCTGCCCTGTTAGACCAAAGGCCACGGATATTCCATTGTAAAAGGGCCATACAATTTTGGAACACCAGAGAATGAAGAAGAAATATTCACCTTGATGGCTGCTTAGGGTGAGCTGTCGCGGGAGGATGGCCACTGGAATCTAAAAGTGGAGGATCTTAAGTCATCAACTCAGTGGGATCTAAAGAGCTTCCCCAGTGCAGGTCAGTTGAAAGGGACTGACAAGTTGAAGAGGACTGGTGAGTCAGAGAGGGGGAACACTGTGTGCCTTTCCATGATTGTTTTGACTTTTGCGGATTGGCAGACAAGCCAGATGGCTGAGAAGTCGAGGTATGCAAGAAATCTTCCTGGGAATAATCCTTTTTCAACTGATGGTTTGCTGGCTGCATAGCAACCGTCTTCGCTGATGAGGGCAAAGAACAGGTAGCAGAATCTACAGCCCAGGAAGTGGGAGATGGAGTGTCAGCTAGAAGGCACGATGACTTTGACACCATCAAACTGAACTGTAATTCACAAGTTTGCATAGCCATGTTTTTTGTCGGATAGGGAGAGGCTAACACAGTGCTGTAGCCTCCAGATGAAGGGGCATTAAGTTTATGGCTTGCCAACAGTTCCAGGCAACTGCCTACTCGTCTTGATAGATGGGACAAGAAAGAGAAGAAGCAACATGTTCTCCACATTAATTAACACAGCAGGAGGAAGGAGGTGTACAGGTACCCTCATGTGCATCCCCACTGCAAGTGACACATTTGGCTGCATTTTTACATGATGTGCTGGTATGATTGAACTGGTGACATTTGTTACAAGGCAATCGATTGGGAATTTAAGGGTGTACAGAGCTGAATTCATAGCCTGCTTTTTTCTTAGTAGGACGCATTAACCAATTGAAAGTCAGGAACACATGCGAGTGGGCACCAAAGTGTCAGTTTCCTCCTTCATAACTCTATGAACAGCAGTAACGCCCTGATCTGATAGATCATCACAGTACAGGGGGGAGGGGAAACGGCAGAACAGTACAGGGAGACGGCAGAGCGGTACGGGGAGACGGCAGAGTGGTACGTAGAGACGGCAGAGCAGTATGAGTAGACGGCAGGGCGGTACGGGGACATTGCACAGCGGTATGGGGAAACGGCAGTGCAGTACGGGGAAACGGCAGAGCGGTACAGGGAAACGGCAGACCGGTACGGGGAAACGGCAAACCGGTACTGGAAAATGGCAGAGCGGTACGGGGACATGGCAGAGCAGCACGGGGAAACGGCAGAGTGGTACGGGGAAACGGCAGAGCGGTACGGGGAGACAGCGGTACGGGGAGACAACGGGAAGGGGAAACAGCGGTACGGGGAGACAGTGGTACAGGGAGACAGCGGTACGGGGAGACAGGGGTGCGGGGTGACAGCAGGATGGGGAGACAGCTGGACAGGCAGACAAGGGATAGGGGGACAGCGGGACAGGGAGACAGCGGGACAGGTAGACAGCAGGACAGGGAGACAGCGGGACGGGGAGACAGTGGGACGGGGAGACAGCGAGACAGGGAGACAGTGGGACAGGGAGACAGCAGGACAGGCAGACAAGGGACAGGAGGACAGCGGGACAGGGAGACAGCGGGACGGGGAGACAGTGGGACGGGGAGACAGCGGGACAGGGAGACGGTGGGACAGGGAGACAGCAGGACAGGCAGACAAGGGACAGGGGGACAGCGGGACAGGGAGACAGCGGGACAGGGAGACAGCAGGACAGGGAGACAGCGGGACGGGGAGACAGTGGGACGGGGAGACAGCGGGATAGGGAGACATTGGGACAGGGAGACAGCAGGACAGGCAGACAAGGGACAGGAGGACAGCGGGACAGGGAGAAAGCGGTACGGGGAGACAGCAGCACGGGGAGACAGCGGGACGGGGAGACAGCGGGACCAGGAACAGCAGGACCGGGAGACGGCGGGACCGGGGGGACAGCGGGACGGGGAGACAGCGGGACGGGGAGACAGCGGGACGGGGAGACAGCAGGACGGGGAGACAGTGGGATGGGGAGACAGCAAAACCGGGAGATAGGGGGACATGGAGACATAAGGACAGGGAGCCAGCAGGACAGAGAGACAGCAGGACAGGGAGACTGCAGGACAGGGAACCAGCAGGACAGGAAGACAGCAGGACAGGAAGACAGCAGGACGGGGAGACAGCGGGACGGGGAGACAGCGGGACGGGGAGGTAGCGGGAAGGGGAGACAGCGGGACGGGGAGACAGCGGAACGGGGAGACATCGGGACGGAGAGACAGCGGGATGGGTAGACAGTGGGATGGGGAGACAGCAGGACAGGGAGACAGCAGGACAGGGAGACAGTGGGACGGGGAGACAATGGGACGGGGAGACAGCGGGACAGGGAGACAGTGGGACAGGGAGACAGCAGGAAAGGCAGAGAAGGGACAGGGGGACAGCGGGACAGGGAGACAGCGGGACGGGGAGACAGCAGCACGGGGAGACAGCGGGACGGGGAGACAGCGGGACGGGGAGACAGCGGGACCAGGAACTGCGGGACCAGGAGACTGGAGGACCAGGGAGACAGCGGGACGCAGAGACAGCGGGACGGGGAGACAGTGGGACGGGGAGACAGTGGGACGGGGAGACAGCGGGACAGGGAGACTGTGGGACAGGGAGACAGCAGGACAGGCAGACAAGGGACAGGGGGACAGCGGGACAGGGAGACAGCGGGACGGGGAGACAGCAGCACGGGGAGCCAGAGGGACGGGGAGACAGCGGGACCAGGAACAGCAGGACTGGGAGACGGCGGGACCGGGGAGACAGAGGGGTGGGGAGACGGCGGGACGGGGAGACAGCGAGACGGGGAGACAGTGGGACGGGGAGACAGCGGGACAGGGAGATAGCAGGACATGGAGACATAAGGACAGGGAGCCAGCAGGACAGAGAGACAGCAGGACAGGGAGACAGCAGGACAGGGAACCAGCAGGACAGGAAGACAGCAGGACAGGGAGACAGCAGGACAGGGAGACAGCAGGACGGGGAGACAGCAGGACGGGGAGACAGCGGGGCGGGGAGACAGCGGGACGGAGAGACAGCGGGACGGGTAGACAGAGGGATGGGGAGACAGCAGGACAGGGAGACAGCGGGAACGGGAAGACAGCAGGTTGGGGAGACCGCAGGACAGGGAGACAGTGGGACGGGGAGACAGCGGGACAGGGAGACAGTGGGACAGGGAGACAGCAGGACAATCAGACAAGGGACAGGGGGACAGTGGGACAGGGAGAGAGCGGCACTTGGAGACAGCAGCGTGGGGAGACGGCGGGACGGGGAGACAGCGGGATCAGGAACGGCGGGACAAAGAGACTTCGGGTACGGGGAGACAGCGGAACGGGGAGACAGCGGGTCGGGGAGACAGAGGGACCGGGAGACAGTGGGACATGGAGACAGCAGGACAGGGAGACAGCAGGACAGGGAGACAGCAGGACAGGGAGACAGCAGGACAGGGAGACAGCAGGACAGGGAACCAGCAGGACAGGAAGGCAGCAGGACAGGAAGACAGCAGGAAAGGGAGACAGCTCGACAGAGATACAGCAGGACTGGGAGACAGCAGGACAACTAGACAGCAGAAAAGGGAGACAGCAGGACAGGGGGACAGCAGGACGGGGAGCCAGCACGACAGGGAGACAGCAGCACGGGTAGACAGCAGAACTGGGAGAGAGCGGGACGGGGTGACAGCGGGACGGGGAGACAGTGGGATGGGGAGACAGTGGGACGGGGAGACAGCGGGAAAGGAAGACAGCAGGACATGCACCTAAGGGACAAGAGGACAGCGGAACAGGGAGACAGCAACGGGGAGGCAGCAGGATGGGGAGACAGCGGGAGGGGGGACAGCGGGACAGGCAGACAGCAGGACAAACAAACAGCAGGACAAAGAGACAGCAGGACGGGGAGACAGCAGGACAGGGAGCCAGCAGGACGGGGAGACAATGGGACGGGGAGACAGCGAGACGGGGAGACAGCACGACAGGGAGACAGCACGACAGGGATACAGCAGGAGAGGGAGACAGCAGGATGGGGAGACAGCATGACAGGGAGGCAGAAGGACAGGGAGACGGCGGGATGGGGAGACAGAGGGACGGGGAGACAGCAGGACAGTGAGACTGTGGGACGGGGAGGCAGCGGGACCGAGAAACAGCGGGACAGGGAGACAGCGGGTTAGGGAGACAGCTGGGCAGGGAGACAGCAGAACAGGGAGACAGCAGGACCAGGAGACAGCAGAAAAGGGAGACAGTAGGACAGGGAGACACCTGGGCAGGGAAACAGCAGGACAGGGAACCAGCAGGACAGGAAGACAGCAGGACAGGGAGACAGCGGGACGGGGAGACAGCGGGATGGGGAGACAGCGGGACGGGGAGACAGCGTGACAGGGAGAGAGCAGGACATGCACCCAAGGGACAGGGGGACAGCGGGACAGGAGGACGGCAATGGGGAGACAGCAGGATTGGGAGACAGCGGGATGGGGAGACAGAGGGACGGGGAGACAGCGGGACAGGGAGACAGCAGGACAAAGAGACAGCAGGACAAAGAGACATCAGGACGGGGAGACAGCAGGACAGTGAGCCAGCAGGAGAGGGAGACAGCACGACAGGGAGACAGCAGGACAGGCAGAGGGCAGGACGGAAAGGCAGCATGACACGGAGGCAGCAGGACGGGGAGGCAACAGGATGGGGAGACAGCGGACGGGGAAACTGCGAGACCGGGAGACAGCGGGACAGGGTGACAGCGGGACGGGGAGACAGCGGGACGGGGAGACAGTGAGAGGGGGAGACAGCGGACGGGGAGACAGCGGGACAGGGAGACAGCGGGCAGCGGGACAGGGAGACAGGGGGACAGAGAGACAGCAGGACAGGGAGACAGCAGGACAGGGAGACAGCAGGACAGGGAGCCAGCAGGACAGGGAGACAGCAGGACAGGGAGACAGCAGGACGGGGAGACAGCGGGACGGGGAGACTGCGGGAATGGGAGACAGCAGAACGGGGAGACAGCGGGACGGGGAGACAGCGGGACGGGGAGACAGCGGGATGCGGAGACAGCGGGAAGGGGAGACAGCGTGACTGGGAGACAGGGGGAAGGAGAGACAGAGGGACAGGGAGACAGCAGGACAGGGATCCAGCAGGACAGAAAGAGAGCAGGACGTGGAGACAGCAGGACAGGGAGACAGCACGACAGGGAGACGGCAGGACGGGGAGACAGCAGGACTGGGAGAGTGCGGGACGGGGAGACAGCGGGACGGGGAGGCAGCGGGACAGGGAGACAGCGGGACGGGCATATAGTGGGACAGAGAGACAGCAGTACAGGGAGACGGTGGGATGGGGAGACAGCAGGACGAGGAGACAGCAGGACAGGGAGACGGCAGGACGGGGAGACAGCATGACAGGGAATCAGCAGGACGGGGAGACAACGGGATGGGGAGACAGCGGGACGGGGAAACTGCGAGACCGGGAGACAGCGGGACAGGGTGACAGCGGGACGGGGAGACAGCGGGAAGGAGAGACAGTGAGAGGGGGAGACAGCGGACCGGGAGACAGTGGGACAGGGAGAAAGCAGGACAGGGAGACAGCGGGACAAGGAGACAGCAGGACAGGGAGACAGCACGACAGGAAAACAGCAGGACGGGGAGACAGCAGGACTGAGAGAGAGCGGGACAGGGAGACAGCAGGACGGTGAGACAGCGGGACGGGGAGACAGCAAGACAGGGAGGCAGCGGGACGGGGAGACAGCGGGACCAGGAACAGGACTGGGAGACGGCGGGACCAGGGAGACAGCGGGACGGGGAGACAGCGGACGGGGAGACAGCAGGATTGGGAGACAGTGGGATGGGGAGACAGCAGGACAGGCAGACAAGGGACAGGGGGACAGTGGGACAGGGAGACAGCGGGACGGGGGGACAGCAGCACGGGGAGACAGCGAGACGGGGAGACAGCGGGACCAGGAACAGCAGGACAGGGAGACGGTGGGACCGGGGAGACAGCGGGACGGGGAGACAGCGGGACGGGGAGACAGCAGGATGGGGAGACAGCGGGAAAGGCAGACAAGGGATAGGGGGACAGCGGGACAGGGAGACAGCAGGACAGGGAGACAGCAGGACAGGGAGACAGCAGGACAGGGAACCAGCAGGACAGGAAGACAGCAGGACAGGAAGACAGCAGGACGGGGAGACAGCGGGACGGGGAGACAGCGTGACGGGGAGGTAGCGGGAAGGGGAGACAGCGGGACGGGGAGACAGCGGAACGGGAAGACATCGGGACGGAGAGACAGCGGGATGGGTAGACAGTGGGATGGGGAGACAGCAGGACAGGGAGACAGCAGGACAGGGAGACAGTGGGACGGGGAGACAATGGGACGGGGAGACAGCGGGACAGGGAGACAGTGGGACAGGGAGACAGCAGGAAAGGCAGAGAAGGGACAGGGGGACAGCGGGACAGGGAGACAGCGGGACGGGGAGACAGCAGCACGGGGAGACAGCGGGACGGGGAGACAGCGGGACCAGGAACTGCGGGACCAGGAGACTGGAGGACCAGGGAGACAGCGGGACGCAGAGACAGCGGGACGGGGAGACAGCGGGACGGGGAGACAGTGGGACGGGGAGACAGCGGGACAGGGAGACTGTGGGACAGGGAGACAGCAGGACAGGCAGACAAGGGACAGGGGGACAGCGGGACAGGGAGACAGCGGGACGGGGAGACAGCAGCACGGGGAGCCAGAGGGACGGGGAGACAGCGGGACCAGGAACAGCAGGACTGGGAGACGGCGGGACCGGGGAGACAGAGGGGTGGGGAGACGGCGGGACGGGGAGACAGCGAGACGGGGAGACAGTGGGACGGGGAGACAGCGGGACAGGGAGATAGCAGGACATGGAGACATAAGGACAGGGAGCCAGCAGGACAGAGAGACAGCAGGACAGGGAGACAGCAGGACAGGGAACCAGCAGGACAGGAAGACAGCAGGACAGGGAGACAGCAGGACAGGGAGACAGCAGGACGGGGAGACAGCAGGACGGGGAGACAGCGGGGCGGGGAGACAGCGGGACGGAGAGACAGCGGGACGGGTAGACAGAGGGATGGGGAGACAGCAGGACAGGGAGACAGCGGGAACGGGAAGACAGCAGGTTGGGGAGACCGCAGGACAGGGAGACAGTGGGACGGGGAGACAGCGGGACAGGGAGACAGTGGGACAGGGAGACAGCAGGACAATCAGACAAGGGACAGGGGGACAGTGGGACAGGGAGAGAGCGGCACTTGGAGACAGCAGCGTGGGGAGACGGCGGGACGGGGAGACAGCGGGATCAGGAACGGCGGGACAAAGAGACTTCGGGTACGGGGAGACAGCGGAACGGGGAGACAGCGGGTCGGGGAGACAGAGGGACCGGGAGACAGTGGGACATGGAGACAGCAGGACAGGGAGACAGCAGGACAGGGAGACAGCAGGACAGGGAGACAGCAGGACAGGGAGACAGCAGGACAGGGAACCAGCAGGACAGGAAGGCAGCAGGACAGGAAGACAGAAGGAAAGGGAGACAGCTCGACAGAGATACAGCAGGACTGGGAGACAGCAGGACAACTAGACAGCAGAAAAGGGAGACAGCAGGACAGGGGGACAGCAGGACGGGGAGCCAGCACGACAGGGAGACAGCAGCACGGGTAGACAGCAGAACTGGGAGAGAGCGGGACGGGGTGACAGCGGGACGGGGAGACAGTGGGATGAGGAGACAGTGGGACGGGGAGACAGCGGGAAAGGAAGACAGCAGGACATGCACCCAAGGGACAAGGGGACAGCGGAACAGGGAGACAGCAACGGGGAGGCAGCAGGATGGGGAGACAGCGGGAGGGGGGACAGCGGGACAGGCAGACAGCAGGACAAACAAACAGCAGGACAAAGAGACAGCAGGACGGGGAGACAGCAGGACAGGGAGCCAGCAGGACGGGGAGACAATGGGACGGGGAGACAGCGAGACGGGGAGACAGCACGACAGGGAGACAGCACGACAGGGATACAGCAGGAGAGGGAGACAGCAGGATGGGGAGACAGCATGACAGGGAGGCAGCAGGACAGGGAGACGGCGGGATGGGGAGACAGAGGGACGGGGAGACAGCAGGACAGTGAGACTGTGGGACGGGGAGGCAGCGGGACCGAGAAACAGCGGGACAGGGAGACAGCGGGTTAGGGAGACAGCTGGGCAGGGAGACAGCAGAACAGGGAGACAGCAGGACCAGGAGACAGCAGAACAGGGAGACAGTAGGACAGGGAGACACCTGGGCAGGGAAACAGCAGGACAGGGAACCAGCAGGACAGGAAGACAGCAGGACAGGGAGACAGCGGGACGGGGAGACAGCGGGATGGGGAGACAGCGGGACGGGGAGACAGCGTGACAGGGAGAGAGCAGGACATGCACCCAAGGGACAGGGGGACAGCGGGACAGGAGGACGGCAATGGGGAGACAGCAGGATTGGGAGACAGCGGGATGGGGAGACAGAGGGACGGGGAGACAGCGGGACAGGGAGACAGCAGGACAAAGAGACAGCAGGACAAAGAGACATCAGGACGGGGAGACAGCAGGACAGTGAGCCAGCAGGAGAGGGAGACAGCACGACAGGGAGACAGCAGGACAGGCAGAGGGCAGGACGGAAAGGCAGCATGACACGGAGGCAGCAGGACGGGGAGGCAACAGGATGGGGAGACAGCGGACGGGGAAACTGCGAGACCGGGAGACAGCGGGACAGGGTGACAGCGGGACGGGGAGACAGCGGGACGGGGAGACAGTGAGAGGGGGAGACAGCGGACGGGGAGACAGCGGGACAGGGAGACAGCGGGCAGCGGGACAGGGAGACAGGGGGACAGAGAGACAGCAGGACAGGGAGACAGCAGGACAGGGAGACAGCAGGACAGGGAGCCAGCAGGACAGGGAGACAGCAGGACAGGGAGACAGCAGGACGGGGAGACAGCGGGACGGGGAGACTGCGGGAATGGGAGACAGCGGAACGGGGAGACAGCGGGACGGGGAGACAGCGGGTTCGGGGAGACAGCGGGATGGGGAGACAGCGGGAAGGGGAGACAGCGTGACTGGGAGACAGGGGGAAGGAGAGACAGAGGGACAGGGAGACAGCAGGACAGGGATCCAGCAGGACAGAAAGACAGCAGGACGGGGAGACAGCAGGACAGGGAGACAGCACGACAGGGAGACGGCAGGACGGGGAGACAGCAGGACTGGGAGAGTGCGGGACGGGGAGACAGCGGGACGGGGAGGCAGCGGGACAAGGAGACAGCGGGACGGGCATATAGTGGGACAGGGAGACAGCAGTACAGGGAGACGGTGGGATGGGGAGACAGCAGGACGAGGAGACAGCAGGACAGGGAGACGGCAGGACGGGGAGACAGCATGACAGGGAATCAGCAGGACGGGGAGACAACGGGATGGGGAGACAGCGGGACGGGGAAACTGCGAGACCGGGAGACAGCGGGACAGGGTGACAGCGGGACGGGGAGACAGCGGGACGGAGAGACAGTGAGAGGGGGAGACAGCGGACCGGGAGACAGTGGGACAGGGAGAAAGCAGGACAGGGAGACAGCGGGACAAGGAGACAGCAGGACAGGGAGACAGCACGACAGGAAAACAGCAGGACGGGGAGACAGCAGGACTGAGAGAGAGCGGGACAGGGAGACAGCAGGACGGTGAGACAGCGGGACGGGGAGACAGCAAGACAGGGAGGCAGCGGGACGGGGAGACAGCGGGACCAGGAACAGGACTGGGAGACGGCGGGACCAGGGAGACAGCGGGACGGGGAGACAGCGGACGGGGAGACAGCAGGATTGGGAGACAGTGGGATGGGGAGACAGCGGGACCGGGAGATAGCAGGACATGGAGACATAAGGACAGGGAGCCAGCAGGACAGAGAGACAGCAGGACAGGGAGACAGCAGGACAGGGAACCAGCAGGACAGGAAGACAGCAGGACTGGGAGACAGCAGGACGGGGAGACAGTGGAACGGGGAGACAGCGGGACAGGGAGACAGTGGGACAGGGAGACAGCAGGACAGGCAGACAAGGGACAGGAGGACAGCGGGACAGGGAGACAACGGGACGGGGAGACTGTGGGACGGGGAGACAGCGGGACAGGGAGACAGCAGGACAGGCAGACAAGGGACAGGGGGACAGTGGGACAGGGAGACAGCGGGACGGGGGGACAGCAGCACGGGGAGACAGCGAGACGGGGAGACAGCGGGACCAGGAACAGCAGGACAGGGAGACGGTGGGACCGGGGAGACAGCGGGACGGGGAGACAGCGGGACGGGGAGACAGCAGGATGGGGAGACAGCGGGAAAGGCAGACAAGGGATAGGGGGACAGCGGGACAGGGAGACAGCAGGACAGGGAGACAGCAGGACAGGGAGACAGCAGGACAGGGAGCCAGCAGGACAGAGAGACAGCAGGAGAGGGAGACAGCAGGACAGGGAACCAGCAGGACAGGAAGACAGCAGGACAGGGAGACAGCAGGACAGGGAGACAGCAGGACGGGGAGACAGCGGGACGGGGATACAGCTTGACGGGGAGATAGCGGGAAGGGGAGACAGCGGGACGGGGAGACAGCGGAACTTGGAGACAGCAGGACGGAGAGACAGCGGGATGGGTAGAAAGTGGGATGGGGAGACAGCAGGACAGGGAGACAGCAGGACAGGGAGACAGTGGGACGGGGAGACAATGGGATGGGGAGACAGCGGGACAGGGAGACAGTGGGACAGGGAGACAGCAGGACAGGCAGACAAGGGACAGGGGGACAGCGGGACAGGGAGACAGCGGGACGGGGAGACAGCAGCACGGGGAGACAGCGGGACGGGGAGACAGCGGGAGCAGGAACAGCAGGACTGGGAGACGGCGGGACCGGGGAGACAGCGGGACGGGGAGAGAGCGAAACGGGGAGACAGCAGGATGGGGAGACAGTGGGATGGGGAGACAGCGGGACCGGGAGATAGCGGGACATGGGGACATAAGACAGGGAGCCAGCAGGACAGAGAGACACCAGGACAGGGAGACAGCAGGACAGGGAACCAGCAGGACAGGAAGACAGCAGGACAGGGAGACAGAAGGACAGGGAGACAGCAGGACAGGGAGACAGCGGGACGGGGAGACAGTGGGACGGGGAGACAGCGGGACAGGGAGACAGTGGCACAGGGAGACAGCAGGACAGGCAGACAAGGGACAGATGGACAGCAGGACAGGGAGACGGCGGGACGGGGAGACAGCAGCACGGGGAGACAGCGAGACGGGGAGACAGCGGGACCAGGAACAGCAGGACCGGGAGACGGCGGGACCGGTGAGACAGCGGGAGCAGGAACAGCAGGACTGGGAGACAGCGGGACGGGGAGACAGCAGGACGGGGAGACAGCGGGACGGGGAGACAGCAGGACGGGGAGACAGCGGGACAGGGAGAGAGCAGGACATGCACCCAAGGGACAGGGGGAAAGCGGGACAGGAGGACGGCAATGGGGAGACAGCAGGATTGGGAGAGAGCGGGATGGGGAGACAGAGGGACGGGGAGACAGTGGGACAGGGAGACAGCAGGACAAAGAGACAGCAGGACAAAGAGACATCAGGACGGGGAGACAGCAGGACAGTGAGTCAGCAGGAGAGGGAGACAGCACGACAGGGAGACAGCCGGACAGGCTGAGGGCAGGACGGAAAGGCAGCATGACAGGGTGGCAGCAGGACGGGGAGACAACAGGATGGGGAGACAGCGGACGGGGAAACTGCGAGACCGGGAGACAGCGGGACAGGGTGACAGCGGGACGGGGAGACTGCGGGACGGGGAGACAGTGAGAGGGGGAGACAGCGGACCGGGAGACAGCGGGACAGGGAGACAGCGGGACAGCGGGACAGGGAGACAGGGGGACAGAGAGACAGCAGGACAGGGAGACAGCAGGACAGGGAGACAGCAGGACAGGAAGCCAGCAGGACAGGGAGACATCAGGACAGGGAGACAGCAGGACGGGGAGACAGCGGGACGGGGAGACTGCGGGACTGGGAGACAGCGGAACGGGGAGACAGCGGGACGGGGAGACAGCGTGACGGGGAGACAGCGGGACGGGGAGACAGCGGGACGGGGAGACAGCGTGACTGGGAGACAGGGGGAAGGGGAGACAGCGGGACAGGGAGACAGCAGGACAAGGATCCAGCAGGACAGAAAGACAGCAGGACAGGGAGACAGCAGGACAGGGAGACAGCACGACAGGGAGACGGCAGAACGGGGAGACAGTAGGACTGGGAGAGAGCGGGATGGGGAGACAGCGGGACGGGGAGACAGCGGGACAGGGAGACAGCGGGACGGGCATATAGTGGGACAGGGAGACAGCAGTACAGGGAGACGGTGGGATGGGGAGACAGCGGGACGGGTAGACAGCAGGACAGGGAGACCGCAGGACGGGGAGACAGCATGACAGGGAATAAGCAGGACGGGGAGACAACGGGATGGTGAGACAGCGGGACGGGGAAACTGCGAGACCGGGAGACAGTGGGACAGGGTGACAGCGGGACGGGGAGACAGCGGGACGGAGAGACAGTGAGAGGGGGAGACAGCGGACCGGGAGACAGCGGGACAGGGAGAAAGCAGGACAGGGAGACAGCGGGACAAGGAGACAGCAGGACAGGGAGCCAGCAGGACAGAGAGACAGCAGGAGAGGGAGACAGCAGGACAGGGAACCAGCAGGACAGGAAGACAGCAGGACAGGGAGACAGCAGGACAGGGAGACAGCAGGACGGGGAGACAGCGGGACGGGGATACAGCTTGACGGGGAGATAGCGGGAAGGGGAGACAGCGGGACGGGGAGACAGCGGAACTTGGAGACAGCAGGACGGAGAGACAGCGGGATGGGTAGAAAATGGGATGGGGAGACAGCAGGACAGGGAGACAGCAGGACAGGGAGACAGTGGGACGGGGAGACAATGGGATGGGGAGACAGCGGGACAGGGAGACAGTGGGACAGGGAGACAGCAGGACAGGCAGAGAAGGGACAGGGGGACAGGGGGACAGGGAGACAGCGGGACGGGGAGACAGCAGCATGGGGAGACAGCGGGACGGGGAGACAGAGGGACCAGGAATTGCAGGACCAGGAGACAGCAGGACCAGGGAGACAGCGGGACGCGGAGACAGCGGGACGGGGAGACAGCGGGACAGGGAGACAGTGGGACGGGGAGACAGCGGGACAGGGAGACTGTGGGACAGGGAGACAGCAGGACAGGCAGACAAGGGACAGGGGGACAGCGGGACAGGGAGACAGCGGGATGGGGAGACAGCAGCACGGGGAGCCAGCGGGACGGGGAGACAGCGGGACCAGGAACAGCAGGACTGGTAGACGGCGGGACCGGGGAGACAGCGGGACGGGGAGACAGCGGGACGGGGAGACAGCAAGACGGGGAGACAGTTGGACGGGGAGACAGCGGGACAGGGAGATAGCGGGACATGGAGACATAAGGACAGGGAGCCAGCAGGACAGAGAGACAGCAGGACAGGGAGACAGCAGGACAGGGAACCAGCAGGACAGGAAGACAGCAGGACAGGGAGACAGCAGGACAGGGAGACAGCAGGACAGTGAGACGGCAGGACGGGGAGACAGAGGGACAGGGAGACAGTGGCACCGGGAGACAGCAGGACAGGCAGACAAGGGACAGATGGACAGCAGGACAGGGAGACGGCGGGACGGGGAGACAGCAGCACGGGGAGACAGCGAGACGGGGAGACAGCGGGACCAGGAACAGCAGGACCGGGAGACGGCGGGACCGGGGAGACAGCGGGACGGGGAGACAGCGGGATGGGGAGACAGCAGGACGGGGAGACAGCGGGACAGGGAAAGAGCAGGACATGCACCCAAGGGACAGGGGGACAGCGGGACAGGAGGACGGCAATGGGGAGACAGCAGGATTGGGAGACAGCGGGATGGGGAGACAGAGGGACGGGGAGACAGTGGGACAGGGAGACAGCAGTACAAAGAGACAGCAGGACAAAGAGACATCAGGACGGGGAGACAGCAGGACAGTGAGCCAGCAGGAGAGGGAGACAGCACGACAGGGAGACAGCCGGACAGGCTGAGGGCAGGACGGAAAGGCAGCATGACAGGGAGGCAGCAGGACGGGGAGACAACAGGATGGGGAGACAGCGGACGGGGAAACTGCGAGACCGGGAGACAGCGGGACAGGGTGACAGCGGGACGGGGAGACTGCGGGACGGGGAGACAGTGAGAGGGGGAGACAGCGGACCGGGAGACAGCGGGACAGGGAGACAGCGGGACAGCGGGACAGGGAGACAGGGGGACAGAGAGACAGCAGGACAGGGAGACAGCAGGACAGGGATACAGCAGGACAGGAAGCCAGCAGGACAGGGAGACAGCAGGACAGGGAGACAGCAGGACGGGGAGACAGCGGGACGGGGAGACTGCGGGACTGGGAGACAGCGGAACGGGGAGACAGCGGGACGGGGAGACAGCGTGACGGGGAGACAGCGGGACGGGGAGACAGCGGGACGGGGAGACAGCGTGACTGGGAGACAGGGGGAAGGGGAGACAGCGGGACAGGGAGACAGCAGGACAGGGAGACAGCAGGACAGGGAGACAGCACGACAGGGAGACGGCAAAACGGGGAGACAGCAGGACTGGGAGAGAGCGGGATGGGGAGACAGCGGGACGGGGAGACAGCGGGACAGGGAGACAGCGGGACGGGCATATAGTGGGACAGGGAGACAGCAGTACAGGGAGACGGTGGGATGGGGAGACAGCGGGACGGGTAGACAGCAGGACAGTGAGACGGCAGGACGGGGAGACAGCATGACAGGGAATAAGCAGGACGGGGAGACAACGGGATGGTGAGACAGCGGGACGGGGAAACAGCGAGACCGGGAGACAGCGGGACAGGGTGACAGCGGGACGGGGAGACAGCGGGACGGAGAGACAGTGAGAGGGGGAGACAGCGGACCGGGAGACAGCGGGACAGGGGGAAAGCAGGACAGGGAGACAGCGGGACAAGGAGACAGCAGGACAGGGAGCCAGCAGGACAGAGAGACAGCAGGACAGGGAGACAGCAGGACGGGGAGACAGCGGGACGGGGATACAGCTTGACGGGGAGATAGCGGGAAGGGGAGACAGCGGGACGGGTAGACAGCGGAACGGGGAGACAGCGGGACGGGGAGACAATGGGATGGGGAGACAGCGGGACAGGGAGACAGTGGGACAGGGAGACAGCAGGACAGGCAGAGAAGGGACAGGGTGACAGGGGGACAGGGAGACAGCGGGACGGGGAGACAGCAGCATGGGGAGACAGCGGGACGGGGAGACAGAGGGACCAGGAATTGCGGGACCAGGAGACAGCAGGACCAGGGAGACAGCGGGACGCGGAGACAGCGGGACGGGGAGACAGCGGGACAGGGAGACAGTGGGACGGGGAGACAGCGGGACAGGGAGACTGTGGGACAGGGAGACAGCAGGACAGGCAGACAAGGGACAGGGGGACAGCGGGACAGGGAGACAGCGGTATGGGGAGACAGCAGCACGGGGAGCCAGCGGGACGGGGAGAAAGCGGGACCAGGAACAGCAGGACTGGTAGACGGCGGGACCGGGGAGACAGCGGGACGGGGAGACAGCGGGACGGGGAGACAGCAAGACGGGGAGACAGTTGGACGGGGAGACAGCGGGACAGGGAGATAGCGGGACATGGAGACATAAGGACAGGGAGCCAGCAGGACAGAGAGACAGCAGGACAGGGAGACAGCAGGACAGGGAACCAGCAGGACAGGAAGACAGCAGGACAGGGAGACAGCAGGACAGGGAGACAGCAGGAAGGGGAGACAGCAGGACGGGGAGACGGCAGGACGGGGAGACAGAGGGACGGTGAGATAGCGGAAAGGGGAGACAGCGGGACGGGGAGACAGCGGGACGGGGAGACAGCGGGACGGAGAGACAGCGGGACGGGTAGACAGAGGGATGGGGACAGCAGGACAGGGAGACAGCACGACAGAGAGACAGCAGGACAGGGAGACAGCGGGACGGGGAGAGAGTGGGACGGGGAGACAGCGGGACGGGGAGACAGTGGGCAGGGAAACAGCAGGACAGGCAGACAAGGGTCAGGGGGACAGCGGGACAGGGAGACAGCGGCACGGGGAGACAGCAGCACGGGGAGCCAGTGGGACGGGGAGACAGCAGGACCAGGAGACAGCGGGAACGGGAAGACAACGGGACGGGGAGACAGCGGGACAGGGAGACAGTGGGTCGGGGAGATAGTGGGACCGGGAGACAGCGGGGCATGGAGACAGCAGGACAGGGAGCCAGCAGGACAGGGAGACCGCAGGACAGGGAGGCAGCACGACAAGGAGACAGCAGGACGGGGAGACAGCAGGACTGGGAGAGAGCAGGACGGGGAGACAGCGGGACGGGGAGACAGCAGGATAGGGGAGACAGCCAGATGGGGAGACAGCGGGACAGGGTGACAGCAGGACATTCACCCAAGGGATAGGGGGACAGCGGGACAGGGAGAGAACAGGACAAAGAGAGAGCAGGACAAAGAGACATCAGGACGGGGAGACAGCAGGACAGTGAGCCAGCAGGAGAGGGAGACAGCACGACAAGGAGACAGCAGGACAGGCAGACGGCGGGATGGGGAGACAGAGGGACGGGGAGACAGCAGGACAGTGAGACTGTGGGACGGGGAGACAGCGGGACGAAGAGACAGTGGGACAGGGAGACAGCGGGTTAGTGAGACAGCTGGGCAGGGAGACAGCAGGACAGGGAGACAGCAGGACCAGGAGACAGCAGAACAGGGAGACAGTAGGACAGGGAGACAGCTGGGCAGGGAGACAGCAGGACAGGGAACCAGCAGGACAGGAAGACAGCAGGACAAGGAGACAGCAGGACAGGGAGACAGCGGGACGGGGAGACAGCGGGATGGGGCGACAGCGGGACGGGGAGACAGCGTGACAGGGAGAGAGCAGGACATGCATCCAAGGGACAGGGGGACAGCGGGACAGGGAGACAGCAACGGGGAGCAGCAGGACGGGGAGACAACGGGATGGGGAGACAGCGGACGGGGAAACTGCGAGACCGGGAGACTGCGGGACAGGGTGACAGCGGGACGGGGAGACAGCGGGACGGGGAGACAGTGAGAGGGGGAGACAGCGGACCGGGAGACAGCGGGACAGGGAGACAGCGGGACAGCGGGACAGGGAGACAGGGGGACAGAGAGACAGCAGGACAGGGAGACAGCAGGACAGGGAGACACCAGGACAGGGAGCCAGCAGGACAGGGAGACAGCAGGACAGGGAGACAGCAGGACGGGGGACAGCGGGACGGGGAGACTGCGGGACTGGGAGACAGCGGAACGGGGAGACAGCGGGACGGGGAGACAGCGGGACGGGGAGACAGTGGGACGGGGAGACAGCGGGACGGGGAGACAGCGTGACTGTGAGACAGGGGGAAGGGGAGACAGCGGGACAGGGAGACAGCAGGACAGGGATCCAGCAGGACAGAAAGACAGCAGGACAGGGAGACAGCAGGACAGGGAGACAGCACGACAGGGAGACAGCAGGACGGGGAGACAGCGGGACAGGGAGACAGCGGGACGGGCATATAGTGGGACAGGGAGACAGCAGTACAGGGAGATGGTGGGATGGGGAGACAGCGGGACGGGGAGACAGCAGGACAGGGAATTAGCAGGGCGGGGAGACAACGGGATGGGGAGACAGCGGGACGGGGAAACTGCGAGACCGGGAGACAGTGGGACAGGGTGACAGCGGGATGGGGAGACAGCGGGATGGGGAGACAGTGAGAGGGGGAGACAGCGGACCGGGAGACAGCGGGACAGGGAGACAGCGGGACAGGGAGACAGCGGGACAAGGAGACAGCAGGACAGGGAGACAGCACGACAGGAAAACAGCAGGACGGGGAGACAGCAGGACTGGGAGAGAGCGGGACAGGGAGACAGCAGGACGGTGAGACAGCGGGACGGGGAGACAGCATGACAGGGAGGCAGCAGGACGGGGAGACAGAGGGACGGGGAAACTGCGGGACAGGGAGACAGCGGGACGGGGAGACAGCGGGACGGGGAGACAGCGAGACTGGGAAACAGGGGGAAGGGGAGACAGAGGGACGGGGAGACAGCGGGACCGGGAGACAGTGGGACGGAGAGACAGTGAGAGCGGGAGACAGCGGGACGGGGAGACAGCGGGACAGGGAGACAGCAGGACAGGGAACCAGCAGGACAGGAAGACAGCAGGACAGGGAGACAGCAGGACAGGGAGACAGCACGACAGGGAGACAGCAAGACTGGGAGACAGCAGGACTGGGAGAGAGCGGGACGGGGAGAGAGCGGGACGCTGAGAGAGCGGGACGGGGAGACAGCGGGACGGAGAGACAGCGGGACCGGGAGGCAGTGGGACGGAGAGACAGCGAGAGCGGGAGACAGCGGGACGGGGAGACATCGGGACAGGGAGACAGCGGGACAGGGAGACAGCGGTACAGGGAGACAGCGGGACAGGGAGGCAGCGGGACAGGGAGACAGCAGGACAGGGAGACAGCGGGACCGGCAGACAGCAGGACAGGCAGACAGCAGGACAGGCAGGCAGCAGGACAGGCAGACAGTTGGACAGGGAGACAGCAGGACAGGGAGACAGCAATACAGGGAGACAGCAGGACATGGAGACAGCAGGACTGGGAGAGAGCGGGACGGGGAGACAGCGGGACGCTGAGACAGCGGGACGGGTAGACAGCGGGACGGAGAGACAGCGGGACCGGGAGGCAGTGGGACGGAGAGACAGCGAGAGCGGGAGACAGCGGGACGGGGAGACAGCGGGACAGGGAGACAGCGGGACAGGGAGACAGCGGTACAGGGAGACAGCGGGACAGGGAAACAGCAGGACAGGGAAACAGCAGGACAGGGAAACTGCAGTAGAGGGAAACAGCAGTAAGGGAAACAGCAGTACAGGGAAAGAGCAGTAATGGAAAGAGCAGTAAGGGAAAAAGCAGTTCTAGTAACATTTGTATGATGTATTTTTAAGGCCAAGATACAAATAATTAACGAACTTCCTGAAGGAACTCGTGGAGGCTATAGAATCAGTGATGAGTCAAGTATGCCTTAGTAGTTGATGAGTTGACTTGTAATTTACCAGTAAATTTATTGATTTAATTTGCAGGCGGAGTTCATTATAAATAACTTTCCCATAACACAAGGTTGCTTTTTTATTCAGGGTGGTGTTGGTGGGCTCTAAATGAATGTTTCCTTTATATCTGGTGTTACAGGAGTGAATATTTTCATTTTTCTGGAAGAGAGTGAGATTTTCCATTGAGTAGTATTTCACAAACACAGTTATCTCATACACATAAATGCATGGCACTGTGAGGTTTTCTACCTATTTAAAGAGTGGTCTACAGGTTTTGTTCCATTTTACACTTCCATTATTGTTAAAATTCTTTTTTGTAGCCTAAACAGCTTTTGGCTAAAATAATAGTTACCCCAGAAAATAATTCCATATTTCAGTTATGAGCAATTATAGGCATACTACACAGTTTTCATAGAATCTTTGTTGCAGCATTCCTCCAATATTCTCATTAAGTAGCATGCAGTGCTTAATTTCTTACAGACTTTTTTAATATGCATCCCCATTAAAGATTATCTTGGAGCTATACTCACAAGAACTTAATGTTGTCTACATTCTGAAGGTCTGTCAGATATCTTAGTCTGAACAGTTTGCTCACCTTACTTCACAGTATAGAAGTATAGTTCCACTGTATTACTTCCATTTATTTCCAATTTGTTATGACTTAACCAGTTTTCATTATTGTTTAGTGTCTCCGTGGTAGACCTATGAAGCATTTCCAATTCATTCCCACTCACTAGCACACTTGTATCATCAGTAAACTGGATGACGTTCTTGCAGAATTTGTTTAGGTCATTCACATTTAACAGAAATAGAAGAAGTCACAGAACTGAACCTTGTGGCACTCCATATTCAATAGTTTCATTGTCTGAATAATTCTGATGTTTGATGTTGCACTTCAACCACTTGATTTTGCCACTTATGTATGACTTCATCCAGTTGTTAGATGTCCCTATAATACACATGTTGTCAAGCTTAGGCAATAGTTTTGTGTGATATATGATATCCAAAGTCTTAGACAGATCTGCAATATTCCTATGACATTTTCGCCTCATCTAGTTTCTGAAGTACTTCACTTAATACACTCCTGGAAATGGAAAAAAGAACACATTGACACCGGTGTGTCAGACCCACCATACTTGCTCCGGACACTGCGAGAGGGCTGTACAAGCAATGATCACACGCACGGCACAGCGGACACACCAGGAACCGTGGTGTTGGCTGCCGAATGGCGCTAGTTGCTCAGCATTTGTGCACCGCCGCCGTTAGTGTCAGCCAGTTTGCCGTGGCATACGGAGCTCCATCGCTGTCTTTAACACTGACAGCATGCCGCGACAGCGTGGACGTGAACCATATGTGCAGTTGACGGACTTTGAGCAAGGGCAAATAGTGGGCATGCGGGAGGCCGGGTGGACGAACCGCTGAATTGCCCAACACGTGGGGCGTGAGGTCTCCACAGTACATCGATGTTGTCCCCAGTGGTCGGCGGAAGGTGCACATGCCCGTCAACCTGGGACCGGACCGCAGCGACGCACGGATGCACGCCAAGACCGTAGGATCCTACAAAGTGCCGTAGGGGACCGCACAGCCACTTACCAGCAAATTAGGGACACTGTTGCTCCTGGGGTATCGGCGAGGACCATTCGCGACCGTCTCCATGAAGCTGGGCTACGGTCCCATACACCGTTAGGCCGTCTTCCGCTCACGCCCCAACATCGTGCAGCCCGCCTCCAGTAGTGTCGCAACAGGCGTGAATGGAGGGACGAATGGAGACGTGTCGTCTTCAGCGATGAGAGTCGCTTCTGCCTTGGTGCCAATGATGGTCGTATGCGTGTTTGGCGCCATGCAGGTGAGCGCCACAATCAGGACTGCATACGACCGAGGCACACAGGGCCAACACCCGGCATCATGGTGTGGGGAGCGATCTCCTACACTGGCCGTACACCTCTGGTGATCGTCGAGGGGACACTGAATAGTGCACGGTACATCCAAACCGTCTTCGAACCCATAGTTCTACCATTCCTAGACCGGCAAGGGAACTTGCTGTTCCACCAGGACAATGCATGTCCGCATGTATCCCATGCCACCCAACGTGCTCTGGAATGTGTAAGTCAACTACCCTGGCCAGCAAGATCTCCGGATCTGTCCCCCATTGAGCACGTTTGGAACTGGATGAAGCATCGTCTAACGCGGTCTGCACGTCCAGCACGAACGCTGGTCCAACTGAGGCACCAGGTGGAAATGGCATGGCAAGCCATTCCACAGGACTACATCCAGCATCTGTATGGTCGTATCCATGGGAGAATAGCAGCCTGCATTGCTGCAAAAGGTGGATATACACTGTACTAGTGCCGACATTGTGCATGCTCTGTTGGCTGTGTCTATGTGCCAGTGGTTCTGTCAGTGTGATCATGTGATGTATCTGACACCAGGAATGTGTCAATAAAGTTTCCCCTTCCTGGAACAATATATTCATGGTGTTCTTATTTCAATTTCCAGGAGTGTAGTTCAAAAATTGCTGTATCAGTTGATTGGCCTTTCCAGAAACCATGTCATGCTGTGGATAGTATTTTGTGCTGTTCCAGAAAATCTACTATTCTTCCTTGAATTTTTTTATTTTTTTTTTATTTTTGAGGGTACAGATAGTGGCCTGTAGTTACCTGCTTCATTCTTTTTACCTTTTTGAATAGTGGTTTGAGCTTAACTGTTTTTAGGCATGATGGGAAAATTCTGTTTCGAAAGGAACTATTAGAAAGGTGAGCTAATTAGTCAGTAATGAGATCTCCACATATTTTACTAAGGCTGTCTGGGATGCCGTCTATTCCAGTGGAACAATTCATTTTTAAAGTTCTGATAACTGACAGGGCTTCTTTCTGGGTTGTTGGAAAGACAAACAGTGAAGGAGGATGATGGTACTTACAGATGATAATGGGCAGTTTGTATTGCAAGGTTCGATTTCAGTGATTAATTGTTCACTTATGTTGCTAAACAAGTACTGCACTCATTTGCTATTTCTTTCTTTGTTGCTACGATTCAATTTAATATAGATTCTGTGCACTGACAACCATTTTCAGTGATTGTGTCCGATTGCCATGATCATCAGTGGAGAAGGTCGAGGTACGTGCAACATAGAATGGCCTAGTTTCCTACAAATGCAACTATCTGTTGCCTCAGTGGGTGACTGTTTTGGACACAATTATCCATCTGTAGTTCATTATTCTCTGGAACCTTCTAAAATCTCAACTACAGATGGAAACCAGTGTCTGAAACTGTCATCTACTGAGGGAAAAGATAATCACAGATTGCAGTCTCAGGATGCCTGTCTGTGGACCAGCCCAGTCCATCTTATCCACTAGCGATAGTGGCAATCAGTTGCAATCACTGAATAACAAACAATATTGTGGGGCATTCCACGTATGGTTTGGCTGTGTACAAAGTCTTATTTGCTGCCATAAGGGGTGGCCTAGTGACGGGTTCCAGTGCCTGTAACTTCGATGTCCTGTAGCATCACTGAAAGATATTTCTGGACACAGGTTCCTATCCTCCGTTTGTTCCTCTGGACATCCTTTACAGCCCCTCCAAGTTTGACACAACATTTCTGGGACATCCTGAACAAATTTTTGAAATTAGTACTCCTTAAAAGGATCAGTCAAACAATGCTACAGAACAAGCCAGCTTTTGCTCCAAATGAAGCTGTGGAGACCAAGTACAGGCCCTCATGTCACATGCATAACTGTGTTTCCAGAAGAAAGTGTAAATGTCTTAGGCTTTCATCGGCCCATGATACCATCTGGATACAAGGCCTACTCTGTAAACCAATGAAGACAATCTACAGCCAGAAAGTAACAAAGCTTGTTGAAAACTGACTTAACAGCAGGTTTCAGGTCATCATCCTATATAAAATGAGCTGCAAGTAATTCCCCTAAAATGGTTTACCCCAAGGCTCAATATCAGAGCCACTGCTCTTCACTCTTTTCACTTTGGAGGAGCCAGAAACAATTTGTGAGAAATTTGGTTTTGTTGACCATTGAGCCATAGGAAAAAAAGGCACAGTTTTTTGTTTTTGGAAATAGTGATAGAAACCCTGCCCTCTCAGTTTCTGCAATGACAGAAAACTTCTGAAAATGGAGTCTTACACTTAATGCTGCTAGGAAGGCAATTCTGACAACACAGGGAGAATGCAACCGATACCCAAACTGTCATCTCCATGGATGCTGAAATTTAGGTGCCTATCCATTGGGGGAGAAGCATAACTGTATGTGGCTATTGCTTTTGGCTGGAACTCCTGATAAGGCATCACGGTGAATGTGTAGCAGAGTGAAACTAAAGTTCTCAGCTGGTGGTCATGATGTTCTGGAAATCTCTCCAGACCACGATGCATGAATTTTAACACTAAAGGGTTTTTGTACTCAAACAAAGATTATATATAATTACAAACTATGTATAAAAGCTAAGGCAACAGTACTTTAAGGTTTCTTAAACATCATTACATAATAAGATTGGCAGGATGTTTAGAGTGTCAACAATGTATATGACAAATATAATGCCTGTTTGGGTGGCCGAGCGGTTCTAAGCAATACAGTCTGGAACCGCGAGACCGCTGCAGTCGCAGGTTCAAATCTTGCCTCAGTCATGGATGTGTGTGATGTCCTTAGGTTAGTTAGGTTTGAGTAGTTCTAAGTTATAGGATACTGATGACCTCAGAAGTTAAGTCCCATAGTGGTCAAAGCCATTTGAACCATGTGAACAATTATAATGCTTTCCTTAACTCATTTCTCATTATCTTTGATAGTTCCTTTCCCTCAAAACATTCAAATAGGGTACTAGCAATAAAAGGCAGCCTGTGTGTCTGACTAGTAGCCTAAGGATTCCATGTAGGACATTGGGAATGTTGTAAGTAGTCACAATCAAACTACAGTAGTCCATTACAAACAGTATTGTAAGGTGCTTATAAATGTTATTAGGAAGGCAAAGTGTATGTGCTACACAAATAGAACAGTTAATTCACAGGTTAAAATTAATATTGTATGGTCTGTCATGAAGGAAGTGTCTAGGTAGCAGCACAAGGTCGATGACATAAAATCAGTTCACAGTAAAAATATTTCTGTTACTGATAAGTCAGATATATGTACACTATTTAACAATCACTTTCTGAGCATTGCTGGTGGATTAAATAAAAACTTAGTTTCTACAGGGACTCAAATAACTCTTTTGGAAAATGCCTTTCTGAGATTCATGTCCAAAACACTCCATTCTGACACAGACAAGAGGGAGTTTGGGTCAATAATTAAATCACTGAAGACTGAGTACTCTCACAGATATGATGTAGTGCCTTGCAGAATATTACAGTTCTGTGCTACACATTTTAGCCTTGTACTTAGGCATATTCGTAATTTTTCCATGACGAATAGTCAGTTTCCTGAATGATCCAACTACTCCATAGTAAAGCCGCTTTATAAAAAGGGGAGACAGGTATAATGCAGACAATTTTAGCCCTATTACTATTCCAACAGTGTTTGCTAAAGTCATTGAAAGGGCTGTGATTGTGAGGGTAATTGATAATTTCATGTCACATAATTTGCACTCAGATGTACAGGTAAGTTTTAAAAGTTGTTAAATAAGTGAAATTGCTATATTCTCTTTTCTCTGTGAGGTACTAGATGGATTAAACAAAAAGTTTTGAATGCTAGGCTTTGTTTTTCATTTAACTAAGGCATTTGATTCTGTGAATCACAAAATAGTGCTCCAGAAGTTGTAGTGATTCAAGAATTTCTGTGTAAATCATATAACCACTCGACCTTCTACCACCTTGAACACACAATATTTTAGATATGAGTGAAAGAGAATGGAATCCTACCTACTGTGTGTCACATGTTTGTGTGAGCTGGTTGGAAATGAGTTGGAAGCAGAATGTAGATGCAGCAGAGTAACTGCACCCACAAGTACTTCTCAATCGATCCATGGAAGTTCAGTGGAAGTGGACAGAAGAACCATTGCGTGTTTATGCTACTCTGTTCTAATTAACCATTAAAAATTTTGTCTTAGTCTTGGTGAAGGGAAGACACATATTCCGTTTCATGCTGAGAATGGGCATGGTTTTTAAGCCAGCTTTCTCTCATATGTAACTTATTTTGTTTCCAATGCTTGGAGACATGAGAGGCTTAAAAAACAGTATTTATTTATGTGAACCGTGCAATTTGTAATATGTCTGAAATTAAAATATACATCATTAATTGAAGCAAATGAAACTTGGCATGTCTACTTATTTCTATAAGTAGAAAGTGTCTTTACAAATTCCTGTACCTAGCAACATACTTCGGAAAATAAGTGAAAGAGAGTTTGCAGCAGCAGGCTAACCAGCAAGGAGGGTTGAGCATGTACCTCATGTAAGTCATCTCAGAAAAGAAGTGGAAATTTGCATACATACTTCAACACTTGAAGTCCTCCAAGCCATTAGAAAGTTTGACCATAATGGAATACGGTGAGTAGCTCACAATTATTATTTTAACAACAGGCAGATACTTCAACACTTGAAGTCCTCCAAGCCATTAGAAAGTTTGACCATAATGGAATACGGTGAGTAGCTCACAATTATTATTTTAACAACAGGCAGAAAAACATCGTTATTCATAGTGTTTTGAGAATCGTTGTGACATAGGGTCTGAGTGGGGCATGGTTGAATTGGGGGGGGGGGGGGGGGTTGTTAATCGTTTCTGTTCCTGTCCAGATTTCCTATGACAACAGCTTATAAAGCTACTTGTTCGTCGAGCAGCTTTATATTTATAAACTTAACTTTTGGGGGTTCATTTTTAGATGAAGAAATCGGAGAATTCTTCACACTTCACATTATTTATTTACAGGCGTCACTTGTACAGACTCTCCAGCCGAAATCATCACAAACAACTGACTGACTCTGACCTCGCATCATCTCTGCTTATATAGAATTTTAACAATCACTCACAAAATATTGCATTATTAATTCTGAAGAATTTCAAAGTTACAATTAAAATGTACAAAATGTTTGCGAACAGACATTACATCCGAATAAGGAAAAATTAACAATATTAATTGACGTAATTTTTGTAGTGTCATCACTAGGTTTAAATATTAAAAATCGATATGGTTCTAATTACAATAATGTCTTTTGTGAATTTTGAGTTATTTAATTAATTACAGTTCGGTTTCAGATACTAACATTTAATGACATCACAAATTCTGCTTTCTATCAGACTGTATACAAGGAAGTTACAAATACGCCCTGAAATACGAAAAATCTGAATATTGTGTGATGCAAACAATTGGAGAGTTAATCAAAATGTGTTTACAAAGTACATTAATTTCAAAATAGGATATAAAATGAATAACAAGTACGAATACATTGCTTGGTAATCACTTAAAAAACTGTTTCTCAAGATAATGAAGCTTTTTCTATACTAATACATTTCTTGTTCCAAATGATCGTAATTAGTGGCTCTGACCACTTATACCAATACTTCTACAGTATCTTATTATCCGTTACTTTACATTTCTTAGCTCACCCTGCTGATGAATCATTTAATTTGGCATTTATTATGTAATTCCGTTAATGACAACAATGACGACAATAAAAGTCTTTTCACAACGAATACAGAATATTACTAGTAAATGCGACAGACTAATATATAAATACACATAGGTACACATACAAATCCATAGGGCACTGAATTGTCCAATAACTACACAGTTACATATCAAAAAACAGTTGGTATCAGTCATTTCAGTTAACCCACGGGTCGGGCTGTATTGTTATACACCCCCCCAGCCACTCTTACAAGTGTAACTTGTATGAATGGCTGCTAAATACCCTCCAAAATAGAATTTCTTTTTTCTTAGCTGTTACTCCAGTCACTGGTGCATGTTGCATATCTTAATGAATTGGCAGCTCGCAATCATCCGTCCCAATGCGCTGTCCATCTTGTGTCTGCAGCCCCTCTGCTTCTGGCAGTCTCTACACTGCAATAGCACAGTCCACTATTAGTTTTTCAGTTTCTTAATTTTTTTTTTTTTTTTTTTTTTTTTTTTTCATGTCAGGTAAGGATCTTTGATACAGTTCTCTAGGTAGGAACAGGGATGAACTCATTTCGCAAGGTACTCGTGCAGGTTACAATTAAGGTCACATCAGGTATAAATGTATCAAAATCATTAACATACTATCCTACACTATTAGTATATTTATAGACAAAATCACACAAAATTAAGCATCTCTAAACTGTAAGGATTTAGCTATATACAACTTAAAGTTAATGAACAAAAATGAATTATTTATGTATCCTTTCTTTTTGATTAATATTTCAGCATAATACACTATACAGCATATTAAATGTCCCAGATATCCTTTAGCTCTTTATCATATCAAACACAAACTCACTGATTGTTCATTAGCACACCACCTTGTAATGACAAACTTACTCATTTTTCACAGTACAACTTGTCCATTTAGTAACACGTGTACATCCTTAACATTGTCCATTTGTATATCTCATTGGCAAACTAATAAAATCATGACCAAGCCTATAATCTTCAAAGAACCACCCACAAATCAAATACATACTCTACAGACCATAACCACAATGACCTCCATTATCTTATATCCCCTTGGATTCTATTCTGTAATGAAAATGCTAACAGTAATTTATTTACAATATTACATAACATAGAGTACACACACATATGGATCTGGAAAAGTTTTACACCACATATTAATCAGGAATTATAGTAATAACTATTGCCTGAAATGCTTAAAGAATTATTAGTCATTAGTCAAGGGAGGATTCAAATTTTATACACAGTTAAATTTATTTATTTATTTTCAAACAATGTCACTCAATAATCATATGACATACAAAAAAAACTTATACTAAAAGAATGGCTAGTATTTTCAGTGAGAGATAACTTCGTTATAGGTTTATAGATGAGTAAAAGATGTAGCATCCGAAAACGAAAAGAAGAAAATAGAATGCTACATAGCTCGGAGACCTAGTACTCGGCACGCACTTGATACAGGATGTATCCTCCTCAGGGCTTTTACATTATCTTATTTTTTCTTGGTATTTGACACTTGTTTATAAGGTTTCAGTTCAGTTATGTTACGTAAACCAAATAGTCTTCCTGACTTTGGGTACACTAATCTATATGCATTTGGGTGTGGCATAGACTGAATTTTGAATGGGCCAATATAGATGTCAAAGAATTTCTTTAATTCATTGCTTATCGCTTTGGATTTTTCATGTGTTTTCACCAGGACCAGATCATCAATTTTAAAATTTGTAGGTTTCAACTTCTTGTCATGTTTGTTTTTTCTTAGTTTCCCCTGTTGTTCCATTACTTTCTTGACTATTTCTTCTCTTTCCTGTGGACTCATAGCTTTACATGCTGGGAATTCAATTAATTCGTTGATCAGATTTGGCGGTTTCTTATGATACAGTATTTCATATGGGCAGAACCCAGTAGACGAATGTTGTAAGCTGTTCAGTATATCTTCAAAGCTGTCTACGTACTCTATCCAACTCACATGATTTTTGTTGCAATAAGTTCTAAATAATCTCCCTATTTCTCTCATGTAACGTTCAGCCGGATTGCTGGACGGGTGATACGCAGAGATCAGAATATGGTTTATGTTCTCATCCTCCACAAATGTTTTCCAAATTTTAGAAGTAAATTGTGCTCCATTGTCAGAGAGCATGCTCTTTGGTTTTCCCACCTTTGTGAAATAGTCTCTTCTAATTTTCAAAATGATGTTCTTACTTGTTGCTTTCTTCAATGGATATAGTTTAATGAATTTTGAAAAAAGATCCACCATGACAAATATGTAACAAAATCCTCCTTTAGCCTTAGGCAATGATCCATAAAGGTCAACTGCTACAAGTTGTAGTTGTTCCTTTGGCAAGATGTTTTGCATATATCCTCTGCAAGTTTGATTGCTAACTTTTACTCTCTGACACCTGTCACATGTAGATATTTGCTTTCTCACTCTCCTAGCAATGTTGTAGAAGTACACATTTTCTTGAATCTTTTGGATACATTTCAGTGTCCCACAATGCCCGAAACTTTCATGTACATACTTTATCAACACTTCAATATACTGTTCTGGCCAACACAATCTCCAAGTGTCACTGTCTGCACTGTATCTTCTGAATAGTATACCCTTATGCACTTTATAATACTGCTCTACTTTCTCATATCCTCTTTTACCTAGATAACTTTTAACTAACTTCCAGTTGGAATCATGGTTTTGATATCTACGGATGTCATTACAAATTTTCCTGATTTCATTCTCATCTTTCACCCCTTTTAGATACATAATCCGAAACTCCCTTTCACACTCATCACTGTTATTTTCACCTTCTCCTCCCATTGGCAACCTTGATAGAGCATCTGCGATTTGATTCTCTTCACCTTTTATATATTTTACTGTATAGTCGAACTGCTGGAGGAATAGTGCCCACCTGGTTATCCTGCTGTGATGCAAAGTACACTCTTGTATGTAGATCAAAGCCTTATGGTCTGTGTATACTACCACTTGATGTCCTAATAGGTAATTCTTGAACTTGATGAAAGCCCAATAGACTGCTAACAATTCTTTTTCGGTGACAGTGTATGACTTCTCATGTTTCTGTAAAGTTCTACTGGCAAAAGCTATTGACCTGTGCTCCGTCACACCATCTACAATCTTTTCTTGGAACAAATGAGCTCCCAGTCCATAGTCACTGCTGTCGGTCATGATACAAAATGGTTCTGTAAGGTCAGGTCTGTATAACATTTTACTGTTGCACATCTGTTTCTTGATGTTGTCGAATGCTTCCTGACAATCCTTGTCCCATACCCAAATGGTGTTCTTCTTCTTCAACAAGTTGTTCAAACACGGTACATTTAAAGCTTGATTGCTAACAAACTTCCGGTAGTAGCCACAAATTCCATAGAATGATTTAAGTTGTTTCTTAGTCTTGGGTGCAGGAAATTTTGCAATGGCTTCAAGTTTTTCTTCATCAGGTAAGATTCCTTCTTCTGATATGGTATGGCCTAAAAATTTGAGCTGTTTAACTCCGAATTTGCACTTCTCTAGTTTTAATGACATGCCTCCCTGTCTTAATTTGTAACACACTTCACCCAACAAATGTATATGTTCTTCCCAACTTTTTCCTGTTACAAGTATGTCATCAACATAAAGGATTAGTTTTCTTAACAGTTCTTTTCCTAGAACAAAATCCAATGCTCGAATAAATTCTGCAATTGATACATTAAGGCCAAATGGTACAACACAATAGCAATAACATCTTCCTCTATATAAAAACGCAGTATATTTTCTAGACTGAATCTCTAATGGTATCTGATGGAAACCAGCTGTTAAGTCTAAGCTAGACATGTACTTCATATGTTCAAACTTATGTAATAACTCATCTATATTTTCAGGGTGATCAGTTTCCCTCTCAAGGTATTTGTTTAAATGTCTTGAATCGAGCACAAGTCTTACTCCACCATCACGTTTGGAAACCACCACCAACGGGTTATTGTATGCACTATTACATCTTTCAATTACTCTCCACTCTTCCATCTTTTGTAGTTCTTCCTCCACAGCTTTTCTTTTTGAAATGGGTACTCCATAGGGTTTGATGAAAAATGGTTCGTGAGGTTTTAGTTTAAGTCTACATTCATTGTTCTTCACTTTCCCAGGTTTCTCACTAAACACATCTTTGTATTCCCACAACAAACTGCCTAGTTGATCTGTCTGTTCTTCATTTAAATTACCAGCTTCTTTTAGTTTGGTGGCCACTAATTCGGCATACTTGTCTTCACTGCAGTCTTCTTCATTGTCTTCCTTGTTAATGTCGATCTTCTCATCTGTAAAAATCACTCTTCTAATCTGAAAATTATTCTCTAGGCAATTTTGGATAATTAGTTCAGTCACATGTGTTCCATCTGCCTTTGGCTTGGTGAGCTTTAACTTTTTGTTATTCCAGTCAAAATCTGCATTTACTCCTTGTATCCAATTCATTCCAAACAAAATATTCTCATTGAGATCAGGTACTACAAAGCATCCTTGGTTATACTGTACATCATTAATAGCGAAAGATATTAAGGCTTGCCTGTTTACAACTTTGCTGTGCCTAACAGTTGCTCCCTTAATTTTGATTCCAATAACAGGATATTCTTCAAAGTCATCACTATGTCTTATCTGGTCTCTAAATTTTTCAGAAATAGCACAGACAGGACTACCCGTGTCTAAGAGGCAAAGTCCTTCATAATTTGCAACTTTTATACGTATATACGGGCAACCTAAAACTTTTTCCTTCTTACTGTCCTCATTTTCATCCAACAGATCTTCTTCAATATCTCTAAAGTCCAAGTAATTTGTACCATTTTTGCCTGTACAATTTCTCTTACTTGTCTGAATTTTACTTAATGCTATATCAGATGATTGCTTGATGTCACGTCTGTCCTTAACACACTGTCTGTTTTTCCCGGAACTGATCCCACTGTAAGCCTGTTGATTGGTTCTACCTTGCCAGTTGGAATGCAATTCTTCACAAATAATCTTGATGACTCTTTTTATTCTGTCACTGTCACTATAATCCTTGTAAGTATCCCATAACATTTCTAGCATCTCATCTACATTATGATGGCTCTCTGCATGTTCCTTATCTGATGATACCTTCCCAGTTTTCATTGGCACAATCTGATCTTCATATTCTTCACAAATACTACTGATATCATCTTCTTCACTACTAATTAAATCTTCTTTAACCTCCAAATACACCATGTCATCTAATTCTTCCTCACATTCATCATTACTTCCAACACTTTCACTATCAATATTACTACATATGCTATCATCTCCAACACTGAACACTTCTACAACATCTTTACTATGACCATCAGAATTGTTGACATGTACACTAGTACAGGTATCATCACTTAAGTGCTTAACAGGGATAGGTTCTTCTTTCATTAATTTACTTAATCCAAACTCATCAAGATTACTATCAGAACCAACATTTTCCTTGCAAACTTCATTACCACACTGATTATATAGACTTGAAATAGTTTCTTCCTCTAACGGAACTTCCTCAACATTCTTACAGATGCTATTACTTCTATCTACAACACTTTCATTCATACATTTCCAGAGTTTACTGTTAAACTGCAATTTGCCAATTTGATGCACTCGTCTTACATTAGTACTGTCACTTCCACTCCAACATCTTCGATTATTCTGTCTTCTGTAATTATTTTCGGTGTCTCTAGACCAGTGGTGTTTAGCCTGATTTCGGTACACATTTCTTGCCCCAAACTGACAGGCTCCCAATGAGGCATCTGTCAGTTTAAATTGCCTCGTCCTGATTGGTGATTATCAAATTGTCTGTTATTATTTTCCCAAGGTCTCTCCCTGCTATTGTGCCCTCTGTTTCCATCCCCATTACTATGGTTGATCCATCTGTTATCACTATTATTACTCCTGCCTTGATTCCTGCTTTGGTTCCACCCCCCAGTTGGTTGATTGCCAAATCTGCCATTGTTTAACCTCTCATTTCTCTCAAAAGCTCTATCCAACTTATCTACATACCTCAAGAACTGATCTACAGAATCATCTGGTCCATAAATCAACTCCCACTGTACTCTTTTTGGTAGTCTTCTTTTTAATGCATCTATTTGTATTAGTTCATCAAAAGGTTTGTCGAGGTGTACTAATTTCCTCAACTGACTTTCACAAAAACACTTCAAGCTACCATCACTTTCCCTATACATTCGACCATTCAAAAACTCACTTTTAATCCTAGCTTGCTCAGAATCTGACCAGAACTTATTTAAAAACTTTCTTTCAAATTCATTATATGACATGGTAGAATTAACATTCTGATTTGCCCACGAGATTGCTTCTCCATCCAAAAATCGTTTAACAAATTTAATTTTTACATTATCTGTCATGTCATTACTAAAATTATCCTGACAGGGGATCTCAAGTTGATTCCGTATTTCTAGATTTCCGGAAAGCTTTTGACACCGTTCCTCACAAGCGACTTCTAATCAAGCTGCGGAGCTATGGGGTATCGTCTCAGTTGTGCGACTGGATTCGTGATTTCCTGTCAGGAAGGTCGCAGTTCGTAGTAATAGACGGCAAATCATCGAGTAAAACTGAAGTGATATCAGGTGTTCCCCAGGGAAGCGTCCTGGGACCTCTACTGTTCCTGATCTATATAAATGACCTGGGTGACAATCTGAGCAGTTCTCTTAGACTGTTTGCAGATGATGCTGTAATTTACCGTCTAGTAAGGTCATCCGAAGACCAGTATCAGCTGCAAAGCGATTTAGAAAAGATTGCTGTATGGTGTGTCAGGTGGCAGTTGACGCTAAATAACGAAAAGTGTGAGATGATCCACATGAGTTCTAAAAGAACTCCTTTGGAATACGATTACTCGATAAATAGTACAATTCTCAAGGCTGTCAATTCAACTAAGTACCTGGGTGTTAAAATTACGAACAACTTCAGTTGGAAGGACCACATAGATAATATTGTCGGGAAGGCGAGCCAAAGGTTGCGTTTCATTGGCAGGACACTTAGAAGATGCAACAAGTCCACTAAAGAGACAGCTTACACTACACTCGTTCGTCCTCTGTTAGAATATTGCTGCGCGGTGTGGGATCCTTACCAGGTGGGATTGACGGAGGACATCGAGAGGGTGCAAAGAAGGGCAGCTCGTTTTGTATTATCGCGTTATAGAGGAGAGAGTGTGGCAGATATGATACACGAGTTGGGATGGAAGTCATTACAGCATAGACGTTTTTCGTCGCGGCGAGAGCTTTTTACGAAATTTCAGTCACCAACTTTCTCTTCCGAATGCGAAAATATTTTGTTGAGCCCAACCTACATAGGTAGGAATGATCATCAAAATAAAATAAGAGAAATCAGAGCTCGAACAGAAAGGTTTAGGTGTTCGTTTTTCCCGCTCGCTGTTCGGGAGTGGAATAGTAGAGAGATAGTATGATTGTGGTTCGATGAACCCTCTGCCAAGCACTTAAATGTGAATTGCAGAGTAGTCATGTAGATGTAGATGTAGACAATGCTGTAAAAAATCAACTGGATGCAATTTCCCATCTCCTGGAAAGCATTTTAAAGGTATGCCACCCCATACACAATTAAAATTGCTAACAAAATTTCTTTGGGCTACACCTTCTTGTAACTCTACAACTTTCTTACTTAAACCTACAACATTATTTTTACACAAATCTATTTTTTCATCACACTTTAGATCTACATTACTTATTTGATTGGAAATTTCTGCAAATTTTAACTCTGAATTCTTTTTATTGGATTCAAGCTTTTCTTCTAAGATTCTCCTAGTCTGAACAACCTCTACTTTCAGTTTTGAATTTTATACTTCTACATGCTTATCTAGTTTTTTGAACCTTTCCTCATTTTTGGACAACTCTTGTGTGAAATTAGTTTCTAATACATCAACCCGTTCTTCCACTGCTCCTACACGAGTATTGAGTTCACCCTGCCCTGTCTCGACAGTCATTTTTAGTGCTGCCAAACCATCCTGGATTTCCCTTATCTTACTAGTATCCTGCCTAATCTGTCCCATCTGTTTCTTCGCTTCTTTCATATGTTGCATTAATAACATTAACAGATCGTCTCCGCCTACTCTTCCCTGTGCAATTGGAGTACTTGTGGCGACATTTTCACTGGAACCCTCTCCACCAAAACCTCGATCTACACTTAGTTCACTGATACTCGATCCTAGGTCCGAAGTGTTTTCAATTGATTCACCACCTACACACTTTTTATCAGCCATAGTAAAATCTTTTCCTCACAAAAACAAAAAAAAACACAAATTAATTAAAAAAAACTGTTACTCATCTGAATTCCAGTGGTGCAGTCCGAGAATTTGGTCCATTATCATCAGATCAGTTGTTATGATTTACGATCTCCCCATGCAGGTGATGATTTTCTTTGTATTTCTTATCCACACCAACTCTTCTCATGCAGCAACATCCACTCGTTCTGTGCGTCCATAAACACAAAAAATTTCTTCACAATTTATGTTTAGTATTCGTCTTGCGGTCACCTGAAACAATTACTTTTTAAAAACAGTTCCGATTTCAATCATCAAATCCCAGCTCCTCCACCACTTATAAAGCTACTTGTTCGTCGAGCAGCTTTATATTTATAAACTTAACTTTTGGGGGTTCATTTTTAGATGAAGAAATCGGAGAATTCTTCACACTTCACATTATTTATTTACAGGCGTCACTTGTACAGACTCTCCAGCCGAAATCATCACAAACAACTGACTGACTCTGACCTCGCATCATCTCTGCTTATATAGAATTTTAACAATCACTCACAAAATATTGCATTATTAATTCTGAAGAATTTCAAAGTTACAATTAAAATGTACAAAATGTTTGCGAACAGACATTACATCCGAATAAGGAAAAATTAACAATATTAATTGACGTAATTTTTGTAGTGTCATCACTAGGTTTAAATATTAAAAATCGATATGGTTCTAATTACAATAATGTCTTTTGTGAATTTTGAGTTATTTAATTAATTACAGTTCGGTTTCAGATACTAACATTTAATGACATCACAAATTCTGCTTTCTATCAGACTGTATACAAGGAAGTTACAAATACGCCCTGAAATACGAAAAATCTGAACATTGTGTGATGCAAACAATTGGAGAGTTAATCAAAATGTGTTTACAAAGTACATTAATTTCAAAATAGGATATAAAATGAATAACAAGTATGAATACATTGCTTGGTAATCACTTAAAAAACTGTTTCTCAAGATAATGAAGCTTTTTCTATACTAATACATTTCTTGTTCCAAATGATCGTAATTAGTGGCTCTGACCACTTATACCAATACTTCTACAGTATCTTATTATCCGTTACTTTACATTTCTCAGCTCACCCTGCTGATGAATCATTTAATTTGGCATTTATTATGTAATTCCGTTAATGACAACAATGACGACAATAAAAGTCTTTTCACAACGAATACAGAATATTACTAGTAAATGCGACAGACTAATATATAAATACACATAGGTACACATACAAATCCCTAGGGCACTGAATTGTCCAATAACTACACAGTTACATATCAAAAAACAGTTGGTATCAGTCATTTCAGTTAACCCACGGGTCGGGCTGTATTGTTATAAGCTGCTGCACCACTCTGTAGTCCACCACTTCTTACAGAGAGTAACTGGTAGCTCTATGGTGTTAAGGTTTGAAAACTGTGTTTTGAGAAAAGACATTTGAACTCATCGCCCAAGATTTCTCGCTCACTTACTTTGCTAGGATCCTTCGACAGAGCTACACATGAGGTCAGAATGTCGTGTTCTGTTCATTAACAATCTTCTTACATCTCGAAAACAGTGTGGGACAAAGTGCGTAATATGGAAGTTTCTTCAGATGCAGACAGATTTTAATTGTAAACCATATGGTAAAGGAGGCAAAGAAAGAAATGGTTCTGAGAAGATGTGACAGTGTTTTGTGACCATTTTAACCAAACTGTCCTCTAACTTGTATATAACACACGAGATACAGTCAAATTAAATTGGAATAACTTTATCTCCACTGGATGGTGAAATATTCATTATTGCTAACTATTGCCAATATGTAACAACTTAGATACTAATTTCAAACAACAGACACTCCACTTAGGAATATCAACAATGTAGGAAAAGACAGTTTGCTACTTAACAAAACTTTTAGAGTTGCAGACAGGCACAATTAAAAGACACACAAATGGCTTTGCTGTGTGTGTGTGTGTGTGTGTTTGTGTGTGTGTGTGTGTGTGTGTGTGTGTGTGTGTCTTTACCTGTGAAGGCTGTGGCCAAAAGGTCTGTGCCAGTGTCTTAATTGTGCCCATTTCCAGCTTAATGTGTCCTCTTTATGATATGCAGTAATCTTTCTTTCACTACAGTGTAGATTTTGGTTTCCTATGTTAAACTGCATGCATAGCCAAGTGAGAGGCCACTCTGAAGGCAAGGTGAATGCCAATGAGGATGAGAAAGAAGCAGTTTAGGCTGAAAATAATGGTGAGTCTACTGCCACTACTATTTTCAGAGCCAACACTCTGCTCCCTGTGCAAAGGAAAATGCAAGGTAAACAAAGTCTTTCAGAGCAGGGGTTTATTGACTGGGATAAAAGAGTAAGCCTCAACAGTGTAGTTTGTCCCCAAACATAGCAGGCTACATCTTGAGTATATGCAGGACTACAGAGCCAGTTTCTAGAAAGCAGGTCAACTGGATGTTTGCTGCCTAATGGCCCAAGTCCTGGAGGAACTGCTTTTGCGGAATGGAACACTGAGAATTAAAACACCGCCAAAAATTGTCAGCTATTAAGATGCATTCTTAGTGAATGCTACAGGAACACAACGTTGGAACTACTTTGTAGTGTGATATGTGCTGACATTCATCCAGGTGGTGCCATAGTGAACAAATATTTAAAGGAACTTCAAGACAGCTCTTATTAGTTCCCATAAATAACCTCAGGGTGGGAGAATAGAATGTAGCTGTGCATACAGGTACATAACTCTATTGGCCACTGTACGAAATAAGGCACAGAGTGTTAGTAAATCATACACATTTCAGAGCCTACAGACTAACTTCCTTTTTAACTGGTCAACCACCTGAAATCTGAGTAAGTAAGGGAGGCTAGCACATAGTAAGGCATGTCACTGGTTGGCACTAAAAGTAATCAGTATTCCACCAAGTAAAATTACACCATGGTGAAAGACACAGAGCTCTCAGTTTACCACTCTGCATATAATCACTTCTCCTCCAACCCTTCTCACCAAGATGTCATTTGCTGGAAGTCCCTCCTACTTCTCCACCAGAACTTAATTTCCAGACTTCTGGAACAAGAGCCATTCAACTGCCCAAGGCTCAACTTACAATCTGAAATTGGAGTCTGCAATGGCTGCAGTATCAGTCATCAAATTGGTACCGACAGCTCATTTCCTCCAGCATCAAGTGCAATTGGCAGCTGCGACTGGGAAGTGAACTGTGGGGGAGGCACAGTTTACGTAACTGTGCGCAGTGATTCCAATCTACATTTTGTAGGCTGATTTCCAGTTAGAAGTTTGACATGCTTCCAAATTTGGCAAGAGATGCACACTTATATTTCTCTGTAGTGTTTCTGATCTCTGTGAACTAACCTACAGCAATCAGGGTGCAACTACTGCAATTGCAGATTTTACATTCAGATACCAGGTGTACCGATAAGAAATGAGCATTAGAATACAAATGTGTTGATAGGGAATATTTGTTGTGAACAAGCCTTAATTTTTTTTTCTTTTGTTTGGTGTGACATCTGTCAAAGATATTTAGTGTACATCAAGTCACGGAACAATTAACATCATATGTTTTCATCATGTTAACAATGTCAAATTTTGTACCAGAAAGTGAGGATTTGCGGAAAGCATTAATTTTTTCTTTTCATTTGAAAAAAAAGTGCTGCAGAGTCACATCGAATGCTTGTTGAGGCATATGGTGATCATGCTCTATCATAAGCAACAAGCAAATGATGGCCCTGTAGTATTTGATATATTTATCCAAAGGAGGAATCCTCCTCATCATTAGGCAAAGGATGAGAATGTGTATTCTAATAACAAATATTTTTACATCTTCTTGAATATGAAATCTGTTACACAGAAATATAGTGTAATGCAAAATTCACCTGACATTGCCCAAATATTAATTTTAAGAGCTCTATCTCCAAAATCGTATGCTTACTTTCAAATGTGAGAAATTCTTTTGCCATACAGGGCAACAATTCACAAATGAATAGAAGAAATTGAATGCTGACCTGGTGTTGTCAAAGAGGTCCTTCATTTATTGTCAGAGGACATAGCACTCGTTTCACATTCCAGTGTTCAGTTTGTCATGATTTGCAGGTTCCACAAGCAACCAGTGAATTACAATTTCTATGCAGTTATGACTAGTAGGTCACTTCAGACTGTCATCTCTCAAAGAATCTGAAATGTATATTTAGCTGTGAGATAAGATTTTTGTGTAAAAGATAAGAAAGTTTGTGTTGCTATCAAGGAAACAATTTGTGCATCCAGGAGTATATGCTTTTCCTGTGACACACTACATCAGTTAAAGCTGTTGCAGAGCCATTTTGAACGCAGAGGCATTATGCTATATAATGGTTTGAAAGTAGCACAGGCTGTGATAAAGGATATTTTTAAGCAGTGACCTATCAATAACATTCCACATTACTGAGGTGGAGTTTCTTTTAACTGGAAGATCAAAGCAGAAAGAAAGATGACATCAGTCCACTTTAATAATGTATGTTCACCTCTGTACAATAGATTTAGGATCCATCTTGCAAGAATAAAGAGAGAATGTTGTACATGTACAACTACACTAGCTCATGGCAATGACTGATTGTTGCAGTTCCAAAAAGGTTTCCCTATGTCAGAAAAATCTTTCTTTCCTTTTTCAAAAGAAGAAAAAAGGATTAAAGTCATTTATAGTAACTTCTAGAGTATACCAAGATTGATTGTAAGTTTTTTTCTATGAGATGCTCTACATCTACATCTACATCCATACTCAGCAAGCCACCTGACAGTGTGTGGCGGAGGGTACCTTGAGTACCTCTATAGGTTTTCCCTTCTATTCCAGTCTCGTATTGTTCATAAAAAGAAGGATTGGTGGTATGCCTCTGTGTGGGCTCTAATCTCTCTGCTTTTATCCTCATGGTCTCTTAATGAGATATACATAAGAGGGGGCAATATACTGCTTGACTCCTTGGTGAAGGTATGTTCTGAAAACTTCAACAAAAGCCCATAACGAGCTACTGAGTGGCTCTCCTGCAGAGTCTTCCACTGTAGTTTATCTATCATCTCTGTAAGGCTTTCGTGATTACTAAACGATCCTGTAATGAAGCACGATGCTCTGCATTGGATCTTCTCTATCTCTTCTATCATCCGTATCTGGTACGGATCCCACACTGCTGAGCAGTATTCAAGCAGTGAGCTAACAAACGTACTGTAACCTACTTCCTTTGTTTTCGCATTGCATTTCTTTAGGATTCTTCCAATGAATCTCAGTCTGGTCTCTGCTTTACCGATGACCAACTTTATATGATTATTCCATTTTAATTCAGTCCTAATGCTTACTCCCAGATAATTTATGGAATTAACTGCTTGCAGTTGCTGATCTGCTATATTGTAGGTAAATGATAAGGGATCTTTATTTCTATGTATTCACAGCACATTGCACTTGTCTACATTAAAATTCAATTGCCATTCACTGCACAACGTGTCAATTTGCTGCAGATCCTCCTGCATTTCAGTACAATTTTCCATTGTTACAACCTCTAGATATACCACAGCATCATCCACAAAAAGCCTCAGTGAACTTCCAATGTCATCCACAAGTTCATTCATGTATATTGTAAATAGCAAGTCATATCACACTCCCCTGTGGCACACCTGAAATCACACTTACTTCTGAAGACTTCTCTCCATTGTGAATGGGATGCTGTGTTCTGTTATCTAGAAACTCTTCAATCCAATCACACAATTGGTCTGATAGTCCATATGCTCTTACATTGTTCTTTATGCAACTGTGGGGAACTGTATCTAAAACCTTGCGGAAGTCAAGAAACATGGCATCTACCTGGGAACCCAACTCTATGGCCCTCCGAGTCTCATGGACGAATAGCACAAGCTGGATTTCACACAATCGTCTTTTTCAAAACCCATGCTGATTCCTACAGACTAGTTTCTAGTCTCCAGAAAAGTCATTATACTCTAACATAATACGTGTTCCAAAATTCTACAACTGATCAACATTAGAGATATAGATCTATAGTTCTGCACATCTGTTCAAAGTACCTTCTTGAAAATGGGGATGACCTGTGCCCTTTTCCAATCCCTTGGATTGCTACACTCTTCTAGAGGCCTATGGTACACCACTGCAGGAAGGGGGGCAAGTTCCTTCCCGTACTCTGTGTAAAATCGAACTTGTATCCCATCACGTCTAGCGACCTTTCCTTTTTTGAGCAATTTTAATCCGTCGGTCACCTATTTCGATATCTCCCATTTTGTCATCTGTGTTACAATCTAGAGAAGGAACTACAGTGCAGTCTTCCACTGTGAAACAGCTTTGTAAAAAGACATTTAGCATTTAAGCTTTTAGTCTCTCATCCTCTGCTTCAGTACCATTTTGATCACAGAGTGTCTGGACATTTTGTTTTGATACACCTACTGCTTTGACATAAGACCAAAATTTCTTAGGATTTTCTGCCAAGTCAATACATAGAACTTTACTTTCGAATTCATTGAACACCTCTTGCATAGCCCTCCTCACACTACATTTTGCTTCGCGTAATTTTTGTTGTCTAGAAGGCTTTGGCTATGTTTATGTTTGCTGTGACGTTCCCTTTGCTTCCGCAGCAGTTTTCTAACTCGGTTGTTGTACCATGGTGGCTGTTCTCCATCTCTTACGATCTTGCTTGGCACATACTCATGTAACGCATATTGGATGATGGTTTTGAACTTTGTCCACTGATCCTCAAAAGTATCTGTACTTGAGACAAAACTTTTGTGTTGAGCTGTCAGGTACTCTGAAATCTGCTTTTTGTCACTTTCGCTGAACAGAAAAATCTTCTTACCTTTTTTAATATTTCTATTTATGACTGAAATCATTGATGCAGAAACCGCTTTATGATCGCTGATTCTATGTTCTGCGTTAACTGTTTCAAACACTTCGGGTCTGTTTGTCACCAAAGGTCTAATATGTTAATGCCACAAGTTGGTTCTCTGTTTATCTGAAAACTACTGGGAGCAGTTAAAGCACTTAAAAAAATTTCACTGTATTCTTTGTCCCAGCCACCCGTTATGAACATTTGAGTCTCCCAGTCTATATCCGGCAAATTAAAATCTCCACCCAGAACTATAACATGGTGGTGGTGGGGGGGAATCTACTCTAAATATTTTCCAAATTATTCTTCAGGTGCTCAGCCACAACAGCTGCTGAGCCAGAGGGCCTACAGAGACATCCAATTTTCATGTCTGAGCCTGCTTTAACCATGACCTTTGCCCAAATTATTTCACATTTCAGATCTCCATCAATTTCCTTCAATACTATCACACTTATTATCCCTATAAACATGCCGCCCCTTCACTGTCCATCCTGTCTCTGTGGTATACATTCCAATCTGAGTTTAGGATTTCATTACTGTTTACATCTGGTTTCAGCCAACTATCTGTCCCAAGTACTATGTGGGCACTGTGACCGTTTATTAGTGAGAGCAGTTCTGAGACCTTTCTATAGAGGCTCCTGCAGTTTACTATTAGCACATTAATATTGTTATTCCCTGTTGCATTTTGCCTACTCTTACCTTGCCGCGTCTCAGGAGGCGTCTTGCCAGGCCTAGGGAGGGAATTCTCTAACCTAAAAAGCCCACATGTGCACTCCACACATACTCCACTACCCTTGTAGCCACTACCTGCATGTAGTACGTGCCTGACCTATTCAGGGGGACCGTACATTTCTCCACCCGATAGCGGAGGTCAAGAAATTTGCACTCCAGATCTCTGCAGAATCATCTGAGCCTCTGGTTTAAGCCTTCCACTTGGCTCCAAACCAGAGGACCGCGATCAGTTCTGGGAATGATACTACAAACAGTTAGCTCAGATTCCACCCCACGAGCGAGGCTTTCCTCCTTCACCAACTCCACCAACCACCTGTATGAACTGAGGATGACCTCTGAAACCAGATGGCAGGAGTCATTGGTGCCGACACGAGCAACAATTTGCAGTCGTGGGTGCACCTAGTGCTCTCTATTGCTGCCGGCATGGCCTCCTCCACATCTCGGATGAGACCCCCTGGAAAGCAGACAGAGTGTCAGAGCTCCCATTCACTAATAAACCCCTTCCACCCGTGTGCCTGGTCAGACCTTGCTGAAGGAGCAGCCACATGTCCACTCACAGGCAGAGTGGGTGATGCCACATGGCCAGCCTCCACATTGACCCTCCACCTCGTGCACTGCCAATGCTGCTGAACCCGCCGCTCCCCTTTGGGAGAGGGTGGCCTATCCGCACCTGGTACCCATGAAGATGTCTCGACAGCAGGGACAATGGGTGAAGCATGTAACACCTGGGGTGTACCATGCAACACACCAGACTCCCCACTGTAGCTCCACTCTGAGGCAGCAACCTGAGGACAGCTGACTGCACCCATCAACACTTTCAACTGTCTGCGAACAGTGGCCAGCTCCTCCAGTGTCCGTACACAGCAGTCACACATCCTATCCATCCTAAGAAATCAATTTACTGTAGAGAGTTGATCAACTTTTAACTACACTGCTAACTCACTAAAGGCAGCTGATAGTTGACTAAACTGTGGTTACTAGACACTTCTTGTAGAAAAAATGAAAATAGCACTACCTGTCTCGGGACTGTATTCAAAACAAACACTGGTACTATGGCTGACTAAAGGGACTCTCTCTGACTGTATTCAAAACAAACCTGAAATCTATGGTACATTATTACTAGCACTCGACAATTAAAGCTTCCTAAAAGCAAAAACACACAGAAGAAGTAGTGATAAGGAAGAAAAATAGAGTTAATACTGAAATTAACATGGATAGCTGCACAGCAGACGTGACGCAGACAGCAGTTACGATGGCACTGATACTTAGGTTTAATTCTATTTATGTTAACTTCACACCATTTGAAGGAACAAACAGGGTGTTTCACCTTATAATAGTGGCTAATATCCTCCTGGTAACTCCACTCTGCTAAAATATCTCCTGTTTAGATATTACTGTACTGCTACATCACTCAGTTAGGTGACACACATCACCTCCATGAGCAACAAATACTATTAATATATTATGCCTGATGTACAACTTATTCAGCAAATTTTTGTTAATGCTGTTTATGAGAGAACTTTGACCTCAATTGTGTGAATGCCATTGTGAGGCGTTTCCAGCAGTGTTAATCAAAGTCCTATCCAACGCATACACATCTAAATGTTTTCATCCACAATTGAGTCCATAAAATTCACACAGCAGGAGCTCATGGAAAATTACCTTACCATAGACCTGATACTCTGGCATTACATTCTTATTTTATGAATGGACTGACTGACCTTAATTACGATTTTAAAATTACAAGACATTATTTGAAACATACAACAACCTGCCTCCACCAGATCACTATGCAGTGAATTTCTGAATGTAACACTGACCCCAATAGCAGAAAGATGGTGGTCCACCTGGGACACATCTCTCCCTCCAATATTTAAACAATTAAATATTGTGTGTTTAGATTAACAAATGCGGAGTTAAGAAATCATGGGAACAACTAAAATAGCACATCGCTTCACAGCAATTTGCATTTATTATGGCATTTGATAACAGACCAAGGAAATGTCACATGTTACACTTGACAGTTAATAGCACTAGCACAATAATAAAAATCTTTTTAAGTTTTCTGCACTATAGTTATAGTTCAACAAAGGAACTCACTTTAAGTTCTCCCATAAATATAAATATATGCATAGGCACATTAAGTCACTTATAACATCAAGGCAGGCACACTCCATATAAAGAGAAAGTAATTAGCAAGTTTACACGTCGACCAGAACAAGACAAATATCAGGAAAGTGTACCATCCACAACACCTTACAGCGACAATTAACCTCCAATAAGTTATTTTATTTATAATATGACATTAAGTACCGGTCAATGGCACACACACTCACACACACACACACACACACACACACACACACACACACACACACACACACACACACAGGAAATTGACAAATCTATATTCAAAGGAGCCGCACTACATCTAAATACCCCAAAAATGACAACTTATTGGCTACATAGAATAACAAATTAAGAGTAGCATACTTATAGAAAGACTACAATAAAGGAATAAGTAACACACACACAGCTTCTGATGGCCAACACACTGTTTTGGGCTATTGAGCAGTGATTAATTTAAAATATTCACAACATATGCTAACTAGGTTAGCAGCATATTTAAAGACAAGTGTTGAGCAACAACCCTGGTCAGAAAGTAATCAAAACTCACAGTATTCCCTTACATGACAAATGAGCCAGCACATCCATTCACACCCCAGAATCAACTAGCCCAACATAAATCTTTGACAAATTTCAGATAATATTTTAAAACAACATACTTAAATACCTTTGTTTACCACAAGCCTTAATTATTTATCAGGTTAGGCTCCATTATTGAAGCCATGCAAAAGAAGTAGCAAGTTAAATTCTACAATTCTACTTTGCCATTTAACATACATGATGACGAGGAAAGGAAGAATCCAGTTAATTAATTGAAAGTCACTACTTGGATTCAGTATTTGACTATGTGCTCAAAATTGACAGACAAAGGCGAGATTCAAGTTTACACTCGTAAACAGTACAAGGAGAACACAAGCATAAAATGAACATTAAATAAACTGCTCCTTCTTCAGTCATTTACACGCCAATAAAACAAATAATCTTCGCCAAATTACTGCAGATGCTGGAATCCCCAGTTGCTTCAGGTACCACAAAATAATGGTCAAAATGTCTTAGTGTAAGTTTGATGACATCCACATAATATGAGTTTCAAGGGACAACCAGGCCTCATCCCCTTTGATCCATCTGTGATTGAGACAGTAACATGGCTGTTATCACTGTCTTAACAATGCATCATACCTGACAAGAGTCACGCCAGACATCAACAAAATGGCGTGGCCTCCTGTATGCTCTCAGATGTCCACAATTACAGTTCCTCCTCCAGACCAAAACTCTCTCACAAATGCGGCAGACAGCCAGCCACAGCAATGCCAAAGCACAATCTGACTAGGGCGAAAAAACAGCACAGCGCAAATGAGGAATTTCAAAGGGAATGAGCTACGGACTAGGAGGAAACGCAGAGAACCAACAGTTACATTTCGTCATGGTTCACCTCCTTACAAAACAAAAATATGGGAATTATGGTCTCCACAGCATTACTGAGAGATAGCCAATTAATACTAGCCATTCCCAGGACGATAATTCACCTGCTTTAACAAGAAACTAATTATGAACTGCAGATAAAGGCCAGGATTAATCACTTATGTCAAACACTGGGTGTCTCAAATGCAGAAAATGCCTCGTCTCCAGCCTCATTCCCTTCCTGTGCAAGACATCAGAAACGTTTTGTACATATGCAAACACTTGTGGAAAATTAGAAAAGCTTCATTTCTTGTGGTGAATTAGCAGGGGCATTTCTATTCTCTGAAAGAAATATCAAATCGTCTAATGACATTAACAATTGCATGTCATTTGAAACTCATTATTCTTAAAGAAGTTCTGATTGCATTTTGGCACAAAGTGTTCCAACATGAAGTAATATTTTGGTACAACAAAGTGAGAACACATACACCTTCCACAGTAATTTGTCAAGTGGGGGAAAGCACGTGAAGTCACGCAGTCAAACAGCATTTCAGCTCACGGAGATGAAGATATTGCAGACATTACAGCTGCCCTGCCCAACTCTGTGCTACGTACTGTATGAGCTGGGCAATCTGAGAAGCCTACGCAGTCAAAGGTAATCACATGGAGAAAAGTATCATCATTCCCGTGACTGTGTACAATTGAGTATAAAACTAAGTCACATGCAAAAGCAACTATCCAGGGAACTGAGACTACAAAATACACCAACTGGAGAGCCTAAAATGTAGACTTAAGACATGGTGGAGTGTTCAGGACAGCTGCCCAGACAGAAAAAGTTAGCCAAGTGACATCTTCAGTGCATCATGACAGCATGACTAATACTGGCCAGTCTCACATAAATACTGTTGATTTACAGTGTGACTAACTCCATCTGCAGCCCACCTCTCCAGAGGAGGGACATACATTGGTGCGCCATTAACCTGTCTGTCTGTCTGTCTACAAGCTTCTATGGTGTATAAGTTCCTATCTAGGAGACTCAAATGCCATTTCCGCAACACCTCCACCCATGCCAAATCTGAGGAAACCAACTTTGGCATCTTTGACTGGCAGACTAATTTGAGGGCTCCACTGCAATTGCTAATGCCTGGCACCCTGAGGGTCTCCCACTGCTCTTCCATCATCACAAAGGGAGAGCTATCTCACCCACCTGCCTGCCTGTTTCCAGCTCCCGAGGGCACTCAACACAAGTTGCTGCCCTACCCATGTGCAACCTACGAGGTGACCACAGTGATAATGTACACCATGACCATGCATTTCTGAAGTGTCTAAGTGTCTTTGACAGTACTGACGAAACTGCATGTCTGCTGCGAGGGCTGACAGACTCGTGCTATGACCAGCCCTCGTGATGCAGCCACACCCACGAGCCTCACCTCAGTCAGTGCTCGTGGGGCAGATGTCTTCAGCCAATGCACTTACCAATACTAAGACCATGGAGTGTTGAAACATGAACCATTGTACGTTCTGAATGGCAAAAGTTTAGTGTTCCAAAATTGTTTTACAAATGCCAAATGGCATCAGAGAGAAATCCACTCACTCAGCCACTAGCCTCCCACTCCTGGGGTGACAGTTTGACAGCCACCTGACACCTACTGTTCCCACGTGCCACCTAAAATAATGTCCAGCCCCACAGATGTTAAGTCTGGTGTCAGAAGTCATCTGGCACTGGAGGTGCAGAGAGCCATTATCGCAACTTCGGTCTCACCTTTCCTACAATTTTGGTGAGTGATTCCCACTCTCAGCCTCTCCTTTTTCAGTGTTATGGGTGTATGTAGTAGCCAGGACATCCATTGTAACTTAAAACAGGTGTTGGTGTTGGAGAAACTGTAAAGAATGCTTTTATGAATGCCATAGTTTTTCTGGGTATAAGATGCACTATACAAAGACAGGGCCAGTTATGTGCAGTACTTGTAGAAGTTTTTGCACAACGCACAGCAGAGCTCTGAATCCGTCAAGGCTTAATCTTACTGTATCACCCATGGTATGTTGATGGTGATTATCCTTCATGTTTTTGTATTATTAAGTGGAGATTGCACAAATTTCAGAATCAAAAATAGCACTGACACACAAATTGACTGAATTTTTATTTGGGCAATAAACTGAGGTGCGCAAAAATAATGCAATGCTGTGGAAAAGTTATACTGCATTACAGGAGCAACAAGGAACTTGCTAGCCATTAATGAGCATGGACAGGCTGAGCCAGTACAGGTAAAATCCTTGTCAGATGTCCCTATCCCTCCTACAGATTCTTTCACATCTAATTTGCTGACTGATGTTTTGGGCTAACTGACAGTGGGTGTGCCAGTATCTGTTAGTGATTTATAAGCTAACACTAAGTTTGCCTTTTGCAAGCAGGTCAGGTCCCACCTGGCCAATTTCTTACATTAAATTATGATGAAGAGATGTACTTTGTGTACTGCGAGGAATAAAGTGAGCCACAGGCATTTGAATGACTTACAGAGGAGCTCATTACAGAACAGCTTACCAGTTTGTCACAGATATGGAATAAAGCAATAGAAGCATTTCTGGACAGATCTATGAAAGTCAATAGACAGACTTACGAGTTACTACCAAATGCTGAAGCAGACTGAATCATTCTGCAGGAGACAGAGTATAGAGTGCTGGATGTATTTCCATAAGACCTGCTGAGAAAGGTGAGAATGCAACCCCCAAAAGACTAACACACCACCACTAGATTGACACACTACCACAGGAAATCAACACTGCCAACTGAGGACCAGACAATTAAAGTGTGTTTTCCCCTGCGATGGAATGTTATGGGTGTGGACATTAAGGCCACATTAAGAATTGATGCCACTAACCTCTGTGCTATGAATTCAGTGATGTAGTGCATCAGACACAGGGCTGGCAAAATGAGAGACAGAATGGAGAGTGTTGCGACATGCATTTATTAAACGCCAGAAGAAATTACTCAACTTCAGGGCAGCATTTCCAATAAAACAAAGGACTGCAGAAATGCACACAGAAGCAAAATGCTATTTGTAGGCAACAGAAGACATTTTTGGTGGACACAGGGGCCAAGTCTGTAGATCTTCTGTGCCTCTTGGGTACACAGAGATTGAAGACTGACAATATAGGCTGCACGGTATGGGGACAATAAAGCAGCATCACTGGAGTTAAGGCATTCAGTTTCGGTGCTGGAGCAATAAATTTTTAAAATAATATGGAAGTATTTCCACATGTCGGTGGTTGGTATTGCTTAGTACAAAAATCTATTCTGAGCTCACGCATTAACCATAGAATGCCTAAGGAGGGGGGGAGGGGTTCTTTGAACCCATAATTTTTTATGTCCTCTGCTTTTGCCCAAGTAACCTTCATACTACATATTCCCTTTGAGTTATTGTTTGTTGGGTATTTTATGAAACGTCAGTGTCAATATATTTTATAAAAAATTCCTGCTTTGGAAGAAAAAATAAATAAACTTATTATGGGTCCAACAACCCCCCCCCCCTTCCCACCCCTTCCCACGGCTTCCATGCTATAGAAAATTTCCCTTAGTAGGATTTCATGTTTCTCATCTCTACAACAATGCAAGTTTGTTTCTCATTGGTTGGTATTCTTGATATTGACAATGATAGGTTTACTTTCAGAGGAAGTGATTATTGATGTCAATCAGCTGTTATTTATCTTGTGAATTTGCAGTGAGTTAGTGCAATTCCCAACACGTAGGCCTCCAGTAACTTTGGTGTCCTACACAGCAAAAACGAAACCAAGTAGCAACTTACTGATGTCAACAACGCAGCAAGATAAAGGCACTGTTGGAGGAGAGAAGAATAAAACCGAGATAAATGCATATTATAATTCCGCTAAAGGTGGAATTGATGCCATTGATCAAATGGTGCGTATGTACACCTGCAAGAGGGGAACAAAGAGATGGCCTCTATCTGTATTTTACTCTCTCATCAACATTTGTGCTATCAATGCAACCACCATATTCATCCAGCAACATCCAAGAAGGAATGAGAAGAAACACAACAAACCAAAAATTTATCTTCCGCAAGCTGGGATGGAACTAGTGAAATTGCAGGTAGAAGAAAGAAGTGCAAATGCAAAAGGGTTATCTAACCAAATTGTTCAATCAATGGAGACTATTCTACAAAAGAAAATCAAAGAAGTGACTACAGAAGCATGTCAGCCTCCTGCAGAGAAAGGTCAGTGCCATATTTGTGTAAGAAAAAGCTAAAACAAAGAAGCAGAAGTTCAACAGTCTAAGTAAACCAAAACAGTATTGCGGGCAGTGTCATAAACATGTGCGTAACACACATTCAGAAAAAATTGTGAAATGTGTCTATTGCCTTGAAGTTGAGGACTCAGAGTAGTCTATTATATATGAGCACATCTGTATTTTGAATTGTAATTTGTCAATTTTTTATTCACTCAATCCAATATTTATAACAATTGACAAATTATTAAACTGATGCCTTAGTTCAAATACATAAACCATTTGGAAAGTTGTAATTTTTTGTCAGTAAACTTATTTAATACCTGAGGGCTCACTGAACACCCTCCCCCCCCCCCCCCCCCCCCTCTTCCGGCCCTCTGCCATAGGCAGCCAAGTTATAAAAAAAGGCTTTGTGCATCCTAGTGTTAAGAAAAAGTTGGTGTTTCAGTGTCTACAATCAAAGTAAGGAAGGCATTGTAACAGCTGGCAATGACCACTAAAGTGCTACACCATCCCAAGTTTTGTCTGTTGTGAGGGTAGTACCAAATAAACTGCAGATGTATCCACTAAAGCTCACTTTGCATTATAAGATCCCAGGAGGAATAGGAATGACAGTCTTTGTGAGTGTGGATACCGACACATAGAGTGAGATGATGTGTTCTAAAAAGACATTGGAATATAATGACAGAATGCATACACTGCACTATTTTGTGTGCAGTGGTATAGTATGTATTGGAGAAAAAGATGTAGGTTATTTATTTCCAGTGAGTTGGCATTATTTCAGCACAGATGGGTCTGTCCAAGGGTTTGCCAATTACTACCAACTCTGACATTTCAGAGGAGAATGGGTTAGGTATATCAAGTGGAGATATATGCCATAAGCAAACCATCAGTGCATCTAGATGTGAAAACTTTTATCACTTATGGGAAGAATTAACAATGGTGTAAGACTTTATTCCTATGATTCACAGATTTATGTACTACTGGTGGAATATTACCAGCAACACTAAAAATATAATAAACAAGTCGTAACACTACAGTTTACAGAAAACCATACAGGGACCAACAATATCTACAACTATTAGTGGAAGAGTTCCTTCACCAGCTGTTGCCTGATGGAATTATTAATTATTAAACATAGTGCCAGTCGGGTGGGAGAGCATCTGTTTGGATTATTCCCCAAAAAGTCATCATCAGATGGTACAACACAGTGTATGTTTTGGTGTCGCTACAGGTATCTGAGTGCAGTAACTCAAACCAATGCATATTCTAAACCAGTTATAAGAGAGAATCTGGACAATTTGGGACAGTATAATGATGACTTTAAAAGAGGTTATTACAAGTTTTAAGTATTTCCAACATACTGGGAAAAAACTGCATTCAGTCCCAAGTGTGTGCTGTCAATATTGTTTGGTGTCAAGGATGTTCCAGCTACTTTAGATGGAGTGCTCAAATGACAAACTGAAACAATGCATGGTTCATATTAGTGATATAATTGTCTTTACGAAAGACATGGAAGAGCATGTACAATGCTCAGAGAAAGTATTCGAGAGGGTGTGTTAAGCATGTTTAACAGTGAGTGTTGATAAATGTCACTTTGCAGCAACAGGAGTGCAATATCTGGGTTATGTAATTCATTAAGAGGGGGTAAAAACCATAGTGCAATTGATTTATGCTGTGTATTATTTCTAGCAACAACAGACAGGAAAGGTACATCAAATATTTCTAACACTTTGTAAATACTATGTATAATTTGTGACGTATTTTGTGTAAGTTACTGGGTCTTTAAGCCCTCTGTTAAGGAAAGAGGATGAAAATTCAATGGTGTACTAAATGTCAGACTGTGTTTGGAAATTTAAAAGGAACATTAACAATAATTTTGGTATTGGTGTTTCCAAACTTTGAGAGATAATTTTATCATGAGACATCACCAATTTGGTGACCGGATGCATTCTCAGCCAGAATATGGATGCCAAGGAACAACTGGTGGCATATGCATTGAGGCAGTTAAATAATGCAGTACAGAATTATTCGACAACAGAGAAGGTGGTATCAGCCATAATCTAGCGTATTATGTATTTCCATTGTTACCTGTAGGGAAGAAAATATAAAGCTGTGACAAACCATGCTGCACCAATATTCTGGAGTTAACAGCATGCTCGGGCATGTACAAGCAATAGTTGATACAAATAGGGCAATGGTGGACTGGTTTACTACACAACTGATAAATTTGTAACACGATATATTGAATAATACCAAGGTAGTACAGGAATAGACTATGGAATTAATGAGAAATATAAAGGATACTATTGGGAGTAAAGCACAGGCAATGAGAGAAAACTATTTTAAAAGGGGGAAAAGAATCTTAAAATTTTGTGCAGATCTCTGTAGCTTGATAACTACTGCAATCTACATCCATAGGAATCTGCAGATAGTATTCATGCCTTCAGTTTTTACCATCACACTACAAACATTCTGAGACATCAATAAATAATTATTTCAGTAACTGAGTTCTATCAACTAATCCTTTGTTTCAGGTATGTTCTGCCACAAATTTCTGTTCAATCCATTTCAATTCATTAACTCATTAGTTATGCAATCTGTCCATCTGAACTCCAGCATTCTTTTGCAGACCACATCTCAAAAGCCTCAGTCTAACTTGTCTGAACTGCTTATTGTCTACAATTATTTTCCACATAAATGCCTTCAGGAAATACTTCTTAGCACTTAAGTTTATGTTTGAATTGAACAAGTATATCTTCTTCAGCAATGCTTTTTTTGCCATTGCCAAATCTTCATTTTTTAACCTGTCTGCTTTCAACATAATTTATTTTACTCCCCAGATACATATGTGCAGACTGAGAAGGGAGTAAGTCAAGGTTGTCACCTGTCCCCTGCATTAGTCAACCATTGCTTCCCTTTTATGCCCTTCAGCTGACATTCAGTTTTTATGTGAGCTGCACTCAGAAAAAATCAATAACTTTCTTCAAGTGTACAAATGCTATAAACATCTGTTTGCCTTTCCTTCATGTATCTTCTAAACTTAGCCATAAGGTCAGTATTGACTGAAGTTCCTACCCTTCTTTAGAACTTGAACTGATCTTCCACACTTTTCTATCCTTCAGCAAGTAAGTTTGTAGTACTTTGAGAATTTCAGCATTAATTCTAGAACCACTAGGCCTTCCACTGTCCTGAACACACAATATTTTAGATGTGAGTGGGGAGAAAGGAACCCTATCTACTGCGTGTCACCTGTCTGCATGTGTAGGTCAGAAGTTTATCGTGAGAAGACTGTAGCTACAGTGGTCGAACGACACCATCAAGTACTCGTCAATTGTGCCACCTAAGTTGTAATGAAAGAGCACAGCAGAACCAAGGAACTTTTGTGTTATTCTGTGCTGTTTTATAACTGTGACTATTGTTAGTGACAAAAAAACATTTGAGCTGAAAAAAGATTTTGAGTAACTTTTAACTTTAACTTGCAAGAGGCAAGACAGGTGTATGATTTCTGTATAATAGAGTCATGGTTAGCAAGCCAACTCTGTTGTAAATGTAATTGCATTTCTAACATTTGGAAATTCATGGAGACTTACTTAACAGTATTTATTCATGTGGAGAGTGAGACTGTTAAAAGTTTGAAGTTTAAATATACGTTGTTAAGTGAAGCAAAAGAAACTGTGTATGTCTACTTATTTCTATTAGGAGAAAGAGTCTTGAGAAATTAGTCTTCCCAGCAATACTTCACCACTTCAAGTCATCCAAAACGTCAGAAGTTGAGCCAATCTTCCGCAACTGTAACTTATTAAATTGGCAATTCAGTAATATTCATATATGTCAGCAGCTGCTTTCTTTGGACTTATTAGTTGTTCTTGAATTCTGAAGGTATTCCATCTGTCTCATACATCTTACATACTAGAATATCAGTAGTCCTGCTAGAATTTCTTATATTCCAGGAGCCTTGTTTCTACTAAAATCTTTCAGTATTGTGTTCAATTCTTCTCCCATCATCTTGACTCCTATCTCTTCCTCTCCCCATTCTATAATATAGCCTTCAAGTTCATTTCTCTTCTATAGCCTCACCAAGTATCACACTTTACTTTCTGTTTTCCCATCTTTCCTTAGTATCAGCTTGCCATCCGAGCTGCTGACATTCATACAGCTCTCCTCTTATCTCCAAAGGATTCTTAATTTCCCTACATGCAGAACCTATCGCACTGATAAACAATCAACTCATCTAACAGAATAAATAAATAATTACAAATTTACTGTCCAGTGAATAGACTAATATAATTGTTGTTCATGTCATCAACGTCTCAATCTTTCACATCCAATGATAAACAGGCACTGGACAATATTTAACTAAATACATGTAATACAACTGATTTATAAAAGGATCTACATCTACATCTACAACTACGTTTATACTCCACAAGCCTCCCAGTGGTGTGTGGCGGAGGGCACTTTACGTGCCACTGTCATTACCTCCCTTTTCTGTTCCACTCGCATATGGTTCGCGGGAAGAACAACTGTCTGAAAGCCTCCGTGAGAGCTCGAATCTCTCTAATTTTACATTCGTGATCTCCTCGGGAGGTATAAGTAGGGGGAAGCAATATATTCGATACCTCATCCAAAAACGCACCCTCTCGGAACCTGGCGAGCAATCTACACCGCGATGCAGAGCGCCTCTCTCGCAGAGTCTGCCACTTGAGTTTGTTAAACATATCTGTAACACTATCACGGTTACCAAATAACCCTGTGACAAAACACGCCGCTCTTCTTTTGATCTTCTTTATCTCCTCCATCAACCTGATCTGGTCTGATATTCCATAGGCTGTTACTCTGTTTATCAGGCGACAGTGCGGAACTGTATCGAATGCTTTCCGGAAGTCAAGGAAACTAGCATCTACCTGGGAGCCTGTATCTAATATTTTCTGGGTCTCATGAACAAATAAGGGGAGTTGGGTCTCTCACGATCGCTGTTTCCAGAATCCATGTTGATTCCTACACAGTAGGTCCTGGGTTTCCGAAAACAATGTGATACTCAATCAAAATACATGTTCGACATTAGAGATATAGGTCTATAGTTTTGCGCATCTGCTCAATGACCCTTCTTGAAGACTGGGACTACCTGTGCTTTTTTCCAATTATTTGGAACTTTCGTTGCTCAAGAGACTTGCGGTACACGGGTGTTCCTTCGTGTACTTTGAGTAGAATCTAACTGTTATCCCATCAGGTTCAGTAGACATTCCTCTGTTGAGTGATTCCAGTTGCTTTTCTATTCCTTGGACACTTATTTCGATGTCAGCCATTTTTTCGTTTGTGCGAGGATTTAGAGAAGGAACTGCAGTGAGGTCTTCCGCTGTGAAACAGCTTTAGAAAAAGGTGTTTAGTATTTCAGCTTTACGCGTGTCATCCTCTGTTTCTATGCCATCATTATTCCGGGGTGTCTGGATATGCTGTTTTGAGCCACTTACTGATTTAACAGAACTTCCTAGGATTTTCTGTCAAGTCGGTACATAGAATTTTACTTTCGAATTCACTGAACGCATCACGCATAACCCTCCTTACGCTAACTTTGAAATTGTTTAGGTTCTGTTTGTCTGAGAGGTTTTGGCTGCGTTTACACTTGTAGTGAAGCTCTCTTTGCTTTCACAGTAGTTTCCTAACTTTTTTGTTGAACCACAGTGGGTTTTTCCCATCCCTGACAGTTTTACTCGGCACTTACCTGTCTAAAACGCATTTTACAATTGCCTTGAACTTTTTCCATAAACAATCAACATTGTCAGTGTTGGAACAGAAATTTTCGTTTTGATCTGTTAGGTAGTCTGAAATCTGCCTTCTGTTACTCTTGCTAAACAGATAAACCTTCCTCCCTTTTTTTATATTCCTATTAACTTCCATATTGAGGGATGCTGCAATGGCCTTATGATCACTGATTCCCTGTTCTGCACTTACAGAGTCAAAAAGTTTGGGTCTGTTTGTTATCGGTAGGTCCAAGATGTTATCTCCATTAATCAGTTCTCTGTTTAATTCACATGAAACACACACTATACAGAAGTGCACAACCTATGGTTTTTATTTTTATCAAAGTCTGATGACCTCAAACAATAGTTCACAATCATGTCCAATGCCACTTAAGTCTTGTGTAGGCTTAGCTACAATTTTAAAATATGTTTGATTTATGAATGCATTAAGGGATGTGTATCCCTGATAATTAATATACCGTATTCAATTAGAATTTTGTTGTAAACAACAAAATAGACTATTTTTTGGGAGTGTGTAACTTTATCCACACCATTCATATGTATAGATTTTTGTGTTGTTCGAAACTTTAAAATTTTTAATATTTTGAATCACATATTTCATCACCTCCTTTGCAATAATTGTGTACGGACTGCAAGGTGACTGTTATGCTACCAGCACAATGGCTTCACGCTGACAGTTTGTCTACCCTCAGCCCACATATGTCTCTCTCCACTAGTGTGTACTTACGAATACCACAAGGACATCCATGTTGCGAACATGATGCAGTATACAAACAATTTGTTGATACGCGAAGAGTTACATGTGCCACCAGGGGGCACTAGCCACATTTCTGCACAGTGCACTCATCAGGAAACAAAGGGCAGTGCTATCAAGGAAACACATTCCATCGGCACATGATGTGGTAATGTACATTCAATTGTTTACTCGATTCCACTCCAGGTGTTGGCTAAATCTCATCTAGCCAAGACCAGCACAGATGCTCCATTCTACACCACACTGCCACTGCACTGCATCATGGTATACTAAACAGTGTGCTGCCCCGCCCACATCCTCTTACCTCCCCCCTTCCACCACCAGCACCTTATCACCTTCACACACTGTGAACACCTCTCCTAATAGTGCCTCAGGATGAGGCTTCCCTCCAAACTTGTATTATGGCAGTAGACTTTGTTTCTCCTACTCTCAAGTGTTCAAAGATGATACATCACTGACTGTCCAAAAAAACTTCATTGTGAAATTGTGCTGCAATTGAAGTGTTCTTCAGTTCAGCATGGAGATTGTCACTCACTATCACATCTATCACACACAACATTTCATATCAGTAATAATGATTACCAAATGTTGTAATATTCTGCATATCATAAGAGAAACAAGAATTTAATACTGATCATTTCACAAATACATAGCTCACAGGTTTGACAGGTTTGTACTGAATTAATACCATGTGTGTGTGTATGTGTGTGTGTGTGTGTGTGTGTGTGTGTGTGTGTGTGTTTTTCAAAAAATGGTGCTCCAAAAAAAAAATCATTTTGTTCAGTAATGGAGTGATTACTCCATTAACCTCCAAAATGGAAACAGTGACATATCTATGAACCGTATTAATAGGCAATGGTATTGCACACAAAGAATGTAGGTTTGGAAAGTTCCACATGCAAGAGGACCAATGTCTAATTCAGCACTTGCATCATCATCATCATCATCATCATGTGTTCTGTTTCTATGATGAACTAATGATTGTTCACCATTGAAGTAGAGTGGTGTCAGTTACTGTAAAATTTCAAATATTACCAAATCAGTAAAATCAGACCTCTACTTTTATTATTAGTTTAAATCCAAACAGGTTAATGGGTTCAGTGGAGTTCCAGAACAACAGAATCTTGCCCTCAATGTAAAGAAGTTTTCGAAAAAGCCACACTGCTGAGGAAAATTAGAAATATTTTTACTTTTTTCTGGCAAATTTGTAACTAATTTTCCTAACATTTTCATTCTAATACACAAATTATTATTTTAATTAGTGGCATCTGTATTCATCATACAACCCTATCATCCTGTTAGGCTCCTTTTGAAGAGAGATTAAGACTGTGATCAAGTCAGTTGTACTTTGGTCTACACAGAATCACAGTGACTTGTGATCTTCTTGAACAGTGGAATTAATAAGGAAAACGGACTAGAGGGGAGCAAAACAGCAAGCATTTGTAAAGCCACATCTGTATCTAAGGGGAAAAGTTAAATTTAAAAAATGATAAATACCTCAATCCCTCAAAGTGGAGATTGCCCGCCTCCAGTATAGGGCACCAATCGACCAGCTGTATTTCCTGTTCCTGAAATAAATTGGTTGTGTGTAAGGTCTAGAACAACAAACAAGCATATTTACAAAAATTAAATAACATTATACTATGTGACATTTAAAGCAATTTGCCAATCATTGCATCGGTTTGGAAACCTATCGACACGTGACTATTTTTATACAGTACATCATTATAGATAAGTGTCATCTCTGCAAAGACTGAATGTCTATTAATATTGCTTGTCTTGTCATTACTATACAATGTAATGAGGATTATAACATGCTTTCCTTGCTGGAAGCTAGAACTAACTTCCGTATCTATACCTGCCTTATTTTTTGCGTTAGGTCGTAAGTGCCCATGTCATAACCTTACAACACAAGTATGTGAAAGTCACTGAGAGCAACTATATGCTAACCCCAATAAACGGAAGGAAACAGATAAAAACAAGGACTTCCTCTTGAAGAAAGGTCCCTAACCAAATATTAACCCTCCATTACTCACACGAAAATTCGTGACATCGTCACTCGCGTGGATGACTGGTGTCATCCACAAAGCAAGTGAACTATTTGTACACTTTGAATGGTGTTTATGACTGGTTTTATGATTTTTTTATTAAATAATATATTTAATATTTGTACACACTATTAAATATTCCGTAGTTTGAAACAGTTTGACCATTCGAAGAACAATATCTTCTGCTGAATTACAGGCATTACATAGCCCTTCTTGTTTCTTACCAATGCACGGTTCTAAACCCAAAGTGTTAGCTGTTTTTACATCAACCAAAGCAAACACTTTTAACCCATACTTTGCTTGTTTGCTAGGAATATATTGCCTGAATGGGCAGGTTCTTCTAAATGCCAAAAGCTGTCCATCAACAGTAAGACATTCACTAGGTGAAAAATATTTTTGGCAATTGTTCATGAAAAGTTCACATACCTCTCCAAGAGCTCTGACAGCAGCCAACTTGTCAATCTCTCTGAGAACACTTCTATCACAGATATTATCGAATCTCGGACATCTCAACATAAGTCTGAATTGGTTTACACTTATGCATAAATAACATGTATCAAGTCTGTTTCCCTTTGAGTTATCCCACAATTTAGATATACTCTTCCTAGAACATCTCAAACATCCACATATATATAACAAACCAATGAGAGCTCTGATCTCTACCACATCTGTTTCTTTAGCATCCCTTTCCCTAGAGAAGTCACCACGAATGTCATTGATGTGTATATTAGTGCATGTTGCGATAATGCTTGTTATGTTTTCATCCGAGAACAAATTCAGAATTTCTATTTCTGTCTTTTTTATATGAGTTTGCTTTTTTGGTATAGGCAAATGCGTAATAAAGTTACAACATCTGCTTCTAACACTGGTAGGATATTTATTTTTCCTTCGTTCAGTTATTCCATCTTTCCCTAAAACAATGTATCCTCTTGACTTCCTTCTTCCTCTGATTCAGTATCCAAGCCTGTGCCATCACTATTAGCATCTTCATCACTCAGCTCATTGAACCGTTCCAACCATACATTAGGATCCCTACTGAACTCTGTCTGAGATTTTTTGCCTTTGACATCTCTTCCACAATTTAAAAATAAAGAGAATACAAGGCAACATGGAAGGCAACTGCAATGAGTTTCAATACATCTAAATTTATACACATGAAAGATTGACTGAATCTAGGAAAGTAATAAAGTAATACAGACCTGATTTGTTTCAGATTGTGGCAGCAGAGCTGTCCTCCAGACTATAATAACAGCCAGAGAGTTAACAGAGAGGTTCTGAAAATGGTGCGAACTGAATCCAGCCCTGTCAGAGAAAACTGAGCAAGAAAAATCATGTGAATGATGAGTGCCATCCATGCAAGCAATGAAGGGTTAAATGTCCTTTGAAAAATTGCTATCACTTCTAAAACAGCCTGCATGTTGTATGCTAAAATGACCAATAATTCAGGCAGCAAACATACAGTGAAACATAAGCAGTTCAGAAAAAGATATTGGCTCAAGAAACAGCAAACCATCAATTCATTATTATGACAAGCACAAATTGGTGAAGGATCGCTGCTTACCAAATGGTAATGGCCAAATAGACAGTGCCCAATAAAAGGCCTAGCTAAAACAATCATCTTGTGATGAAAGGGCCAAGAGGTGGCCTGCCAAACCATTGGGAGAGGTTCGATTCCCTGGAGCTTGTTCCTGTGAAGAGAAGACCAGCAGTTATTCCCAAGTGGCACCATCTACCAACAGACAGCAACAACGAGATCATCCGAAGCAATGGAAGAGCTAGCAGGTCGAGGTAGGAATGTAGCTTCGGCAGCAGTCTCATTTCTCATCAGACCAACATGACAATGAAATTGTGGTGGCTCCCTCAAAAGCAAGCAAGTGTAAGCTTTCTTGGACTTGTTGCACTAAGCACAATGAGGACCCGAATGCTCCTGAGAGAATTGGAGCATATGGCACAGTTAAAAAGTATATGTTGTTGGGTGTACTAGGTGGTCTGACAGAGGAAATAGCTCTGCTGTAAAAATCTAGCAGTTTACAGGAAGCTCATAACAAAAATGGTCAGTGCCAGTCACCAAGGCACATCTGACGCTACAGGCTGTCTGAGTCAACAGTCTACATTAAGATGCTTCCACTAATTTGTGTGCAAAGGTTGACGAATCCAAACAGAAGAATGGTGTGACCCATACAGGCAATTGAGGGAGCCATCAAAATACAGGGCATAGGATGTGTGGCTGGGCACACATAACGAATGGCATTCATATCCGCCAAGGAGAAGATCATGCCATTAGTGCAGTTGTAGCTAGGCAACTTCTGCATAGAGGCTCTCAATGGGACTATGTAAAGGTTGCCAGTGGCCTAACATATTCCACTCTGGTGCACTGGGTTACATCCATGTACAGTGGATGGATGTGTAGATTAATAAATCAAACACATGTAGTCTAGTCTCAAATGGACAAGGGATCAGTAAAAATGGAGAAGGGTGATCTGATTTGCTCCCCAGAAAATACCGCTTTGGACATGTAGGACACTGATGGACTGGATACAGTGTGTGGCCAAATAAGATGTGTGGGAGGGACAAAAAAGTTTCCTAACAAGCACAACTTCCAGGAATTTTGTAGTTGCAGTGAAACAAAGAACAATGGGTCCAAGATGTAATGATGGTGGAACCCATTGCACCACTAGAAATTTGTACAAACTTTTTTTTTCCCAATGGAAAAGCAAAAGACATTTTTGATGCTGCACAAGTAAAGACAATCGAGACACCATCAAAGATGTTGGTCAAGGAGATGAGTCCATGGAGAACTGCAATAGATTGCTAAGTCATCAACTAAAAAGGAAGTCAGAGATGCCTGGGGGGAAACGCCTTAGCAGGGTTAATGGCGCTTAGGACAGAGCCTTTAGGCACTCTGTGCTCTTGGATAAAGGTATACGATAAGGGTGAACTGACATGTACCTTGGAAATTTGGTCTTTTAAAGATTTGTACACAATATGGGACCGGCAGTATGGGAAGCCCCACGTGTATATAGTGCAAAGGGTACCAGTTCTCCAACAGGTGTCACAGGCTTTCTCTAAATCAAAAAGCCTGATCACAGTCCACAGTTAGTAGAATGTGAGACTCCAGGCTCCACACAAGCTGGCCATGAATCATACATTCCATCATCCTGCAAACATGACTGGTGAGGGTAATGGAGTGGCAGCTAGAAGACAGGTATTTTGTCCTTACCAGGCATATGGATAGGTACAAGAGTGGCTTCTGCCAGTGTCGGGAAAACATGACATCTGCCCAAAAGTGTGTGTTACTATGAAGGAGAAAGTGATTCCATTCTCTAGTGGGCAAACAGTGTCTGGCCCTGGGGTGGAGGATTGGGATGAGGTGAGAGCACATAAAGACTACATTGTAGTATTCATAATTCTGAGAGGAGAAGTATGTCATCCAAGCTGCCTCCACTCATTTCAAAAGGAGGAAGTTGGGGTGACAGTGAGTGTAGCTATAATTCTACAAAAAATAGTGGCCCACACTGTTGGAGACAGGTGTAGGGTCTACAATGACATATGCTACAGTCTGACTGGTCATCTGTCAATAGACCTCCAACACAGAGAGACATTGCAGGGAGCACCCTGTGACAAAAGATGGGGGTGGAACTGTTGAAAGAATTAGTAAAAAAAAATTCATTTAGATTTCTTGCTAACCCGAAGAATGAAATGGCACTGAACATGCAACAGTTTATAATCAATACATTTTGCCATCATGGGATGACAGTTAATAAAGGGGAGAGCACTTCTCTGCATGTAAATTGCATCACAGCATGCCTCAGACCACCAGCTGACCAGGACACAGTGCAGTAAAGAACTGTGTGGTATGCAATATTCTGCAGCAGTAGAGATAATGTTCATAAGGTACTGTATCTGGTCATCATAACTGGGCAGATGATGTCCGTTGAAGGTAGTCAGGGGCAACAAAGCCTCCAGTCGGCCTTGGGAAGCTGCTAATTGGGTTTACACATAGATGGAGGTATGAGTCAGTAAATGGATAGTGCCCAGTAAATGGTTGCTCGAGTTTGTGTCAGAGAGAAATGACCACTGAAGATGACAGGCAAGCTGGGCAGTGCAGAACAAGACATCCATAGGTGTGTATGGTGTCTGAAAAGAACTTGGGTGCTGCAGAGTTAAGGCAGATGATGTTGAGTCAGTTGAGAAGGTCAGTCAAGAAGGAACCTATCTGACAGGTTTTCAAACAGCCCCAAACAGGATGGTGGACATTAAAGTCATTGAGCAGAAAAAAAGGGGTGACGGAGCTGACCATTAAGCTGCAATTGTGACAGGTAATGATGGAGGGACAGACCTTGAGAAAAGGTTAAATAAAGAAGGAAAATGTGGACTGCAACAGCTTGCACCTGAGTATTCAATAACATTGTTTGGCTACAGTCACACCAAATGAGCAGCACAATGAGTGATTTCACTGTAATTTTCCCATAACTTGGTAAAATCCTGTGGAGACCTGACCATACTGATATTGGTTTCCGGAAACTAATTAAGCTTGTTTTCAGATTACATAACAATTTGTGGAACTTTAGTCAATATTGTCAGTAGCTTTGGTAGTCATGGATAAAATATTGTAAGTAACAAAACAAATTGTTTCCACCCCATCGAACTCAATATCAGGACCCACAGGCAACTGGGACAATTCAATGGCATTATCATACCCGGGTTGGGCCAAAAGTGGCTATCATCAAAATAATTGTTGAGAAATATTCCTCAATGGTGTAGTGTGAGCCATCTTTTCAGGAAGTCTGGCCTTAGGTTTAAACAATGGTACTTACTGTTTATGATCCGTGACCAACTGAGATTTGGAGCCATACAGGGAAACAAAGCTTTTTTAACACCACTTTTGTCAGAGAGTAATTCATTTCGGTGGGTGGAAGGGTCTTAGGCCCAAAGTTAATTATCTGCTGTGATGCATCAGTAGCCAATATTAAGGTTTTCTTGGGCTCAAAGGTAGTAAGGCAATGATCATCAACAGTGTTTTAACCACAGAAGGACATTCTGACAAGTGTGTGACCAAACAAATTTTGGATCTTTCTTAAGGAGCTGATTGAACCACAGAAGGACATTCTGACAAGTGTGTGACCAAACAAATTTTGCATCTTTCTTAAGGAGCTGATTGAGAGAGGGAGACCACAGATGCTTTTGGTTTGGATTTGTTATAATAGTTCCCCTCGGCAAGGAACAACAACATCCAACTCCTTCAAGTTCTGATGTACAGGCAGCTAATCAATTGGTACAAAGCAGTCATTTAAGGCATGGCGTTAATACTCGACACGGGGTGCAAAAATGTACAATTTCCCAACCTACAATGCAGACCACTGTCCTCCACACATGAACCACCACCTGTAAGTACTGAAAATACTGGCAGCACCTCTGAAAAGTAGATCATCCAGATAAGATGCACAGTTCATGTTATGGTGAGCTCTCTGCTTGATGAAATTCTCCAACTGTAAGAACACCAAAAGGCAATCTGGTAAACTTATAGAAGCCAAATGTCATATTAGTAATTGGCAACTGCAGTTACGTGTATCTCTAATTAGTGTTTGAAAAATAATGTCCACCAGCCACCCTTATTAGTATCTCCTTGGTGCCAGTGACCGGATCAAGTTCCACCTCACACTGTTTTTTAATTGTGGCTTTAAAACTGCCACATGATCAAATTACTGCACTGGTTCTTTTTAATCAACAATAACTGTATTGCCTACTGACTCAATGCTGCAGGCAAAATAACCCTTAATTCCTATAGTTTGGTTAATTCAGTGTCAACTACAAAACTCATAGCAAATGGCAAAGTGCAAGCACAGGAAAACTTCAGGTTCACAGGTCACTCTAGCTAAATGTGGGCTAGCAAATCCCTTGCTTTACCCAGTACTTGCTCAAAAGACTGTTTATGCAACTGCGAAAGTGATTCAAGGTCACAGAAGGAAATGACTGATGACACTAAATTAATACAATCAACAACTTTGAAATCAAAATGCTGTGAAAGCAACTAATCGAAAAAAATGTTGCCAAAGAGGGATCGACCACCAAGAATGTTACTCGGTGCTCCAAATTCTCATACTCTGCTGCCACAACCAGTCGACCTCTTAATGGAGCTTTTTGGCACTATAGGAGACACTTTCTTTGCTAACTGCTACACAGCTCATGATACATATGGCACATTTACCAACAAGGCCACAGTGTCAATATCAAGCTGAAACACAACTGGCCATCTCAAAATAGACAAGTGCATAATGAGATTGTGAGCTGTTTACCCGATTTGTGAGCTAGGCATGGAAAATGTGTTAATTGACAACTAGTCCGCATTGTAAACACTACACTCCACAGCGTAGACATCAGTGATGTGGCTATTGTGGTTGCACCTGACACCACCTTTTTTACATGCAGACATTTCCAGCACTTATGTTGAGTGTAGCAACTGAGGCATGCCCTACAATCTAAGAAGCTTACCAGTGCCAAGGAGGTGGCCAGTATCTTCTCTTATAGTGGACCACAAATTGTGATACCACTGCACCTTTCATATGAAGACATGTCCCTACTGTTTGTCTTAACAGAGCTGCAGAGTGACTGCTTTTTGACAACTAATGGTGGCAGGTGCAGATAAGTCCCAAGGAATGAGACCCTATTGCGTCATCTGACAATGTACTACAGGGACAGCTACAATCGTCTTATGCTATATGGCACTCATCAACAAATGCTTCCCAGGTCTGTGCAGACAGCTTGTATGACCATACCAATTGTGCTATGCCATCTACAGATACATCACTCAACTGAAGACTTCACTTTCAACAACTGATTAAAAAGTAACCTCATAATTATATCACAGGTAATGGCATCTACATAAGATATGCCACACTGATGACATTCAAACTTACAATTTCTAGACATATCCTGTAATTCTGCTATCCACTCTGCATCCAATTTTTTAGCACACATCTATCACCAATTTACCTTAAGCTACATTGCCACAACTTGCAATTTACATTCAACATTTGCAGTTATTGGTGTACACTAACCATCAAATTTCAATAAGTAGGGTTCACACCAAATTATAAAGAAAGGAACTAGAATGAATGAAGTCTGCACTCACAGCCAGTTCAGGCATTTGTTCCACTTCATACATACATAATAATGTCTAGAAATTTGGATGGGTTAGGGGAAACGGGAAGGGTGCCTGGTGTCAGTGACATGTGTTTCTATAGTTTCTCCCAAAATGACAACACTTGAAGAAGGTGAACTTTCCAGCATGTTGTTACTATAGTTGCTCCTGCTTATGCCGTTGCCACCGCCATAGTTCTGTAAAGTGGCTGCCTGAGATGATGCAATTGTATTGATGGATGCATGAGCCACAATTGTCACCACTTTTACAACTCACTCAAAGGGTTCAAGTCACAAATGGGGGTGGGGGGTGATGACATCACACCCTATCCAGCCTATACCAAATTGTGAACAGCAATAATTTGAACTTTTGAAGAACTGAGCCAATTCAGCACTAGACAGAAAAGGGAGCATAATACATCAAGAGAGGAAACAGGCCACATCTATGAGTGCTAGAATATCAACAGGCCCGACTTTTAAGCAACCACCCTACCAAAAACATCAAGTCAGTGGTTACCTTCCCTTCCCTTTATGCCTCATAAACCAGAGGCTTTTCCAACATACATGATTAAGTCAAGCCCTGTCAGCAGACACTGTAACTGCACCCCATTTGCTGGCTGCTCGCATTGTTGTTTCTGATCTGAGAAGGGCCTAGGCAAGTGAAGGAAAATGACTAATGAATGAAGGTTGAGGCCAGGAGGGTTACAGAAATGTTGGGTACATTCTAGGGAGATTTCGCTACTGTGAAGTTCAGAAAAGCTGATGTTGGTAGGAAGAATGCAGAAGGCACAGGCTGCGAAGTAGTCTTTCAAGGGAAGAACATGTCAGGCAGCATGCCCGCCAAATGGGTGGTCTAGCTGTCTCTCAGCAACAGTATGTCAGTGGCCACTCATATGGAAATATAGCTCGCTGGTTGCCGTGCCCATGTAGAATGCAGCACAGTGATTGCAGCTTAGCTTGTACATCATGTGACTTATTGCATAGGTGGCCCTGCCTCTTGATGAGGTAGGTGATTTTGTGGCTGGACTGGAGTAGATGATGGTGGTGGTGGTGGTGGTGGTGGTGGTGGTGGTGGTGGGAGGAAGTATGGTCCAGGCCTTACATCAAGGTCTATTACAGGGATATGGGCCAACAGACAAGAGATTGGGGGCAGGGGTTGTGTAGGGATGGGTGAAGATATTGTGTAGGTTTGGTGGACAGAAGCATACCACAGTTTGAGAACTGGGAAGGATAGTGGGTAGGACATTCTTCATTTCAGGCCACAATGAGTGGCAGTTGAAACCCTAGGAGAGTATGTGATTCAGTTGCTCCAGTCCTGGATCATAATGAGTCGTGAGGGTAATACTCCTCTGCAGCTGGACAGTGGGACTTTGGAAGATGGTGGGTGGTGACATCGCAGGCCTCATCTGTCCAGTCATTCAATCACCCCCAGTAAGCCCCACCATCCGGCCACAAAGGAGCCTTCTCCTCGTGATTCAGTACCACCCAGCAGCGGAGTAACTGAATCACATTCCCTACTAGGATCTATTGCCGTGGCCTGAAATGACCAATGCCCTTCCTACTAACCATCCCACTCATCCCATAGTGGTATTCTGCCACTCACTAAAGCTACACAATAACTTCCTCCATCGCTACACAACCCATATTCCCAAACCCTTGTCAGACCAAGGTTTCCCACACACCACCACCACCACCACCACCACCACCACCACCACCACCTGCTACAGTCCCATCAGAGTCATTAACTATCCCATAAAATGTCAGGCTATTTGTGAAACAAGTCATGTGATGTACAAGCTAAGCTGCAACCACTGTGCTGCATTCTACTCGGGTAAAACAACAGATAAGCTGTCTGTGTGCATGAATGGCCATGAACAAAGTATCTTGAAGAAACAACTAGACCACCCAGTTGTTGAGAACGCTGTCCAACACTGTGTTGTAATGACTGCATCCACCAATGTGCTACCTGCCAATTGCAACTTTTTAAAACTATACAGATAAGATATATTGCAGTGTGAATTCCCCTGTTCCCATAAACCTACTGGTCTGTACTTCAACTACTTAACTGCTTGCCTGTTCCCAGTCCAGCATCACACAACCTTTTATTCAACAAGAGCACTCTTAGTCTTTTTCCTTCCCTCCTTCCCCCAGTTCCCCTCCAACACACCATGTGAACTCCCCAATGCATCTCGCTGTCCTACCCTCTCCTCACCATATCCCTGCATAAAACTTGAAACAACATGGGTTGGACTAGACACACTGAAATCTTGAGGGTGGCAGGGATGAAATACAGCGAGCAAAATATTATTTACAACTTCAGAAACCAGCTGTAATTGTAAGAGAAAAAACAGATAAATATGGGCATTGTAGTTGAGGAAAGAGGGATATACAATTTCCAGCTGAGGTAGCTCCTGTTTTCACTCTAATACGTTACACCATAAATACCTCGAGCTAACAATCTGTGCCCAGTGATTGGAAGGAAGAACAGGACATACCTATCTACAAAAAGGGTATTAGAAGTGTTTGACAGAACTAACATACTATTTCACTGACATTCATGAAGTGCAGAACCTCAGAACGTATTTTGAAATCAATATTTGAACAGAATTACATACTAGATGTAAACCACCAAAGATTGCATGCTGTGTGGAATGTTGGGTGAAGGCTGTAGGGACAGTAGGTTACAATAGGTTACCATAGGTTGAGGCCAGGATGATTTCTAGAGCAGTGAATGTGTTGTAAAGATAACTCCCAGCTTCAAAGTTTGGAAAAGCTTGTGGGGGTGGAGACAAACCAGATGGCCTGGGCTGTGAAGCAGCAACTGAAATTTGATAGGTTATGTTCATCTGCATGTTGCGCACTGTGCTCCACTTTGCTCTCGACCATGTGTCATGTTTACAATGAACATCAGTCTATCCTTTATGGAACTGCTTTTTTGTCATCAGTTATCTGACTGGTTTGATGTGGCTCACCATGAATTCTTCTCCTGTTCCAACCTCTTAATTTCAGAGTATCACTTGCAACCAGTGTTTCAATTATTTACTGGATGTATTCTAACTTCCTCTACAATTGTTGCCATCTACAGCTCTCTCTAGTAACACAGAAGTCATTCCCTGATGTCTTGACCAATGTCCTATCAACCTGTCCCTCATTCATACCAGTGTTTTCCACATATTCCTTTTGTCTTCAATTCCGGGAAAATCTTCCTCATTTTGTTCCCACTTCCCCCAATGATTTTAGATATTCTGATAGAATGTTATCTACCCACTGTGCCCTATTTTCTCTTAAGGGTTCCAAAGCTCTTGAATTCTGATTCTAATACTGGGGACCCTATCTTTAACGGATAGACTCCTGTTTCTTCTTCTACCACATCTGGCAAATCTATCCCTTCACAGAAGCCTTCAAAGTACTTTTCCATCTATTTACTCACTTCCCTGAATTTATCAGGTGAATTCTTATTGTATTCTTAATGTTACCACTCTCACTTTTAATTTCAGCAAACATTGTTTTGACTTTTCTACATACTGATTTAGTCTTTCAGACCATAATTTCTTTTTCGATTTCTTCACATTTTTCATGCAGTTATTTCATCTTAGCTTCCCTGTTCCTATTTATTTCATCCCTCAGTGACTTATTTTTGTATTCCTTAATTTCCCTCAACAGTTCTGTACTTCCTTCTTTTATTGACCAACAGCACTTCTTTATGTATCGAGTCTTCATGACCAATCTCTTGAATATCAGCCTACTCTTCACAACAGCTGACACTATGAATTAAGTAACTGAAAGGCCAGTAGATTCTGAATCTTTAGTTTAGATATTCAAGGAAATGCTTCTATGATACTAGACAGTCAATTTATTTATCTGTATTGGGGAAGAAATGTAAATTATGAACTTCATAGTTTTTCTGGTGTAAATTACAGAGTTACTCATCACGTTGCCTTTATTAAATCTAATACAAATTTGAGTTAGCATTTACAGACAGAAATAATGAAACAAGCAAAATAAATGAAAATTTCCAAATGGCATTGAAATGTTCAACTGTCATTTTACAGATAATCCACATGACCAGGATAAATAAAGGTTCTTTATCTTCAGAACATAATAAATCTTGAAATTTGATGCTGCTCTCTCCTGGGTACCATTATGTCCTGATTGGTTTTCCAAGCAGGTTACCCCATTAGGCTGTGAAGTTCTGTTTCTTTGCTTGGCGAATATTTTTGGTTTTGTTGTGAACCATAACATTTTGTTCGTGTTCCTTTTCCGCTAGCAAAAAATTCAAAATAACTTTTGACCTGAGTATTTTGAGACCTGCAATGAGATGGTGGTTCTTTTTGCCATAGTTGTGGAGTAGATATAATACCATGAAATACTCTAGCATGGGTGTTAGATACTGTGGCCATTTATCTGTCATTCTTTGGCAGTGTTCTGTGAATGTTCTGGATGAGTTCTCTCTAAATTAGAATTATAACTTGGGGAGAACTGTTCACTGCTGAATGATTAGATAATAAGTTAAAGTCATCACAGGTGAAATTTTACGCTATGTAAAAACTGAACATGCAAGTCTAGACTTGGGAATAGCTTGAGGATTTGAAGGAAAGGTTCCTGTTTCTTTGAAACAGTCAGCTCACCTGGTGCCATTTCTTTCAGCCAGGCACTTCCAAAAACAACAAATGTAACTGTTTTAACTCTTCGAATTGTCCAGTACTTAGGTCAGCAACATCCCAAAATATTCAAATGGTTTGAAAATACCCTTGTCAAGTAGGAAATGTTCACATTTGTAATTTCTTTAGAAGCAATAAAGTATCTATTGTTTCCTTAAGCAGCAGCAACAATAATTGGCATCAAGACATGATTTACCTCCATTAACAATGAGGAAGGTTTTGTGAGGATACTGGCTATCACTGAGCCTTTTCTATTACTTCATACAAGTGTTACCAGATTAATTAATGTGCCTTTGATCTTTATACATCTTTCCTCTAAACAGAGTCATGGGAGGAATACTTTTAAGTACAGCATTTACATGTTCAGCTACTGTTACATTCTAAGCTTGTTCATGAGCAATAATCGAAAGTCCTCTTATTACAACAAATGTATGAAGCAAGTGCCACCAAGGTTTTATTAGAGACCTACTTTTCCTCATTCAGCTACTCACTAGCTTCATACCACAAATAAATTTGCAAATTTAATAACTATGTCCTAGTAACAAAGAAATGAGCTTTTGAGGCATATATAATGACAGACTTCTTACAAATTACTTTGGATATCTAAAGAAGTCACATTATTTGAAGCTGATCAAATGTAGCACTCTAAACCAATTTTGCATGGGGTGGCAGGGGGGGGGGGGGGGGTGGAGGGAGGGGGGGAGGAATGATATCATAGCTTAAATACATTACTAGTGCCTTAAGCATATACAAGGAGAAGATTCAGTGCAAGCTGCAATCTTCCACATCGCACTCATACTTTCAGAACTGTGAGCTGTGGGTTTCATTTGAAACTGGAAACTTACTTCTTTATGCCACATTCGCTCATAATAAATTATTCACAGTAATCAAGTTAAAACCATTGGAAACTAAAACAGTTTCCACAATGAAACTTTGTCTCGAAACCTGGCAGAAAATCCAAAGAGATTCTGGCCACATGTGAAGTATGTTAGCAGCAAGAAACAATCAATGCCTTCTCTACATGATTGCAATGGAGATACTACTGAAGACAGCACTACCAAAGCAGAGTTACTAAACGCAACCTTCCAGAATGCCTTCACAAAAGGTGATGGAGTAAATATTCCAGAACTCAAATTGTGCAGAGCTGCCAAAATGAGTAACATAGAAGTAAATATCCTCGGAGTAATGAAGCAACTTAAATCATTCAATAAAAGCTAGTCTTCTGGACCAGACTGTATACCAATTAGGTTCCTTTCGGAGTATGCTGATGCATTAGCTCCATATTTAATGATCATATACAACTGTTCAATCAATGAAACATCTTTGCCCAAAGACTAGAAAGTTGCACAGGTCACACCAATATTCACGAACAGTAGTAGGAGTAACCCACTAAATTGCAGGCCCATATCATTAACATCGATATGCAACAGGATTTTAGAACATATATTGTGGTCCAACATTATGAATTACCTAAAAGGAAACGGTCTATTTATGCACAGTCAACATGGGTTCAGAAAACATCGTTCCTGTGAAACACAACTAGCTCTTTTATCACATGAAGTGTTGAGTGATATTGACAAGGGATTTCTAGAAGGCTTTTGACACTCTACCATGCAAGTGGCTGGTACTGAAATTGCGTGCTTATGGAATATTGCCCCAGTTATATGACTGAATTTGGATTTCCTACCAGAGAGGTCACAGTTTGTAATAACTGATGGAAAGTCATTGAGTAAAACAGAAGTGGTTTCTGGCATTCCCCAAGGAAGTGTTTTAAGCCCTTTGCTGTTCCATATCTATACAAATCATTTTGGAGACAATCTGATCAGCCATGTGAGTCATTTATCGACTAATAAAATCATCAGAAGAATAAGACAAACTGCAAAATGGTTTAGAAAAGATATCTGAATGGTGCAAAAAGTGGTAATTGACCATAAATAATGAAAAGTGTGAAGTCATCCACATGAATGCTGAAAGTAACTCGTTTAGCCTAATCTAAAAGCCATAAATTCAACTAAATACCTAGATATTACAATAACAAACAACTTGAATTTGAAGGAACACATAGAAAATGTTGTGGGGAAGGCTAACCAAAGACTGACTTTTATTGGCAGTTCAGTTAGAAAATGTAACAGACCTATTAATGAGACTGCCTACACTACACTTGTTCATCCTCTTTTAGAATACTACTGTGCAGCGTGGGATCCTTACCAGACAGGATTGACAGAGTTCATCAAAAAGTTCAAAGAAAGGCACCACATTTTGTCTTATTGAAAAATATGGGAGAGATTGTGAAAGAAATGATACAGGATTTGGGCTTGAAATCGTTAAAAGAAGGCCGTTTTTCATTGCAACGGATTCATCTCACAAAATTTCAATCACCATCTTTCTCCTCTGAACGCGAAAATATTTTGTTGACACTGACCTACATAGGTAGGAACAATAAAATAAGGGAAATCAGAGCTCATATGGAAAGATGTAAGTGTTTTTTATATAAATAGCAAAACTCCTTTACTACTTTAATTGTCCCATTTCCTAATCAAATTCCCTCAGCATCATCCAACTTAATTAAACTACATTCCATTATCCTCGTTTTGCTTTTGTTGATGTCCATCTTAAACCATCCTTTCAGGACACTGTCAATTCTGTTCGACTGTTCTTCGCAGTCCTTTGCTGTCTCTGACACAATTAAAATTTCATCGGTGAACCTCAAATTTTTTATTTCTTCTCCATGGATTTTAATACTTACTCCAAATTTTTCCTTTACTTCCTTTACTGCTTGCTCAATATACAGATTGAATACACTGGGGAGAGGCTACAACCTTATCTCACTCCCTTCCCAAATGCTGCTTCCCTTTCATACCCCTTGAGTCTTATAACTGCCATCTGGTTCCTGTACAAATTGTAAATAGCCTTACACTCCCTGTATTTGACCCCTGCAACCTCTAGAATTTGAAAGAGAGTATTCCAATCAACAATTTCAAAAGCTTTCTTTAATTCTACCAATGCTAGAAACATGTGTTTGCCTTTCCTTAATCTTTCTTCTAAGATAAGTCATAAGGTCAGTATTGCCTCACAAGTTCCAGTATTTCTATGGAATCCAAACTGTTCTTCCCCAAGGTCAGCTGCTACCAGTTTCTCCATTCGTCTGTAAAGAATTCATATTAGTATTTTGCAGCTGTGACTTATTAAACCAATAGTTCAGTAATTTTCACATCTGTCAACACCTGCTTTCTTTGGTATTGGAATTATTATATTCTTCTCGAAGTCTGAGGTTATTTCACCTGTCTCATAGATCTTGCTCATCAGATGGTAGAGTTTTGTCAGGACTGCCTCCCCCAAGGCTCTCAGTAGGAAAAGGGAGAGAAGGCAACCTAGTAGGTGAACATGTATTGGAATGTTGTGTAATCTCGGGGCCGTGTTTCAACTTAGGTCTTTCAGTGCTCTGTCAAACTCTTCACATATTATTGTATGTCCCATATCATTTTCATCTACCTCCTCTTCCACTTCCCTGATATTGTCCTCAAGTACATAGCCCTTGTGTAGACGCTCTATATACTCCTTCCACCTTTCTGCTTTCCCTTCTTTGCTTAGAATTAGGCTTCCATCTGAGCTATTGATATTCATGCAAATGGTTCTCTTTTCTCCAAAGGTCACTTTAATTTTCCTGTAGGCAGTGTCTATTTTACCCCTAGTGAGATAATCCTCTACATCCTTACATTTGTCCTCTAGATATCACTGCTTAGCCATTTTGAACTACCTGTCGATCTCATTTTTGAGATGTTTGTATTCCTTTTTGCCTGCTTATTTTAATACATTTTAGATGTTCTTCTTTCATCAATTACATTCAGTATTTCTTCTGTTACCCAAGGATTTCTATTAGCCCTCATCTTTTTATCTACTCGATCCTCTGCTGCCTTCATTTCTTCATCCCTCAAAGCTAACCATTCTTTTTCTACTACATTTCTTTCCCCCATCCCTGTCACTTGTTCGTTTATGCTCTCCCTGAAACTCTGTACAACTGCTGGTTTATTCAGTTTATCCAGGTCCCATCTCCTTAAATTCCCACCTTTTTGCAGTTTCTTCAGTTTTAATCTACAGTTCACAACCAATAGAATGTGGTCGGAGTCCACATCTGCCCCTGGAAATGTCTTACAATTTAAAACCTGGTTCCTAAATCTCTCTCTTACCATTATGTAATCTGTCTGATACCTTCTAGTATCTCCAGGATTCTTCCAAGTATACAACCTTCTTTTATGATTTTTGAACCAAGTGTTGGCTATGATCTCTCCCTTTTCCTATTATCGAATTCCAGTCACCCATCACTATTAAATTTTTGTCTCCCTTCACTAGCTGAATAATTTCTTTTATCTCATCAATTTCTTCATTTGCAGAGCTAGTTGGCATATAATCACATACTACTGTTGTAGGCGTGGGCTTCATGTCTATCTTGGCCACAATAATGTGTTCACTATGCTGTTTGTAGTAGCTTACCGCACTCCTATTTTTTTTATTCGTTATTAAACCTACTCCTGCATTACCTCTAGTTGATTTTGTATTTATAACCCTGTATTCACCTGACCAAAAGTCTTGTTCCTCCTGCCACCGAACGTCACTAATTCCCACTATATCTAACTTTAACATATCCATTTCCCTTTTACAAGTTTTCTATCCTACCTGCCCGAGTAAAAGATCTGACATTCTACGCTCTGATCCATAGAACACCAGTTTTCTTTCTTCTGATAACGATGTCCTCTTGAGTAGTCCCTGCCCGGAGATCTGAATGGGGGACTATTTTACCTCTGGAATATTTTACCCAAGAGGACGCCATCATCATTTAACCATACAGTAAAGCTGCATGCCCTGGAGAAAAATTATGGTTGTAGTTTCCCCGTGCATTCAGCCATTTGCAGTACCAGCACAGCAAGACTGTTTTGGTTGATGTTACAGATCAGTCTATCATCCAGGCTGTTGCCCCTGCAACTACTGAAAAAGCTGCTGCCCCTCTTCAGGAACCACACGATTCTCTGGCCTCTCAACAGATACCCCTCCATTGTGCTTGCACCTATGGTATGGCCATCTGTATCACTTAGGCACGCAAGCTTTCCCACCAACGGCAAGGTCCATGTTTCATGTGGGGGATTTATCTTAAAAAATAGATTAAGGGAAGGCAAGCCTATGTTTCTAGCATTGTAGATTCAGAGAAAGCTTTTGACAATGTTGACTGAAATACTCTCTTTCAAATTTTGAAGGTTGCAAAGGTATCACACAGGGAGCAAAAGGCTATTTACAATTTGTACAGAAACCATATGGGAGTTATAATAGTCAAGAGTCATGAAAGGGAAGCAATGGTTGGAGAAGGGAGAGAGACATGGTTGTAGCCTATTTCCAATGTTATTCAATTTGTATATTTAGCAACGAGTAAAAAAAAAATTAGGAGTAGGAATTAAAATCCATGGAGAAGAAATTAAAACTTAGAGGTTCGCCGATGAAATTTTAATTGTGTCAGAGACAGCAAAGGACTTGGAAGACCAGTTGAATGGAATGGACAGTGTCTTGAAAGGAGGATATAAGATGAATATCAACAAAGCAAAACAAGCACAATGGAATGTGGTCGAGTTAACTCAGGTGATGCTGAGGGAATTAGCTTAGGAAATGAGACACTTAAAGAAGTAAAGGAGTTTTGCTATTTGGTGAGCAAAGTAACTGATGATGGTTGAAGTAGAGAGGATATAAAATGTAAACTGGCAATGGCTAGGAAAGCGTTTCTGAAGAAAGAGAAATTTGTTAACATCGAGTATACATTTAAGTGTCAGGAAGTCGTTTCTGAAAGTGTTTGTATAAAGTGTAGCTATGTATGGAAGTAAAATATGGTTGATAAATAGTTCAGGCAAAAAGAGAACAGAAGCTTTCAAAATGTGGTGCTATGGAAGAATGCTGAAGATTAGATGGGTACATCACATAACTAATGAGGAGGTATTGAATAGAATTGGGGAGAAGAGGAGATTGTGGCACAACTTGAGTAGAAGAAGGGATCGGTCGGTAGGACATGGTCTGAGGCATCAAGGGATCACCAATTTAGTATTGGAGGGCAGCACAGAGGGAAACAGTCATAGAGGGAGACCAAAAGATGAATACACTAAACAGATTCAGAAGGATGTAGGTCAGTAGTTACTGGGAGATGATGAAGCTTGCACTGGATAGAGTAGCATGGAGAGTTGCATTAAACCAATCTCTGGATTGAAGACAACAACAACAACAACATATGAGATGTGAATAATAGAGAATTGTGAAGGTGGTTCTATGAACCATCTGCTAGGGACTTTAATGTGATTTGCAGAGTATGCATGTACATATAGGTGTAGATGTAGATGTAGTGACACTCAATGGAGTGTCCCATACTTTACATGACCCTCAGCTTAAGACAGTGGATCCAGAGGTGAACCATTGATATTCAACAACTTAGCACATACATTTTATGTCCCATACAGAGGAGACAGCTCTCAGTAATATAACAGCAGTCTCTCTAGAGTTTAAGTTGTAGTTTTTATGTACAAGTGAACAAAGTGAAAGAAGCAGATGCATAATCCATAAACACAACCAGAATGATGAGAGACCAAACTGAAAGCCAAATGGAGGATGAGGGATGGGTAAAAATATGTGAGCAGAAATTCAAGTGAAAGAGGAGGCATTTCATTTCAGCTTATGTAACAGTGACTGAAAAATTTAAGAATGATGAAGTTACGCATTTCATTGGTTACAGTACTCCAATGACATTTTCCAGAAATATATTTTTACAGAATCTCAATTTGCTACAGTATCACAACGCAAACAGATGAACAATTTTTGTAAAGAGCAAGACACATCAGTACATTCATACATAAATATTTGAACAATAAAGAAAACCAGGACTGAATATTGATGATGATGATGTTGATAATAATAATAATAATAATAATAATAATATGAAAATAGTAGCTTGTTACTTGCCATAGAGTGGAGATACGATGTGTACAGGCACAACAAGAAAACTACCAAACATGTGAACTTATGGCAAACAGCTCACATGCAAATAGCCACCGTCTCTGCCAACCAAGGTGGGACTGAAAGCAACTGCACATGATGGGAGAAGCAGTCTGGGTGGGGAGGGCAGAAATGAGGCTGGGGCAGGAAGGGGGGCTGATACCAGAGTAGGGGTAGGTGACTGAAGTGCTGGTTGTGGGTGCATACAGTGCTGTGGTAGTGTGGTAGAGACAGGGAAGGGGAATTATGTGCAATCAGAATTTTGGACAAGGAAGAAGGATGAGGAAAAGGGGAGAATAGTGCTGCATTTGGAGGACAGGGACTAATAAAGTTTGATGCTGGTTTTTTTTTTTGTGGTTTTACGGCGCACAACTACAATGGTCATTAGTGCCCTGACTAATTTAGGAATGTACCACGAGGCACAAGGTTAAAACAGCAACTAAAAGGGACAACAATATAAAAGACGTATTAACAGACATAGGATTAAAAAACTACAGCATAATCAAACGTCCTTAGACAGGTGTATCAAGTTGATAAAATGAAGAACATGAGCAGCAGCTCCTGGGTCATCCACTAAAATGGCATCCAGAGTACATGGCAGGCCAAGATGCAGCATAGTAAAATCCGGACAGGAAGTTAAAATGTGGCGGACCATCAGCAATTGCCCACACGGACAGAACAGCACCGGCGCTGCCGTCAGCAGATGGTGATGGCTGAACTGGCAGTGTCTAATTCATAGCCGGGCCAAAAAGACCTCCTATCGCCGAGAAGGACGTGAGGAGGACGTCCAAGCTACGGAAAGAGGTTTCAAGGCCCAAAGCTTGTTGTCCCTAAGTGGAGCCCAATCGGCATGCCACAGCAATAAAATGCGCCGACAAATGACCGTGCTACAATCTAATGAAGGGACACAACAAGAAGCCGTCTGAGGCTGGAGGACCTCAGCCTTGGCCGCGGCATCTGCAGCTTCGTTCCCAGGGATACCGACATGGCTGGGAACCCACATGAAGCTAACTGGAGACCCGTCATCCACCAGCTGCTTAAGAGAGCGTTGGATCTGGAGAACGAAAGGGTGAACCGGATACGGATCACTGAGGCTGTGGCTGGCACTCAGAGAATCGGAGCAGATGACATAAGCAGTATGTCGGTGGCGGCAGACATAAAGAACAGCCTGGTAGAGGGCAAAGAGCTCAGCTGTGAAGACCGAACAATGGCCATGTAGCCGGTATTTGAAACTTTGTGCACTGTCAATAAAAGAACACCCGACCCCGTCATTGGTCTTAGAGCCATCTGTATAAATGAAGGTCATATTAATGAACTTCAAACGAAGTTCAACAAAACGGGAGTGGTATACTGAACCGGGGGTAACCTCCTTTGGGAGCGAGTGGAGGTCAAGGTGAACGCGAACCTGAGCCTGGAGCCAAGATGGCATGTGGCTCTCGCCCACTCTAAAGGTTGCAGGGAGTGAAAAATCAAGGTGTTGAAGGAGGCGACGAAAGCAAATTCCAGGGGGTAACTGGGCAGAGACATACAACCTGTATTGATGATCGAGAGAGTCGTCAAAAAAGGAATGATTCGATGGGTGGTCGGGCATTGACAGAAGCTGACAGGCGTAACAGCAAAGCAGCATATCGCGCCGGTAGGTGAGTGGCAATTCACCGGCTTCAGCATGAAGACTCTCAATGGAACTAGTATAAAATGCTACGATCGCAAGCCGTAAACCCCAATGTTGTATGGAGTTGAGGCAGTGTAAGATGGACGGCCGTGCAGAGGAGTATACAAAGCACCCATAATCCAGCTTGGAACAGACGATCGACCAATATAAGCGAGGTAGGACGGTTCGATCCACTCCCCACGACGTGCCACTGAGAACACGGAGGACATTTAGAGAATGGTTACAACGGGCAGCCAAATATGTCACATCTGGAGACCAACTAAGTTTCCTGTCAAATGTAAGACCTAAAAATTTTGTTGTCGCCACGAATGGGAGAGCAACGGGGCCGAGTCATAAAGACAATGGGAGAAACTCTTTGTAGCGCCAGAAGTTAATACAGACCGTTTTCTCGGCAGAAAAATGGAAGCCATTGGCGACACTCCAAGAGAACGCTGAAGGAAACATGTACGCTACACGCTGCAATAGATGGTAAAATCGTCCACAAAAAGGGAGCCTGATACATCATCTGGGAGGCAATCCATTATTGGATTGATCGCTATGGTGAAGAGGGCAATGCTCAAAATGAAGCCCTGTGGCACCCCATTTTCCTGGCGAAAGGTGTCTGACAGGACAGAACCCACATGAACCCTGAACTGTCGATCCATTAAAAAGGAAAGAATAAAAAGAGGGAGGCAACCGCAAAAGCCCCATGTATGCATGGTGCAGAGAATGCCCACCACCCAACAGGTGTCATAAGCCTTCTCCAAATCAAAGAACACAGCCATGGTCGGGCGCTTCCGCAAGAAGTTATTCATAATGAAGGTCGACAAGGTAACCAGATGGTCGACAGCAGTGCGGTGCCTACGAAATCCACATTGTACATTGGTAAGTAGGCGTCGAGATTCGAGCAGCCAAACCAACCGAGAGTTAACCATTCGCTCCATCACCTTACAGACACAGTTGGTAACCGAGATGGGTCGATAACTGGAAGGCAATGCTTGTCCTTCCCCTTCTTAGGAATCGGTACAACAATAGACTCCCGCCAGCATGGGGGAACCTTGTCCTTCAATCCAGATGCGATTGTAAGTACAAAGAAGGAAACCTTTACCCGGAGGAGAAAGGTTTTTCAGCATCTGAATATGAATAGAATCAGGCCCCAGAGTGGAGGACCGTGACTGGGCAAGTGCATTTTCGAGTTCCCGCATGGTGAATAGAGCATTGTAGTTTTCACAATTCGAGGAGTGAAAAATGTGGAATGCTTCACGATTTTGCGTGTCATCCTTGCACAGGAGCCATGCTAATCTTCTCTGTATCGTTCCAATTTTAGTATATGTACCGCCGAAGTGAGTACTTTGATGCTTGTGGAAAGGGGGGGGGGGGGCGTAGGGAAAGATGAGGTGTGGTCTCCTGGGACATAGGACATATTGCAATGGGGAGGGGGCCGTTCGCACCTATGCAGTTCACAGAAGCTAGGTTGGGAAAGAAGGGTACAGATGGTGCACGCTGTAAAGCAGTCATTAAAGTGAAGGGTTCTGTTGGGCAGCATGTTCCTGTTGGGCAGCATGTTCTTTTGGGCAGCATGTTCTGTTGGGCAGCATGTTCTGTTGGGCAGCATGTTCTGTTGGGCAGCATGTTCTGTTGGGCAGACTGCTTTTACAGGTAGCCTTGTCTTTGATGGGATACGTGATGCTTGCGAGCGGACAGGAGTAGGTGGTTGTTCAGTTGCTACACTTGACCGAGCCAATGGAGTACACTGGCCTCTCTCAAGACATTTCTATCTGAGGGACAATGGCCAAGATGCCACCACTCCTAGTGTGACTAACAGGACACTTGCCACAGCAAGAGGGGGAACAGTTGTGAAAGAGTACTTGATCTAGCATCTGTCACAGGTCACTGCATATGCTCCTATTACACTGAAGGGTGAATGTGTGTATTTTCTTTTATGTGTGTTAAGTGTTAATTATAAGTGAGTCTCTACACACACCCTCATTCACTGCCATCTGAATGGATCTGAACCATTATACATCCTTTAAATTCCTGGTCCTCAGATAAAATTGACGATTTAAATTCCTGTCTGTGGACACTAACATTTGGTCCATGTGGGCTGGACTGTTATGGATTCTATGAAATAGCAAGTGGGGCAGCCACCTGTGGGTGAAAATGCAGTGAGCTTCAATGGAGCAGCAAGTGGATGAAGCCAGTGACAGACATGGCACATTATAAGCTAAGTACCTTGTCTGGTTGTTCTGCTTCCTGTAAATTTCCCACTCATTCCGAATGCTGCGTCTGCTTATACACGCTACTGCTAACCTTCCATGATGGATGAATTTTTAAGAAAGGAACTTGTTATTACAACCTCAGTGGTGAAAGCATGGCTCACATGTTTGCCGAAGTTTGCAAATGAATTTGGCATAAAGGGGACTTTGAACAGTTTGGGTACTACTGTCAGGCTGGAACAGCTCCCAAAGATAGTGGATAAATATGAAGATGCACTGCCACAGATTGAATTGTTAAGGACATAGACAGACAGACGTGCTGATAACAGGGAAAACAGAAACATGCTATTTGAGGTTTCAAAATAACAGATCATGCCAATGTAGGTGACAGGATTTCATTACATGATGGATGTGACTTGACCGATTGATTCATTGAGAGGGGTTATGGGACCAAACAACGTTGTCATCAGTCCCGCGATTCCAAAGATAGACACGGATTAAAGAGAGTCTGCTGAAAGTGTATGGACCCAGTCAGGGGAGTCAAATAATAAAATAATGAAATTAAAGAGACGCAGCAAAAGTCATAAAAGGTTAGACCAAATCTAAAAACTGGAAAAAGAAAGGAAAAAAGCAGAAAACGTGGAGTCTTCCATGGGGAGTGTTCATGGGGTCCCACACCGAAAAGACTGTAAAAGAGGTCCCAACCCCTACTCTACGATTACTGAAGTATAAAATTATATCTGGAAATAAAAACCACTTTCACAAAGGAAACTGAGGACCAGTTCAACCATCCAAGATTCATCTGGTATATTAAATTTAAGGGGAGCTGGAATGATCCATCTCCTCCATGTTAATTTTAGCAAATAGAAGGAACATTTTTTTCCAAAATCATTAAACATATTGCTCTGAAATTTCACATACATGTTCAGTGAGTACTTCTCTATAAACATATATTGCCATGTTAAGTAACATTTATTGGTTTTTCTTTTCTAAACAGATGCTTATTTTTTCTCTAAAATTTTGCACTTTTTCTTCTTTAACTCTTGATATATACAATATTTTTTTTACAATTTGTTATAAAAATGAAGGCAAAGAAGTAAACAATATTCTGTATAAATTCCATTGATATACTGTTAGCAGTTTTTGAGAAAATGTTCCTCAAAGATATAAATTTTAAAGTTACGGGAAATGGCTTCCGAAGTTTTTGAATACATTCCTGCCCCCATATGATGGATTATCAGCATCCTCTTCTTTTTGCAGTGTTAGTTTCCTTTTCACTGGTATTTTCTTCCCTTTTGCTGCATGTTGTAGGCTTTTGTCTCTTCTTCCTGCACCTCTTAGTCTTTCTCCATCAATTAGGCACTTTGTGGAAATTGTGGTGTGTCCTGGTTGTAAACCTGAACGTTTCAGCACATCATATTTGACAATGTTTTCTTCATTGTATGTTTCCACTGCACCATGCACTCCAAAATGCAATGTTTTATCTGTACTAACACACTTTTGGGAATCCTAATCCAAATTAAATTATTTACACCTTCATTTGGTTTTTGAGTTTTCCCATGTAAACACTTTTCCAAAAAACTTGGCTGTGATAAATCTCTGAATATGGGCTTAATTAAATCAATTACAGCATTTGGGAAACACTTTTTATGGGCATATTCCTTTCCTGATAGGCACTTACACCATGAGCCATCACCTGTGGGGCACAGTGCATGTTGTCGATGTTCATTTGTTGATGCAGTATGAAAAAATAATGCCGATATCGCTCTCCTCATATGAACAATGCTTCTTGTATTTTGCGTAATTGCACACCCATAATACCTCTGTAATCTATCAATTGCTTCGTCTGTCAATTTTCCTCTTCCTCCAAGTGTCTTACCATCACCAAACTTCTGGGATCCTAATGTCTGCTTTAGTTTGCACAAGTGCGCCCCCATGTGCCTCTGCACATGTCCAATGCACTCCTTTTTTTTAATGTGCATTTCATTGCCATAAGGTTTGAGTTCCTCTACAGCTTTATATCCCTTAGAATCGCCATCTCCTAGATAGTGTATTGTACATCATACCATTCCTGTGATCTGAAAAATATTGCTTTCACTCCCTCTACTTCCATCGCTCCACTCATGCCATGAAAATTTGCTTCACAACTTTCAATATGTTCGTCCTTGGTATTGCCCTTACATCTACAATGTTTTATGAGAACAACAACATCAATTACTTTGCAACTGTCTCCACTTGTAGCTGTCACAACTCCATTTAGAGATTTATGACCTCTACATTGCCATGATCTATGTAAAGCAATGGTTAAATCTCTACAATTCCCATTATCTGTTACAGATTCTTAAACTGCTTTCTTCAGTGTTGCTTGAGCAATATCTTCAGCAGAAGATCACACCAATTCATTACAAAATTCAAACTTGGTTGGTGGTTTTGGCAAGTTCATAATTCCACATAACATTTTCCCAGCAGCAATGCCCTAGCCAATGCAACGCAAGCCATACATTAGCCTAACAATTGTATCATACACTTTTATTCCACTATTACCACTATGAGGAATAATGTTAGAAAATGAAACTTCTGCAGCACATTTGTTACACTTCAGTAACATGCCAAACCAATGTTTGAAGTTATTTTCAACTCCAATCCTCTTTCTTTGCAAACTTGGCATAATGTGTTATGTTGCAAAATATTAGAGAGCAAGGAAAGGTTAGTTATTTCATTCACATCATTACTGTGACTTTCATAGTTTTCAAATTTTTCTTTCCTGTAACAAAGGTTCTTGCTGGAAAAAGTTCTATCACATTGATTTGGAGTAGTCGGCGAAGCAGTCTGAGCAGCATCTCCCTTTGAAAAAAAAAAAAAAAAAAAAAAAAAAAAAAAAAAAAAAAAAAAAAAAAGATGTCTCCTTCCTTTCATTGTGCATTTTCTTAAACACTCAATTGATTAAGCAGGGCATATTGATATCAACAAACCAAATATGTAAAACAGGTATGAGCAAAATTCATCAAATACGCAAAATTGAACAGCTAAACAACACAAAGCAAACTCCACAAGTCAACACATATGGCAAAGCATTTATGTTTACAGATATGAACAGTCTCTTGTCACACAGAAAGCCATACAACATCTGAAAACAAAACATTGTCTAATTCCGCAAAGATACCCGGCTTGCAGCCAGTGAGCACTGCCATCAGAGGTTACACACCAAGTTGCTAGAACCATTTATGCAGTGCATCTACTTTGCAGCAATAAAAAAACACACTTAGAATTCCATGAGAAGTGTGAAACTTGATTTGTTTTATCCAGAAAATCCAAATAATTATATAATGAAAAAATTGTAGGGAGTTCATTACTATGAGCAGTAGCACTCGAGCTGTCATTCCATTTATGGGCAAAGAGGGATTTGACATAGATCCGCATATCCACACCTGGAATCATGGAAGGAAATGGCAGTAAGTATCTGCTTCTCTAGTCAAATGGTTAGCCAGTTCATTCCCAGGGATGCCCACATGACTTGGGACCCAGAGAAAGACAACTGAACAGGCGGCACACTCAAGGGCAGAGAGAAGGGCATGGATAGCAGAGACCTAGGATGATGGGATTAGCACTGGTCGATAGCATGCATGCTGCTCATGGAGTCTGAAAAATTAGAACACTTGGAGGGAGGCCTGAGAAACAAAAGTGGAGGGCTCTGAATTGCTAGAATCTCTGCTTTGAACACACTAAATGATCCCAGCAGTACATTTTTTTCTAAGACAGTAGGAGACATAAAAGTGTATTCCACCTTACTGCCTGTCTTACAACTATCAGTGTACAAGATTGTGGCACCCTGGAACTCTTCAAGGATGTCACATACAAATTGGTGGAGAACCAAAGGGGCAACACAGAGATCTTAGGACCATGGAATAGATCAGTCCTAATCCATGGTCTAGTTACAATCGAGAGGAGGGGGGAGGGGGGGGGGGGGTATGGAAGGAAAGACACGAGGTGCATTACAGTGAGTGGAGATGGGGATTCCAACACAGGGAAGTGTGACACATCCCTTATTGGTGAACAGCACAAGGTACATCGGACAGTCAGGGAACAGGCAAATGATGACTGCATAAGAAAGTGGTAGTTTCCTCTGTTGTATCTGTAGCGGGGGAAGCCTCACTTCTGTGAGGGACTATCAATGAGACTAGTGTGAAAGGCACCCCACAATGGTGAAGAGGGTCGAGCAGTTTGAAAGTGGAAGGAGCTGCTGAGCCATAAACCTGACTAGCACAATCTGGTTTGGACAAGGCCAGATCACAGTAAAGATAGAAAAGAGTGATACAGTTTGCACACCAAGAGACAAGGTCCAGCAGGCAGAGAGCATTAAGCTCCCACATACATACAGTCTTTAGGTGGCAAATGTAGGGCAGGCATGTCAGCTTGTTACCAAAGATAAGGCCCAAGAAACAGGACTGTGGTACAACATCGAGGAACTGGTCACCTAAATAAACTTCTGAATTGGCGCTTACTGTGAGTCGATGGTAAAAATGCATAACCCACATTTTGGAGAGAGAGTACTGGAAGGCATAGGAGGTGGCTCATGCAGAGATCCATGGGATGGCATCTTGGAGCCGGCGCTCACCAGATGCTATTTGGTTGGAGCTACATCACATGCAAAAATCATCAATGTACAATGCCAGGGTAACCAGAGGCTCAACAGAGGTTGATTGCAAAGAGGAAGAGTGGGACACTTACCACCGACTCCTGTGGGATATCATTCTCTAGAATGCCAGGGTGCTGAGTGAAGTGCCAGCTTGAGCCTGAAAGAGCCGCTGAGAGAAAAATTCGTGGATAAAATTCTGAAGGGGACCACTGAAGCCTCAGTCATAGAGGGTAACTAAAATGTGATGGCACCAAAACATGTCATGTGCCTTATGTAGATAAAAAGAAGACTGAGACAAGGTGTGGGCAGTGAGTAAAAAACTGTCGGTGGCTGTTTCCTATCCGAGTAAATGGTCGGTTGGAGATTGTCTTGCTTGATATGGGGACAAAAGGCACAGAGACTTGCGTACCCAACATAATCTGAAGCTAACCATCCTCTCAAGCAGTTTACATAATACGTTTGTCAGGTTAATTTAGTGGTAGCTGTCGAAAGTTGTAAGGTTCTTCCTGGCCTTAAGGAAAGGAATAACTATACTGTCTCGTCATTGTGACCAAAAAGCAGATGTGAACCAAATGCCATTTAAGATCCAAGACAATCTGGTTGTGGATGTAATCTTGGCCAGGTGCCATGTCCCGTGAAGAGGTAAGAACCTGCAACAATTTCCATTCAGTGAGGGGGTTATTATAGGGCTCGGTGTGGTGTGGGATGGAACAGAGGTCTAGTCAACACAGAACTTCTGCTGGAGAAAGTTAGTATGAAAGAAAGATGATGTCAATGCCATCACAAAGTATGTAGCAAGGTGTTCTGTGAGGACCAATGGATCAGTGCACAGATCACATTCAAGGTTAAGGCCTCAGACAACTGATTGTCACTGGCAGCACAGAACGCTGCGGAGTGTGCACCAAATCTGCAATGAAGACGAATATGTCCCCAGAGAGGACACATAGTGCTCCCAGCATTCCTTTTTATGCTGCTTAATAAGATAATGAGCCTTATCATGGACAAACTTAAATGCGAAGAGGTTGGCCTCTGAAAGGTATCACTTAAATTGCAGCAATGCCCATCAGTGGTTGTGGACAGCGACTGTGACGCCCTTGGCCCACCACAGTATCAGTTGACAATGGAGGACCTGTGGATGGGGGGGACAGCAGTGCCAGCAGCATGAAGACGAGTGGCATATATATCTTGACTGACTATATCAATGGAATTCAACATGGAGGTGTACAAATGCATAGCACATGTATATAAAGGAAAATTGGCCCTACACAATGCATAACTTGGGGACCTGTCTCCGTGGCAGCAGCAGGGAAACAATAGAATCACTGGAAAGTGGTCACTATCACAAAGAGTCCTCATGGGATGACAAATGTAGGCAAGCCACAAAGGCAGGGGAGGAGATCATGAGATCAATAGCAGTAAAGGTGTCATGATGAGCACTGAACTGTGTAGGGGAACCATCATTGAGGAGACACAAATTCAGGTCTGTAATAAGCTAGTTATTTAAGAGACCCCTACCAGTTGAAGATATACTCTCCCATAGTGGGTTGCAGGCATTCAGGTCCCCAAGGAGGAGAAACGGGGGTGGAAATTGCTGGATTAAGGTACAGTGCAACATAAGGAGTTATCTTACCTGGAGAAAAGTGGTCACTGCAAATGGTGATTCCCAGAAGTTGCTTCCAGGTTGATACATAGGGGGATCTGGTCACTAATGACATTGGAGTGAATTAAAGGGAAGATCCTACCAGATGCTGCCTGGGGCCAGTACAGTTCTGACAGAAGGTTGCATTTCTGGTAGGTGATTATAGTATCCATGGCAATTCCTCTGGATGATTGTGTGGCCAAAATCCAGGTGAAAAAACCACCTCGCTGTTAATAGTCGTCACCAGCAAGGATGAGGTGATATACCTAAATAAGATGAGAGATGCGAGGGAGGAATACTTTGTCTTGGGATTTATGTTTCTATTATTATTTATTAATTATTATTATTATTATTATATCTTTCTTATCTCAGACGTTATGTCTGGTCTAAAGTAGAAAGTGACGTGAACCTTGATGAAGTATGACTTCCTTTTAACTGTATGTTATATGTTATATTGCATTTAGGAATTTTCGGGTAATTGAACATGTATCAATAATTACGGATATCTGTAGTTGTATAAATAAGTTTGGATGTAGCTGTATTGCGTTGATGTACTGGTGGATATTGTGTGGTATGATTCCTGTAGTTGATAGAATAATGGGTATAATGTCAATTTTATCCTGATGCCAAATATCCTCGACTTCCTCAGCCAGTTAGATGTATTTTTCAATGTTTTCTCATGTTTTCTTTTGTATATTTGTTGTATTGGGTATGGATATTTCGATTAGTAATGTTAATTTCTTCTTTTTATTGGTGAGTGTGATGTTAGGTTTGTTAAGTGGTGGTGTTTTATCTGTTATAATGGTTCTGTTCCAGTATAATTTGTATTCATCATTCTCCAGTACATTTTGTGGTGCATACTTGTATGTGGGAACGTGTTGTTTTATAAGTTTATCCTGTAAGGCAAGCTGTTGATGTATTATTTTTGCTCCATTGTCATGTCTTCTGGGGTATTCTGTATTTGCTAGTATTGCACATCTGCTTGTGATGTGATCTACTGTTTCTCTTTGTTGTTTGCAAAGTCTGCATTTATCTGTTGTGGTATTGGGATCTTTAATAATATGCTTGGTACAATATCTGGTGTTTATTGTTTGATCCTGTATTGCAATCATGAATCCTTCCATCTCACTGAATATATTGTCTTTTCTTAGCCATGTGTTGGATGAGTCTTGATCAATGTGTGGCTGTGTTAGATGATACGGGTGATTGCCATGTAGTGTTTTCTTTTTCCAATTTACTTTCTTCGTATCTGTTGATGTTATGTGATCTAAAGGGTGGTAGAAGTGGTTATGAAATTGCAGTGGTGTAGCCGATGTATTTATATGAGTGATTGCTTTGTGTATTTTGCTAGTTTCTGCTCGTTATAGAAAGAATTTTCTTAAATTGTCTACCTGTCCATAATGTAGGTTTTTTTATGTCAATAAATACCCTTACTCCTCCCTTTCTGTTTAATGTGAATCTTTCAGTTGCTGAATGTACGTGATGTATTCTATATTTGTGGTATTGTGATCGTGTAAGTGTATTGAGTGCTTCTAGGTCTGTGTTACTCCATTTCACTACTCCAAATAAGTAGGATAATATTGGTATAGCGTAATTATTTATAGCTTTTGGTTTGTTTCTTGCTGTCAATTCTATTTTCAGTATTTTTGTTAGTCTTTGTCTATATTTTTCGTTTAGTTCTTCTTTACTATTTGTATTATGTATTCCTATTTTTTGTCTGTATCCTAGATATTTATAGGCATCTGTTTTCTCATAGCTTCTATGCAGTCACTGTGGTTATCCAATATGTAATCTTCTTGTGTAGTGTGTTTCCCCATGACTATGCTATTTTTCTTACATTTGACTGTTCCAAAGGCCATATTTATATCATTGCTGAATATTTCTGTTATCTTTAGTAATTAGTTGAGTTGTTGATTGGTTGCTGCCAGTAGTTTTACATCATCCATGTATAGCAAGTGTGTTATTTTGTGTGGATTTGTTCCAGTAATATTGTATCCATAATTTGTATTATTTATCATTTTGAATAGTGGGTTCAGAGCAAGGCAGAATCAGAAAGGACTTACTGAGTGTTCTTGGTATATTCCACACTTAATCTGTATTGGCTGTGATGTGATATTATTTGAATTTGTTTGGATATTAAGTGTGGTTTTCCAATTTTTCATTACTATGTTTAGGAACTGTATCAATTTAGGATCTACTTTGTATATTTCCAATATTTGTAGTAACCATGAGTGGGGTACACTATCAAAAGCTATTCGGTATTCAATGTATGCATAGTGTAGCGACCTTTGTTTAGTTTTAGCTTGATATGTTACCTCTGCATCTATTATTAGTTGCTCTTTACATCCTCGTGCTCCTTTGCAACAACCTTTTTGTCCTTCAATTATAATTTTGTTCTTTGTTGTATGTGTCATTAATTTCTGTGTAATGACTGAAGTTATTATTTTGTATATTGTTGGTAGGCATGTTATGGGGAGATATTTTGCTGGGTTTGCTGTGTCTGCTTGATGTTTAGGTTTCAGATAAGTTATTCATTGTGTAAGTGTATTAGGGAACGTTTATGGGTCTGCAAAGTATCTGTTAAATAATTTAGTTAGATGTGAATGTGTTGAGGTAAACTTGTTTAGCCAGAAATTTGCTATTTTATCTTTTCCAATTGTGAGTAGAATAAATTGCTTGGGTGACGTCATGTTGCAAAATTATCACTTCAGGCATTTGTGGTATCACCTTGTATGTGTCTGTTTCTGCTTGTATCCACCATGCATGCCTGTTACGCTGAACCAGGTTTGACCACATGTTGCTCCAGAAGTATTCCATGTCTGTTATGTTTGGTGGATTGTCTATTTCAATGTGTGTGTTATCTATTGTCTAGTAAAATTTCTTTTGGTATGTGTTGAATGTTTGGTTTTTTTCCTTCTATTTTCACTCTTTTGTATCTCGTAAGTTGTTGGGCCAATGCTTGTAATTTCTGCTTCTTTTCATCTAATTGCTCTATCGCTTATTGTTGTGAGATTTTACCTAACCTTTTTCGTTTTTTTCTGACATTTGATGTCTTATAAATTGTGATAGCTATCCAATGTCTTTTCTCAGTTTTTCTATTCTGTAGTCTGTTTGCCATGCTGGTTTTGTGCGTTTCTTCTGTGTTTTGGTTGGTTCTGATCTCTGCCTTGTGCGTATATGTAATGTAGTGACTGCTCCTATTAAACCAGTAGTTGTAACTCTTCCGTAGTTCTGTTTTCATTTACTTTGTTGTGTATGATTGTGTTGATAGTTTTTATTGTTGTTTCGACTTGTGGGTTATTTGGTGGTCTATGCAAGAATTGTCTAATGTCTGTATTTGTGTCTTTGTATTCTACATATGTCACCTGAAATTTATCTTCTATATCTAACATGTGTGTCACTTGGTGTTTTATTTGTGCTGGTTCTGGTGGCTGTCTTAAGATTTTATTTTCCTCTGATTGTTTAATTGATGCGTGTTGTTCTTTGTTTGTTTGCTCTGGGATGTGTTAGTCCATTACTGTATTTTCTTCTTCTTCTTCTGATTGCACATTATTTTGTTCCAGTATTTGTTATACTTGTTGTTTGATGTTTTTATAATTCTGACTGGGGTATCCTGTTATTTTTTATTATTACACGGATCTGATCAGCTAGTCATTGTTCTGTTAAAAATTTTAATTCAGGGTATCTGGTAATAAAGGTTGTGTATACTTGTGATCTGTATCCAGTTGTGTTGGTTCCTATGTTTGTTGCTTGGTAATAACAAAACATGAGTTGTTGATTAACTTCATCTGTCCATCTCATCCTCTCTCTGTTTTCCTTCTAGGGTGGTTGCAGGAAGCATATCCTGCAAAACACCTCTATTTGGATTTAAATCATTTTCCAGTTGGCTGGCAGTGTCGTTACCATTGTGGGTGGGCATAGGGTTTAAGTGTCATCCCCGACCATGACAGCGCTTGTCCGAGGCTTCTTTAGTTGTGTCCTGAACCAACTAATCACATTAAATGTGGGGTTAGCTCTTTTAGTGGTTTGTTCTTTTCGTTGCCTTTTACGACTGGCAGAACATACCTGAGGCCTATTCTGTTCCCGGGCCTCCACTGGGGTTGTTGTTATTGTTATTGTTATTATTATTATTATTATTATTAGCGGGTAACCTTGGGTTGGACTGACGAACCGTCCAGTGATGATAGGAGTCTTCCGGCTTGAGAGATGCTGGGAAGTGGGATTCTGGGAGGGAGCCCAGTTACTGATGAAGAAATTGGAGACTTTTTGGGGTAGGGTGGCGGAGAGACCGGCGAGGAAACGGAGAGACCGGTGAGGGAACAGAGAGACCGGCGAGGGAACGGAGAGACCAGCAAGGGAACGGAGAGACCGGTGAGGGAACGGAGAGACAGGCGAGGGAACGGAGAGACTGGCGAGGGAACGGAGAGACCGGCGAGGGAACGTAGAGAACGGGGCTGCGCAAGGAAGATGTTAAAGGAGCAAATGAAGTAACAGACAAGAACAGAGAAGAAAGTTGAAGATACTAACAGTGGATGAAGTGTCTCATACTTACGGCCATCCTCAGGAAAATACAGGTGATTCAGAGACTTGTATACTTTGCTCTTCCCTCTTGTACACTGGGCAAATCTGGAGAGTGGGTGGTGTGTCTTTCAGTTCATTTATCACACAGAAGTGTTAGGACAGAGGGGCTTTCATCATGAACTCTGTGTTCACAGTCACTACAGGGTCTGCTGTACAGTGGAATGACATTCTCAAAATGCAACCATGGAAATCAGCACATAGGAGGAGGAATGAATGGCTAATGTCACATATGTGGCACAAAACCTTGACCTCCTCTGGGAGGGTATCCCCCTCAAAAGCTAGAGTGAAGGCACCAGTATCGGTTGTCTTTCTGGCCCTTCCGAACACATCAAACAAAAAGAATGCCACAAAAATCCAAATTAACCTAAAGTTCCTCATCAGTTTTGAGGATGAGATCCCTATGAAAAATCACTCTCTGCACCATATTAAGAGATTGGCAAGGGTAATAGACACTGGAACATTGGCAAGATGATCAAAGGCGCAAGCAGCTGCCAAATAGGTGGCAGAAGACTCTTTGATCAACAAATTTATGCTCAATATAGTCCACAAAAAACAATGCCATTCTCACAAAGACTGTGTACCTCATCTATCGTCCCACAGATGAGGTAATGGAGGAAGTGTTTCATATAATGGACTTGAGATAAAATTTCGGTCACCAGTGTAGACCAAGTTGCAAAAGTTGTGCGGCCAGGAAGGAATGTGGTGCAAAAAAACAATGAGAAAGAATGTGGAAATGAATAGGATACATAGGAAGGAGTTGACTAATTAAAATGAGGTTGTGAAGGGCAGTGCGCAAAAAGGATGAAAACCCTGAGCTGTTGAAATTTATGAGCACCTGGGAAGAAGGCCAGGAAACACTGTGGGGTTCATTACATGCCACAAAACCATACTTGTTTTGCTACTGGTGAGACTCACCTGTGCTCTGCCAGTCTCACTGGTGCTATGTTCTACTCTCACTCACCTGATCAATAGGAGGTAGGACTTGCTCCTCAACAGGGCCTGATTGACAAGAAAAGAAATTGCATGTTAATATAAGAACTACTTTATCTGCAAAGGTAACACAAACAGATGATTAAGTAAGAATGTTACAATATGACAAGATACAGAAAAGAATTGTTTCAATCTTTTAGAGTGCCTACTGATCATTGAATAACTGAGCATCTGATCTACTCAGTTATGTAAAACAGTGAACATTACAAACCGATTTACAGAAAGCCAGAACTTTACTCCAATTGGAGGCTGCTATCTGAAGACTGACAGGGGCAAATAAATTTTTACTGTCAACATTTCACATAATTAAGGACCAAATTTTACAATCCTGTAGTAACATGCTTATTGAAACATACAACTTTATGTAACAGGATTATCTCACTGTGGCAAGTGTAACAGTTAGGAACTGTGTGTATGACTGTTTATGGAGCTTCATTCACTGGAGGCATATGCAAACATTATATTCATTATGTATTTGACAATGAGAGCACTTACTGACTTGCAGGGAACTTCCCCTCCCCCCCCCCCCCCCCAATTTCAAATTACCATGAATTTTTTCTCAAGGATACCCCAAATCACAAACTCTACATCAACTATAACTTCAGATTGCCATGACTATGTTAATAAGAATGTAGCCCTCAATATGGGCATCACCAGTGCAACCTAAACTTTAGGTGCCTTCAGCAGTGCTTCTCAATTGTTACAGAGAGAGTGCTGAAATGGAGATTCAAGGAATAGTTCTCATAGTAGCAAATATCTTTCAGTGGATCAGGGCATTCTCTATCTTGCCTTCACTAGAAATCTGTTTCATTAGCTGCATGTTGTTACACACAATCTGTGTTGCTATGAAGCTCTATTCCCCTTGGCTACTCAAGAACATCTCTCTTTTTGTGCTGTTTTCATTACTTCTTTGTCTCTGGAAACTTATTACTAGTGTCTTGTGCTCCACTGGGTAGCCTTCATCTCTGTGTCATACCACCTCACCATCTTTCTTCAATGATGATGTGGCTGATTCCTTTATTATTCTTCAAGGTCTGTGCCTTCTGGATGGCACTGCCACGACCTCCATGAGGATGACAGTCGTCATATTTTTTTCTGCTGTTGCAAACTACTTTTCCTCTGAGCACAACAACAACATTGGAATCTAGGACACCACCAGTGCAACTTGCAGTGCTCATCTAACACATTAAATAATGATTCTTGTATTAGTGACAGCCTTAGAGCATGTGAGAACTATTTTTATGTTGGTTGCACTAGGAAGCTGTTTCACTTGCACAACATTATCATGTGCCTTCTGTGTTGCAATAAAGTTATAATGGTATGGCTACCTGAGCAAACTAGGTGGGACATGGGACCATGAGTGTGGGTGGCACATGGCAGTTCCCTGATGGACTCCCTGTAGAGAGGTGAAGCAGGAATACAAATAGATTGGTTTGGGAACAGACTGCAGTGAAAATCTTAATGGGAAATATTTTATAAACAAAGGAAAAGTGATACTGTACATACATTATCTTTGGATACATACTATCAGCCATTCTCTCCACATGTGTGAAAACATTTCTCCTATGGAGACAGAGAAGGGTCTGAATGTGTGAGAAAACTGACTAATCAAGGTTGAAGCCAGGGGGGTTATGGGAACAAAGAATATACTGCAGGGAGAGTTCGGACTTGTGCAGTTCAGAAAAGCTGGGGTTGATGAGAAGGATCCATAATGGCACAGGCTGTAAAGCAGTCATTGAAATGAAGGATGTCATGTTGGGCAGCAGGCTCAGCAACAGGGTGGTCCACTTGCTTACTGGCCACAGTTTGTCAGTGGACATTCCTGCAGACAGTACCATGCTTGTCAGTCCCATGCAGATAGCAGCACAGTGGTCGCAGTTTAGCTTGTAAATCACATGACTGGTTTCACAGGAAGCCCTGCCTTTGGTGGGATAGGTGATGTATGTGACATGACTGGAGTAAGTGATGGTGGAAGATTGTATCAGACAGGTCTTGCATTTAGTTTTGTTACTTGGATATGAGCCATGATGTAATGGGTTGGCAGCAGGGGTTGTGTTCTGATGGCCAATTATATAATGTAGGTTTGATGGATTGGAGGAATACCACTGTGGGAAGGGAGGGAAGGATATTAGGCACTGAATTTCAAATTTCAGAGCACAATGATGGGTAGTCAGAACCTTGGCAGAGAATGTAATTCAGTTGTTCTAGTTCTGGGTGGTACTGAGTCACAAGGTGAATGCTCCTCTGTGGCCAGACAGAGAGACTTGGGGGGTTGTGGGAGACTGCAAAGGTAAGGCACAGGAGATTTGTTTTGTACACTTTATTGAGACCACCAGTACATTTCGAGGAGTAATGTTCATCACTGTAGATGTAACAACTGTGGGTGGGGCTACCTGTGTAACCAGTCATGTGATATATAAACTTAGATGCACCCATTGTACAGCATTGTATTTGGGCATGACATTGAACGAGCTGTCTGTCCACAGAAATGGCCAGCTACAAACAGGGCAAGAAACAAGTTTATACCCTGTTCCTGGGCAGGCTGCCCAACACAACATCCTTCAGTTCAATGACTGCTTCACACCCTGAGCCATACAGATCATACCCACAAACACCAGCTTTTCTGAAATGTGAAGGTGGGAACTCTCCCTGCACGGAAGTGCAGTAGGTGAGAGGACTGGAGATGGGTCTGGAGAATGCAGTACACATGTTGTGGAGCTACCAACAAGTCAGGCGCCATATACTCTGTAGCATGTTGTTATTTGGTAGTCAAATAGCCTCTTGGCAGGCGATGGTTAACTGTGGCACCCAGATGTGTCAGGCTATTTCACACATCAGTCAGGTGGCAAAATACTGCTTTGGGAAAGAAGAACGATTACAGGGACAGTAGTCTTCATTTCAAGAGATGATGATGAGGTTTCAAATCACTGGCCGTGAATCTGGTTAACTTGTTCCAGTCCCCAATAACTTTGTCAGTTTTCCTTTTTAAGGAGCTCAACTATGCTGAGCAATAGTTGTATACTTAAAAATATTTCTCTCAAGATGAAGATTTTAGTATGAGCCATGACTACGGAATAAGGAGACTGTGATCTAAACATTACTACTTGTTGTAGTGTGCCAATTAGAAATGTGAGCTTACCTTTACAATGACTTATTTTTAAATGTCAATTTCATACTTAAATATTTGTCTTCTTCCTCTTTGATCACATATCCCCCCACAATCTTCCACAGTTCACATTTGAAACACAACAGAACATTTGTGACCAATCTTTTGTAGTAACAAAGGCACTGCCAATCTTCAGTATGAATTATGTACTAGTTAATTAATATTCAGTGTCAGGTTCTAGTATAAAATTCTGAACCACTGTTTCACTGATATACTTTAGCACACAATCAATGAAGAATTAATGTCAATGGAAAAGATGAAAAAAAATGTGACACACAAGAAAACATTAAAGTGATAATTTTAACATGTAAAATAGCTACTGAAGAAAGTAAAACTCTCACCTGCTACTACCTCATCTGCCTGCACCTCTTGTGGCTCCTGCAAAAAAATTAAAAAGCTGAATAACTTTACATCAACTTAACTTAAGTGTAAATCAAACACCTTTAAATGTGCCAGTATTATGTCATCTCACTGCACATGCCCATCTGATTGTTAATAAGTTGGTAAATTAAATAATGATAGCGATTAGGAATCAGGTGCAGTGACAAGTACATGGATAAGAAATTCTATTAATGTGAGACTGATAAAGCTGCATAATGATCCAAGTTAAGTATCACAAAATATTTGAATTTTAATTGAGCTTAACGGTCTGAACTCCCTAGAACTTCCAGCTGCCACATACAGCCACTGTCACAGAGTAGGACAAAGGTGCCCTCAAAATGCAAGTCAGCAAGGTGGGAATGCAGACAATAGCTTCTGGATGGTTGAAGTCTGGTGTAAGGATACTGCCAGTGACCAAAATAGAAGTACAGCATAGTTTGCTGGATCAAACACCCCTCAACAATGATCTGGTGTAGTAGCCCAAGGGATAATGGAAGGGGAAATGAATAACAGACCACTATAAAATCACAGATCATAGAGATAGTGATAGGGTCCATCATGACTACATCTGCTGCTATTCAGACTTGAATTTGTGAGTGGATCTTGGTCCCAGAGAGCCATTTGAGGTTCACCCACACAAGATGGAGTGAAATTGTTAAAAGAACTATTACATTATATAAAGTCAGGTTTTTGCTATCCTGAAGAGTGCGATGACACTGTGTGTGCAACTGTTTGTGATAAATGCAATTTACCATCATAGAATGATTGTTAAAAACATGGAGAGCACATCTCTGCATGTGAGATGAGTCACTACAAGGCTCAGTCAATCAAGTGACTGTGACATGGCATGGTAAAGATGAAGTGCAAGAATGGAACATTGTGTCGCAGTAATGATATTCTACCTGGGCATCACAACTGGGGAAATAATATTTCTCGAAGGGTGCCAGGGACCATTAAATTTCTTGTCATCCTTAGAAAGCTGCCTTGTGGGTGTGCACAAAGGTGGTGTAGGAATCAGAAAATGGATGTTGTTGTTGTTTTTGTTGTTGTTGTTGTTGTCATGGTCTTCAGTCCTGAGACTGGTTTGATGCAGCTCTCCATCCTATTCTATCCTGTGCAATCTTCTTCATCTCCCAGTACTTACTGCAACCTATATCCTTCTGAATTTGCTTCGTGTATTCATCTCTTGGTCTCCCTCTATGATTTTTACCCTCAACATTGCCTTCCAATACTAAATTGGTGATCCCTTGATGCTTCAGAACATGCCTACTAGCCGATCCCATCTTCTAGTCAAGTTGTGCCACAATCTCCTCTTCTACCCAGTTCTATTTCAATACCTCTTCATTAGTTCGAATTGACTCCTGTATAAAAGTTTTCATTTTACCTTCTGTCTGTTTAATGTTGCTGAAGATAACTGACATCTTATCTCAGTCACATTGTGTTTGATTTGTTGAGTACAAAACTTGTTCATCCAGAATTTTGGTCACCTGTCGAGATGGACATGTTGCTGGGAGCAGAAGTTTGTTTGTACATTCAGAAGGCAAGGACTACCTCCATAGGAACTGATCATCCTGTGCTTCAAGAGAGAGAACTGTGTTGGGTTATGTGTGTCAAAGCAGTATCAAATGGTAGAACACAAAACTTTGTTAAGGTAGCCATTTGTGTTATGCTCCGTGAAGACTTACACTGACTTTCTTGAAGAAACTGTGAAGGACAGAAGGACCAAATCAAGTCTGAGCCACAGTATCTCTAATCTTGGTCGCACTGTATTCCACTGGCATCAATAACTACTTAGGTTGCTGATATTGATTAGACTGCATGTTGCAAGCTAAGATCTTTGATCATAGCACACGGGTGATTGTGCATGCATGTCCGTTTGGTGGGGCCCAGAGAACTGTTGGCTGGAGGGCATATGGCTGGCAATTTGTTACTTTTGTGGGGACTCCCACTATCCAGTGCAGGACCCACAATGCCACTGAAGGTCGAGTCAGTTAGAGCAAGATGGACCTGATCACATGAGGACCGACACCGGTGAGCTGTGAGAAGACATACGAACATTGCATACAATCTGCTTGGCAAGTTACTGGCTTATTCTACAAGCTTAAATTTTATTGCCCCTTGATGATCACAAGTGGGGGTAGGATGCAATAATACCCTGGCTGGAATCCTGCATAGGCACTGCTCCTTCACAAGTGAGTCGAGTTTTGAGTTGTTTTGTTATATTTGAGTAAGGTCCTGTCTGTGTTATCTAGAATTCATCTGTAATAATAATGCACCTATGAGTGATTCAATGCATGATCATCAGTCAATGTTATGAATTGCAATTTGTGTTCCGGGTCATGCATCATGCAAGTGTAAGAGTATTCCATGTTTTAAGTCTCATGATGGGAATCTACTCCAACACAATTTGTGTCGGAGGCAAAGCAATCTCGGTACATGTGTACACTTGAGCTAATGTATCAGCACGTGCTTAAATTTTTGCTTCTGAATAATGCAAATTTTAAGGAGTGTTAATTTGTATCTCTAGTCAGTTGTGCCAGTCATTCCCATTTCCTACTTCCTGGCCCTTATTGTGTGGAGCTTTATTTGTGCAGACCACTGGTCCCATTTATGTGTGTCAGTGGGAAATGACATGTTGCTATTCCCTGAGCACAGAGCAGAGGTATGTTTGCATTTGGCCATGGCAGCACTTCCGTCATCACATGGCACCCATATTGACTGGCAGTCTGCTGCCCCTACCAATCGCACTGTGGGGCCTCGAAGGAAGTGAAGTTGCTCATTTGACATGTGCCGTGGTGGAGTTTCACCTCTGGGCAGGAACCAGTAGTCTGCTCTTATTTTATTGATTTATTGAAATCAGGAGATTAAGGCATATTTCCTAAGCCTGAGGTTCCTCCTCATTATGCCTTTAACTACTTGCTTAAACCTTGCATTCTTAATCCTAATTCTCAACACATTAAGTTTAAACCCTGTTAGCTATCAGTATAAACTGTCAATTGTTACCTCAGTGCATAGTCATTAATTAACTCCACTTGAGGAATTTGGCTGTTTGTTCCTTGTTGACTGTGGTAGCTCTCTGCTGTAGTTCTCAGCTTACTCTGAATTTTGGACGAATGAATATTTATTAAAGGCAATTTTTCATGTTTGTTTGCAATGTACAGGTTACTGCTTAAGGGTTATTATTTCTTTTTGTTGTGTGTTAAACATTGCTAAGGGGCCTTCCAACAGCAACAATCAGTGATGTGACTTGCAAATCTTCCTGTGTTTGTATGAATGTTATTCAGTTGTGTAACAGTTACAAAAGCAGCAAGTTATTAGTGCAATTAATGTCTGTCATTGTAAATCATTTAACTCATAATATTGTTGTTTAACCTGCCCAACTGCTGTGACGTTTCCTTGTTTTGTGACCTGTGTACTTCAAATTTCATACCCTGTTTGCAATGGTACAATTGACAAAATATGACTTCTAATTAACTAAGCCTGATCAAGTTTCAACAGTGAATATCGTGACTTTAAGTAAGTTATTAATTTGTAATCATTATAATAACAATAATAATGTTGATAAGTAAGAAAGTGTATTACATAAAATAACAAGTAACAAAATACGCGAGTCCACATTCAATTTCTTTTACTTAAAGCTGTTCCAACCCTAGTTGTGAGGTATCAATGTCTTAATAATGTAAGAAGAGCAGCAGTGTGACTCACCCATCCTGGAACACACAACTGAACATTCAACAGACAGATTCATTGTTCATCTTCCATCTCAGAAAGAGCTGAGTTTGTTATTCAATTCTTTCCACAATACAGCAAGATTACTCTCTTAAACTGAACAGAAACTTGCAAGAGAATCAAAGTTTGTGGAAAGCTACACAGAGTTTATAAGGAAGTATGAGGATTTAAGACATATGGTAATAGTAGTTATGACAGATGCCATTTAATATTGCATGCTGATGAATATTGTGGAGGAGTGATAGATTTGCACCACTTCAGGAATACCAATGAAAGACAATCACATAAACAATGACTTGTGCCCCCTTCCTTGCAGCACTGTGTCTGTTACAATTAGCTCATGAAGAGAGTGAGCAGAGTGAGGCAGCAAACATTCTCACTAATCACTTCAGTATGGACCACTGTATCTCAGTTTGTGATACAGTAAGGGCTGAAACTGAGCTCCAACAAGATCTCATGATGATATTGATCAGAAGTGGATCTTCACTATGGAAATGGTACAATAACAGTGCCAAACTATTCAAAAATATCCCCTCAGTGGAGCAAGAAACACAACTACTTTTACTGCTTGGTAATGATGAGGATATTAGAACACCTGGTTTATTCTAGCAACCAGCTGATGATCATTTTAAAATTGTAAACAATGTCAAACCAGCACCTAATATCTACAGATTTACAAAATACACACTACTGTGTGACACATCAAACATTTTTGATCCCTTTGGATTAATTAGACACATTGTCATCACATTTGAGGTATGTTTGCAATATCTATGGAAGCATAAGTTAATGTGAATTGGGCCCTTGCCCTCAGAGTTTCACTCCTTGTGGCAGACACTGTACAGTCAAATTCTTATGACAGACAGCATGCACATTGATTGTATAGTCATTGCAGGAGGGACACCTATCAGCAAACAGAAATCAGTACAAGATTTGGATGATCATCCAAATATTTATCATTTGATGCTTTTTCATGCATCAGAGACCTATCTGAATATTACTGGAAGCAAATCCCAAAAAAACAAAAGTAGCTACACACTTACTTTTACTTCACTCAGCACAATCTGTGAAACATGAGCTACCAAACATAAAGTTAGTTTTATTGAATTACTAAGCTACATGTGTTAAAATCTTCACACCCAGAGACAAGATGACCTCTCTATGAAAAGCACGAGATATCTATTATATAGGCACAAAAATATCCAAAGTATATTTTTTTAAGTTTGTCTGGCTATGATAATAGCAAGGAAAGTGACTCTGCTATGAATGTAGGAAGGTACTTCTTGTGTAGTTGCAATAACTAAATATTTTAGACAAATTAGTTATCATATCTACTGCTGTGTAACCTAAAACTTGGGTAAAGTTACATATTTCACAATGTCTATAGTACCAATGAACAATGGCTGCAGCAATATAGCCATATTTTAGTTCAAACAGTTGATTTAAACTTTTATTCACTTCAGGAATTTTTTTCTCTTGTGAATGAACTCTGTTGCAAATTTATGAAGAATTTCTACAGAGTGGGAAAATGATATTTGCATTATTAGGCTTCACCGTACCTGCTGATTTTTTGTTTATTCCTTGCTACCACATTCTTGTTCAGTGATGTGCCTAGCCCATAGATCTGTAAGCACAGTGGCAACTGTCATTGTATCAGGAGAAAAACATGAAGGTGAGCTGTCATTAGCCAGTATGAAAGCATTGTTTGAGAAAGTTTTTGGATTGTTCAGTATACAATTTTATTGTGATAATGGATTTGAGATAACATTTTGGTAACCAGTGTAAACGAAGTTGCATATGTCGTAGTGGCCAGGAAGGAGTGGAGTGCAAAAAACAATGAGAAAGAAAGTGGAGATGAATAAGATACATAGAAAGGAGTTGATTAATTAAAATGAAGTTGTGAAGGGCAGCACACACAAGGGATGAAAACTCTTGGCTGATGAAATTAGTGAGCACCCTAGGAGGAGGCCAGGAAAGTGTGTGGTGTTCAAACATGCCACAAAACCAAACTTGTTTTGCTACTGGTGAAACTCACCCATGTTCTGCCAGTCTCACAGGTGCTACCCTCTAGTTTCACTCACCTGAGTAATAGGAGGTGGACCTTGCTCCTCAACAGGGCCTGATTGAGAGAAAAGAAATTGCGTGTTAATATAAAAACTACTTTATCTGCAAAGGTAAAACGAACAGGTGATTCACTAAGAATGTTACAATATGACATGATAAAGAAGAGAATTATTTCAATCTTTTAGAGTGCCTACTGATCAGTGTATAACTGAGCATCTGATCTACACAATTATGTACAGCAGTGAACATTACTAACCGAGTTCCATAAAGCCAAAACTTTATTCCAGTTGGTGGCTACTGTCTGAAGACTGCTCAGGTGCAAACAAATTTTATTGTCAACATTTCACATAATTAAGGACCAAAGTTTACATTCCTGTAGTAATGTGCTTATTGAAACATACAACTTTATTTAACAGGATTAACTCACTGTGGCAAGTGTAACAGATAGGAACTGTGTGTATGACTGTATATGCAGCCTCACTCATTACAAGCATTGGCAACATTATATTCATCAAGAAGTTGACAATAAGAGCAGTTAGTGACTTGCAGGACACTTCACCCCCAATTTCAAATTATCATGAATTTCTCTCAGGGATACCCCACACAAACTAATAGCAAAAATTTTGATCACTTACCACATTTTTGATGTTCGTGCAGTCAAACTGCCACATCAAAAATATGCAATGCAACCCTTCTTTCTTTATTTACAGATGGGTACATACAGCCACAAGAAGGGATGAAAGATGATGTGGGGTACTTCTCAGGTGCTTTCTTCATAGAGGTGAGGTGGGAAGAGCTTTGATGGGTATGGCAACAGGATGGAGCAGGAGACATAACAGGAATGAGGTGGACGTGGGTAGTGTACCATCTGGATGGTTCCTTACAATTCTGTCTTGTGAAATTCAACAGAGAGCTTTCTGTTGCTGGCATGTTAAGAGGCCTGAAACAAACTCAGTATAGCTCATCTTGCCCACGACAGACACTGCATAGTTTCTCTACAGAGGCCCATAACACTGGACAATTTTCCAGTACTCCTGCAATGCACAGCCTTCGTAGATCACTGCACAGTGGCTTACCAGCTAACCCAGGTCACAAAATCTACATCAACTATAACTTCAGAGTGCCATGTCTATACTAATAAGAATGCAGCCCTCAATATTGGCATTGCCAGTGCAACCTACACTTTAGGTGCCTAGAGCAGTGCTTCTCAGTTTTTACAGACAGAGTGCTTAAATGGAGAGTCCAGGAATAGTTCTCATAATAGTAAATATCTTTCAGAGGATCAGGGCATTCTCTACCTTGTCTTCACTAGAAACTTGTTTCATTTGTTACACACAAAATGTGTTGCAATGAAGCTCTATTCCCCTTGGCTACTAAGAAACATCTCTCTTCTTGTGCTATTTACTTTACTTCTTTGTTCCTGGAAACAGTGTCTTGTGTTCCCTTGGGTAGCCTTCATCTCTGTGTCATTCCAACTCACTATCCTCCTTCAATGCTGATGTTGCCTGATTCATGCATTATTCTTCCAGGTCTGTGCCTCCTGGATGGCACTCCATGAGGATGTCAGTTGTCACATTTTTGGTGCTGTTATAGACAACTTTTCCTCTGAGCACAACAACAACCTTGGAATCTAGGACACCACCAGTGCAACTTGCAGTGCTCACCTAACACCCTGAAGAATGATTCCCATATTAATGATAACATCAGAGCATATCAGTACTATTTTTGTGTTGCTTGCACTAGGAAGCTGCTTCACTTGCACAACATTATCATGTGCCTTCTGTGTTGCAACGAAGTTATAATGGTATGGCTACCTGAGCAAACTAGGTGGGACATGGGACCATGACTCTGGGTGGCACATGGCAGTTCCCTGCCGGATTCCCTGTAGAGAGTTGAAGCAGGAATACAAATAGATTGGCTTGGGAACAGACTGTAGGGAAAATCTTAATGGGAAATTTTTGTGAACAAAGGGACAGTGATAATGTACATACATCACCATTGGATACTTATTATCAGCCATTCTCTCCACATATGTGAAAATATTTCTCCTATTGAGACAGGAAAGGGTCTGAATGGGTGAGAAACTGACAAATCAAGGTGAAGGTGGGAACCCTCCTTGCATCATATTCTATGTTTCTGTGACCCTCCTGGCCTCCAACTTGGTTAGTGATTTTCCTCATTCATCCATATCTTCCTATTCCAGCACTGCAGCACTGCTCAGCCCTCATTCTGCCATTGCACGGAGTCTTCACTATTCTCCTTAACTGCTACCATCCCCCACCCATCCCCCACCCATTCCCCACACATCCCCCTCCACACTACACATGCTCACACACACCCAGGTTACCATCATGCTATTGCAGGGCAGCATAGGGGTAGCAACTACCAGCTTGAACGAGTTTTGTGGAAGTTAAGGATGAGTTAAGAGGAAATAACATATGTTCAAATTAAGAAAGCTGGTATGGGCATGCAGTGGGTGAGAGGACTGGAGATGGGCCTCGAGAATGCAGTACACATGTTGTGGTGCTAACAACATATTAGGGACCTTGTACTCTGTAGCATGTTGTCATTCGGTAGACAATTAGCCTCTTGGCAGGTGATGGATAACTGTGGCACGCAGATGTGTCAGGCTGTTTCACACATCAGACAGGTGGCAAAATACTGCTTTGGGAAAGAAGAAGAATTACAAGGACAGTAGTCTTCATATGAAGACATGATTATGAGGTTTCAAATCACTGGCCATGAATCTGGTTAACTTGTTCCAGTCCCCAATAACTTTGTCAGTTTTCCTTTTTAAGGAGCTCAACTATGCTGAGCAATAGTTGTATACTTAAAAATATTTCTCTCAAGATGAAGATTTTAGTATGAGCCATGACTACGGAATAAGGAGACTGTGATCTAAACATTACTACTTGTTGTAGTGTGCCAATTAGAAATGTGAGCTTACCTTTACAATGACTTATTTTTAAATGTCAATTTCCTACTTAAATATTTGTATTCTTCCTCTTTGATCACATATCCCCCCACAATCTTCCTCAGTTCACATTTGAAACACAACAGAACATTTGTGACCAATCTTTTGTAGTAATAAAGGCACTGCCAATCTTCAGTATGAATTATGTACTAGGTAATTAATATTCAGTGTCAGGTTCTAGTATAAAATTCTGAACCACTGTTTCACTGATATACTTTAGCACACAATCAATGAAGAATTAATGTCAATGGAAAAGATGAAAAAAAAATGTGACACACAAGAAAACATTAAAGTGATAATTTTAACATGTAAAATAGCTACTGAAGAAAGTAAAACTCTCACCTGCTACTACCTCATCTGCCTGCACCTCTTGTGGCTCCTGCAAAAAAATTAAAAAGCTGAATAACTTTACATCAACTTAACTTAAGTGTAAATCAAACACCTTTAAATGTGCCAGTATTATGTCATCTCACTGCACATGCCCATCTGATTGTTAATAAGTTGGTAAATTAAATAATGATAGCGATTAGGAATCAGGTGCAGTGACAAGTACATGGATAAGAAATTCTATTAATGTGAGACTGATAAAGCTGCATAATGATCCAAGTTAAGTATCACAAAGTATTTGAATTTTAATTGAGCTTAACGGTCTGAACTCCCTAGAACTTCCAGCTGCCACATACAGCCACTGTCACAGAGTAGGACAAAGGTGCCCTCAAAATGCAAGTCAGCAAGGTGGGAATGCAGACAATAGCTTCTGGATGGTTGAAGTCTGGTGTAAGGATACTGCCAGTGACCAAAATAGAAGTACAGCATAGTTTGCTGGATCAAACACCCCTTAACAATGATCTGGTGTAGTAGCCCAAGGGATAATGGAAGGGGAAATGAATAACAGACCACTATAAAATCACAGATCATAGAGATAGTGATAGGGTCCATGACTACATCTGCTGCTATTGGGCCAGGAATTTGTGAATGGATCTTGGTCCCAGAGAGCCATCTGAGGTTGGGCCACACAACAGAGGAGGAAGTGCAATTGTTAAAAGAACTAGTAAATTAAATCCAGCCATTTTTTGCTATCCTGATGGGTGTGACAACACTGTGTGTGCAGCTGTTTATAACGAATGTTGTTTGCCATCATAGAATGATGGTTAAAAAACATGGAGAGCACATCTCTGCATGTGACTTGAGTCACAACATTGCTCCGTCAGACGAGTGACTGTGACATGGCATGGTAAAGATGAAGTGCAAGAATGGAACATTGTGTCGCAGTTATGATTACATTTCTAACTGGGGAAATAATGTTTCATGGAGGGTGCAAGGGAGCATTTAATCTCTAGTCATCCTTAGAAAGCTGCTATTTGGGTGTGCACGTAGGTGGGGTAGGAGTAAGAAAATGGATTGCAAATGGGAAATGCTCACTTGATTTTGTTCCATAGATAATGATGAGATGATGGGCAAATTTGGCAGTGCAGGTGAGGTCCAGATGGGGATTGGAGTGCATGGAGAATGAAAGATATGTGGGTACCAGCACAGTAAACCAAATGAGGTTAAGGTGACAGGAGTTCAACGAAGTGGGCACCTTTATGACAGGTTCTGTGAGAGCCCAAAGGGGATCAGCAGAAAGGGGTGGGGGAGTTGGCCAGTAAGCTGATGCAGACTGTCCAGCGGCTTAGGGATGTAAACAGTACAAATGGAAAAGTCCTGTCAAGGTAGTAAAAGGCAGACAGGAGTAGTTTGAAGCTGGGTAGTCAGGAAAACTATGAATGTCATCCTTAATAAACAGCACAACTCCATTGCATGATATAGAATCTGTCCCTGGGTGATGGTGTGAGGTTGAGGGGAGCCTTCCAGGTTGGCAGAATAAGACTCAGATGTTTGTTGGCTGGAGGAACAAGGAAAGTTTTCATGGGAGTGTTCCTCCTATCTTTCCTGGCCTGTCAGTTGAGTAGCATGTGACTTTCTCCCATTAAGCAAAAGTTTGTGGCTTGTCTGCACAGCTGGAGAGGAGGAGGTGGAGGAGGAAGAGGAGGAGGAGGAGACGGGGCTGCTACTCTGACAGTGTGTGATTTTACAACCACAGTGATGTATTTCGTATCATATGTCTAGATGTCCATGTCCTTCATGAACTGAGATGTAGCAAGTACAGTACTGTAACTGCCTGATGGTAGAACACAGGGTTACTCACAAGCCGACAATTTTGTAGTGACCTGGTAAGGCATCTTTTTCCTTGACCAAGATTTCCTGGATCCCCCATCATTAAGGTACAACAGACAACCTCAGGCAGAGGTGGCATGGTCACCTTTACAACTTTTGCAGCTGGAGGAGGAAGGAGCCAGATTACACAGTTGGCTGTGTGTCACCAGGACATTCAAGTGTGGTCATAATGATGATGCCGGTAGCATTAAATTTTGTTCAGAATGTTTGGGCTTACTGATGTTTCACAGAAGCATCACTCTATCAAAGGTGAAAAAAAGAAAGCAAGCCTGGACCCCCTCCCACAGTGTAACCAGGGCAGGAAAAGTTGCTGGGTAATATGAAATAGCATTCAATGATTGTTCAACATTCACAGGAATGCCCATTTGATATCGGCCAGAATTTTGCAGCTCAATACGCTTCATGCATCAAGCATCCCACCAATGCCAGCCACTCTGATGAGGGAGCCCTCCACAAGGACACCACCATGCCACAGCAATGGCTGTCTGGAATGGCAGCCACTGCTGGGAGTCCGATGCTGTGAGAAAATAAGCAAAGACTATTTGCCATATATGGGGAGTGAACAACTCAGGAATCAGGAGTGTGATCCCTGTGTTGTCAGGGGGTTCAGCCATATGGGTACATAACAGCCCCATCATCCTGGTGGCTCAGCAGGGTTGAAGGCGACTTCAGGGAGAAAGGGCGAGGGAAGGACAAGGGAAGGAATGGGGGAGAGGAATTCACACCACAGATGCCAGGGAGGGAGTTGTTCCCCAATAGGCTCACACTAAAATACAGGAAATTTTAATGTGGAGGTAAAACCTCAAGTGGGGACCTAAACACCAAAAAGGATGAATGAACAGGCAGAAGAAACAAAATTGCAAACAATACAAGAAAGCAATTGGATAGCGATGTCGATTTAAATCAGAACACTGAGAAAGAGGAAGGAGGGGGCAATGGAGAATAAGCAAGGATAGAGAGGGAGAGCAGGGTGACAAATGCAGCCAGTAAAGAAGAACTGGATGCATTGCCCCATGTGCACCATGTCTCAACTCACGAAACAACTGTGAGACCCCAGTGAGGGATCTGACCAGAGTGCATCAGAATGTTCCATCAAGATGCCCATCATAAAACTGCCATCATTCAGAGGTTAAGTAAAGCAGTGCAGGCATTTTTGTGACATTTGTGAGTCTTGTGGTAAATAATAAGGGGTTATAGGACACTGTTAAAAAACATTTACTTAGATCAGTAACATGTGCCTCTCACAATGTAATCGCCCATCTTCTGGTGGCTAGCACTAATTTCAATGCAGCTTTTGCTACAGTTTGCAACACATACAATAACCCTAGATTGATTGTGTCAGCACATCGTAAAAAACTGTTGGTGCTCCCTTTAGTGACTGGGGAAGGTGCAAGTGAATTTCTTGGACTACTTCAAGCAATGTTCATGTGCTGACATAACTATATCTCAGCTATTTGTAGAAAATGTTGACCAGTCTGTGAGAACAGAATTTAAATCCCATCAGAGTTCAAAAGCTTTCTGACATTAGGAGAGAGGTAGGTTTTTCTGTAAAATAAATGCAAATCTGAAATCAAGAAGGATACAGACCTACATGGCACAGTACATATGGGAACAAACAGCAGACCACCTGCAACACCAAGCACTTTGCACATTTGAGATTGATCTAGTCCCTGCTAGAGCTGCATTTGTCATGTGCCAGTTGCCTCATACTTTGCAGAAGTGCAGAAAATTCAGGCAAGCCAGATGTAGTGAACACAAACCTATTCTGATGCCCAACAAATTGTTTGCTTAATTGCTTAAAGCGTGTTCGTAGGGCTTCTAGTTGCACATCTGTATGCTGACATGCTTGCCAAAAATCACACCACACATAAATAAAATACACAAAATGGAACAAGGTAGGATTGTCCTAGTGACACAAAATATTAACACAACTACATTGTGTTGTTGCTCACTTGAGTCATCCTTGGCAAAAACAAGTTCTGCTTGTAACAGAGACAATATGGTTAAAAGATAGCAGTGGCACATGAAAAACTTAGGCTCTCTCAGTTTCTGACTTGCAGACACGAATTATATCTCAACCATGCGCACAGTGCATCTGACTTCACAAATGGCAGAGTAGAGCAAACTTACCAGAAACTGTTCAAGTCGACTCCAGTATAAACATCTTCATTTTACCTTCTGTCTGTTTAATGTTGCTGGAGATAACTGACATATCATCTCAATCCCAATGTGTCGGATTTGATGAGTATACAAATTTTTTTATGCAGAATTATGGTCACCTTGCAAGATTAACATGATGTTGGGAGCAGATTATTGTCTGTACATTCTGAAGGCAAGGACTTTCTCCATAGTAACTGATCATCATGCACTTCAAGAGACAGAACTTTTTTGGGTTATGTATGTCAAAGCAGTATCAATTGGTAGCCACAAAATTTTGTCAAGATAGCCATTCGTGTTGTGTTCTGTGAAAACTTAGGCTGTCTTTCTTGAAGAAACTGTGAAGGACAGAAGGATCAAATCATGTCTGAGCCACAACATCTCTAATCTCAGTGCACAGCATTCAACTGGCATCACTAACTACTTCAGTTGCCAATACTGATTTGATCACATGTTCCAAATTGATCGATGCACAAGTGCGATCGTGCATGTGTGCATGTGTGTGTGTTTGGTGGAGCCTGGAAAACATTTGCTTTTGGGGGAGTTCCACTGTCCAGTGCAGGTCCCGAGATGCTGCTGAATGTCAATTTGGTGAGGGCAAACTGGGCTGGATCACATGAGGACTGATAGCAGTGACCTGTGTGAAGACATAAGGACATTGCGTGCAATATGCTTGGTAAGTTACTGGCTTATTCTACAAGCTTAAACTTTATCACTCCTTGATGATCACATGTGGGGCTACAATGCAATAATGCCTTGGTTGGAATCCTGCAAGGCACCGCTCCTTCACAACTGAGTCGAGTTTTGAGTTGTTTTGTTATATTTGAGTAAGGTCATGTCTGTATTACCTGAAATTACATCTGTAATATTAATGCACCTATAGGTGATTCAGTGCATGATCATCAGTCGATGTTATTAATTACACTTTGTGTTCATGTGTCATGCAAGTGTAAGACTATTCCGAGTTTTAAGTCTCATGAAGGGAATCTACTCTAACACTATCTGTGTTTGCGGCAAAGAAATCTTGGTACATGTGTACACTTGAGCTAATATATCTGCAGGTGCTGATATTTTTGCTTCTGAATAATACAAATTTTAAAGAGTATTAATTTGTATCTCTAGTCAGTTGCGCCAGACATTCACATTTTCTACTTCCTGGCCCTTATTGTATGAAGCTTTATTTGTGCAGATTACTGTTCCCTTTGATGTGTGTCAGCAGGATGTGGTGTGTTGCAGTTCCCTGGGCCCAGAGCAGAGGTATGTTGCATTTTGCCATGGCGGCATTTCTCTCGTCACGTGGCACCCAGATTGACTGGTAGTCTGCTGCCCTTAGTAGTCACACCGTGGTGGCTTGAGGGAAGTGAAGTTGCTAATTTGACATGTGGCGTGGTGGAGTGTCACCTCTGGGCAGGAACCAGTAGTCTGCTCTTTTTGGCTCCAAATTGGGAGGTTAAGGCACATTTACCAAGCCTGAGGTTCCTCCTCATTATACCTTTAACTACTTGCTTAAAATTTGATCTCTTACTACTAATTCTCAAGACGTTAAGTTTAAACCCTGCTAGTTAAAAGTAAAAACTGTTGATCCTTAACCTGATGCATAGTGATTCACTAACTCCACTTGGGAATTTGGCTGCTTGTTTCTTGTTGATGGTGATAGTTCTCTGCCGTAGCTCTCTGCTTGCTCTGAATTTTGGACGATTGTGTATTTATTAAAGGTCATTTTTCATGTCTGTTTGCAATGTATGAATTACTACTTAAAGGCTTTTCTTTCTTTTTCTTAAGTGTTGTACATTACTAAGTGACCTTGCAACAGCTACAATCAGTGGTGTAACTTGTGAATCTTCCTGTATTTGGAATAATGTTATCCAGTTGTGTAACACTTACAAAAGCTGCAAGTTATTAGTGCATATAATGTCTGTCATTGTAATTCATTTGACTGATATAATTTTTTGTTGAACCTGCACAATTGGTGTGACCTTTCTTTGTTTTGTGACTTGTGTACTCCCAATATCATGCCATGTATGTAATGGTACAATTTACAAAGTATGGATTCTAATTAATTAAGCCTTTTCAAGTTTGACTGTCAGTTTTGTGACTTTAAATAAGTTATTAGTTTGTAATAATAATAATAATAATAATAATAATAATAATACCCATGGAGGCCCGGAAAAGAAGAGGCCTCTGGTATGTTCAGCCAGTCATAAAAGGTGATGAAAAGAACAAGCCACTAATAGGGCTAACCCCCTTTTAGTTTGATTAGTTGGTTCAGGACACAACTAAAGAAGCCTCAGACAAGTGCTGTCATGGTTGGGGACGACACTTGAACCCTATGCCCGCCCACAATGGTAACGACACTGCCAGCCAACTGGAAAATTATTTAAATCCAAATAGAGGTGTTTTGCAGGATATGCTTCCTTCAACCACCCTAGAAGGAAAACAGAGAGCTGATGAGATGTTCAGATGAAGTTAATCAAAACCTCATGATCTGCTATTACCAAGCAACAAAACTAGGAACAAACACAACTGGATACAGATCAAAAGTATACACAACATTTATTACCAGATACCCCAAATTAAAATTTTTAACAGAAAAATGACTAGTTGATCAGATCCGTGTAATAATAAAAAATAACAGGGTACCCCAGTCAGAATTAGAAAACATCAAACAATGAGTACAACAAATACTGGAACAAAATAATGTGCAATCAGAAGAAGAAGAAAATACAGTAAAGAGCTCACACATCCCAGAGCAAACAAACAAAGAACAACATGCATCAGTTAAACAATCAGAGGAAAACGAAATCTTAAGACTGCCACCAGTACAAGTACAAATAGAACACGAAGTGACACACATGTTAGATATAGAAGAAAAATTTCAGGTGAAATATATAGAACACAAAGACACAAATACAGACACTAGACCATTCTTGCATAGACTGCCAAATAACCCACAAGTCGAAACAACAATAAAAACTATCAACACAACAAAATAAATGAAAATACAACTATGGAAGAGTTACAACTACTGGTTTATATGGTAGCACTCACTACACTAAATATACACACTAGGCAGAGATCAGAACCAACCAAAAAACAGAAAAAATGCACAAAACCAGCAAGGCAACACAGGCTACAGATCAGAATAGAGAAACTGAGAAAAGACATCAGACAGCTAACACAATTTATAAGAAATGAAATGACAGAAAAAAAAACGAAAAAGGTTAGGTAAAAATCTCACAACAAGAAGCGATAGAGCAACTAGATGAAAAGAAGCAGAAATTACAAGAATTGGCCAAACGACTTAGAAGATACAAAAATGTGGAAATAGAAGGAAACAAAACCAAACATTCAACACAAACCAAAAGAAATTTTACCAGACAATAGATAGCACACACATTGAAATAAACAATCCACCAAACATTACAGACATGGAATACTTCTGGAGCAACATGTGGTCAAACCTGGTTCAGCGTAACAGGCATGCATGGTGGATACAAGCAGAAACAGACACATACAAGGTGATACCACAAATGCCTGAAGTGATAATTTTACAACATGACGTCACCCAAGCAATTTATTCTACTCACAACTGGAAAAGATAAAATAGCAAATTTCTGGCTAAACAAGTTTACCTCAACACATTCACATCTAACTACATTATTTAACAGATACATTGCAGACCCATAAACGTTCCCTGATACACTTACACAATGAATAACTTATCTGTAACCTAAACATCAAGCAGACACAGCAAAGCCAGCAAAATATCTCCCCATAACATGCCTACCAACAATATACAAAATAATAACTTCAGTCATTACACAGAAATTAATGACACATACAACAAAGAACAAAATTATAATTGAAGGACAAAAAGGTTGTTGCAAAGGAGCACGAGGATGTAAAGAGCAACTAATAATAGATGCAAAAGTAACATATCAAGCTAAAACTAAACAAAGGTCACTACACTATGCATACATTGAATACCGAAAGGCTTTTGATAGTGTACCCCACTCATGTTTACAACAAATATTGGATATATACAAAGTAGGTCTTAAACTGAGACAGTTCCTAAACATAGTAATGAAAAATTGGAAAACCACACTTAATATCCAAACAAATTCAAATAATATCACATCACAGCCAATACAGATTAAGCGTGGAATATACCAAGGAGACTCATTAAGTCCTTTCTGGTTCTGCCTTGCTCTGAACCCACTATTCAAAATGCTAAATAATACAAATTATGGATACAATATTACTGGAACTAACCCACGCAAAATCACACATATACATGGATGACCTAAAACTACTGGCAGCAACAAATCAACCACTCAACCAATTACTAAAGATAACATAAGCATTCAGCAATGATATAAATATGGTTTTTGGAGCAGAAAAATGTAAGAAAAATAGCATAGTCAAGGGGAAACACACTAAACAAGAAGATTACATATTGGATAACCACAGTGACTGCATAGAAGCGATGGAAAAAACAGATGCCTATAAATACCTAGGATACAGACTAAAAATAGGACTAGATAATACAAATAGTAAAGAAGAACTAAAAGAAAAATATAGACAAAGACTAACAAAAATACTGAAAACAGAATTGACAGCACAAAACAAACCAAAAGCTATAAATAATTATGCTATACCAATATGTTGTTGTTGTTGTCTTCAGTCCTGAGACTGGTTTGATGCAGCTCTCCATGCTACTCTATCCCGTGCAAGCTGCTTCATCTCCCAGTACCTACTGCAACCTACATCCTTCTGAATCTGCTTAGTGTACTCATCTATCGGTCTCCCTCTATGATTTTTACCCTCCACGCTGCCCTCCAATGCTAAATTTGTGATCCCTTGATGCCTCAAAACATGTCCTACCAACCGATCCCTTCTTCTAGTCAAGTTGTGCCACAAACTTCTCTTCTCCCCAATCCTATTCAATACCTCCTCATTAGTTACGTGATCTATCCACCTTATCTTCAGTATTCTTCTGTAGCACCACATTTCGAAAGCTTCTATTCTCTTCTTGTCCAAACTACTTATCGTCCATGTTTCACTTCCATACATGGCTACACTCCAAACAAATACTTTCAGAAACGACTTCCTGATACATAAATCTATATTCGATGTTAACAAATTTCTCTTCAGAAACGCTTTCCTTGCCATTGCCAGTCTACATTTTATATCCTCTCTACTTCGACCATCATTAGTTATTTTACTTCTTAAATAGCAAAACTCCTTTACTACTTTAAGTGTCTCATTTCCTAATCTAATTCCCTCAGCATCACCCGATTTAATTTGACTACATTCCATTATCCTCGTTTTGCTTTTGTTAATGTTCATCTTATATCCTCCTTTCAAGACACTGTCCATTCCGTTCAACTGCTCTTCCAAGTCCTTTGCTGTCTCTGACAGAATTACAATGTCATCGGCGAACCTCAAAGTTTTTACTTCGTCTCCATGAATTTTAATACCTACTCCAAATTTTTCTTTTGTTTCCTTTACTGCTTGCTCAATATACAGATTGAATAACATCGAGGAGAGGCTACAACCCTGTCTCTCTCCTTTCCCAACCACTGCTTCCCTTTCATGCCCTTCGACTCTTATTACTGCCATCTGGTTTCTGTACAAATTATAAATAGCCTTTTGCTCCCTGTATTTTACCCCTGCCACCTTTAGAATTTGAAAGAGAGTATTCCAGTCAACATTGTCAAAAGCTTTCTCTAAGTCTACAAATGCTAGAAACGTAGGTTTGCCTTTCCTTAATCTTTCTTCTAAGATAAGTCGTAAGGTCAGTATTACCTCATGTGTTCCAACATTTCAACGGAATCCAAACTGATCCTCCCCGAGGTCTGCATCTACCAGTTTTTCCATTCGTCTGTAAAGAATTCGCGTAAGTATTTTGCAGCCGTGGCTTATTAAACTGATAGTTCGGTAATTTTCACATCTGTCAGCACCTGCTTTCATTGGGATTGGAATTATTATATTCTTCTTGAAGTCTGAGGGTATTTCGCCTGTCTCATACATCTTGCTCACCAGCTGGTAGAGTTTTGTCATGACTGGCTCTCCCAAGGCCGTCAGTAGTTCTAATGGAATGTTGTCTACTCCGGGGGCCTTGTTTCGACTCAGGTCTTTCAGTGCTCTGTCAAACTCTTCACGCAGTATCGTATCTCCCATTTCGTCTTCATCTACATCCTCTTCTATTTCCATAATATTGTCCTCAAGTACATCGCCCTTGTATAAACCTTCCACCTTTCTGCCTTCCCTTCTTTGCTTAGAACTGGGCTGCCATCTGAGCTCTTGATATTCATACACGCGGTTCTCTTCTCTCCAAAGGTCTCTTTAATTTTCCTGTAGGCAGTATCTATCTTACCTCTAGTGAGATAAGCTTCTACATCCTTACATTTGTCCTCTAGCCATCCCTGTTTAGCCATTTTGCACTTCCTGTCGATCTCATTTTTGAGACGTTTGTATCCTTTTTGCCTGCTTCATTTACTGCATTTTTATATTTTCTCCTTTCATCAATTAAATTCAATATTTCTTCTGTTACCCAAGGATTTCTAGCAGCCCTCGTCTTTGTACCTACTTTATCCTCTGCTGCCTTCACTACTACATCCCTCAGAGCTACCCATTCTTCTTCTACTTTATTTCTTTCCCCTATCCCTGTCAATTGTTCCCTTATGCTCTCTTTGAAACCCTGTACAACTTCTGGTTCTTTCAGTTTATCCAGGTCCCATCTTAATTTCCCACATTTTTGCAGTTTCTTCAGTTTTAATCTACAGCTCATAACCAATAGATTGTGGTCAGAGTCCACATCTGCCCCTGGAAATGTCTTACAACTTAAAACCTGGTTCCTAAATCTCTGTCTTACCATTATATAATCTATCTGATACCTTTTAGTATCTCCAGGGTTCTTCCACGTATACAACCTTCTTTCATGATTCTTAAACCAAGTGTTAGCTATGATTAAGTTGTGCTCTGTGCAAAATTCTACTAGGCGGCTTCCTCTTTCATTTCTTAGCCTCAATCGATATTCACCTACTATGTTTCCTTCTCTCCCTTTTCCTACACTCAAATTCCAGTCACCCATTACTATTAAATTTTCATCTCCCTTCACTATCTGAATAATTTCTTTTATTTCATCGTACATTTCTTCAATTTCTTCATCATCTGCAGAGCTAGTTGGCATATAAACTTGTACTACTGTAGTAGGTGTGGGCTTCGTATCTATCTTGGTCACAATAATGCGTTCACTATGCTGTTTATAGTAGCTTACCCGCATTCCTATTTTCCTATTCATTATTAAACCTACTCCTGCATTACCCCTATTTGATTTTGTGTTTATAACCCTGTAGTCACCTGACCAGAAGACCTACTCATTTGGGGTAGTGAAATCGAGTAACACAGACCTAGAACCACTCAATAAACATACACGATCACCATGCCACAAATATAGAATTTATCACATACAATCAGCAACAGAAAGCTTCACATTAAGCAGAAAGGAAGGAGGAAGGGGATTTATTGACATAAAAAGGCTACATTATGGACAGGTAGAAAAATTAAAAAAATTCTTTTTAGAACGGGCATAAACTAGCAAAATACACAAAGCAGTCACTCATATAAATACATCAGCTACACCACTGCAATTTCATAACCACTTCTACAACCCTTTAGATCACATAACATCAACAGATACCAAGAAAGTAAGTTTGAAAAAGAAAACACTACATGGCAATCAGCCGTATCATCTGACACAGTCACACATCGATCAAGACGCATCCAACACATGGCTAAGAAAAGGCAATATATACAGTGAGATGGAAGGATTCATGATTGCAAATACAGGATCAAACAATAAACACCAGATATTACAGCAAGCATATTATTGAAGATCCCAGTACCACAACAGATAAATGCACACTTTGCAAACAACAAATAGAAACAGTAGATCACGTCACAAGTGGAAGTAAAATACTAGCATGTACACAGTACCCCAGAAGACATGACAATGAAGCAAAAATAATACATCAACAACTTGCCATGCAACATAAACTAATAAAACAACACGTTCCCACATACAAGTATTCACCACAAAATGTACTGGAGAATGATGAATACAAATTATACTGGAACAGAACTATTATAACACATAAAACAACACCACATAACAAATCTGACATCATACTCACCAATAAAAAGAAGAAATTAACACAACTTATTGAAATATCCATACCCAATACAACAAATATACAAAAGAAAACAGGAGAAAGAATTGAAAAATACATCCAACCGACTGAGGAAGTCAAGGACATGTGGCATAAGGATAAAGCTGACATTATACCAATTATACTATCAACTAAAGGAGTCATACCACACAATATCCACCAGTTCATCAACGCAATACAGCTTCATCCAAACTTGTGTATACAACTACAGAAATCTGTAGTTATTGATACATGTTCAATTACCTGAAAGTTCCTAAATGCAGTGTAACATATACCACACAGTTAAAAGGAAGTCACGCTTGATCAAGGTCCGCATCACTTTCCATTTTTAACCAGACATAACGTCTGAGGAAGGAAAGAAATAATAATAATGTTGGTAAGTAATAAAGGGTATTACATAAAACAACAAGGGACATAATATGTGAGTCCACATTCCTTTACATTTCCTTAAAGCTGTTCCAACCCTAGTTGTGAGGTATCAATGTCTTATTGACAGAAGAAGAGCAGTGATGTGAGTCACACTTCCTGGAACACACAACTGAAGATTCAACAGACAGATTCATTGTTCGTCTTCCATTTCAGGAAGAGCCGAGTTTGTTATGCAATTCTATCCACAATGCAGCAAAATGATTCTCTTAAATCAAACAGAAACTAGCAAGACAATCAAAGTTTGTGGAAAGCTACACAGATTCTATGTGGAAGTATGAAGATTTTAGACATATGGCAATAGTAATCATTACAGATGCCGTTTCATACTACATGCCACATCAGCTATCTTAAAAAAACCAGCTCAACTACTAAAGCAAGAGTAATGTTTGATTGTCTTGCCAAATGGAATACGAATCTGTCACTTAACAGTCTTCCAATGGTAGGACCAACCATGAAATATTATTTGTGCGCCTTAAGGTTATGTTTCCAAATGCATCGCATTATCTTCACAGTAGACAAGGAGAATATGTTTCGACAAGTTCTGGTAGTAGATGAAGATCGCACTTTCTGATGAATGTTGTGGAGGAGTGATAGATCTGCACCACTTCAGGAATACCAATGAAGGACAAACACATACATAATGACTAGGGCCCCCTTACTTGCAGACCTGTGTGTCACAATAGCTCATGAAGAGAGGGAGCAGAGTGAGGCAGCAAACATTTTCACTAATCATTTCAATATGGACTACTGTATCTCAGGTTGTGATACAGTAAGGGCTGAAATCGATTTCCAGCAAGAACTTGTGAAGGTATTGATCAGAAGTGGATCTTCACTATGGAAATGGTACAATAACAGTGCCAAACTATTCAAAACTATCCCCTCAGTGGAGCAAGAAACATAACTACTTTTACTGCTTGGTAATGATGAGGATATTAGAACACCTGGTTTATTCTAGCAACCAGCTCATGATCATTTTAAAATTGTAAACAATGTCAAACCAGCACCTAATATCTACAGCTTCACAAAACACACACTACTGTGTGACACGTCAAATGTCTTTGGTCCTTTTGGATGAATTAGTTCCACTGTGATCACATTTAAGACATTTCTGCAATGTCTATGGCAGCGTAAGTTAATGTGGAATGAGCCCTTTCCCTCAGAGTTGCATTCCTTGTGGCAGACACAATACAGTCAAATTCATATGACAGACAGCATGCATGTTGACTGTGTAGTCATTGCAGGAGGGACACCTATCAGCATACAGAAGTCAGTACAAGATTTGGATGACTATCCAAAGATTTATCATTTGATTCTATTTCATGTATCAGAGACCTATCTTAATATTACTGGAAGCAAATCCCAAAAAGGAAAAGCAGCTACACCCTTACTTTTACTTCACTCAGCACAGCCTGTGATACATGAGCTACCAAAAATAAAGTTAGTTTTATTGAATTACTAAACTACATGCGTTAAAATCTTCACACGTAGAGACAAGACGACCTCTCTATAAAAAACACAAGATATCTATTTAACAGCCACGAAAATATTCTAAGAAGGTTTATTAAAGTTTGTCTGGTATGATAAAAGCAAGAAGCGTGACTCTGCTATCATTTTAGAAAGGTACTTGATGGGTAATTGCAATAACTAAATACTTTAGACAACTGTATTTATCATATCTACTGTGGTGTAACCAATCACTTGGGTAAAGTTACATATTTCGCAGTGTTTATAGTACTGATGAATGATGGCTGCTGCAATAAAGTCATATTTTAGTTCAAACAGTGCGTTTAAACTTTTATTTGCTTCAGGAATTTTTTATCTTGTGAATGAACTTCTTTAGAGGTGTATGAAGAATTTCCACAGAGTGGGACAATGATAGTTGCTTTATGAGACTTCACCGTACCTGCTGATTTTTGGTTTATTACACGCTACCTCATTCTGGTTCCGTGATGTGCCTAGTCCATAGATCTGTGAGCACAGTGACAACTGTCATTACATGAGGACAACATGAAGGTGAGCTGTCATTAGTATGTAAATATTGTTTGAGAATTTTTTTCAATTTTTACTGTAGACAAATTTATTGTGATAATGGACTTGATATAACATTTCAGTCACCAGTGTAAATGAAGTTGCATAGGTTGTGGGGCCAGGAAGGAGCGGTGTACAAAAAACAATGATAATGAAGTGGAGATGAATATGATACATAGAAAGTAGTTGATTAATTGAAATGAGGTTGCAAAGGGCCGCACACACAAGGGATGAAAACCCTTGGCTGATGAAATTAGTGAGCACCCTAGGAGGAGGCCAGGAAACTGTGTGGTGTTCATTACATGCTCCAAACCAAACTTGCTTTGCTACTGGTGAAACTCACCCATGTTCTGCCAGTCTCACAGGTGCTACCCTAAAACAAACAGGTGATTAACTAAGAATGTTACAATATAACATGATAAAGAAAAGAATTATTTCAATCTTTTAATGTGCCTACTGATCAGTGAATAACTGAGCATCTGATCCACTCAATTATGTTCAACAATGAACATTACTAACCGATTCCAAGAAAGCCAAAACTTTATTCCATTTGGTGGCTGCTATCTGAAAACTGCCAGGGGCAAATAAATTTATAGTCAATATTTCACATAATTAAGGACCAAATTTTACAATCTTGTAGTAATGTGCTTATGGAAACATAAAACTTTATGTTACAGGGTTAATTCACTGTGGCAAGTGGAACAGTTAGGAATTGTGTGTATGACTGCACACGCAGCCTCACTCACTGCAGGCATATGCAAACATTATATTCATCAAGTATTTTACAATGAGAGCACTTAGTGACTTGCAGGAACTTCACCCCCAATTTCAACTTACCATGTATTTTTCTCAGGGATACCCCACACAAAGTAATAGCAAAAATGGTTATCACTTACCACATTTTTGCTGTTCATGCAGTCAAAGTGCCACATCAAATAAATAGAATGCAACCCTCCTTTCTTTACTTAAAGATGGGTACATACAGCCACAAGAGGGCATAGCAGATGATGTGGGGTATTTCTGAGGTGCTTTCTTTGTAGAGGTGAGGCGGGAAGTACTTTGATGGGTATGGCAACAGGATGGAGTAGGACATATAATAGGAATGAGGAGGAAGTGGGTGGTGTACCATCTGGATGGTACCTTACAATGCCTTCTTGTGGAATTCAACAAAGGGCTCTCTGTTGCTGACATGTTAAGAGGCCTGACCAAAGTGAGTGCAGCTCATCTTGCCCACGACAGCCATTGCATAGTATCTGTACAGGGGCCCATAACACTGGCCAATTTTCCAGTACCCCTGCAATGCATAGCCTTTATAGATCATTGCACAGTGGCTTACCAGCCAACCCAAGTCACAAAATCTACATCAACTATCTACTTCGGAGTGCCATGACTATATTAATTAGGATGCAGCCCTCAATATTGGCGTCACCAGTGCAACCTACACTTTAGGTGCCTAAAGCAGTGCTTCTCAGTTTTTACAGACAGAGTGCTGAAATGGAGATTCAAGAATAGTACTCATTTAGCAAATATCTTTCAGTGGATCAGCACATTTTCTACCTCGCCTTTCGTAGAAATTTGTTTCATTAGCTGCATGTTGTTACACACAATATGTGTTGCAATGAAGACCTATTCCCCTTGGTTACTGAGGAACATCTCTCTTCTTGTGCTATTTTCATTACTTCTAAATTATTACCAGTGTCTTGTGTTGCATTGGGTAGCCTTTATCTCTGTGTCATTTCACCTCACCATCCTTCTTCAATGATCATGTGGCCCGATTCCTGTATTATTTTTCAAGGTCTGTGCCTCCTGGATGGCACTGCCATCACCTCCATGAGTACGACAGATGTAATTTTTTACTGCTGTTAGAGACTAGTTTTCCTCTGAGCACAACAACAACAACATTGGAATCTAGGACACCACCAGTGCAACTTGCAGTGCTCACCTAACACCTTAAAGAATGATCCTCATATTGGTGACAACCTTAGAGCATATCACAACTATTTTTATGTTGCTTGCACTAAGAAGCTGCTTCACTTGCACAACATTATCATGTGCCTTCTGCGTTGCAATGAATTTCTAACATTATGCCTAATTGAGCACATTTCTCCCCTTGTGCATGGATCATCCACAATAGGTGGGACATATGACCAAGTGTAGTCAAAACCTTGGCGGAGAATGTAATTCAGTTGTTCCAGTATATGTCGAGAAGGAAAACTCATCACTATAGATGTGACAACTGTGGGTGGACAGGCTGTATGGAAGGAACCTCTAGGTAAGGAATGGGTGGTAGTCGTCAAAATGGAGGCATAACTTGTGGTTAGTAGATATGATATAGACAGGAGCAGTGATGTAGCCATCTTTCAAGTGGATGACAATATCTATTAAGGTGGCTTGTTGGCTTGAGAAGGTTCAGGTGAAGCAAAGGGGGAGAAGCAGTTGCATTTCTGTGGGATGTGGATAGGGTATCTTCACTCTCAATCCAGATCACAAAGATGTATTCAGTGAACCTGATTGAGAGGAGCGGTTTTGCCGTCACCACCACCGCCGCCGCCGCCACCACCTACTCATACTCCAGTTTGGGCACAATCACCACCTGTCCCATCAAAGGCAAGGCTACCTGTGATATATAAGCTAAGATGCAACCATTGTGCTGCTTTCTATGTGGGTACGGCAACAAACAAGCTGCCTGTCCACATAAATGGCCACCTACAAACAGGGCAAGAAACAAGTTTATATCCTGCTGCTGGGCAAGCTGCCCAACACAACATCCTTCATTTCAATGACTGTTTCACAGCCTGAGCCATATAGATCATGCCTACAAACACCATTTTTTTCCGAAATGTGATAGGTGGGAACCCTTCCTGCATCATATTTTATGTTCCTGCGACCCTCCTGGTCTCCACCTCCGTTAGTCACTTTTCTTATCCATCCATATCTTACTATTCCATCACTGCTCATCCCTTATTCCACAATCACACCCATTCTTCACTTTTCTCCTTTTCTGGAACCACCAACCACCTGTCCACAACACCCTCCTCCTCCCCCCCCCCCCCCCCCTTTCACACAGCCCACTATTATGCGACTGCACCCATCCGCCCTACTCTCTCCCCACCTCATCTCTGGAGCTTTCAAGCAGCACTTCACTTTCACCCCACCCCTATCCTACTATCCTCCCTCATCCCCCCCTCAAACACGGCTCTTTAGTACCTCCACTTTTCACTTCAGTGCAGTGCTTCAGTTTTATGAGTCATTCACCCAGTTGCATACAGTCCCATTTTGTGTTTAATGAATTATTTCTCCTTTGTAATTTAATTTGATAGAGAAAAAAATTACTTGTTATGTAGCAGCAGAACATACGCATAAAACAAGGTAATATGTGTATTTATCTATCCAAATAAATTACACTGTTCAAGAAGGTTCTATTTCTGATATTTAAGTGTGTGCATCTAACACAGTCTACCACAGGAAATTCAAATATGCAATCAAAATATCATTGTGTGGGATACTTTTTATGTAATATGTAACAATGTATATATCCATGATTCAAACACAGGGACATTACAGAGAAAAACAAGTATGTTGCCGCATCCAGTAATAATGGAATGTGACAATTGCCTGTTCAACAGCGTGTGAGAAGAATTGAATGTCATTGTGTTATCCCCCACCATGTGTAAGTCATTGAGACCACCTGCAATAGCTCATTATCTCTATTGGTGAACGCCGATCGCTGGACCTAAAACAAGTCTCAAGGGTGTTTTGCTGTACAACGGATATAAAATACCTCTGCTCCAGTAGCTTATGACAGATTCACCCAAGAGAATTACAAATTCATAGGAAGGATGTTAAATTCATTACTATACCATGAATACAAATGGAAATATTTGCAGAGTTCAAAGTAATTGCTATGGTACAGAGAATGCAACAAGGCTACCTGAAGTATGCCCGTTTCCTTTGTGAGTAGAATAGTCGAGAAGGAAATTGTCACTATGTGAAAAGCAAATGGCCTAGGTGGAGATGGAAAGTGGGCAAAAAGAATGTGCAACATTAAAGTCTGGTAGCTCCTGAAGATATACTACATCCAGCACATCACATCAAACTTGGCCTTATAAAACTATTTGTAAAGGCCATGGATCCAACAGGCAGTGGGTTGGCATATCTAGCTACTAGATTCCACCATCTTCCAGCTGCAAAAGTATAGCAAGGTGTATTTGTGGACCCACAAATAAAGGAGCTGCAGAAAGGTGCCAATTTTGAAGCATGTTAAACTGACCAAGAAAAGACAGCCTGGTCCTGTATCAAGAGGCTGTCAGAAAACTTCCTCCAAAGGAGAAGAGCTACTAACTACAAAGCACTGGTGAATGAGATGATCAAAGCATAACAACATTTGTGGTGCAGTTTGTCTTTCAAGGTATGTATGATGGACTCTCATCTGGACTATTACATAGAGAGCTGTAGTGACATATTGGATCAACATGGGAAAAAATTCCATGAAGACATTTCTACCATAGAAAGGTGTTAGGAGGGAAGTGGGTACCTTCTATGTTAGCAGAATATTGATGGGATATCATTCAAGAGAAGAAATATTCACTATACAAGACAAAAAAGTGATGTGCATTAGAATAGAGTGGTTCAATTTCTTGTCAATTTTCTGTAATTTCCCATGTAGAATAAATGCTACAAAGCATATCCAGAAACATTACTGTGTTACATGTTAGATCTCACCTTCCATTAATGTAATGAACTTATGACATAATAAAAACCTGAATTTGTTTTTCGAATTTCACCTCAAGTTTGCTGCACTGCATCAGAAACAGAAAAGAGAAATAAAATTGTAATTGCTCATAACCAATCCCTGACATAAAAAACTAAAACAAGTTTTGAATTCAGCACTCTGAGCATAAATAGGATCACAATGTATTTTTTTGGAAATAGAAAAGAAGTTTTCTTAGTGGAACAGTGTTATTTTGGCAAAGTTGACTGTATTCACTGGTATACTATTCTACTTCTTCTTTAGGTATTGTGCACTAAATCCACATTTTTATGGAGTGAAAAAAGTGCTTTCTTCAAATATTGTTGTAAATTCTATCAAAACATTTCCCCAGCAAATATACACATTGGCAGCTGTGAAACAACATTACAATTTGATAGGCTTGCCAACAACATTCAGAAGTAACACATTTCTGATTATATCTCAAGGTGATTAACATAAAAACAACTATATAGAACTTATTTTTCATTCAAGAACAGCACCAGATGAAATACTTATATTTGTAGAAATATTTCACAGGAGACTCATAAAAGAGAAGAAATGAAATGACATTAAAGAGGTATGCTGATGCTCAGAAGCAAAAAGGTAACAACTCACATTGGTGCTCTCATGTTACTTGATGTGATATTATTTCTTGGTCGAAGATGCTTGGCATTCAGAGCCTCAGCTCAGAAAATTGCAGGTCCAAATAATGAAAATTTCCTGTGAATATTCAAACTCTTCTGTCTAGAACCATACAATACATAAACAAGGTCAGAGACCAACAAGACTCTGGATAGTATTTACACATGCATTATCTGTCAGAATGAACTTTTTTCTAGTTATGTCAATGGTGCCATATTGGAACAGAGAGAAACTGAGAAGCGTTACTCAGTTATTGTTGCTGCAACTCCCGCTTCAAATCATACCAAACAAATGACATTCACCCTACATTGTATTTACTATGACAAGAAAACTGATAAATATGAATCAAATGACTTGTTTTTGGAATTCATAGATTGTAATCCGGAAAACGAGAAATCCTATTCCACACTCATTGTGATCAACACTTGTGAAACACCTGTTCTACATCTACATCTACATCTACATCCGTACTCCACAAGCCACCTGACGGTGTGTGGCGGAGGGTACCCTGAGTACCTCTATCGGTTCTCCCTTCTATTCCAGTCTCGTATTGTACGTGGAAAGAAGGATTGTCGGTATGCTTCTGTGTGGGCTCTAATCTCTCTGATTTTATCCTCATGGTCTCTTCGCGAGATATACGTAGGAGGTAGCAATATACTGCTTGACTCTTCGGTGAAGGTATGTTCTCGAAACTTCAACAAAAGCCCGTACCGAGCTACTGAGTGTCTCTCCTGCAGAGTCTTCCACTGGAGTTTATCTATCATCTCCGTAACGCTTTCGCAATTACTAAATGATCCTGTAACGAAGCGCGCTGCTCTCCGTTGGATCTTCTCTATCTCTTCTATCAACCCTACCTGGTGCGGATCCCACACTGCTGAGCAGTATTCAAGCATTGGGCGAACAAGCGTACTGTAACCTACTTCCTTTGTTGTCGGATTGCATTTCCTTAGGATTCTTCCAATGAATCTCAGTCTGGCATCTGCTTTACCGATGATCAACTTTATATGATCATTCCATTTTAAATCACTCCTAATGCGTACTCCCAGATAATTTATGGAATTAACTGCTTCCAGTTGCTGATCTGCTATTTTGTAGCTAAATGATAAGGGACCTATCTTTCTATGTATTCGCATCACATTACACTTCGCTACATTGAGATTCAATTGCCATTCCGTGCACCATGCGTCAATTCGCTGCAGATCCTCCTGCATTTCAGTACAATTTTCCATTGTTGCAACCTCTCGATACACCACAGCATCATCTGCAAAAAGCCTCAGTGAACTTCCGATGTCATCCATAGTGAATCCCACAGACATGGTTATGATAGGGGAAAGAATATTAGAGGGTCATATAAAGGAACTCTAATATTTACTTCAGTAAAATTGTTTTGTAAAATTTTCTCCATATGCTCATCTTAACCTTATGTGGCTGAGTGTTGCCATGAAGCAGATACTTTATTTGAAGAGATTTGGCTTTTTAAAAAACCTGTTCAGTAGTAGTCCACAACACTAGGAATTTCTGAAAGAGTGGGTTGGGAGATCTCTATATTCTATGTCCGCTACCCATTGGACACAGCAATACCAATTGCAGCTCACTTTGATAAGCTTGCCATTGCTGTTTAAACTCTCAGTACGTTAAATTTGTCAGGTAAAACACATTCTGTGGTGTAGGGCATTTAGGATTATGTGAAATTAGTCAGGTGTTTAATCATGCTGTCTATTTAGCTAAAGTTGTTGGCATCAACTGACTAGAGAAGCGAATTACTACAAGCTCAAAATATTACCACTGATGTTGTGGTAAGACACTCGGAGCTTATGAAGTGACTTAAAATATTTTTATGAAAATTGTGGCGCCACTCCCCCTGGACTAAAGTTGTTGCCAGTGCAGTTAAAATCAATCATGAATTTTGCTAGGTGTTTCTTGATGAAACCAGGAACAGATTTATTCAAGATAAATATATCTTATCTCATTGACAATCTAACTTGAAAGCCAAAATGAAACAGTGAAAACTTTAGATGAAACATTTCCTGAAAGATAGGCCCACTAATTGTCATTGCCAGTGTAACAGGCACAAGGATATAATATGCTACCCACTGCACAAATAATGGCGACTTACATGAGAGTGCACTGTTTACTGAAATGTGTGGGCATGTTGGGGAAAGAACGGGGACTCAGTACTCCATATCACACCAGGCACTCCATCATCTTACACATAAGTACAATATTTAGTGGTTTTTATAATGGAGTAGTGAAAGTAATTTTAAAAATTAAATGAAATGGAGCATACATACATTTTACAATAATTCATTACTGAGCAGCATCTGAAGCTGAGCTTGTAAGTTTAGCAGTAATATTTGTTTTCTACCTCATCATGTAGCTCATGGTTGAGCTATCATTCTGATACCTAGCTGTGGTGGTCTCGGGCTCCTGAAAAATTGTCTTCCATCATTACTTTTCCAACTCATATGTTGCTATTATTTCTGTCTCCTCCTCCATGAAGACATCATGGTGATAGTACTTTTTATCACTTGCCATGATTTATCTAGTGTTTGTGCACTTTCCAAGCCACAGTGGGAAACTGGAGTTAGGGTTCATGATTAGATTTTTGTTTTGCTATGTTCCAGATAATTTTAATTGTAATAAAATATCATACAAGATCTATCATAATAGCTATTACTAGTTTTCTAAAATAACAGAGGGCATTAAATTAAACATTTTGCTTGATAATGCAATGTCCATTACTACATTCTTTTTGTACTTATGCTGGGATGTAATGAAAGGGCTGGAAGTACTTCACAGCAAAGCAAATGAGATATTTAGAGCATAAACTTAGCAAAGGCTCATCATACAGATATGCTATTGTTTTATTTCTATGAAATCATCATAATTAAATACAAAAAAAAACCTATTGGAGGCAGCAACTTTAGCTTTCATTGTCAGTTCTGTAATTAGGTCTCCTGTCTTTCCATACTATGAAAAGGAAAGCTGCTGCACACCGCATAGCGGAGATGCTGAGCTGCAGGTAGGCACAACAGAGAGACTATTGTTGATGAAGGCCTTAACGGCCTAAAGATTTTATGTGGGTGCCTTTCTGTTCTGCCTATCTATGACTCAGCATCTCTGCTATATGGCGAATAGCAACATTCCTTCTCGTAATATTGTTACATTACATCCCAGATTTTCCATTGTTTCTCTTTTGTCTTTCCATACTTTCATAGGGGAACACTCAAGTATTTTTATGCCTGAAGTAAAGTAAATAAAGTTTACATATAACACTAATTTCAGTAATTCTTTGTCTCTGTGGGAAGAAATACAGCTGAAGGAAAACATCTAAAATCAGAGTGATGAGCACTATCTCTTGTACAGAAAATGAAGCATTAGTAGACACTGTAGTATTGATTAGTAATGCTTACATCCCTGTCCTCTATCCAATGAGAAGATTATGAACTTTAGTGTCCACATGTTCCACAATACAGGATAACACTGCATGCAACATGCAACCAAAGGTAGTACTGTCCACAGTGGCTCGACAATACACTTTTTAGACTACCACATTCTCTGATTCAATGTACTGCACCACATCAGTATCTCATGCAACAAATAGTTCCATAGGGCAAACCACCGGCAAAATTCTGCTGTTAAGGCACGTGAAAGATGAACACATTCCTCTTCAAAATACTTGCATTAGAGTGGGGAAACAGCTGCCCCAGTCTACATTTTGCCTTCCTCACCCAAAATATTTGTATGTGAACATATTCCCACTGTATTTAATGCACAAGAATCTAAAATAATTTACCTGGTCTCTCTCTGCAGTGAAACCTTCATACTCAGCATCTCCATCTCACTGTCCCTGTGTATGTATATGGCTCTCTGCTACTCTCTCTTTTTTCTCCCACTGTCTCATTTTTTCCCCACTGATTTACAGTATATCCCACTGCAAATGTCACCTCTCTCAATTACACTGTTTGCATTTGCCTTTACTCCCACTGTCTCCACAACTCCTTAACAACTCAAAAATAATTCTGGGGTATCCAATTTCATTTTTTCCCTTATATTCAAGAGTGTAAAACCTCAGACCAAAATTGTCTCTCCCCCACACCTGTGTTTTCAAGTATACAACAAAACTTATGTATGGCGTCCTCAAGTCTTTTTGTTTACACTGGCTCCTATCTCTTTTCCACCCACTTTTCTTTCACATATCTTTCCTCCTCTTTTACTACCACTGTCTCACTGCCCACCAGTATCTCCTTTACCTTTCTTTTTAAAGAAATTTCCATCATTTGACTATTAATAGTTCATTTGTTTTACACAGTCATGATTTCAGCTTTATACCCATTCTCAAGCTAGTGTTGAAATTTTGAGATATGTTTGACCTGTCTGTGAGTTATAGAAAAATTGTATTATTGGTCTTCTGATGTGTTCTACTGCAGGATATGAGTACATGAGGAGGATATGTAAAATGGCTGTCATCGTGCACAGTTGAAAACCACAAATTACCCTATAAAGATAGAAATACCTTTTTCAAATAACAGAACAACACAGCACGACAGACATATTAACATTTCAACATGCGTTCAAGAATGGCTATAAAGATAATGCCATTATTGTGTAATTGACTCTAAAGTCAATTTATGGAAATTTGTTCTAAAAAATTCCCCACGTTTGTTCCCTCATGTCCATTCCACCATTCTGTAGCATTTGAATGCAATGGAGAACGTTCAACAATGAAGTTTATGAGTACCACAAGCCAAATCAGAAAAGTTACTGGTTGGCCTTATGTGCATTATCCACTTGCTTGTCATCAATTAGTATGTGAACGCCACTGATCATTCCTATCCTGTTTCATTACTCATGACTATAAAATTTGTCTTGATGTTAATGTAAGGGAAAGAATAGAAAGGTATTCTTTTGTCCATACAAAGCAGCAATGCCACATAGAAAGACTTGTTTCCATCCACCTAAGATAATGTTATGCATCTGTTCAAACAGTGGCCATGTGGTGTACTATGAGTTCCTTGCAAAACAGACATCTTGCAGATGCAGTTCCAGAGCAACAACCAGGAAGACTGTGTAAAGTGATGCTATTCCACAATAATAGCCACCTGCATTCTACTAGAAACATTATACAACAGTTGGGTTGGGACATCTTTCTGCACCCACCTTTTTCCATCTGATCTTGCTCCCTCCAGTTTCATCTTTTCTGCTCTCTGTTCGATGATCTTCACATACTCCCTTTTGGAGTGAAAATACAGTTTGAACATGGCTCTGTATGTTCTTTGCTACAAAACTAAATGAATTCCACAGTTTTGGATTGAGAAAGTTACCCCTACACTGGCATATGGTAGTGAACAGTGAAGCAGATTACGTTATTTGTGATGACTTAAGTCTCCATTATGTATAGTCTGCGTTTTTTGAGCTTATAGTAAACACTACAGCTTTACTTATTGGACTAAGATGATCCATTGGTCATGAAAGGGTTAATATGGAAACAAACAGTAAAAGGCTAAGTACGGAATAACATTTTCCACACTCTATCCCTCTGCCAATCAAATAAATTGTCCTAAACCAGCAGGCTATTTGCATGAGGAGTTGTGGTGGACAGACTGAGTGAGAATGTCAGTGAGGGAATGGGGTGACAGAGGGTGTAATATAGGAGGCACAGGGACAGGGATAGAGTTATGCATGCGAAAGGGCAGCACGAGATGAGTATGTGCCAAGCAAGATCGTAAGAGATGGAAAAGAGTCACCGTGGTACAACAACCAAGTTAGAAAACTGCTGTGAAACAAAGGGAACTTCACAGCAAACATAAACATAGCCAAAGCTTTGCAGACAAACAAAAATTACGCGAAGCGAAATGTAGTGTGAGGAAGGCTATGCGAGAGGCGTTCATTGAATTCGAAAGTAAAGTTCTATGCACTGACTTGGCAGAAAATCCTAAGAAATTTTGGTTTTACGTCAAAGCGGTAGGTGGATCAAAACAATATCCAGACACTCTGTGACCAAAATGGTACTGAAACAGAGGATGACAGACTAAAGGCCGAAATACTAAATGTCTTCTTCCAAAGCTGTTTCACAGGGGAAGACTGCACTGTAGTTCCTTCTCTAGATTGTCGCACAGATGACAAATTGGTAGATATCGAAATAGATGACAGAGGGATAGAGAATCAATTAAAATTGCTCAAAAGAGGAAAGGCCGCTGGACCTGATGGGATACCAGTTCGATTTTATACAGAGTACGCGAAGGAACTTGCCCCCCTTCTTGCAGCGGTGTACCATAAGTCTCTAGAAGAGCGTAGCATTCCAAAGGATTGGAAAAGGGCACAGGTCTTCCCTGTTTTCAAGAAGGGACATCGAACAGATGTGCAGAACTATAGACCTATATCTCTAACGTTGATCAGTTGTAGAATTTTGGAACATGTATTATGTTCAAGTATAATGACTTTTATGAAGACTAGAAACGTAGTCTGTAGGAATCAGCATGGGTTTTGAAAAAGACGGTCGTGTGAAACGCAGCTTGTGCTATTCGTCCACGAGACTCAGAGGGCCATAGACACAGGTTCACAGGTAGATGCCCTGTTTCTTGACTTCCGCAAGGCATTTGACACAGTTCCCCACAGTCGTTTAATGAACAATGTAAGAGCATATGGACTATCAGACCAATTGTGTGATTGGATTGAGGAATTCCTAGATAACAGAATGCAGCATGTCATTCTCTATGGAGAGAAGTCTTCCGAAGTAAGAGTGTTTTCAGGTGTGCCGCAGGGGAGTGTCATAGGACCATTGCTATTTACAATATACATGAATGACCTTGTGGATGACATTGGAAGTTCACTGAGGCTTTTTGTGGATGATGCTGTGGTATATCAAGAGGTTGTAACAATGGAAAATTGTACTGACATGCAGGAGGATCTACAGCGAATTGATGCATGGTGCAGGGAATGGCAATTGAATCTCAATGTAGACAAGTGTAATGTGCTGCGAATACATAGAAAGATAGATCACTTATCATTTAGCTACAAAATAGCAGGTCAGCAACTGGAAGCAGTTAATTCCACAAATTATCTGGGAGTATGCAATAGGAGTGATTTAAAATGGAATGATCATATAAAGTTGATCGTCAGTAAAGCAGATGCCAGACAGATTCATTGGAAGAATCCTAAGGAAATGCAACCCGAAAACAAAGGAAGTAGGTTAGAGTATGCTTGTTCGCCCACTGATTGAATACTGCCCAGCAGTGTGGGATCCGTACCAGATAGGGTTAATAGAGGAGATAGAGAAGATCCAATGGAGAGCAACGCGCTTCGTTACAGAATAATTTAGTAATCATGAAAGCGTTACGGGGATGAAAGATAAACTCCAGTGGAAGACTCTGCAGGAGAGATGCTCAGTAGCTCGGTATGGGCTTTTGTTAAAGTTTTGAGAACATACCTTCACCGAAGAGTCAAGCAGTATATTGCTCCCTCCTACATATATCTCGCGAAGAGACCATGAGGATAAAATCATAGAGATTTGAGTCCACAAAGAAGCATACCAACAATCCTACTTTCCACGAACAATACAAGACTGGAATAGAAGGGAGAACCTCTAGAGGTACTCAGGGTACCCTCCGCCACACACTGTCAGGTGGCTTGCGGAGTATGGATCTAGATGTAGATGTAGGGGGCTACCGACTACTGAGGGAGGAGGATTGTGGAACATAAGAACAAGTTCATGGGAAATCTCATATGTTTAAGTTTGTGAAGCTGGTATGGGAGTGGAGAGGGTGAGAGTATTGGAGATGGGTCTCAAGGATGCTGTACACCTGTTGTGGAGCTACCAACAAGTCAGGCACCTTTTACTCAGTGACATGTTATCATTAGGTAGTCAAGTACCTTCTCGGCAGGCAAAGGATGCAAAATAACTGTCGCACCCAGATGGGCCCATTAACATTGGCATATTTTCCTCTTTAAGAAACTCAACTATGTTGAGTGATAGATGTATACTTAAATATATTCATCTGAAGATGCTGATTTTAATATGAGCCATGACTATGGAATAAGGGGACTGTGGTCTAAACACAACTACAATTAGTAATGTTTGCTTATCTTTATAATGACTTATTTTAAAATGTCAATTTGCTGCTTAAATATTTGTCTTCTCCTGTTTGATCACATTTCCCTCACAATCTATGACAGTATACATTTAATTGCTACTGCACATTTGTAACCAATCTTCCATAGTTATGATGACAATGAAAATTTTCAGTATGAATTATGTACTACATAATTAATATCCAGTGTCAAGTTAAGTACAAAATTTTGAAGAACTATTTGACTGAAATGCTTTAGCATACCACCAATGAAGAATTAGTTTCCAGGAAAAAGATGAAAATAATGTACCACATAAGAAAATATTAAAGTGGCAACTTTAACGTATAATTAAGCTACCGACATAAGCAAAAATCTCACCTGCTGACTGTTCCTCTAGGTGTACCTCTTATGCCCCCTACAAGAAAGTAAAAAAGCTGAATAACTTTACATCAACTTAATTTAAGTGTAAGTCAGACATCTTGAATAATGGCAGTGGTATGTCATCTCACTACACATACTCACCTCGGTGTTAATAGGTTGGTAAACTAAAATAATGACGGAGATTAGGAATCATGTACAGTGACAAGTTGATAGTTATGAAATGTTATTGAACTGAGAATGATTAAAACTGCATAATGATCGAAGTGAAGAAGCACAAAATATTTGAATTTTAATTGAGCTTAACAGTCTGAATTCACTAGAGCTGACATCTGCCACACAGCTCCCGTCAGAGAGCAGGGCAAAGGTGCCCAAAAAATTCAAGTCAACAAGGATACTGCCAGTGGCCAAAACAGTAGGACAGCACAGTTTGGTGGAATGAACTTCCCTCAACCTTTACGTGGTGGAGTAGTCCAAAGGATCATGGAAGGGGAAATGAATAATGGACCATTATAAAATCACAAATTATAGAAACAGTGATCAAAATAAGGTCCATTTTAACTTCATCTACGTCTGTCAGGCCAGAAATTGGAGAATGGTTCTCAGTCCCAGAGATCCAACTGAGGTTGGCCCACACAACAGAAAACTAGGTGGAATTGTTGAAACAACTAGCAAACGAAATCCAGTCAATTTTTTTCTATCCTGAGAAGATATGACAACACTGAGTATGGAACTGTTTATAATGAAGATAGTTTACCATTGCAGAATGATGGTTAAAACACGAAGAGCATTTCTCTGTATGCGAGTTGGCTCATGACATACCTCAGTCCACCAAGAGACTGGAACACACCACACTAAAATTGTGTGAGTATGTAACACTGTGTGGCTGTAAGGATAACATTTGTAAGATATTCTACCTGATCATCACAGATGGGGAAATGATGTTTCTTGAAGGGTGTCAGGGAGCAGTAAATCTCCAGTCATCCTTAAAAAGTTGCCATTTGGGTGTTTTCGAAGGTGGGGTAGGAGTCAGAAAGTGGACATCAAATGGGAAATGGTTGTTTGGATAATTATCAGAGACAATGGAACATTAGAGATGATGGGCAAACTGCGCAGTGCCAGAGAGCTGTACATGGGGGTAGGAGTGCACAGAGTCTGGAAGGAATGTGGGTGCTCCCATGGTAATGCAAATGAGGTTAAGGTAATGGAGGATGTCAGCCAAGACGGCACTTATGACAGGTTAGTGGAGAGCCTAAAAGGGGATGGTGTGCATTACAGTCAATGAGCAGCAGGACAGGGTGAAGAAGATGCCTAATAAGCTGGAAGAAATCTGCCCATGACACTGAATGACTGCTAGATTTAAACAGTACAAATGGAGACGTTCAGGTACGGAAGTAAAATGAGCACTGGAATAGCTTGAAGCTGTGTGTCAGGGAGACTATGATCATCATCATCCTCAATAAGCAAAATCTGTCTACCACATTACATATAATAAGTGTTTGGGGGATGGGGGTGTATCTCTAAGCTGACTAGAAAGAACTGCGAGAGCTCAAAGCAGTCATTAGGACGCAGTTTTGTTTTGTGTAGGCACAGAACAAGTAGAGGTTGTGATTCCAAGACCAGACGGAAGTCCTCTTTTTGGATCGAAGGCCACAAACATTCCATTGGAAGAGTGTCATGATTAGGGAAGGGAAGACGGGGAAAAAATGGAGGGGTGTCACCTCAGCAGCTATGGAGTGGCAGCTTTCGAAGGATCACTGCTAAAGGGCACAGAGGCTGGATTATACTCCTGTACAGAGTTGTTATCACTCTCCTTCTGTCTGTCCTCAGAGTCCAGAGCAGAGAACAAGCAGAAGAGATGGCATGGTCACTATTGAAACTGATGCAGCAGAGAGGAGAAGGCAGACGGGCTACACAGTTGGCTGGGTGTCAACACGACCTACAAGTGTGGTTGCAATGATTATACTCATAGCAGTGCAGTGGGTTCAGAATGTATTGTCTGACTAAGATATTTCGGGCAACATTTATGTAAATTATGGAATTGAGTGTGAGAGAAATGAAATTTCTGCCCTTTTTGCATACGGGCTTCACTCTTAGATTGTTTTCTTAAAGTACCTGTAGCTAAAGTCATGAAAGTTATAATGTCTTGTGATAGAGAAAAGGCCACAGTCTTTGACAGAAGCACCACTCTAATAAAAGTGAGATAAAGAGTGTGTGTGGTCTCTAAGAATGCCTCTGATGATGATGACTGTTTTTCGGGGCACTGAACTACAATATAATCAGTGTCCATACAAAGTCCCAATTTTTACACAGTCCAATTTTTTTACACAGTCCAGTCTGGTGACTGTCATGAATGATGATGATGATATGATGAGGACAACACAAACACCCAGTCCCAATAGGAATGCGTCTACTTTTTCATTAAGAAATCGACTGTGACGACACCCTGATCGGAGAGCTACGTTTGGATTTCTGCTTCATTCAGACCATACAGCAGCCCAGTGTAAATAACAAGACATGAAGAATTCTACTTTTGATGGGGTTCGACAAGAACAGGATAGGCGTTGAGGACTGAAGCTGCAAATTATTGTTGTGCCTGAGAATCGTAAGTAGTCTCCAAATGTGAAGAGCCATTGTGTCAATAGGAGCAGGATTTCACAGTGATGGCAATGGCATCAACACCATTCTGAATAATAAATGGATTTACCATAGCAAAGGACTGATCATCTTCAGTTTGAGAAACCACAAAGCACACTGCTGCAGCTGGGAGGGTTTCCAATCATTAAGCCCCATTCCGTTTATGTTTAGTAGATGCTTGCTATGAAGATGATGATTGGCTCATCTTAAGAATATCCCCCATGATCGCTAGTGTCTCCAATGGCACACTTCTTCAACAGGGGCCCCTCTCAGTGGAGAGTGCATCTGCCTTGTGTGATTGTTCACAACTCAAGTCACACCTCCTGGACACCTGACAGACGAACCAATCTCTAATTTGGGAAGGTAGCAGCTGAGGCAATCACCCCTCCTTGGGCCTTGCCTGTCCCAGAATTTACCTGTTGACCTGGGGCCGGGATATGGGTCAGAACATTTTGTTTGGTGGTGTGCTCAGCAACAGGGTTGTCCAATCATTTCTTGGCAACAGTTTATTAGTGGCCATTCATGCAGACAGGCAACTTCTTGTTTGTCACCTCCTTGTAGATAGCAGTACAGTGGTTACAGCCTAGCTTGTGGATCACATGACTGGTTTCCCAGGTTGCCCACCATTAATGGGATAGGTTATGTTCATGACTGGACTTCAGTAGGTGGTGGTGATAGGAGGATGTGTGGCCAAGCCCTGCCTCTAGGGCATGAGACATGAGGCAAGGGATTGGAAGCAGATATTATGTAGGGATGGACAAGGGCACTATAATAGCATTGTGGGGGTTGTGGGAAGCATAGTGGGTAGGAAATTTCACATTTCAGGACACAATGAAAGGTAGTCAGAACCCTGGTGGAGAATGTAGTTCACTTGCTTCAGTTCTGGGTGGTACCAAGTCACAAGTGAATGCTCCTCTGTGGCTGAGCAGTGGGACTTTGTGGGGTGAGTGGTGACTGGAAAGAAATGCCACAAGATTGGAAGGGTAATTACTGTCTGTAAAGACATGAATGACACCCTCTATATTTTAAGTCTGTGTGGAAGGGGTTTCTTGGTGTGGAATGAGTGGCAGGTGCCTAAGAGGAGGTACTCCTAGTGGTTGGTAGGTTTGATATGGACAGACATACTGAAGAAGTCATATTTCACGTGGAGGTCACATTGAGGAAGGTGGCTAGTTGGGTAGAGTAGGATCACATGAAGCAAAAGAGAGAAGGTGCTGTGGTTCTGGAAGAATGTGGATAGGGTGTCTTCGTCCTCAATCCAGAGCACAAGGATGTCATTAAGGAATCTGGACCAGGTGAGCAGTTTGAGGGTCTAGGTGTTTAGGAAAGATTCCTCCAGATGACCCACGAATAGGTTGGCATAGGATGGTGCCATGGGGTGCCCACAGCTTTTTTTTTTTTTTTTTTTTTTTTTTTTTAACAGAGGCCTTGTTAGGTGAAAGCTCTAATCCCAAGACTAACTTTGTTCTGTCTATCTGTGACTCAGAATCTTGGCTACATGATGAGTAGCAACTATCCTTTTCACAATATTGTTGCAAACAAATTTAGTGTTTCAGTCTAGTCCACAGATGTCTAACACTTTCAGACAAAGAGAACCTCGCCAAAGAATTACATCACATATGAAAAGTGTTACAAAGAATGAGTAGCCACACAATCAAATTGAATGGGTGTTGCAGTCAGATTCAACAACAGCTGTATAATAAATTGAGAATGAGAGTGTAAGAGAATCCAAAAACTACTTTTTTAGCTTATTTTGACCCAATATATGAGAAGATTGGGATACTCCTATGGATACACAGCATCCTGTGTATTTTTTTTCTTTTCAGCTAGGATAAGAAGTCTCCTTTGTACTGTCAAAGATGAACTAGATAGAGCACCAGCAACACAACCAAGTGAAACAAAGAAGCAAATCAGATGTCACCGAGGTCTGCTCCAAATATAATGATGAAATGAAATGTGGTGAGACCATTTTCATGTTGGACACTTTACATAGCTTGAACAAAGTCATTAAAGCTCTAGTGGGTGCACTTATGTATAAAGTGCACCAACTGCAAATAACATTCTTTTGTATCACTTGATTTTTATTTTACATTTGGGAGTCCACTTCTCTTCCTACATTATTGCTTTAGCTAACACATTGGAAAGCTGTGTTGTTACATGTCCAAGTGAGCAGCAGTATCATAAAATACACAGTGAACCAGGTGAGAAAAATTTACAACCTGTGAAAGAAAAGACCCAGAGTCTGAGATAGCAGCACAACTCCTTAATGAGGCAATTGCCTATGAGATAATTAGTACTTGAATATATGTCTGGCAGGGATCTGATGCAACTCTGCTGTTTGATACTCTGAGTAGGTCATAATTGCGCAACAACACTCTTATGCGGCAACAGAGTTACACAATGAAGTTTATTTTGTTATTGTTTGGTTAAAAAGTGACTCAGCTGATATAGCAGGGGTTTATTTTATCATTGCTTGTTAAATTAAGATTAAACTGTCATTTTTCTCATATGTGTTTACCTCAGTAATAAGACAGCCACCTTTTACATGTGTATAAAGTATGCCACACGCTTGCTCGCGTTACAAAAATCAGCACAACCGCCAAGGGTTAAGGAGTGTTGAAATAAATATGTCAGAAAATCTGATAAACATAAACAGTCAGTTCAATTTAACAAGGCTTGGAGTGCAGTGCTGAATTTATTAAGCTATCACTGCCAACCAAATTCACCAGTGCTGAGATAAACACACAATAGTTGCATGTCATGGAATATCGGAGAGGACTCCAAACAGTAGTACATGAAAGGGCATAGTGGGTATGAGCAATCAAACTTTGTTATTGATAGTGGTACATGACCATCAACAAAGGCTTATTTGTCAAGTTGGATACCTAGCACTGAGTTCATGCAACTCCAGACATGCAGCAACTGAAAGGGCCTGCTCAATATGTCATCAAAATATTATGCATAAAATGTTAAAAACTGTGCAGGACTCCTGGAAGCACAGAATTAAACACTGACAAGGCTTCCCCATTAGATATTTTCAAGTAGGTGCTAAGAGATGCTTTTGTAAAATTCACAATGTTTCATACTATATTTGTGACACTGCAATAGACTGCATCATCACCTTAAGTACTCGGTCTGGACAAGAGGAGGGGGTTAAGCTTTGGAACTTCTGCCAAGGGTGCCACACTACTTAGATGCAGGTCTGTAAATGATGAACCATGCATACAAATTCAAGACCTTTTAGAATTTCCAGAAAATGTAACAAAGTAATTAGAAATAAAATAGAAAGAAACTTCCACATGGGAAAAATATATTAAAAACAAAGATTCCAAGACTTACCAAGCGGGAAAGCGCTGGCAGACAGGCACATGAACAAAACACATAAACACATACACAGAATTACTAGCTTTCGCTACCGATGGTTGCTTCTTCAGGAAGGAGAGGGAAAGACGAAAGGATGTGGGTTTTAAGGGAGAGGGTAAGGAGTCATTCCAATCCCGGGAGCGGAAAGACTTCCCTTAGGGGAAAAGAAGGACAGGTGTACACTCGCACACACACACACATATCCATCCGCACATACACAGACACAAGCAGACATATTTAAAGGCAAAGAGGGATACGACTTCCTAAAATCCTGCCCCGAAATGAGATCCATCCTTCATGAAATCCTCCCCACTCCACCAAGAGTATCTTTCCGCCGTCCACCTAACCTTCGTAACCTCTTGGTTCATCCCTATGAAATCCCCAAACCACCTTCAATACCCTCTGGCTCCTACCCTTGCAACCGCCCCCGGTGTAAAACCTGTCCTATGCACCCTCCCACCACCACCTACTCCAGTCCTGTAACCCGGAAGGTGTACACGATCAAAGGGAGAGCCACGTGTGAAAGCACCCACGTGATTTACCAACTGACCTGCCTACACTGTGACGCTTTCTATGTGGGAATGACCAGCAACAAACTGTCCATTCGCATGAATGGACACAGGCAGACAGTGTTTGTTGATAATGAGGATCACCCTGTGGCTAAACATGCCTTGATGCACGGCCAGCACATCTTGGCACAGTGTTACACCGTCCGAGTTATCTGGATACTTCCCACCAACACCAACCTATCCGAACTCCGGAGATGGGAACTCGCCCTTCAGTATATCCTCTCTTCTCGATATCCGCCAGGCCTCAACCTCCGCTAATTTCAAGTTGCCGTCGGTCATTTTTCACCTGTCTTTCAACAACTTCTTTGCCTCTGTACTTCTGCCTCGACTGACATCTCTGCCCTTACTCTTTGCCTTTAAATATGTCTGCTTGTGTCTGTGTATGTGTGGATGGATATGTGTGTGTGTGTGTGTGTGTGTGTGTGTGTGCGAGTGTACACCTGTCCTTTTTTTCCCCTAAGGGAAGTCTTTCCACTCCCGGGATTGGAATGACTCCTTACCCTCTCCCTTAAAACCCACATCCTTTCGTCTTTCCCTCTTCTACCTCAAGAAGCAACCATCAGTTGCGAAAGCTAGTAATTCTGTGTGTGTGTTTGTGTGTTTTGTTCATGTGCCTGTCTGCCAGCGCTTTCCCGCTTGGTAAGTCTTGGAATCTTTGTTTTTAATATAAAGTAATTAGAAAAGAATACTAACTGCTAGTGGTCCTCCTCAGCCAAATGAGCATTTTACAAAAGACGAAGGAAGATACTTTTCTTGTAATTAGTGTAATGTTGTAACCAAACTGACCTCAAACTTCACAGTGATTTGTTAACATGTTCCGAGAAACAGCACATGTAATGACTGTATTGTCTATTCTGTGGATCAATGAAAACAGGTTTGTTACCTGTCTGACACATATTTTTATGTACTTGGTAAGGGCTTGATGCCAAAATCATGACAGTAATGAAAATAAAGAAAAAGAAGAAAAATTGATGCATGAAGTAGGGCATCACTCATCTTACATAAAAACCAGCACAATTGGTGCCAATAATTTGAAACTAATGTCATCCTACCTTACGAAGCTCCCAAGGGAAGCTCCAGATGGGTATCTCAAAACACAATGTCCAGAAAAAACTGTAGATCCTGTGCTTATCCCACAAAGAAGTACAACGGAAATTATGAATTTGAAAGTAGTAAGGAATGGTGAATTTGAAGTCCAACTCCTACCTAATAAAGAATGAAGAGAGACACAAAGGTCACTAAAATATAATGCAGACAGACTCGCTATACCAAAAGAATATGTTAAAAGCTGTTAGCATGAAATTAAACTGACTAAACATGGCAGCTGGCAAAAACATATCCACAGCAATCAATAATGCTGCACAAAAAATATTTCAATCTATAAAAAATTAAAGGAAAATATGGTGGAATGAAATATGCAAACAGACCATAGCAGAGAGGCCTAAAAGGCGAGAAACATGGAAAAGCTCAAGGAAATTCAAGGTTATGATCAATTTAAACAAAAAAAAAGAAAATAGCCAGATTAATCAGAAATACCAATGAGCATTTGAAAATGAGAAACTTTTGCACATAGACAAAACTTTGTAAAAGTAGTTCCCATGATTTTTAACAAACTTTGAAGAACAAATGACATGGATACCAAGTTGCAAATGTGTTTCTAAAATGGAGACGGCCAAACTGGGTTGAGCAATACTGGAAATTATGATATACTGGCAAGATATCATCATCAGCTTCTGAACTGTTCTGAACAAAGTCATACATCTGAATTATGAGATATTAATTAAAATTCTGAAGTTTTACCACCAGCTATATAAGAAACTGAAGAATTACTTAACACCCTAAAAAATAACAAAGCTTGTGGAGAAGATTCTATTACAGCTGAACTTTTGAAGTGGTCTTTGCCAAATAAAGCAAGTGAGCTAGATTTACTCTTTGATGAAACCTGGAAAAAAGAAAAAAATTCCAGAGAATGGAGATTTGCCTTGATACATCCACTGCACATGGAAGATAAGAAACAGGATGTAAACAACTACATAGTAATCTATTTACTGTCACTAGCATCTAAGTATTTTCCAAAATTGTATTAAGCAGAACAACAACAACACTAGATGACCATTTAGGTGAATATCAAGGTTGTTTTAGGAAGGGATGGTCATGGTCATAACAAATATTTAATCCCAAGGCAGTAATTCATCACCAGTTACTTAATTCAAAGGACATTGTAGTTATCTTGTGGATAACAAGAAGGCTTTTCGTTATGTTGACACAATAACTATAGATAAAATAATGTGGCATCTACTACAACACAAATTTCTGTAAGAAATAGGCAGTAGAACTGGCTTAAAGACTTATATAGAGCAAAAACAATTTAACAAATGTTAAGAAAGCTAGAAATCCCTGAAAGGAGATGACCAAATAGAGAGGGTAAGAAAAATTAAAATATCTAGGGGAGATAACACAAGAAAGTGATTTACAAAACTATGCAGTACTAAAAAATTTGAATACATTGGGGAGAGCATAGATCATCACTTAAGGACTGTGGAATAAAAAGTGCGTCACAAAAATTGAAAAGATAAGGCATTACAACAACAGTAATGAAGTCACAATGCTTATATTCAAGTGAATGCCTAGCATTACACTACAATTTAGATAAATTGGTAGTATTAGAAAGGAGAGTTACAACGAAAATATTAAGACCAGAAAACACAGCAGAAGGTTGGAAATTACAAATTAATGTTGAAATACACTGTAATAAAGAAAATATTTCAAATTTAGCTGAAACTCAAACATGGTCCTGAATTGGTATTTTTTTGTGGTTTTAGGGCCCACAACTACAATGGTCATTAGCGCCCTGACTAATTTAGGAATGTACCGTGAGGCACAAGGTTAAAACAGCAACTAAAAGGGACAACACTATAAAAGATGTATTAACAGGTATAGGATTAAAACACTACAGCATAATCAAATGTACTTAGACAGGTGTTTGAAGTTGATAAAACAAAGAACGTGAGCAGCAACTCCTGGGTCATCTGCTAAAATGGCATCCAGAGTACATGGCAGGACAAGATCAAGACGCAGCATAGTAAAATCCGGACAGGATGTTAAAATGTGGCGGACCGTCAGCAATTGCCCACATGGACAGAACGGCGCCGGCGCTGCCGTCAGCAGATGGCGATGGCTGAACTGGCAGTGTCCAATTCGTAGCCGGGCCAAAATGACCTCCTCCCGCCGAGAAGGACGTGAGGAGGACGTCCAAGCTGCGGGAAGAGGTTCAAGGCCCGAAGCTTGTTGTCCGTAAGTGCAGCCCAATCGGCATGCCACAGCAATAAAATGCACCAACAAATGACCGTGCTACAATCTGATGAAGGGACACAACAAGAAGCCGTCCGAGGCTGGAGGACCGCAGCCTTGGCCTCGGCATCTGCAGCTTCGTTCCCAGGGATACCGACATGTCTAGGAACCCACATAAAGCTAACTGGAGACCCGTCGTCCACCAGCTGCTGAAGAGAGCGTTGGATCAGGTGCACGAAAGGGTGAACCGGATCACTGAGACTCTGGATGGCGCTAAGAGAATCGGAGCAGATGACATAAGCAGAATGTCAGTGGCGGCAGACGTAAAGAACAGCCTGGTAGAGGGCAAGGAGCTCAGCTGTGAAGACTGAACAATGGCCATGTAGCCAGCATTTGAAACTTTGTGCCCCGACAACAAATGAACGCCCAACTCCGTCATTGATCTTAGAGCCATCTGTATAAATGAAGGGTATATTAATGAATTTCAAACGAAGTTTGACAAAACGGGAGTGGTATACTGAACCGGGGGTAACGTCCTTTGGGAGCGAGCGGAGGTCAAGGTGAACGCAAACCTGAGCCTGGAGCCAAGGTGGCGTGTGGCTCTCGCCCACTCTAAAGGTTGCAGGGAGTGAAAAATCAAGGTGTTGAAGGAGGCGACGAAGGCGTAACGACAAGCAGTATATCGCGCCCATAGGTGAGTGGCAATTCACCGGCTTCAGCATGAAGACGCTCGACGGGACTAGTATAAAACGCGCCGATCGCAAGCCGTAAACGCTGATGTTGTATGGAGTTGTGGCAGCGTAAGATGGACGGCCGTGCAGAGGAGTATACAGAGCACCCATAATCCAGCTTGGAGCGGACGATCGACCGATATAGGCAAAGTAGGACAGTTCAATCTGCTCCCCACGACGTGCCACACCGAACACGGAGGACATTTAGAGAATGGGTACAACGGGCAGCCAAATATGACACGTGAGGGGACCAACTAAGTTTCCTGTCAAATGTAAGACCTAAAAATTTTGTTGTCTCCACGAATGGGAGAGCTACGGGGCCGAGTCTTAAGGATGGTGGGAGAAACTCTTTGTAGCGCCAGAAGTAAATACAGACCGTTTTCTCGGCAGAAAAACGGAAGCAATTGGCGACACTCCAGGAGTAAAGACGGTCAAGAGAACGCAGAAGACAGCGCTCCAGGAAACATGTACCCTGCGCGCTGCAATAGATGGTAAAATCGTCCACGAAAAGGGAGCCCGATACATCATCTGAGAGGGAATCCATTATTGGATTGATCGCTATGGCAAAGAGAGCGACGCTCAAAACGGAGCCCTATGGCACCCCATTCTCCTGGCGAAAGGTGTCTGACAGGACAGAACCCACACGCACCCTGAACTGTCGATCCATTAAAAAGGAACGAATAAAAAGAGGGAGGCGACCGCGAAGGCCCCATGTATGCATGGTGCGGAGAATGGCCGCCCTCCAACAGGTGTCTTAAGCCTTCTCCAAATCAAAGAACACAGCCGCGGTTGGGCGCTTCCACAAGAAGTTATTCATAATGAAGGTCGACAAGGTAACCAGATGGTCAACAGCAGTGTGGCGCCTACGAAATCCACATTGTACATTGGTAAGTAGGCGTCGAGATTCTAGCAGCCAAACCAAATGAGAGTTAACCATTCGCTCCATCACCTTACAGACACAGCTGGTAAGCGAGATGGGTCGATAACTGGAAGGCCAGTGCTTGTCCTTCCCTGGCTTAGGAATCAGTACAACAATAGACTTGCGCCAGCATGAGGGAACATGTCCCTCAATCCAGATGCAATTGTAAGTACGAAGAAGGAAACCTTTACGGGCAGGAGAAAGGTTCTTCAGCATCTGAATATGTATAGAAACGGGCCCTGGAGCGGAGGACCATGACCGGGCAAGTGCATTTTCGAGTTTCCCCATGGTGAACAGGGCATTATAATTTTCATGATTCGAGGAGTGGAAGTTAGGTGCCGAGCCTCCTCTCCCTGTTTTCGGGGGAGAAAGACAGGGTTGTAATGAGCGGAGCTAGAAACCTCTGCAAAAAAGCGGCCGAAGGCATTGGAGACACCCTCAGGGGCCATAAGGACGTCATTCAAGACCGTCAAGCCAGAAACTGGTGAGTAGACCTTAGTGCCAGATAGCCAGTTCAGGCTACCCCACACAACAGAAGAAGTAAAATTCTTGAAGGAGGTTGTGATAGCAGCCCAGCTGGCTTTCTTGCTTTCTTTAATAATATGATGACACTGCGCACATAATCGTTTATAATTGATAAAATTCGCCACTGTAGAGTGGTGTTTAAAGGTGCATAAAGCACGTTGACAAGCATGTAAAGTGTCTCTACGTGCTGTGGTCCGCCAGGGGAATGGTACACGACTTGGAGAAGAAGTAGTATGAGGGATTGAATATTCAGCAGCAGTGAGAATGACTTTCATGAGGTTTGCGACCTGACTATTGCAGCTTGTGAAGGTTTGATCCTGGAAGGTCACCCTGTAAGAGAAGAGCCCCCAGTCTGCTTTGGAGATGTTCCAATTAGTTGAGCACGGAGAGGGGGTATGATGCAGGAGATGGATAACACACGGGAAGTGGTCGTTCGAATATGTATCAGAAAGTGCATACCACTCAAACCGGCGTGCAAGTTGGGTAGTACATACAGAGAGGTGTAAATGGGAATAGATGTGAGATGTGTCTGAAGGAAAAGTAGGGGCGCCAGTATTGAGGCAGACAAGATTGAGCTGCTTGAAAAAGTCTGCTAACAGGGAGCCCCTCGGACAGGATGCTGGAGAGCCCCAAAGAGGATGGTGAGCATTGAAGTCTCCAGTTAACAAAACTGGTGCAGGTAGCTGAGCAATAATTTGCAGCATGTCTGCCCTGGTAACGGCAGACAACGATGGAGTGTAAACAGTACAAATGGAAAATATAAAAGTGGGGAGAGTAATGCAGATGGTAACTGCCTGCAGGCTGGTGTGCAATGTGATGGGATCATAGTAGATATCATCCCGGACCAGCAACATAACCCCTCCATGAGCCGGAATACCTGCCACAGGAGGTAGGTCAAAATGCACAGAGGTGTAGTGTGCCAAGGCAATTTGATCGCATGGGCGTAGCTTCGTTTTCTGGAGGGCTTCGACGAGCGGACGGTGCAAGCAGAGCAGCAATTTTAAGTCCTCTCGGTTGGAGTGAATGCTGCGAATATTCCAGTGAATAAGTGCAATCGTGAGAAGAAGAAGATGCAAGAAGGGGTCATCTCGTAGGCCATTGAGGGCCCGGCTTCGAGTGAGCACTGCCGCCGCTAGCAGGAGGCGGACAGCCATCGTCCATTTGTTCTATAGGTTCATCGGCCATCTTGTAAAGATGGCTGGGAGGGGGAGCTTCCTCCGCTGGTGAACAGCCAGATGTTCGGCTACCAGCGATGCGGCCAGGCGAAATGGATGACGGCCTGGGGCGGCAACCGCTGGGTGGCACAGGAGGAGAAATGCACCGTGGCAGGTAAGGAGAACTGTGCTTCCTATGAGCCTTCTTGGAAGGTTGTTTTGTGGAAGGATTGGTCGATGGCTGAGGGTTCGAGGTACGTAGAAGGTCTGCATGAGACGGTTCCTTCTTGAAGGCCCGTGCTTCTGACTTCTGGGTCTTCGTCCTAGCAGAGACTGATAAAGGTGCTTGTGTCGGAGGGGCGACGGGAGGAAGAGGAGACATCGACCGGGCGATCTTAGCACTGGCCGAACGGACGACCATAGTGCTGAAGGTCAGATCGCATGTCTGTGTTGCCACCTCCCTGGTAGTCCAAGGAGAGGCGAGGACAGTACTGTACTTCCCTGCTGGGAGTAACGTGGGCTTCCTACTAGCGAATAGCTTGCAAGCACCCGAGGTGGAGACTTTCTCGTTGACCCGAATTTCTTGGATATAGCGTTCTTCCTTGTAGATGGGACAGTCGCAGGAGTACGCTGCATAGTCACCGTGACAGTTCACACAACGAGGAGATGGAGGTGGACAGTCACCCTCATGGGCATCCCTGCCACAAGTGACACATTTTGCCACATTCGAACAACACTGCCGAGTGTGATGAAAATGCTGACACTGGTAGCAGCACGTAGGTGTCGGGACATTGGGGCAAACAGAAATAACCTCGTAGCCCGCTTTGATGCGCGACGGCAGCTGAACACTATCAAAGGTCAAGAAAAGTGTCTGGGTAGGTATAAGGTCATTGTTGACCTTTTTCATGACTCTATGGAAGCTGTCACGCCCTGCTCAGCGAGGAAAGACTGAATCTCCTCTTTTGTCACTGGTGGCTGGTCAAGTTACCGTTTTTGGGCAGAAGTCGAGAGAGAAGGAGAAGAGAAATCCATTGCTGAGGAATCCCCCATGATTGCCAGCGTCTCCAGTGGCGCATTCCTTCCTTATGGGGACCCTCTCAGAGGGCTCTCCAGCCTTAGGTGATTGTTCACACCTCAGGTCACACCTCCCGACAAACGGACGGAGGGACCAATCGGCATGGTTGGAAGGTGTCAGCTCAGGCAATCACCCCTCCTTGGGTCTGGCCTTTACCAGGGGGTATGTGCGTGCCTTACTTGTCTACCCAGGGCAGGGAATTACGTGTTACCCTGTCACCAGCTACGCTTGCGAACGCGTGGGTCAGCCTTCAGGCACGCACAGGGAGGAAGGAAGAAGAGGAAAACGAAAGGAGAGAGGGAAAGAAAGGACAGACTGTCTCTAACGCCAAAGCGGAGACCAGAGAAGGAGAAGAAGGCAAGGAGAAGAAGGCAAGGAGAAGAAGGCAAGGAGAAGAAGGCAAGGAGAAGAGTAACTAAGACAGTGAGATGGAGAAGAACATAAAAAGGAACCAACCAAAGGAAGGAAGAAACCAGAAGAAGTGAAAAACCAAAATGAACGCAAATATAGGTCGTGAATCCGTCCATCTCTGGACGCAGGCGCTAACTACCCCCTTGAGGGGGAGGGACTCCTTTTAGTCACCTCTTACGGGCAGGAATACCGCGGGCCTATTCTTACCCCTGAACCCGCAGGGGGGCTGAAATGGTCTATTCACAGGAAATAAAATAATAATAATAAAAGTTATCCATGATCTTCATACAAATGTTCTTTTTTTGTTTGTCAATCATTGTTTTCTTTGTTAAACAATGGAAAATCCTGGTGGAATGTAACAATTTATGACAAAGGCCTTACTGGCCAAAAGCTATAGGTGTGTGAATCTTTTTATTGTGACTATCAAGATTCAGCACCTCTGCTATACTGTTTTCTTTGTATTTCAAATAACCTGTTTCAGGCCCAAGATGTTATATGCATATTTGAGAAAGTCAAATAGTGACAAAAGTAAGAAGATTATAGTTGAGAAAACTTTTGCACATGAATATGTTCCAAATTTTTCCCACGACAGTCCTGCACCATACTGGAATGAGGCAGCATGCAGATTCAGACAAAACCTTCCCTCCACCACACACCATCAGGTGGCTTGCAGAGTATGGATGTAGATGTAGATACAGACCAAGAAGGAAGAACCATTCTCTAAGCCAGTGAGGGTGCAATTTTGGAATTATATAGAAGGAACGTTGTGGGCACAATATGTTGTTGCTGTGGTCTTCAGTCCTGAGACTGGTTTGATGAAGCTCTCCATGCTACTCTATCCTGTGCAAGCTTCTTCATCTCCCTAGTACCTACTGAAACTTACACCCTTCTGTATCTGTTTAGTGTATTCATCTCTTGGTCTCCCTCTACAATTTTTATGCTCCATGGTGCCGTCCAATACCAAATTGGTGATCCCTTGATGCCTCAGAACATGTCCTACCAACCGATCCCTTCTTCTAGTCAAGTTGTGCCATAAAATTCTCTTCTCCCAAATCCTATTCAATACCTCCTCATTAGTTGTATGATCTACCCATCTAATCTTCAGCATTCTTCTGTAGCACCACATTTTGAAAGCTTCTATTCTACTCTTATCTAAACTAGTTATCGTCCATGTTTCACTTCCATACATGGCTACGCTCCATACAAATACTTTCATAAACGACTTCCTGACACTTAAATCTATACTCGATGTTAACAAATTTCTCTTCTTCAGAAACGTTTTCCTTGCCGTTGCCAGTCTACATTTTATATCCCCTCTACATTGACCATCATCAGTTATTTTGCTCCCCAAATAGAAAAACTCCTTTACTACTTTAAGTGTCTCATTTCCTAATCTAATTCCCTCAGCATCACCCGACTTAATTCGACTACATTCCCTTATCCTCATTTTGCTTTTGTTGATGTTCATCTTATATCCTCCTTTCAAGACACTGTCCATTCCATTCAAATGCTCTTCCAAGTCCTTTGCTGTCTGACAGAATTACAATGTCATTCGTGAACCTCGAAGTTTTTATTTCTTCTCCAAGGATTTTAATACCTATTCCAAATTTTTCTTTTGTTTCCTTTATTGCTTGCTCAATAAACAGATTAAATAACATCGAGGATAGGATACAGCCCTCTCACACTCGCTTCCCAACCACTGCTCCACTTTCATGACCCTCAACTATTATAATTGATATCTGGTTCCCGTTCAAATTGTAAATAGTCTTACACGCACTGTATTTTACCCCTGCCACTTTCAGAATTTGAAAGATAGTATTCCAGTCAACATTGTCAAAAGCTTTCTCTTAGTCTACAAATGCTAGAAAACTATGTTTGCCTTTCCTTATTCTTTCTTCTAAGGTAAGTCATAGGGTCAGTATTGCCTCAAGTGTTCCAACGTTTCTAAGGAATCTAAACTGATCTTCATCAAGGTCAGCTTCTACCAGTTTTCCCATTCATCTGTAAAGAATTCGCATTAGTATTTTGCATCCGTGACTTTTTAAACTGATTGTTTGGTAATTTTCACATCTGTCAGCACCTGCTTTCTTAGGAATTGGAATTATTATATTCTTCTTAAAGTCTGAGGGTATTTCGTCTGTCTCATAAATCTTGCTCACCAGATGGTAGAGTTCTGTCAGGACTGGCTCTCTGAAGGCCATCAGTAGTTCTAATGGAATGTTGTCTACTCCGGGGGCATTGTTTCAATTCAGATCTTTCAGTGCTCTGTCAAACTCTTCAGGCAGTATCTTATTTCCTATTTCATCTTCATCTACATCCTCTTCCATTTCCATAATATGGTCTTCAAGTACATCACACTTTTATAGACCCTCTTTATACACCTTCCATCTTTCTGCTTTCCCTTCTTTGCTTAGAACTGGGATTCGATCTGAGCTCTTCATGTTCATACAAGTGGTTCTATTTTCTCCAAAGGTCTCTTTAATTTTCCTGTAGGCAGTATTTATCTTACCCCTAGTGAGATAAGCCTCTACATCTTTACATTTGTCCTCTAGACATCCCTGCTTAGCCATTTTGCACTTCCTGTCTATCTCATTTTTGAGACATTCGTATTCCTTTTTGCCTGCTTCATTTACTGCATTTTTATATTTTCCCCTTTCATCAATTAAATTCAACACATCTTCTGTTACCCAAGGATTTCTACTAGCCCTTGTCTTTTTACCTATTTGATCCTCTGCTGCCTTCACTACTTCATCTCTCAAAGCTACCCATTCTTCTTCTACTGTATTTCTTTCCCCCATTCCTGTCAATTGTTCCCTTATGTTCTCCCTGAAACTCTGTACAACCTCAGATTTAGTCAATTTATCCAGGTCCCATCTCCTTAAATTCCCAACTTTTGCAGTTTCTTCAGTTTTAATCTACAGCTCATAACCAACAGATTGTGGTCAGTGCCCACATCTGCCCCCGGAAATGTCTTAAAATTTAAAACCTGGTTCCTAAATCTCAGTCTTACCAGGATATAATCTATCTGATACCTTCTAGTATCTTCAGGCTTCTTCCATGTATACAACCTTCTTTTATGATTCTTGAACCAAGTGTTAGCTATGATTAAGTTATGCTCTGTGCAAAATTCTACCAGACGGCTTCCTCTTTCATTTCTTAGCCACAATCCATATTCACCTACTACGTTTCCTTCTCTCTCTTTTCCTACTACCAAATTACATTCACCCATGACTATTAAATTTTCATCTCACTTCACTATCTGAATAATTTCTGTTATTTCATCATACATTTCTTCAATTTCTTCGTCATCTGCAGAGTTAGTTGGCATATAAACTTTTACTACTGTAGTAGGTGTGGGCTTTGTGTATATCTTTGCCACAATAATGCATTCACTATGCTGTTTGTAGTAGCATACCTGTACACCTATTTTTTTTTTTTTATATTCATTATTAAACCTACTCCTGCATTACCTCTAGTTGATTTTGTATTTATAACTCTGTATTCGCCTGACCAAATGTCTTGTTCCTCCTGACACCGAACATCACTAATTCCCACTATATCAAACTTCAACCTATCCATTTCCCTTTTTAGATTTTCTAACCTATCTGCTCGATTAAGGGATCTGACATTCCACGCTCCAATCCGTAGAATGCCAGTTTTCTTTTTCCTGAAACAATGTTCTCTTGAGTAGCCCCCCCCCCCCCCCCCCCCCCCTCAGAGATCCGAATGGAGGACGCCATCATCATTTAACCATACAGTAAAGCTGCATGCCCTTGGGAAAAATTACAGCTGTGGTTTCCCCTTGCTTTCATCCATTCACAGTACCAGCACAGCAAGGCCGTTTTTATTAGTGTTGCAAGGCCAGGTCAGAAAATCATCCAGACTATTACCCATGAAACTACTGAAAAGGCTGCTGCCCCTCTTCAGGAACCACATGTTTGTCAGTCCTCTCAACAGATACCCCTACATTGTGGTTGCACCTAGGGTACAGCTATCTGTATCGCTGAGGCAATGGCAAGGTCCATGTTTCTTGGGAGAGAGGGAGGGGTAAGGGGCGTGGCATAGTAATAGGAGAGCAATTGCAGCATATGTGAAAAGTAGCAAATATGAACCTAGGACAAGAGGGGCTTGATATTTAGGCTCATCAGATTTAAAAAAAATCAAGAGAAATTGCTGATTTGACAAAGTCATTTAACACATTACAATGACTATAAAATTAAAGACTTTTAGCCTTACCTGTATTTGACATACACAGCTCCCTCTACAATCAGCTAATGAGACAAAGAGAAGATTTTTTACAAGGTTTCTTAGAACTTATCTAACTTTTCCCTGTAATAAAAATAGGACCTTGGAAAAGCTCTCTCTTTAATGAGTGTTGATGCCTTCTTTATCAAGTCCATGGAAGGTCATGAAATACACTTTTCTGAAGACAAACTGGATGCATTTTTTCAGCCACCAACCTTGAGACATTTCAGTAGTTTCCAGGAGCTTGCTTTGTCTGCATACATAGATAGTCTAAAGCCACACTGATACTGATATAATTATCCCTATAATCTCAGGAGTCGTCAGTTCACTCCCCCCCCTCCTTCTGCACATTCCATTGTCCTGAGGATGAGGATCCTTAATAGGTTTCAAGCCTAGCCTTATTAAACTCGTGGGAGACAGCTACTACTCAACACAAATGATTAAAGACCTCAAAAGTGTGTATTTTATTGTAATTCTGGGATGTTTCAGGTGCTCTCAATGTGTTGTCAGAAAATGCCATGCACCATTGGGCTTCCATTCACTGAAAGCAATATATAACCAGATGAGACTCAAGGCACTTCTCAAATTCTCACATATCCTCCTCCTGCTGATAAATCATCAATGCAAAAATCCTGTCTGTATTAGTATAATGTTTAATGAACAGAGCTTAGGCTGTGTATTTATATATTTACATGTTATCTTTAGCAATAAATACAGCTTTCACACTACACATTCCCTGAGGCCTACATACCTCAACAGAGTGGTGTCAGTATTATGTAATAAATCTGTTCTTGAAATTGCTGGGTCCACTCCTGTTCCTTATTTATACAAATGGTATGCCGTCTGTTTGCTGATGACACTAGCTTGGTAGTGAAGATGTTGCGTTCAGTACTGGCACTGTTTCAAATAATGCAGTTCAAGACAAGTTCATGGCTTGTAGAGAATAAACTAATGCTAAATCATGGCAAGAATCAGTTTTTACAATTTCTAACACACAATTCAACAAAAGCCAACATTTTTACAATTAGTGAAATTTACCATTTCCAATTTCTGATTGTTCAGAATCTTGTTCAAAGACTTAATGCTGGCGTTTTCACTATTTGAAGAGTACCTGAAGTAAATGATAGTTCAATACAAAATATTAATCTACTTTGTTCATTTTCATTTGATTATGGCATATAGTATTATATTTTGGGATAACTCTTCCATTCTGGAAAGAATGCTTTTGGCTCAGAAATGGGGGTTCAGAGTCTGAGTAAGGTGACATTAGCCTATTAATAAATATATATTCTGAGTCTGAGTAAGGTGACATTAGCCTATTAATAAATATATATTCTCTTCTGTCATTTCTTGTGAACAATATCAGCTTATTCCCAAGAATTAGCAGCATTCACTCAGTTAACACTACATAAAAATCCAATCTGCGTTTGGATGGCACTTCCTGGACCTTTCTGTAGAAAGGTGCACAGTATACTGTGGCATCCGTTTCCAATCAGCGACCACAAGAATGGGTCTCCTATTCTTGATTGTGTTTACATAAACTTGTGTTCTTTTAGTTTCATAAACATTTTATTTTTTCTGACACATTCCATGACCTCAGATTTTCTCCTAAAATTGGTCCTGTGGAACAAGGTGTATTAAAAAAAAGAAACCACTTACTAGATAATGGACTGTTTGTCATGGTGATGACAGCTGGCAAAGAAGTCAATGCAAGATCTGAAAGACCATCAGAAGAATTATCATTTGATTCTGTTTCATGTACCAGAGACCTATCTTAAAATTATGAAAAGCAAACGAAAAGAATGATATTAGCTGAACAGTTACTTTTACATCACACTGCACAATTTGTGATAAACTTGCTGAAGTACACTAAGGTAGATTTATTGAATTACTACTAATCAACACATGTAAAATACAATAACTCCTAAGACAAGAAAACCTCTTGAAGAAGGGCACTTTGTACTTATTTCGCAACCCAGAAAGTTTTTTCAGAAGACTTTAGGAAGTTTGTCAGGCTATGATTGTATTGACAAGAATGAGTCCTATCATTCTAGAAAAATGTTAGATATTTTTTAAGAAGATCAATTGTCATGTTTAATGAGTATCAACTATGATGTAATTTATTGCTTTGGTAAAATTATGGATCTCACAGTGTAATGTCTACAGTACCGATGAACAATGGTCACCATCAGAAAGTCATTCTTTAGTTGAAATGGTGCATTTAAACTTTTATTCACTGTAGAAACTTTCCATCTTGTACATGAAATCTTGTACAGATTGATGCAGCATTTCTGCAGAGTGGGATAATGATAGTTGCTTTATTGTCCTTCATAGTACGTGATGATTTGAGTGATTTATTCCATGATAAAGATAAAGATATCTGGTTAGGGGGGGCACTCAATTGCATGGTTATCAGCATCCATTCAAAGTCCCAATTTTTGCATGGTCCAGTCCTGCCACTTTTTATTCTATATTTTCTCATTCTGGGTCAGTGATATGCCTTTCCCCTACATCTGTGATCACTGTGAAATCTGGAATTACATCAGGAAAGTGAAGATGAAGTTTAACTGACATTAAGATTCTGGTTACTAACCACTCACACACAACACAGCATTAATTATTAAGGAGAGTTGCTTGTTGTAAATTAAGAGCCAGTATGTGACTGGTCTTTGATAAATGTATTGGATCATTTAGCAGACAATTTAGACTTGAGATGGAATTTCAGTAACCAGTGCAATAGACGTTAAAAAGTTTGTGGGGTCAGGAAACAAACCAGCATGGGAGATGTAATTAGAATGGAATGGAGATGAATAGGATATGTACAAAGGAGTTTACTTGATTAATTAAGTCAGTAGCATGTGGGAAGTATTGTAATGGCTCAAAGCCCTGAGCTGATGAAAGTTGTGAGCACCCTGGAATGAGTCCAGGAAGGAGGATGCCACAAAATTAACTTTCTGCCAGTGGTGAAACTTACCCTTGTTCCACTGGTCTCTAGAGTACCCTCTTCAATTTCACACTCCTCAGCAATAGGAGAGAAAACACCTGAACATGATTGACAGAAAAAAATTCGAGTTAATATAAAAAAATACTTAAATGCATAAGTAAAAAACAAACAAACAAGTAATACACAAAGATTGTTTCAACATTACAGGATAAAGAACAGAATCAATTATTTCAATTTATTGGAGTGCCTACTGATCCGTGAATTACTGAGCATCTAATCTACTGAATTATGTACAACAGTGATAATTACTAACCTTGTTCCAGAAAGCCAGAACTTTATTTCAGTTGCAGGCTGGCTATCTGAAGACTGACTGGGACAAATAAAATTTTATAGTCAATGTTTTACATAATTATTGACAAAATTTTAATATGTAAAATCCTTTAGTAATCTGCTTACAAAAACATACAACTTTATGTTACAGGATTAACTCACTGTGGCAAGTGTAAAAGTTAGGAACTGTGTGTATGACTGTATATGAAGCCTCACTAACTGCAGGCATATGCCAAAATTATATTTAGTGAGTATTTGACATTGAGAGCACTTAGTGACTTGCAGATAACTTCACACATCATTCAAATTATCATAAATTTCTCCCAGGGTTACCCAACACAAAGTAATAGCAAAATTGTTTATAACATACTACATTTTTGCTGTTCATGCACTAAAATTACCGCATCATAACACATACAATACGACCCTCTTTCCCATACTTACAGCTGGGTACACGAAGTCAAGAGAATGAATGGTAGATGAGATGTGATATTTCTAAGGTGCTGTCTTTGTAGTGGTGAGGTAGAATGAAAAACTGATGGATACGATGACAGTATGGAGAAGGAGACATCAGAAGAATGATGTGGAAGTGGGTTGTGTAGCATCTGAGTGGTGCCTTATGATCCTGCCTTATGCCACACAATGCAGGGCTGTCTGTTGCTGGCATGTTAAGAGGCCTGAAACAAACTCAGTGCAGTTCATCTTGCACAGACAGCCACTGCACAGTTTCTGTACAGGGGCCATGTGATACTGGACAACTTTCCAGTATACCGTCACTGCACAGTCTTCATACGTCACTGTGCAGTGGCTCTCCAGCCAACCGAAGTCCTAAACTTGACATAAATTATCTACTTCCGAGTGCCATGATTATATTAATAAGAATGCAGCCCACAATATTGTCATTTCCAGTGCAACATACACCAAAGGTGCCTACAACAATGTTTGTCAGTTGTTACAGAGTGCTCAACTGGAAGCTTCAAGAATAGTACTCATATTAGGGACAATCTATAAGTGGATCAGGATAATCTCTGCTTTGCCTTCACTAGAAAGCTGTTTCATTTGCTGTGTGTTGTCACATACAACCTGTGCTGCAATGAAACTCTATTCCTCTTGGATACTTGGGAACATCTCTCTTCTTGTGCTTTTTTTCATTACTTCTTTGTCCCTGGGAACTTACATCCAGTGTCTTCTGTTCCATTGGGTAGCCTTCACCTCTGTGTTCTAGTGCTTCTGCACACTTTTTGGATGGTTTTGCTTCATGACCAAAACGGTTTCCATTTCCTCTGAGTTGCAGATGGCTCTACATTTTTGTTCTTGCATGTTCTTTGATTCATTACATTATTATTACTTGTTTTATCTTGTCTCTGTCTTGTACCACTTCATTTCTTCATTCTGTTGTAATTCTGCCTGCACCACCCCTCCATCCCATTCCCCCTTAACAATGTCCTGGCCTGATTCCTGTAGTTTCCCCCTCCCCCCCCCCCCCTCCCATCCATAACTGTGCCTCCTGAATGGCACTGCCATCTCCTCCATGGAGATGGCAGTTGTCACATTTTAGGCTGCTGTTACAGTCACAAAATTTCCTCTGGGCACAATAACAACATTGGAATCTAGGACATCACCAGTAGAACTTGCAGTGTGCAACTTGCACCTTGAAGAATGATTCTCATACTAATTTCAACCTTACATCACATTAGGACTATTTTTATGTTGCTTGCAATAGGAAGCTGGTTCACTTACCCAACACTATCATGTGACTTCTGTGTTGCAATGAAGTTCTAATGTTATGGGCATGGATCATCCACAATAGGTTGGATGTGTTACTATGAGTGTGGGTGGCAGATGGGGCAAGGCAGTTCCTTGCTGGGCTCCCTGTAGGGAGGTGAGGCAGGAAGACAAACAAACTGGTCCGTGAACAGACTGTAGTGAAAGACTTAATGGGAAATAATTTATGAGGAAAGAGGCTGGCACTAGAGATAAACAAAGACACCAAGAAGTGACACTGTATGTACTTCATCAATTGCAAATATACAGGTAAGTTGTGTGTTTAATAAGAAATTACATTTACTTTAGATTTTATCTCAATGTGTATTTTTCCTATATCATCAATACTCCCCAGACTATGTTATGTTTCATGTCAAACCTTCTGCAAAATAACAATAAAATTTTATTATTATACAATGAGAATAATCAGTTTAATACAATCACTCTCTCTCTCTCTCTCTCTCTCTCTCTCTCTCTCTCTCTCTCTCTCTCCCTCCCTCTCTCTCTCTCTCTCTCTCTCACACACACACACACACACACACACACACACACACACACACACACACACACACACAGGTTTAACTTATGCAAACTTTCAGAGTCAGTTCAGATACATTACATTGGTAATAAAATTAGGTTGCTATATATGTAGGTGGGACCAAGTCATACATCTTGCCCCATGGCCAGTCCTCACTCTCACTCAGCAGTCCTGGTTACAATAGCTGGGCTGATTCTGAAAGCCACACATTCCTGGTCTCAACATTAAGCAATGCTGAAGGTCATGTAATGAGACATTTGGAAGCAAGGGATTTGGAGCGAAGTGACAAATCATTCTGTAATCTATGGCAATGTGATGGAAGGAGTTGTGTTAGCTGAACACTGTTAACTTTACGTGCCATCATCATTAGTGCCAACAATGATGTGCAGAGGAGGCAGTGTGACAGTATGCAATTGCTCCTCTTAACTTGTTCCCTCCTTATCACACTTTAGAGAATGCTAAATGCAGAAGGATAAATGTGTATTTGACAGCAGTGTACTGTCTACAGCAGAGGAAGAGTTCATACAAAATGACTGACTGAATCAGCTCAACAATACCACCTGTCATGAACTAGCATCATGAGGCAAAATTTTATGGACAGTTATATTCCTGCATTGAGCTTGGCTGCCAATGTTCCAACCAGAAAGCAATGGCTTATGTTAGGGACAAGTTATAATGGTGACTTCACTCCAAACCCAATGTCCTACATGTCTACCTTCTTTGGGTTTGGCTCTCAAGGAAGAATGGGCTGCCATTCCTTCACAGAGGTCTGGGTGTTAACAGAAGAGTTCAAGCCACTATCAAGGAGACGGGTGGACACACACACACTATCTTAATGTTCACTAATAGGTGACCTGATACATTTGATTCACAAGCCTACCCTTGTGGGCTCTCACTGCTACTCACCCACTGAGTGCTTGGCATCCCCAACCTTGTCCTCTTGCTCGAGCTACTGCCGTCTTTCAGCAGCTGCAGCTATACACACAGAGAGGAAAGCATTTTTTAATAACCTTATTTACTGCTTTAGTGAAATGCTGCTTCTAATATTTTGAAATTACAGCTGCAACAACTGCCATATATTCATCTTTTAACATACACTATGCCATATTGAGCCTACTACTAATCTCAGAAGGAATTACTAAAAAATAGAAAGCCACATACATGGTGTGCGTAAAAAGAAAATTTTTTGACAGTGTCCATTGGAACAACTTTCATGGACCATGCTTATATAAACCACTTTGAAGGAGTGATGAACATACCGATGTCTCTTAACAAAGACTGATATTTTCAAAAAATATGTCACTAATACAGTATGAATAAAGTAACACAAAACAACTTGCCATACATACATACAAATATCGTTCATTAGGTTTATTAGATTTATTTTCATTTTGTTTATGGTGAGTTACGTCATGAGAAAATATGCACCTCCAGCATGGGACAGCTGTCACAGCAGCATTGGGTGAGAAACTATATGCTCAGCTGTGGAAATAGGTGTTCTATGGGTCACCACACTGTTCTGCAGTCGTATAGGTTTCCAAAGGGCAGTTACTTTAACAACTGGTACACGTTGTGAGACAAAGAAGAGGAGCCTTGGGAACATTGTGACTGTTTCTAAATGAATAAAAGTGGGCTTTTAGAGAGTGAGAGAGAGAGAGAGAGAGAGAGAGAGAGAGAGAGAGAGAGAGAGAGAGAGAGAGAGAGAGAGAGAACAAATGTGTAAAATGAGAAAAAACTGTTTGAATTTCAATACTGAAGAAATTTTCATCTGCCACTATTCAATTGTTCATTGGCCTATTCAAGTAGAAGCCAGAAATTTCATTCATCAGCTCTAGATAATGTTTCAGTCCAAAGGCATTCAACTTGTGTATAGTGCTTGGCTACATTCAGCAATGTCTTCTCATTTATGGCTGAGTAATCTTGCAGATTGAGATAGCCAATGGAGTGAGGAGTAAGGCACAAATGAGTGCATACACATTGAGGAAGTAAATAGGGGGGGGGGGGGGGGGGGGGTCTAATCAGTGAAGTATAGAATTAATTTTGATTGGTTGTGGATGGAAACAACAAGTCTAGTCAGTACATATTGCGCATATACTGCTTTTGCTTTATGGTGTTTCAGGAAACTCTCCTATAAAGCAACCCAACTGTAAGGAAATTCACACTGTCACAGCTCTTTCAGGGATACTGGAAATAATAAACAACACTGTAACATGGAAGTGTGCTACAATGTGAGCCAAAGACACAAGTGATGCTAATGCTATTTCTGGTGAAGGTTTCAAAGAACTAGTCAAATAATAAATAGATCTAGGTGAAAATTTCATAGTATTTCAGATGTACTGAATTCATCAGCACAACACTGCAAATATAAATTATACCTGCTATGTATTGCTTGGAAACAAACCTGTTCCATTCATTAACAGTACTTGCTGTTAGCAACATAATGCTAATCTTACTCTTCTCTTTCGAACTTGCATTCAGTGCTGCTGAGTTCTGTCTCAGGTTTGTTTTTCATCTCTATTAGTTCTATGTGGACAACGATATTCAGAACTACAGATAGCGTAGCTCACTAAGAAACCCACGCCAACAGTGGCAAGGGGCAAGGCACCCCAGACAATGCAACTACATAAGCATAACATACAATGTTTTTGGCAGTACAAGAAATATGTATTTTAGACAAAAATGTTACAGAATTGTAAAACCACAGGTATTTTAGGGGTAAAAAAGGATTAAAAATTGTTAAAAAATAGGACTACCTGGTACTGTTTTCTATATTCAGAAAAATTTAGAAGATTATGTGACAATTCAAACTGATTAACACAGTGACATGAAAAATAAACAGGATACCATTGCCAATTGCCAAGTTCCAATTAATGATGACAATAAGAAAACTATGAGTGAAGTAAAAGCACTCTGGGAACTTTTGGAAAACACAATATAAAAAGTTCCAAAAGCACGTAATGTGATAATGGTGGAGAATATTAAGAGAATATCTATTTCATAAAGGAACCAACCAGAAGAAGGTCAAGAATAATTAATCTTAGTAGAACAATTCAGTTGAAGTTAATGTCAACTTCTATCAAAAAATTTGAAAGTAACAAGAAAATGGGATACTAAAGCTGATCATTATCTAACGAAAATTGACCTGAATCTTCTCCCTAATAAAAATAAAAAGACACAGAAAACATTCATTGAATGTGGCACAGACAGGCTTAACAAAACAAAGGAGACAGTAAAACATTTTTCAGAAGAAATTAAAACAGCTAAATCAGGAAAATGGAAGAATTATCCAAAGAAATGAATACAGCAGTGAAGAATGCATTTGGATTAACAAAAATGGAGAAAAAAGTCTCTATGAAGGTGAATGTTTTATGTTGAATTACTAATTATACAAACTTTATGTCCTAGAATGATGAATCACTTGAAAAATACTCAGTTTGCTAAGAAATCCAGAGGTATAGATATTAAGGAGTAAAGAAGTAGTATACTGCAACATAGGAAACACAACTGAATTGCTACAGGAGAGTTGACTGCTATTTTTTTGGCCAAACAGATTGTTAAGCATCTTTAGGTCAAAGTGTCAACAATAGCATCGATACAAGAAGTTACGAAAGATTTCAAAAGAAATACAAGAAACATGTGCAGTAGAAAGGCAGATTTTCAAGAAGCAAGTTTTGAAAATGGAAGGATTCCAAGGCAGGAGGAAGAAAAGGACAGGGTCATAATGGTCTGAGAAGAGAAAAAGGATAGATAGTGAGAAGATGAAAGAAACCTGGAAGAAGGAGAAAGAGGAACAAAGGAGTAAGCATTGAAATTAACATGTGGTCATTAGATGTCCCAAAGGCAAAAAAAAAAAAAAAAAAAAAAAAAAAAAAAAAAAAAAAAAAAAAAAAAAAAAAAAAAAAAAAAAGAGAGGAATTATGTCTGCAACATTATTAATACACAACATCAACACCAAGGGCCCAACACACTTCCTTGGAGCACATCTTAAGTTACTTCTACAATGTTCTATGTAATTCTATGCAGTGTCCTACCAACAGATATATCCTCAGCCTTGTCACTAATTTCATTTGTTTTGTACATATCTTAGTGAAAGAACCCATCAACATTTTGTGATGCTGGTACATTAGATGTTAGGAGCACAAATGAGAGATATCTTTATGCAGCTGCTACCAATAATGGTAACAGTGAGCACACAATGCATGCATTTAGTCAGCCTTTCCCATCTTTGTGCTTTTTGTTGTTAGTGACATTACATGTGATCTGAGACAAGTTGTTATGCCTAGAACCCAAAGGATACAGTCTGCTTTTTTACAATTTTTATGGAGTACATTACCTCATTCTCACCTAATGTGGACACATTCTTTTAGATAAATAGTCAACCTATGAATATTATGTTGACACAAAGCATTAATAGATTTTAATTTAAAATGGCTAAATGGGCAAAATGAGAACAGTGGTGCTTACAATAAGTGGTTTCAATGTCAAGTGGCAAAAATTCCTTTAAAAGTAAGTTTATTTTCGCTATGAAACTTAGCCACAAAAAATTAAAAATATTAGGTTGGAGCTCAAGTAGCTAGGGCTTTTTTGCATGTTGGTATTCTGGTTGCTATGGTTTATTTATAAATTGTCATTTTGTATTTTAGTTCACAGTAGCTATTTGATTTTCATATTGTCATTCTGTCATTTGGCATGAATGTGGTTAACTTGTTCCAGATCCCAATAACGTAGGCAAGTTTTTCTAAGAAGCTCAACTATGAAGAGTGATAGTTGTATACTTAAATATATTTATCGCAAGATGACAATTTCAATATGTGCTATGCTAATGGAATAAAGGAATTGTGAGTTAAATATTACTACTTACCATATTGTGCTAATTTGTAATGTTTGCTTATCTTTAAAGTGGCGTACTTTTAAATGTCAATTTGGTACTTAAAAATTAGTCCTCTTTCCCTTTGACCACATTTCCTTCGCTATCTACCACATTACACATTTTAAAAGCATCTACACATTTGTAACCAATCATTTGTATTTACGATAACACTGCCAATTTTCAGTATGATGTATGTACTACATAATTAACATCCAGTGTTAAGTCAAAGTATACAATTTTAAAAAACTGTTTTACTGAAATACTGTAGCACATCATCAATGAAGAATGAATGTCAAAGGAAATGATGAAAAATAATTTACCACATAAGAAATATTGAAGTTGCAAATTTAAAGTGTAATTATGCTACTGAAGAAAGCTAAAAACTCACCTGCCAATAGCTGTGCCATTGGTAACTTCTGCGGTCCCTGCAAAAAAAAAAAAAAAAAAAAAAAAAAAAAATTACAAAGATGAATAACTTTACATCAACTTAATTTGAGTGTAAGTCAAACACCTTGAAACGTGGCAGTCCTATGTCATCTCACTGCACATGCTCACCTCAGTTTTAATAAGTTGGTAAACTGAAATGATGGAGATAGGAATCAGATGTAGTGACAAGTAGGTAGATGTGAAATTTTATTAAAGAGAGATTGACAAAAAGTGAATAATGATCCAAGTGAAGAAACTCCAATTTTTTAAATTTTAATTGAACTTAAGGGTCTGAATTCACTAGAGCTGATAGCTGCCACATAAAACTACTGTCACAGAGCAATACAAAAGTACCCACAAAATGCAAGTCAGCAGGGTGGGAATGCACATCATAGCTGCTAAATGTTTGATTAATGGAGTAAAAATACTGCCAGTAACCAAAATAAAAGTACAGCATCATTTGCTGGACTGAACACCCCTCATGAAAGTGGAAAAGAATAATAGATCATTATAAAATTACAGACTGTCACAGTTAGGACGTAGGAGAAATTATGTCATGTATAATACTAACAGTGTTCCATAAGTTTACAGGTTACTGATCACCAACAGATCCCAAAATGTTGAGCCATGGTAGTTTGTCATTCCATGTGGCAGAAATCAGGAATCATACACCATGTAGTGTAGCAAAGTTGTGGCAGCTTACAACTTTAAATTCATTGGTGACTCACTTTCTTGTGTATAGGCAGTGTGATGTTGATAGGATGCCATAGAGGTCGCACAACTAGTGGGAATGCTGACAAGCACTTTGAACTTCTTGCAACTGTTGTAATGACTGTACACCTACAAAACTGGAGGACACTGGCCACAACAATACACTATGATTTTATGAGATTTGTCGATTTATGGGTGTACTAACCTGTCCCACAACATTGCTGTGTTAGAATAATTCATCATCAGAGTTCATATCTTGGAATCCAACACGGTAATAGCTGCACCGGAGGTTAGGTCAAGGAAATTTAACATGTTGAAGATGTGCCCACGGATACTTAAGATGCAGGGCCAGCAAGCATGTTTTCAATTTTATTCAGTCATGCAACCCTGTTGGGCAGCTTCTTACTTATGCAGGTAGGTTGTTCAAGGTACATTGTTGGTTAGGTCTTGGATAGCCATTTTCTCTCTATGTGAATCTATATAATTTGTGTTGATTAGCACATGGTCAGTTAGCCCAAAACTACAGTCAATAACTACTGCAGTTCACATGGCTACAGCAGACTGCAAACATGATTGCAATATGGCACTGTAGACATCCAAATAGCTATACTGGCATTCTCCTGTAAAAATGTGTCTGACACTACTGGCAACAGTGTATCAGCCTCACTGAATTGTAGCTGTACACACAGAACAAGTGAGGCTGGTGTGTTTCATAGTGAACAAATTGGCGGAAGCCACTTTACACTGTGGACAGTGTTAAGGTGCTATGCAGAAATGTATGTCTAATTTACAAAGAAGGTAGTCTAAGTGGACTGCGTAACATTGGTATCAATGATATATGGCATCACAAAGCAAAAATACTATGACAGCTTAACACACATTCATAGCAACACTGCAGAGAGGAACAGTGACTGAGTGAAGAAACAACATACTTACATGGGAGTTCCAACACATCCAAAATTTTATATCCAGCAACTAAAGGAACCATATTTCAATGTGGATATGCACCGTAACCAAAAAACTATCATGAATAAGTGTGGCAATCCTTACAGGTACTGCTGTTACAACTTTTGCAAGAATCTAATAAAACATTTATACTAAATCCAACTGCAATGTCAATTTAGATTCTGTGACAGGCAAATGGTGAGTCTTACATCACATGGAGAGGAAAGGAAATGTTGAAACTGAAGGCTTTAAAATAATCAATAAGGGTACAGTTTGATAGAACTACATACAATGCATCTGTACTCCATTTTTGGTGCAGTCGAGCATTTGATTGGGAAACTGCCAGAGCAGTGGCTGTGGACAATTTTTAAGCTTCTTTGTATTTTGGCCAGGTGTATCTCTGTAGTCATTGCTGTCTGAGATATAAGCTGACATTATGATAGCAGAAACACAATGTGACTATTGTGAACTTTTTCAATAAAGAGGCCATTGCAAATTAGGGTCCCAATGGCATTCACAACAGGGTGTGGAGGATGGATAGTAGGTATTACATACTGCAGAGTCCGCAGCTGCAGTTGCAGTTTTTCTCCATTATAGGTAGAATAATGTCTGGAAACAGATCAATGCTGTAGTCCAGCCTTCGACAAAATATGTTTGTTGCTTGTCTCAACACAAACAAAATGCCATATTGTTTCTTATTCTACATGAATCATGAGAGAACATGTGTGCTCCATCATACAAATGCAGCACACAGACAAATTTCAATATTTAAACACGATTAGAAACTACAAATTATCATAATGTCCTGTTTTCTTATATGGTCATCAGAGACATTGCCATTTGTAAAACAAATTGCTCGCGCGCGCGCGCGCTTGTGTGTGTGTGTGTGTGTGTGTGTGTGTGTGTGTGTGTGTGTGTGTGTGTGTGTGTCAGAGTGAGAGAGAGAGAGAGAGAGAGAGAGAGAGAGAGAGAGAGAGAGAGAGAGAGAGAGAATATAATATTAGAAGGTATGTTTTGCACATTTTTAGATGGGTCCAGTGGGTGGCAATAAAAGGGAAGTGAGAGATGATTTTGATGTAATGTGAAATAGCCTTAAAAATGGAAATCTGGATTTATTTGTCTTATGTATATAGGCAGCGAGCAAGTAAAGAGGATGTACTATTCAAAACATAAAATTACAAGAAATTTATTTCAGTTTCAAGAAGAATGTTAAATAGAACTAGCTCAAATTTTCTTATCTCATGTACAGTATTTTTCATTGCCAAGGGTTTTTGTGCTAGCTCTCACTAACAGAAAACTGAGCAGCAGAACAAAGAAAGTAAAATATCTTTAGGGCTTTATTTTTTATTCAGAATACCCCATTATTTCTAACTTCAGACATGCACCCGGACACTGAGTATGTGAAGCACTGGCCATAATTGTCAGAAGAGCCAATTCCCTCCGCAGCTTCAATAAAGCAGCCCCAAAGAGCATCAGCTATAAATGGTTTGTTTCACAGCCAGTTCTCTGACAGAGTTCCTGTTACCTCCAAACACACATTTTACATTGCATTCATATAAGCAGTCAGTCACAGCCAGTCCATTACTTTTATGTCCATGTTGGACAGCTGCTGTTTAATGAAGTAGACTTGTATGCAAGTGAATGTACTTTTTGTAGCATTAATTCTTCTCATCAATATGGCATTCACACTTCAGGCAGCACTACTTTCTTCAAAATGTTGGCATACTGCCTGCTATTAAGGAAGCATTCCTGCTCCTCTCACAGAAACCCAATCCCTCCAGGAAACTGACAATTCCTCAAACCAGGAATTCTGCCAATATGCCTCTTTCAATATAACTGTTCCAACATCTCTTTAGAGCAGTGAATGGCATGCCATATATCCTATATTCATCTCCAGTCAAAAACTTGTCTTCTTCAATCAGAATGTTGAATGCTTCTGGTGAGCTATCACAACTGACTGCTCCTGATGTTATTTCCTCTTGGTGCTCTTGTGCTGATGCCTGGGGAGGAAGTATACATTTTGCCATCAGGAACAGCAGTGGTGACAGACGTATCACTAAGTCTCGACATAAACCTAAGCGGCTCCAGCCTGTGGAGGTGTAGGTTGAGACATTTTAGGGGTCATAGATTCGAATCCCACATATTGCAAGTATGATGTTACCTTGAGATTATGCTCATCTGCGCAAACCTGTGTTTTTCGCTAAACAAAAATTTGTTAGCTAGTTCTTAACAAACTTAGTCAAAATTTGAACAAATAATTGATAACTGTACTGTGCAGTTGCTGAATGCCAGTGGCTATAGCAGACATGTCAAAGTCTAATGTCTTTGAAAGATATACAGATAAAGGGAAAAAGTTTGTCTGGTTGACCTCTTGTTGCAGAGGGAACTAAGGTGGAAAGACAGAGGTTGTTAGTTTGAATTTGGTCCAGGGATGAACTATTTTAATATGCATGTATCCCATTTTGAATTCTTAAGCAAAAGGAAGAAGAATAGAAATACACTATGTCAGTAGAAGCATCTGGACACCTGGCTGAAAATGACATGTTCATGGCACCCTCCATTAGTAATGATAGAATTCAATATGGTGTTGACCCACCCGTAGCCTTGATGATAGCTTTCCTTCTCGCACGCATATGTTCACTCACTTACTGGGAGTTTCCTTGGGGAATGGCAGCCCATTCTTTGTGGACTGCTGCACTAAGAAGACGTATCTGTCAGTTGGTGGGGCCTGGCATGGAGTTGGCGTTCAAAACTTCCCATAGGTTTTCTATAGGATTCAGGTCAGGACTGTGCAAGCAAGTCCATTAAAGGGATGTTATTGTCATGTAACCACTCTGCCACAGGCTGAGCAATATGAACAGGTGCTCAATTGTGTTCAAAGATGCATGTCCATCCCCCAATTTCTTTTCAATGGTGGGAAGCAAGAAAGTTCTTAAAACACCAATGTGGGCCTGTGCTGTGGAAGTGCCATGAAAAACAACAAAGGGGGCAAACCCCCTCCATGAAAAACACAACCACACCATAATACCAGGATTTCTAAATTTTACTGTTGGCACTACACACGCTAGCAGATGATGTTCACCAGGCATTCGCCATACCCACACCCTGCCATCAGATCGCCACATTGTGTACCATGATTTGTGACTCGGTACAACGTTTTTCCACTGTTCAGTTGTCCAATGCTTATGCTCCTTTCACCAAGTGTGGCAGCATTTAGCATTTACTGATGTGATGTGTGGCTTATGAGCTGCCACTCAACCATGAAATCCAAGTTATGTCACCTTTCACCTAACTTCATAGTACTTGCAGTGGATCCTGATGCAGTTTCGAATACCTGTGTGATCATCTGGATAGATGTCTGCCTGTTACACATCACAACCCTCTCCAACTGTCTGCAGTCCTTCTCAGTAAAAAGATGAGGCCAGCCTGTACACATTTGTGCTGTACATGTCCCTTCACATTTCCATGTCACTATCACAACTGAAAGAGTGGATCTAGGGAAGTCTAGGTGTGTGGAAATTTTCCATACAGACGTATGACACAAGTGACATCCAATTATCTGACCACACTTAAAGTCCACAGAGAACCCCATTCTGCTCTCCCACAATCTCTAATGACTACTGAGGTTGCTGATATTGAGTAGCTAGCGGTAAGTGACAGCACAATGTACCTAATATGAAAAACATATGTTTTTGGGGGTCTCTAGATAGTTTTGATCCCATAGTGTAGCTACAGCAGACACTTTAGGTGATGTGTCTCAGGCTGTTTGTTTGTTTGTTTGTCCTTAACACCATTCATTTACTGGATCCAGAGATCAAGTTTAGGGTTAGACTTCTGACATTCCAAAGATTCATCCATCACTCAGGTTGATATTTAATCCAAAGTTCCCAGTACTAAGGCAACTTCCATTCCCATAGTCGCCCTTGAGGTGAATTTGTATAGCTTTAAAAATACATATTACTACCTCTGAATAGTTGTCATATGAACACAGAAATGGGCAGTGTCTTTAATGGAGGGTATATGATGGACATCAACAAAAGCAAAAAAGGGTTAATGGAATGTAGTCTAAGTTGGGTGATGCTAAGGGAATTAGATTAGGAAATGAGACACTTCAAGTAGTAAAGTAGTTTTGTTATTTCGGGAGCAAAATAACTGATGATCATCCAAGTAGAGAGGATATAAAATGTAGATTGGCAATGGAAAGGAAAGCGTTTCTGAAGACGAAAAATTTGTTAACATCAAGTATATATTTAAATGTCAGGCAGTCATTTCTGAAAGTATTTGTATGGAGTGTAACCATGTATGGAAGTGAAACATGGACGATAAGTAGTTTGGACAAGAAGAGAATAGAAGCTTTCGAAATGTGGTGCTACAGAAGAACGCTAAAGATTAGATGGGTAGATCACATAACTAATGAGGAGGTATTGAATAGGATTGGGGAGAAGAGGAATTTGTGGCACAACTTGACTAGAAGAAGGGATCGATTGGTTGGACATGTTCTGAGGCATCAAGGAATCACCAATTTTGTATTGGAGGACAGTGTGGAGGGTAAAAATCATAGAGGGAGACCAAGAGATGAATACACTACGCAGATTCAGAAGGATGTAGGCTGCAGTAGGTACTGGGAGATGAAGCTTGCACAGGAGAGAGTAGCATGGAGAGCTGCATCAAACCAGTCTCAGGACTGAAGATAACAACAACAACAACAACAACATCAACACAGGATACCTAGAAATTCATGAATCTGCCAGATATGCGACATGCACAGATGGAAAGTCAAATTATCTGCATAATGCAGATGTTTGCTGAATCTTGCACAGCTTACACTGGAGGACAGTCCATGTGGTCGAAGGAAAGTTCCTTTAACACTTTCACCATTATCAGCATGACAAGAGAGAAATCAACATTGGATTAATTTGCCATTTCTGACATATAAGACAAACACTTTTTACAATACCTCAGTTACAGACATCCATTCACAATCAGAAACCCAAGAATATCACAGTCAAGCAGACATCAATGATTTGAGATGGTCTGAGGGCATGGGTAATAACAACCAAAGGTGTATTCATTTATTTATTTATGTTTATTTGTTATAAATAAAACAGAAAGAAACTTCCACATGGGAAAAATATATTAAAAATAAAGATTCCAAGACTTACCAAGCGGGAAAGCGCCGGCAGACAGGCACATGAACAAAACACACAAACACACACACAGAATTACAAGCTTTCGCAACTGGCAGTTGCTTCGTCAGGAAGGAAGGAAGGAGAGGGAAAAATGAAAGGGTGTGGGTTTTAAGGGAGAGGGTAAGGAGTCATTCCAATCCCGGGAGCGGAAAGACTTCCCTTAGGGGAAAAAAAGGACAGGTGTACACTCGCACACACACACACACACACACATATCCATCCGCACATACACAGACACAAGCAGACATATTTAAAGGCAAAGAGTTAAGGGCAGAGATGTCAGTCAAGGCGGAAGTACAGAGGCAAAGAAGTTGTTGAAAGACAGGTGAGGTATGAGCGGCGGCAACTTGAAATTAGCGGAGGTTGAGGCCTGGCGGATATCGAGAAGAGAGGATATACTGAAGGGCGAGTTCCCATCTCCGGAGTTCGGATAGGTTGGTGTTGGTGGGAAGTATCCAGATAACTCGGACGGTGTAACACTGTGCCAAGATGTGCTGGCCGTGCATCAAGGCATGTTTAGCCACAGGGTGATCCTCATTACCAACAAACACTGTCTGCCTGTGTCCATTCATGCGAATGGACAGTTTGTTGCTGGTCATTCCCACATAGAAAGCATCACAGTGCAGGCAGGTCAGTTGGTAAATCGACCAATACCATGTCAACCTCACAACATCCCTACAACGACCCCATTAAATTTTATTACATTCCCTCCGCAAACATGACTTCACCCTAGCCAGATTACGCTCCCATATTTTATTTACTCAGGCTTGTCTGACATTTGGCATTACTCCCAAAGGCCTCACACTTAAAGTTCCCATCTCTGGCTGCAATCCTTCTTTCCATCAGTCCTTATACCAGTTCCAAACAGCACAATCCATAGCCCTCACCCGCCTAATCCTTCACCTATACATCGACTCGGCCAATGAACACACCCGTCAACTCCTATCCCAAATCAAAGTCCTCAATCTTTCCTCTCCCGCATCCACACCGGCTGTACATAGCATCCTCCTACAGGCCAACCGCAAATTAGAACAACATGCCACCCTCCACCTCAAAAAACTATCCAATCTCCTGGTTTCCCACCTCCGGAAAGGCAACTCACTCACCCTCCACAACCTTTCCAACAAACCTCAACCTCCTCTCATTGCACACAGACCCAGTCTCTCCCATCTACTCAATCTCCCACTTCCAGCTCCACTCCCCCCAACACCTCAAAATTCTAGTCAACACAATCTGGAACCACAACACCCCAATTCAGTAGTTAACCTTTCCTCCAAACCCCTCTCCCAATCCGAAACCTCTGTCCTATCCAAAGGCCTCACCTTCAGCCCCACTCCCAGGTTCAACCAAACTGCCCTTGTCAAGGATTTACTGTCCTACACTCGTAGTCTCTGCTGGAAATATCACTTTGCCACGAAGAAAAACAATCCTGATCCCACTCCTAATGATCGAACTCCCCAAGACACTATCCAAATTGAACCCTGCCTGCAACAGTTCCGTCCTCCATCACAGCGGGACCCACCTCCTCTTCCTCAAAATCACCCTCTCCAAACCTTCCAGGAATTTCTCACTTCCAGCCTTGCCTCTCAATCTTTCTTGAAAAACCTTAATCCTACTCCCAACATCACCACAGCCGAATCCCAGGCTATCCGTGATCTGAAGGCTGACCGATCCATCATCATTCTTCCGGCTGACAAGGGTTCCACGACTGTGGTACTTGATCGTCGGGAGTATGTGGCTGAGGGACTGCGTCAGCTTTCAGACAACTCTACATACAAAGTTTGCCGAAGTAATCCCATTCCTGATGTCCAGGCGGAGCTTCAAGGAATCCTCAGAACCTTAGGCCCCCTACAAAACCTTTCACCTGACTCCATCAAACTCCTCACCCCACCGTCACCTCGCACTCCTACCTTCTACCTACTTCCTAAAATTCACAAACCCAAACATCCTGGCCGCCCCATTGTAGCTGGTTACCAAGCCCCCACAGAACGCATCTCTGCCTACGTAGATCAACACCTTCAACCCATTACATGCAGTCTCCCATCCTTCATCAAAGACACCAACCACTTTCTCGAACGCCTGGAATCCGTACCCAGTCTGTTACCCCCAGAAACCATCCTGGTAACCGTTGATGCCACTTCCCTATACACAAATATCCCGCACGTCCAGGGCCTCGCTGCAATGGAGCACTTCCTTTCACGCCGATCACCTGCCACCCTACCTAAAACCTCTTTCCTCGTCACCTTAGCCAGCTTCATCCTGACCCACAACTTCTTCACTTTTGAAGGCCAGACATACCAACAATCAAAGGGAACAGCCATGGGTACCAGGATGGCCCCCTCGTATGCCAACCTATTTATGGGTCGCTTAGAGGAAGCCTTCTTGGTTACCCAAGCCTGCCAACCCAAAGTTTGGTACAGATTTATTGATGACATCTTCATGATCTGGACTCACAGTGAAGAACAACTCCAGAATTTCCTCTCCAACCTCAACTCCTTTGGTTCCATCAGATTCACCTGGTCCTACTCCAAATCCCATGCCACTTTCCTAGATGTTGACCTCCATCTGTCCAATGGCCAGCTGCACACATCCGTCCACATCAAACCCACCAACAAGCAACAGTACCTCCATTATGACAGCTGCCACCCATTCCATATCAAACGGTCCCTTCCCTACAGCCTAGGCCTTCGTGGCAAACGAATCTGCTCCAGTCCTGAATCCCTCGACCATTACACCAACAACCTGAAAACAGCTTTCGCATCCCGCAACTACCCTCCCAACCTGGTACAGAAGCAGATAACCAGAGCCACTTCCTCATCCCCTCAAACCCAGAACCTCTCACAGAAGAACCCCAAAAGTGCCCCACTTGTAACAGAATACTTCCCAGGACTGGATCAGACCTTGAATGTGGCTCTCCAGCAGGGATACGACTTCCTAAAATCCTGCCCCGAAATGAGATCCATCCTTCATGAAATCCTCCCCACTCCACCAAGAGTGTCTTTCCGCCGTCCACCTAACCTTCGTAACCTCTTGGTTCATCCCTATGAAATCCCCAAACCACCTCCCCTACCCTCTGGCTCCTACCCTTGCAACCGCCCCCGGTGTAAAACCTGTCCTATGCACCCTCCCACCACCACCTACTCCAGTCCTGTAACCCGGAAGGTGTACACAATCAAAGGGAGAGCCACATGTGAAAGCACCCACGTGATTTACCAACTGACCTGCCTGCACTGTGATGCTTTCTATGTGGGAATGACCAGCAACAAACTGTCCATTCGCATGAATGGACACAGGCAGACAGTGTTTGTTGGTAATGAGGATCACCCTGTGGCTAAACATGCCTTGATGCACGGCCAGCACATCTTGGCACAGTGTTACACCGTCCGAGTTATCTGGATACTTCCCACCAACACCAACCTATCCGAACTCCGGAGATGGGAACTCGCCCTTCAGTATATCCTCTCTTCTCGATATCCGCCAGGCCTCAACCTCCGCTAATTTCAAGTTGCCGCCGCTCATACCTCACCTGTCTTTCAACAACTTCTTTGCCTCTGTACTTCCGCCTCGACTGACATCTCTGCCCTTAACTCTTTGCCTTTAAATATGTCTGCTTGTGTCTGTGTATGTGCGGATGGATATGTGTGTGTGTGTGTGTGTGTGCGAGTGTACACCTGTCCTTTTTTTCCCCTAAGGGAAGTCTTTCCGCTCCCGGGATTGGAATGACTCCTTACCCTCTCCCTTAAAACCCACACCCTTTCATTTTTCCCTCTCCTTCCTTCCTTCCTGACGAAGCAACTGCCAGTTGCGAAAGCTTGTAATTCTGTGTGTGTGTTTGTGTGTTTTGTTCATGTGCCTGTCTGCCGGCGCTTTCCCGCTTGGTAAGTCTTGGAATCTTTATTTTTAATATGTTTATTTGTTATGTTTTTTACTAGTAACTGGGGTCTCACTCGTGTTCAAAGGCCTCCCATGACACCTTCCACTGCTCTGTGTCCCTAACAATTGTTGCTACGATGGTCTATCACAAGACTGCAGCCCACCACCACCACCACCACCACCACCACCACCCCCATCTCACTGTTTTTCGAACAATTAGTCTGTTGTCAAAGAGCTTGTAAATAACTGCAGGTGCATCCACAGGATATACAGTGCACTAGGACTCCCATTCAAAACACACATTGTACGACGATAACCTGTATAATATCGTAAATCCCGAGAAGCAATTGAACTTTCTTTTTGCTGTAGAAATGTTTATGGAAGTGCACTTTATAGTGTCAACATTGTGCTGGATCATACACAAGCACAGTAATGGGAAGTGAAATTATAGTTTTGCACATGTGGCAGATGATATGTGTTGGATTATGATCAAGTATCTTGTTGGAACACTTTGCTTACTTAGGCCAGGAACTGGATGATACTGTTAATTATTAGTTTTACTGTTTCTATTCTTTACATTGATGTTTGGTTTGCATTCAACAAGCTATATCAAACTTGAAGCAAATTCCACATTTAAATCAGCAAATGCACGCAAGTCAGTGCTTAACAGGTGAGCATCCAAGATCATATGCATCTGAAAGCTTTTGCTGATGACTTTCATTTTGTCTAGTGGTTCATAATACATGTAATATATTACATAGTTAATATTCTCTGGCAAGTAGGTGACCCAGCAATGTTGCTTAAGTAATTTGATAATGTTGCGCATCCAATAGAGCTTTAATGGCTGCATGTAGGTGCACAAGTACATTGTTAATTGATCACACTTTCTCAAAGCATTCAGTCATTAATTTATTGAGAAAATTGAAACACAGATTTAAATATTTAAGGATTTTAAGTATTATGTGCAGCTGTACTAATTTGTAACATTTCTTATGACAAATTGGTAATGGTTTCATGTTCCATTATGTATTCTGAAAAGAGCTCTTCAAATGTTTCTTTTGTGAATGGTTATTTTCTCTATCACAAGACATTTTAACTTTCATGAATTTAGCTACAGGTACGTTAAGAAAATAATCTGGAAGAGTGAAGCCCATTTGCAAAAAGGGCAGAAATTTTATTTCTCTCACACTCAATTCCATAATTTGCATAAATGTTGCCCAAAATATCACGGTCTCCCTCCCTCCCTCCCTCCCTCCCTCCCCCCCCTCCCTCTCTCTCTCTCTCTCTCTCTCTCTCTCTCTCTCTCTCTCTCTCTCTCTCTCTCTCTCGAATTTGCACAAAAATTAAAGAAATGGAAACCTGTAGCATTGAATTCTGCAACCTCAGGTTACCAAGCAAAGCTTCTGTCATTACACTTTGAAGAATGGATGTGAGGCAGACTCCACATGCTAACAGAGGGTAATTTTGTTGCCCTAACCTTTGTTCCAAAACATGCAAAGATATATTTTCAAGCTGCAAGAGATGAATATGAGTTGCTGCAAAATATAAAAAACGTGTTGGTAAAATTGGTCTTCCATTCTTAGTCAACTGAATGGTAGAGAGTGAGCACTTACAAGCACACTCTTAGCCTTTCAGAGCCTCCATGCAGTATATTTATTAGCATTCATGACAGTCACTGACATGAAACTTCTGACAGTCAGGTCCATAATCCATGCAGTTAAGCAAGCAATCTCTAGCACATGGGGGCAGAAGTGAAAACTGAGTTCGTATGAGACAGTTCACATTTACAGAACTGACAACCCTCTTCATTTCTACAAAATCACTCTCTGGTCCAGTTGTTATGGCACCATTGCCAAATGGTCTGATCTTTCCTGCCTTTTGTCTGCTGAGGCACAATTTTTTGTTTGCTGATGACTGTACACTGGCCCATACCTCTGCACCTTAATGCCTCAAGTCATCACAATCCTTCAAAAACAAATTCAACAATATTATGAAAAGGGTAACTGCTACTCACCATAAAGCAGAGATGCTGAGTCACAGACAGACACAACAAAAAAACTGTCAGAAAGTGAGCTTTCAGTCAACAAGGCCTTCTTTGGAAATAGGTAACACGCGCACACGCACACACACACACACACACACACACACACACACACACACACACACACACACACACATGCAACTTGCACACGTGTGACCACAGTCTCTGGCAGCTGAAGCCAGACTGGGAGAAACTGCATGTGATGCGACAGGCAACCAAGCAGGGTAAGGAAGAGGCTGGGACAGGGAGGGTGAGGGATACCAGTTGCAGGGGCGGGGACAGTAAACTGCTAGAGATGACATGCTGGAGACAGAACATAATAGGATTAAAGGCAATAGTAATGAGGGCAACGCTCAGGGCAGTACCCCTATGGACACTGTCTTCCTGATACAGGTGTCCAAACAAGACAGACCCCACACGTACCTTAGAAACTCCGTATTTTAAAAATTCCTGAAGGAAATGGAACACATGGCCTGTGAAGCCCCACATGTAAAGAGCATTGAGGATACCAATCCTTCAAGAGGTGTTTTAGGCTTTCTCCAAATTGAAAAACACTGCCACAGTTGCTATTTCCACAGAAAACCTTTGATGACACAGTTTGATGAAGTGACGTGATGGCCAAATGCAGAACGGCCTGCTCGAAATCTACATTGTGTAGTGAGTGGTAAATTGCCAGACTCTAGCCACTGCACTAGCTGAGCATGAATTATATGACCTTGCAAACACAGCTCATGAGAGAAATGGGACAGTAACTAGAAGGAAGTTGTTCGTCCTTATCGTGCTTGGGTATGGGTATGACAGTGGATTCATGCTAGCATCTCAGAAACATGCTTTCTGTCCAGATGTGATTGTACATATGAAGCAGCAAGTGCTTGCACACAACGAAAAGGTTTTGCAACATCTGAATGGGAACATCATCCAGCAATGGGGTGGAGGATCGGTAAGAAAATGAGGGCAAGAGCTTGAAGCACTCACGAATCTGGCAAAAGATGGTTATTGCCTGAGATTCCATCACTTGTTTCTGATGGAAGAAAGCAAAGTGATAGTGGGTGGAGATCAAAATCTCTGAAAAATAGGAGTCCAATGTATTGAAGATAGTGAATCTTCTGCTGTTGGGACAGAAACTTGGGAATACAACTTGGTCCCATTAAGCCATCGGACATTGGCCCACACAACAGAAGAGGGAGTGGAACTGAAAACAACTAGCAAATAAAATACAGCAAATTTTTTGCTATTCTGAAAGCTGTGACAACATTGAATATGGGACTGTTTAAAATGAAGACAGTTTGCCAATGCAGAATGAGGGGTAAAAACATGGAGAGCACATCTCTGTAAAACAGTCGGGTCATGAAACACCTCAGTCTACCAAGAGTCCAGAACACAGCATGCAAAAGAAGTGCGAGAATGGAACACTGGGGGTGGTAAGGATAACATTTGTAAGATATTCTGCCTGGTCATAAAAACTGGGGAAATAATGTTTCTTGAACATCATCAGGGAGCAGTAAATCTCCAGTCATCCATTTGGGTGTGCATGTCTGTGTGGTAGGAGACAATAATGTATAGCAAACGGGAAATGGTCGCTTGATTTTGTACCACACATAATAATGAGATCATCTTCAGGGCAAATTCGGCAGTGCAGGAGAGGTCCAGATGGGGGTAGGAGCGCATGGAGTGTGAAAGAAATGTGGGTTCTCCCACAGTAAGTCAAATGAGGTTAAGGTGACAGAGGAGGTCAGCTAAGAGGGAACCTCTCTGACAGGTTCAGGGAGAGCGCCAAGGGGAGCAGCAGAAATGGGTGAGGGAGTTGGCCAGTAAGCTGGAAGCAGATTGTCCAGTGACTGAGGAAGGTAAACAGTACAAATGCAAAAGTCGAGGTGAGGAAGTTAAAGGCAGAGAGGAATAGCTTGAAGATGGGTTGTCAGGAAGACTATGAACATCATCCTTCATAAGCAGCCCAACTCCACTGCATGACATGTAATCTGTCCCCTGGGTGATGGTGAGAGGTTGGGGGCATGTCAAAGCAGACTGGAAATAAATGAGAGAGTTCAAAGCATGTCGTGAGCATGCAATTTTGTTTCCTGGAAGCAGAGAAAAAGTAGAGGCTGTGATACCAAGAGTTGCCATAAATCCTCTTTGTTGTATCAAAAGCCACAAACATTCCACTGGAAGAGTGCAACAAGGGGAAAAGGGAAAAAAATGGAAGGGTGTCACCTCAGTGGCTATCAAGTGGCAGCTCACAGCTATAGGGCAAAGAGGCTGGAGATTCTGCCTCTATGAGATCTACAGAGGTGTCGGCATTCTCATTCTAACCGTCCTTTAAGTCCAGAGCAGAAAAATGGCTGGAGGTACATTACGGCAACAAGGTGGTCAGCCAGCCAAGCACATCATGTGCTTACACCATCAAGGAGGATCTCCGAGCCAATAAAGATGATTGTTTGCCTTTCTTTGATTTCTTGGAGCTTTTCTGGTTGGCAGAGGAAGACTCAGATGTTTGTTGGCTGGATGAACATGGAAAGTTTTTGTGGGAATATTACTTCTACCCTTCCTGGCCTGTCAGTTGTGTAGCAGGTGAATTTCTCCTGTGAGACAAAAGTTTGTGGATTGTTTGGAAAGGATGGGGCAAGAGGAGAGGCTGTGGGTTATTGACAAGGTGACAATTTGTGAGTGACCTTGTAAGGCATCTTTTTCCTTGACCTAGATTTCCTAGATGCCCGACCATCAAGGTACATGAGACAATCTGGGGAGAATGTGGCATGGTCACCATTACAACTTATGCAGCAGGGAGGAGGAGGCAGCCAGGTTACACAGTTGGGTGGGTGTCACCACTACATTTGAGTGTGGTCATTATGATGACACTGGGAGCAGTGCATTTTGTTCAGAATGTGTTGTCTTACTGATCTTTGATAGAGGCACCACTCTATCAAATACGAAAAAAAGAAAGGAAGGCAAACCTGGCCCTCACACCACAGTGTAGCCAGGGAATGAAAGGTTGCTGGGTAATATGAAGTTGCTTTCAATGATTGTTCACCATTCATAGAAACAGCTGTTTGAGATCGTCCAGAATTTTGCAGCTCAATAGATTTCATGCCTCAAGCAACCACCCCAATACCAGTCATTCTGACCAGGGGCTCTCCACAAGGGCGCCACCAAGCCAAAGCAAGGGCCGTCTGCCACATAGGGCATTTGAGATGAATCTAGTCCCTGCTAGTGCTGCATTTGTCATGTGTCACCTGCTTGATACTTTGCAGAAGTGCAGAAAATTCAGGCAAGCCATGTGTAGTTAACACAAACCTATTATGATGCCCAACAAAGTGTTTGCCCAATTGCCTGAAGGGTGTCCATAGGGCTTCTAGTTGCACATCTGTATGCTGTCATGCTTGTCAAAAATGACACCACACAGAAACAAAACACACAAAATGGAACAAGATACGATTGTCCTAGTGACATAAAACACAAACACAATGGTATACATCCACCAAGTACATTGTGTTATTCATCACTTAAGTCATCCCTGGCAGAAAAAATTGGTGCTTACAACAGTGGCAATATGGTTAAAAGATAGCAGTGGCACATGAAAAACTTATGCTCTCTCAGTTCAGACTCGCAGGCTGGATTTATATCTGAAGCATGTGCACAGTGCCTCTGACTTCACAAATGGCAAAGCAGAGCACCCATTCAGGGAACAGATGGAAACATACCAGAAACAAAACAGTGCATCTCAGTTCAAGTAGACTCGTGAATAAATGTCTTCATTTTACCTTCTGTCTGTTTAATGTTGCTGGAGATAACTGACATCTCATCTCAATCCCAATGTGTCGGATTTGATGAGTATAAAAATTGTTGATCCAGAATTTTGATCACCTTGCAAGATCAACATGATGTTGGGACCAGAAGTTTGTCTGTACATTCAGAAGGCAAGGACTCTCTCCATAGGAACTGATCATCATGTGCTTCAAAAGGCAGAACTGTGTTGGGTTATGTATGTCAAAGCAGTATCAATTGGTAGAACACAAAATTTTGTCAAAGTATCCATTCGTGTTGTGTTCTGTGAAAACTTAGGCTGTCTTTCTTGAAGAAACTGTGAAGGGCAAAAGAATCAAATCATGTCTGAACCACAGTACCTCTAATCTTGGTGGAACAGCATTCCACTGGTATCACGAACTACTTAGGTTGCCGATATTGATTCGATCGGTTGCCACAAGCTAAGATCTTTGATTAATGCACACGCACAATTGTGCATGTGTGCATGTGTGTCCCGAGATGCCGCTGAAGTTTGAATTGGTCGGGGCAAACTGAGCAAGATCACATGAGGACCAATAGTGGTGACCTGCGTGAAGACATACAGACATTGCATGCAAACTGATTGGCAAGTTAATGGCTTACTCTACAAACTTAAATTTTATGCATCCTCGACAATCACCTGTGGGGCTAGGATGCAATAATAGCCTGGCTGGATTCCTGCAAGGCACTGCTCCTTCACAACTGAGTCGAGTCTTGAGTTGTTTTGTTATATTTGAGTAAGGTCCTGTCTGTGTTATCTAGAATTGTGTCTGTAATAATAATACACCTATGAGTGATTCAGTGCATGACCAATAGTCAATGTTATTAATTGCACTTTGTGTTCTGGGTCATGCAAGTGCAAGTGTAAGAGTATTCCATGTTTTAAGTCTCATGAAGGGAACCTACTCTAACACAATCTGTGTTGGAGGCAAAGCAATCTCCGTACATGTGTACACTTGAGCTAATGTATCAACAAGTGCTGATATTTTCTACTTCCTGGCCCTTATTGTATGAAGCTATATTTGCGCAGATTACTGTTACCATTGACGTGTGGCAGCAGGAAATGGGTGTTCCCTGGGCCTAGAGCAGAGCTATGTTTGCATTTTGCTGTGGTGGCACTTCCATCATCCCGTGGCGCCCAGATTGATGGGCAGTCTGCTGCCCCTACTGGTCGCACTGTGGTGGCTCGAGGGAAGTGAAGTTGCTCATTTGACATGTGCCGTGGTGGAGTGTCACCTCTGGGCAGGAACCAGTACTTTGCTCTTTTTGGTGAATTTATTGAGATCAGCAGATTAAGGCATATTTACCAAGCCTCAGGTCCCTCCTTATTATACCTTTAACTACTTGATTAAACCTTGTATTTTTATTACTAATTTTCAACACATTAAGTTTAAATCCATTTAGCCATCAGTATAATCTGTCAACTGTTACCTCGGTGAATAGTCATTAGCTAACTCCACTTGGGGAATTTGGCTGCTTGTTTCTTGTTGACTGTGATAGCTCTCTGCTGTAGCTCTCAGCTTGCTCTGAATTTTGGATGATGGTATATTTATAAATGGTCATTTTTAATGTTTGTTTGCAATGTATGAATTACTACTTAAGGACTTTTCTTTCTTTCTCTTAAATGTTATACATTACTAAGAGCCTTTGCAACAGCTTCAATCAGTGGTGTGACTTGTGAATCTTCCTGTATTTGGAATAATGTTATTCAATTGTCTAACAGTTGTTAGCTCATTTTCTGTCTGTCATTGTAGTTCATTGGACTGAGAAATTTTTTTGTTGAACCTGCCCAATCAGTGTGACCTTTCCTTGTTTTGTGACCTGTGTACTCCCAATTTCATGCCCTGTGCAAAATGGTATAATTGACAAAATACGGCTTCCAATTAATTAAGCCTGTTCAAGTTTTGACTGTGAGTATTGTGACTGTAAGTAGTTTACTAATTTGTAGTAGTAGTAGTAGTAGTAGTAGTAGTAATAATAATAATAATAATAATCCCCATGGAGGACCGGGAAAAGAATTGGCCTCCGGTATGCTTTGCCAGTCAAAGGTGTCGAAAAAAACAAACCACTTATAGGGCTAACCTCCCTTTTAGTGTGATTAGTTGGTTCAAGACACAAATAAAAAAGCCTCGGACAAGTGCCGTCATGGTCAGGGACGATGCTTGAACCCTATGCCTGCCAAAAATGGTAACGACACTGCAAGCCAACTGGAAAATTATTTAAATCCAAATAGAGCTCTTTTGCAGGATATCTTTCCTGCAACAGCCCTAGAAGGAAAACAAAGACAGAGGATGAGATGGTCAGAAGAAGTTAATCAACACCTCATGTTCTGTTATTACCACGCAGCAAACATAGAAACAAACACAACTGGATACAGATCACAACTATACACAACATTTATTACCAGATACCCTGAATTACAATTGTTAACAGAACAACGACTAGCTGATCAGATTCGTGTAATGATCAAAAATAACAGGATACCACAGTCACAATTAGAACACATAAAACAACAAGTACAACAAATACTGGAACAAAATAATGTGCAATTGGAAGAAGAAGAAGAAAATGCAGTAATGGACTCACACATCCCAGAGCAAACAAACAAAGAACAACACGCATCAATTAAACAATCAGAGGAAAACGAAATCTTAAGACTGCCACCAGAACAAGTACAAATAGAACTCAAAGTGACACACATGTTAGATATAGAAGAAAAATTTCAGCTGACATATATAGAATACAAAGACACAAATACAGACATTAGACAATTCTTGCATAGACCGCCAAATAAACCACAAATCGAAAAAATAAAAAAAAAAGAACTATCAACACAATCATACACAACAAAATAAATGAAAACACAACTATAGAAGAGTTACAACTACTGGTTTATATAGGAGCACTCAGTACACTAAATATACACACTAGGCAGAGATCAGAACCAATCAACACACAGAAGAAACCCACAAAACCAGCATGGCAACACAGGCTACAGATCAGAATAGAAAAACTGAGAAAAGTCATTGGACAGCTAACACAATTTATAAGACATCAAATGTCAGAAAAAAACGAAAAAGGTTAGGTAAAATCTCACAACGAGAAGCGATAGAGCAATTAGATGAAAAGAAGCAGAAATTACAAGCATTGGCCAAACAACTTACAAGATACAAAAATGTGAAAATATAAGGAAACAAAACCAAACATTCAACACAAACCAAAAGAAATTTTACCAGACAATAGATAACACACATTAAAATAGAAAATCCACCAAACATAACAGACATGGAACACTTCTGGAGCAACATGTGGTCAAACCTGGTACAGTGTAACAGGCATGCATGATGGATACAAGCAGAAACAGACACATACAAGATGATACCACAAATGCCTGAAGTGATAATTTTGCAACGTGAAGTCACCCAAGCAATTAATTCCACTCACAATTGGAAAAGATAAAATAGCAAATTTCTGGCTAAACAAGTTTACCTCAACACATTCACATCTAACTAAATTATTTAACAGATACATTGCAGACCCATAAACATTTCCTGATACACTTACAAGTGGAATGGCTTATATGAAACCTAAAGATCAAGTACACACAGCAAACCCAACTAAATACCGCCCCATAATACGCCTACCAACAATATACAAAGTATTAACTTCAGTCATTACACAGAAATTAATGACACATAAAACAAAGAACAAAATTATAAATGAAGAACAAAAAAGTTGTTGCAAAGGAGCACAAGGATGTAAAGAGCAACTGATAATAGATGCAGAGGTGACATATCAACCTAAAACTAAACAAAAGTCGCTACACTATGCATATATTGATTACCGAAAAGCTTTTGATAGTGTACCCAACCCATGGTTACTACAAATATGGGAAATATACAAAGTTGATCATTAATTGATACAGTTCCTAAAAATAGTAATGAAAAATTGGAAAACCACACTTAATATCCAAACAAATTCAAATAATATCACATCACAGCCAATACAGATTAAGTGTGGAATATACCAAGGAGACTCATTAAGACCTTTCTGCTTCTGCCTTGCTCTGAACCCACTATCCAACATGCTAAATAATACAAATTATGGATACAATATTACTGGAACATACCCACACAAAATCACACATTTGCAATAGATGGATGATCTAAAACTAATGGCAGCAACAAATCAACAACTCAACCAATTACTAAAGATAACAGAAGTATTCAGCAATGATAGAATGCATAGAAGTGATGGAAAAAACAGATGCCTATAAATATCTAGAATACAGACAAAAAATAGGAATAGATAATGCAAATGTTAAAGAAGAACTAAACGAAAAATATAGACAAAGACTAACAAAAATACTGAAAAAAGAATTGACAGCAAGAAACAAGACAAAAGCTATAAATAATTATGCTATACCAATATTGACCTACTCATTTGGAGTAGTGAAATGGAGTAATACAGACCTAGAAGCACTCGATACACTTACACGATCACAATACCACAAATATAGAACACATCACATACATTCAGCAACAGAAAGATTCACATTAAGCAGAAAGGAAGGAGGAAGGGGATTTATTGACATAAATAACCTACATTATGTACAGGTAGACAATTTAAGAAAATTCTTTCTAGAATGAGCAGAAACTAGCAAAATACACAAAGCAATCACTCATATAAATACATCGGCTACACCACTGCAATTTCATAACCACTTCTACAACCCTTTAGATCACATAACATCAACAGATACGAAGAAAGTAAATTGGAAAAAGAGAACACTACATGGCAAGCACCTGTATCATCTAACACAGCCACACATCGATCAATACGCATCCAACACATGGTTAAGAAAAAGCAATATATACAGTGAGACGGACGGATTCATGATTGCAATACAGAATCAAACAATAAATACCAGATATTACACCAAGCATATTGTTGAAGATCCCAGTACCACAACAGATAAATGCAGACTTTGCAAACAACAAATAGAAACAGTAGATCACATCACAAGCGGATGTACAATACTAGCAAATACAGAATACACCAAAAGACATGACAATGTAGCAAAAATAATACATCAACAGCTTGCCTTACAGCATAAACTTATACAACAACATGTTCCCACATACAAGTATGCACCACAGAATGTACTGGAGAATGATGGATACAAATTATACTGGAACAGAACCATTATAACAGATAAAACAACACCACATAACAAACCTGACATCATACTCACCAATAAAAAGAAGAAATTAACAACTAATGAAAATATCAATACCCAATACAACAAATATACAAAATAAAACAGGAGAAAAAAATGGAAAATACATTCAACTGGCTGAGGAAGTTGAGGATATTTGGCATCAGGATAAAGTGCCAGATAGCCGGTTCAGGCTACCCCAGACAACAGAAGAAGTAAAATTCTTGAAGGAGGTTGTGATAGCAGCCCAGCTGGCTTTCTTGCTTTCTTTAATAATACGATGACACTGTGCACATAATCGTTTATAATTGATAAAATTCGCCACTGTAGAGTGGTGTTTAAAGGTGCATAAAGCCCGTTGACAAGCATGTAAAGTATCTCTACGTGCTGTGGTCCGCCAGGGGAACGGTACATGACTTGGAGAAGAAGTAGTATGAGGGATTGAATATTCAGCAGCAGTGAGAATGACTTTCATGAGGTTTGCGACCTGACTATTGCAGCTTGTGAAGGTTTGATCCTGAAAGGGCACCCTGTAAGAGAAGAGCCCCCAGTCTGCTTTGGAGATGTTCCAATTAGTTGAGCACGGAGAGAGGGTATGATGCAGGAGATGGATAACACACGGGAAGTGGTCGTTCGAATATGTATCAGAAAGTGCATACCACACAAACCGGCGTGCAAGTTGGGTAGTACATACAGAGAGGTCTAAATGGGAATAGATGTGAGATGTGTCTGAAGGAAAAATAGGGGAGCCAGTATTGAGGCAGGCAAGATTGAGCTGGTTGAAAACGTCTGCTAACAGGGAGCCCCTCGGGCAGGATGCTGGAGAGCCCCAAAGAGGATGGTGAGCATTCAAGTCGCCATTTAACAAAAATGGTGCAGGTAGCTGAGCAATAATTTGCATCATGTCTGCCCTGGTAACGGCAGACAACGATGGAGGGTAAACGGTACAAATGTAAAATGTAAAAGTGGGGAGAGTAATGCGGACGGCAACTGCCTGCAGGCTGGTGTGCAATCTGATGGGATCATAGTAGATATCATACCGGACCAGCAACATAACCCCTCCATGAGCCGGAATACCTGCCACAGGGGGTAGGTCAAAACGCACAGAGGTGTGGTGTGCCAATGCAATGTGATTGCATGGGCGTAGCTTCGTTTCCTGGAGGGCTACGACGAGCGGACGGTGCAAGCGGAGCAGCAGGTGTAAGTCCTCTCGGTTGGAGCAAAGCTGGGAATATTCCAATGAATAAATGCCATAGTGAGAAGAAGAAGATGCAAGAAGGGGTCATCTCGAAGGCCGCTGAGGGCCCAGCTTCGAGCGAGCACTGCCGCCGCTAGCAGTAGGCGGACAGTCATCGTCCATTTGTTCTATAGGTTCATCTGCCATCTTGTTAAGATGGCCGGCATGGGAAGCTTCCTCTGCTGGTGAATGGACAGATGTTCAGCTACCTGCGGTGCAGTCAGGCGAAACGGATGACAGCCTGGGGTGGCAACCGCTGGGTGGTGCAGGAGAAGAAATGCGCCGTGTTGGGGAAGGAGAACTATGCTTCCTATGAGCTTTCTTGGAAGTATTGGTCGATGGCTGGGAATTCGAGGTACGTAGGAAGTCTGCACAAGACGGTTCCTTCTTGAAGGCCTGTCTATCGGACTTCTGGGTCTTCATCTTGGCAGAAGCTGATGAAGGTGCTTGTGTCGGAGGGGAGATGGGAGGAAGAGGAGACATTGACCGGGCGATCTTAGCACTCGCTGAACGGACGATAGCAGTGCTGAAGGTCAGATCGCATGCCTGTGTCGCCACCTCCTTGTAGTCCAAGGAGAGGCAAGGACAGTACTTTATTTCCCCGCTGGGAGCAGTGTGGGCTTCCTACTACCAAATAGCTTGCGAGCAGCAGAGGTGGACACTTTCTCTTTGACCCGAATTTCTTGTATACAGCATTCTTCCTTGTAGACGGGACAGTCGTGGGAGGACACTGCATGGTCACCCTGGCAGTTCACAAAACGAGGAGATGGAGGTGGACATTCACCCTCATGGGCATCCCTGCCACAAGTGACACATTTTGCCACATTCGAACAAGACTGGTGAGTGTGATTAAAACGCTGACACTGGTAGCAACGCGTAGATGTCGGGACATAGGGGCGAACAGAAGTAACCACCTAGCCCCCTTTGATGCGCGACGGCAGCTGAACACTATCAAAGGTCAAGAAAAGTGTCCTGGTCGGTACAAGGTAATTGTTGACCTTTTTCATGACCCTATGGACAGCCATCAGGCCCTGCTCAGTGAGGAAAGAAAATCTCCTCGTCAGTCAATCCGTCGACTCATCTAGTATATATCACACCACGAGACGAATTCAAAGTGCAGTGAGCCTCCACCCGGACAGGGATTGTGTATAGGGGTGTGGCCCAAAGCAATTTTTGTGGCTGAAAGGTGCTCTCAGTTTCTTGTAACAAGGTACTGTTACGCAACCTGGTACAAGACTTGACCGATTCTGCTATGGCATTTACGCCCTTCTGGATAATGTAAGGGTTGACAAAGGAAAAATCCTTTCTGTCCTCAGATCGAGAAACTACGAGGAACTGTGGGGCAGGCGGTAGTACTTTTGTCACTGGTGCCTGGTCAAGTTTCTGATTGTGGGCGGAAGTCAAGAGAGAAAAGAAGAGATATCCGTAGCGGAGTAATCCCCCATGATTGCCAGCGTCTCCAATGGCGTGTTCCTTCCTTGTGGGGACCCTCTCAGAGGGCACTCCCGCCTTAGGTGATTGTTCACACCTCAGGTCACACCTCCCGAGAAACAGACGCAAGGACCAATCGACATAGTCAGAAGGTATCAGCTCCGGCAATCACCACCTCCCTGGGCCTGGCCTTTACCAGGGGGTACGTGCGTGCCTTACTTGTCTACCCAGGGTGGGGAATTACGCGTTACCCATCACTGGCTATGCATGCAAACGCATGGTTCGGCCTTCAGGCACGCACAGGAGGAAAGAAAGGACAGGGGGAAAGAAAGGACAGGGGGAAAGAAAGGACAGGGGGAAAGAAGGCACGGAGAATAAGGCATGGAGAAGAAGGCAAGGAGAAGAAGGCAAGGAGAAGAGTAAGGAAGATAGTGAGATGGAGAAGAACAAAGAAAGGAAACAACCAAAGGAAGGAAGAAACCGGAAATGAAAAACCAAAATGACCGCAAATATAGGTCTTGGAACCATCCGTCTCCGGATGACAGGCAGGAATACCTCAGGCCTATTCTAACCCCGGACCCAGAGGGGGGTCACTTTCCAATGAATATTGTGGAGGAGTGATAGATCTACATCCCTTCAGAAATACACAATGACTTGTGGCCCCTTCCTTCCAGCACAGTGTCTATTATGATTAGCTCACGAAGACAGTGAGCAGAGTGAGTCAGCAAAAATTCTCACTAATCATTTCAATATGGACCACTGTATCTCATGTTGTGATACAGTAAGGGCAGAAATCGAGCTCCAGCTAGATCTTGAAGATATTGTTCAGAAGTGGATATTCACTATGGAAATAGTATAGAAACAGTGCCACATTATTCAAAAGTATCCCCTCAGTGGTGCAAGAGACAACTACTTTCACTGCTTGATAATGTTGAGGATATTAGAACTTCAGGTTTATTCTAGCATCCAGCTGATGATCATTTTAAAATTGCAAACAATGTCAAACCTAATATCCACAGTTTCACAAAACACATACTACTGTGTGCCACAGCAAACATTTTCATCCTTTTGGATTAATTAGTCCCATTGTGATTACATTAAGGATATTTTTGCATTGTCTATGGCAGCGTAAGTTAATGTGGATCGAGCCCTTGCCCTCGGAGTTGCATTCCTTGCGGCAGACACTATACAGTCGAATTCTTATGACAGGCACCATGCACATTGATCATACAGTCATTGCAGGAGGGACACCTATCAGCATTCAGAAGTCAGTACAAGATCTGTATGATTCTCAAAAGATTTATTATTTGATTCTATTTCCTGAATCAGAGACCTATCTGAATATTACTGGAAGCAAATCCCAAAAAGCAGAAGTAGCTACACATGTACTTTTACTTCACTCAGCACAATCTGTGAACATGAGCTACCAAACACGAAATTAGTTTTATTGAATTATTAAGCTGCATGTGTTGACACTCAGAGACAAGAAGACCTCTCTATGAAGTGCACAAGATATCTATTTAACAGACACAAAAATATTCTATGAAGATTATTTGAAGTTTGCCTGGCTACGATAATAACAAGAATAGTGACTCTGCTATCATTTTTAAAAATGGTACTTGTTTTGTAGTTGCAATATGTTTGAGAACTGTAGCTATCACATCTACAGTAGTGTAACATATCACTTGGGTTGTTGTTGTTGTTGTCGTGTTCAGTCCTGAGACTGGTTTGATGCAGCTCTCCATGCTACTCTATCCTGTGCAAGCTTATTCACCTCCCAGCACCTACTGCGGCCTACATCCTTTTGAATCTGCTTAGTGTATTCATCTCTTGGTCTCCCTCCACAATTTTTACCCTCCATGCTGCCCTCCAGTAAGAAAATTGGTGATCCCATGATGCCTCAGAACATGTTCTACCAACCGAACCCTTCTTCTAGTCAAGTTATGCCACAAACTCCTCTTCTCCCCAATTCTATTCAAATACCTCCCCATTAGTTATATGATCTACCCATCTAATCTTCAGCATTCTTCTGTAGTGTAAAGTTACATATTTCGCAATGTCTATAGTATCTATGAATGATGGTTGTAGCAATAAGGCCAGTCAGTGGGTTTAAACTTTTATTCACTTCAGAAATGTTTTTTCTCTTGTGGATGAACTCTGTTGCATATGAATGAAGAATTTCTACAGAGTGGGACAACGATAGTTCCATTATGAGGCTTCACCGTACCTGCTGATTTTTGGTTTATTCCTTGCTACCTCATTCTGGTTCAGTGATGTACCTAGCCTCTAGATCTATGAGCACAGTCATAACTGTCATTACATCATGATACAAACATGCAGTTAAGCTGTCATTAGCCAGTATGAAAGTATCATTTGAGAAATTTTTTCGATTGTACAGTACACAATTTTAGTGTGATAATGGACTTGAGATAACATTTCGGTTAACAGTGTAGACGAAGTTGCAAAGGTTGTGGGGCCAGGAAGGATTGAAGTGCAAAAACCATCACAATGAAGTGGAGATGAATAGTATATGTAGAAAGGAGCAGATTAATTAAAATGCGGCTCATGAAGGGCAGTGCACAGAAAGGCTGAAACCACTGGGCTGACAAAATTTTTGAGCACCCTAGGAGGAGGCCAGGAAACTGTGTGGTGTTCATTACATGCCACAAAACCAAACTTGTTTTGCTACTGGTGAAACTCACCCATGCTCTTCCATTCTCACAGGTGCTGCCCTCTTGTTTCACTCACCTGAGTAATAGGAGGTGGACCTTGCTTCTCAACAGTGCCTGATTGACAAGAAAAGAAATTGTGTGTTAATATAAAAATTACATGACCTGCAAAGGTAAAATAAACAGGTGATTCACTAAGAATGTTACAATATGACATTATAACGAAAAGAATTATTTCAATCTTTTAATGTGCCTACTGATCAGTGAATAACTGAGCATCTGATCTACACAATTATGTTCAGCAGTGAACATTGCTAACTGTTTCCAAGAAAGCCAAAACTTTATTCCATTTGGTGGCTGCCATCTGAAGACTTCCAAGTGCAAATAAATTTTTAGTCTACATTTCACATAATTATTGACCAAATTTTACAATCCTGTAGTAACGTGCTTATTGAAACATACAAATTTATGTTACAGGATTAATTCACTGTGGCAAATGGAACAGTTAAGAATTGTGTGTGTGACTGCATATGCAGCCTCACTCACTGCAGGCATATGCAAACATTATATTCATCAAGTATTTGACAATGAGAGCACTTAGAGACTTGCAGGAACTTCACCCCAAATTTCAAATTACCATGAATTTTTCTCAGGGATACCCCACACAAAGTAATAGCAAAAATGGTTATCACTTACACATTTTTGCTGTTTGTGCAGTCAAATTCCCATGTCAAACAATGCAACCCTCATTTCTTTACTTACAGTTGGGTACATACAGACACAAGAAGGCATGGCAAATAAAGTGGGGTATTCCTCAGGTGCTTTCTTCATACAGGTGAGGCAGGAAGAACTTTGATGGGTATGGCAACAGGATGGAGTAGGAGACATAATATGAATGAGGTGAAAGTGGGTGGTGTACCATCTGGAAGGTACCTTACAATGCCATCTTGTGAAATTCAACAAAGGGCTCTGTTGCTGGCATGTTAGGGGGCCTGAAACAAACTCAGTGCAGGTCATCTTGCCCATGACAGGCTCTGTATAATTTCTGTACAGAGGCCCATAACACTGGACAATTTTACAGTACTCCTGCAATGCACAGCCTTCATAGATTGCTGCACAGTGGCTTACCAGCCAACCCAGGTCCCAAACTCTACATCACCTATCTACTTTGGTGTGTCATGGCTGTTTTAATAAGAATGCAGCCGTCAATATTGCCGTCACCAGTGGAACCTACAATCCAGGTGCCTACAGCAGTGTTTCTCAGTTGTTACCGACTGAGGGCTTAACTGGAGATTCCAGAATAGTTCTCAATGTAGCAAATATCTTTCAGTGGAACAGGGCATTCTCTATCTTGCCTTCACTAGAAATGTGTTTCATTAGCTGCATGTTGTTACACACAATGTGTGTTGCTATGAAGCTCTATTCCATTTGACTACTCAGGAACATCTCTCTTTTTGTGCTGTTTTCATTACTTCTTTATCTCTGGAAAATTATTACCTGTGGCTTGTGTTCCATTGCGTAGCCTTTATCTCTGTGTCATTCCACCTCACCATCTTTCTTCAATGATGATGTGGCTGATTCCTGTATTATTCTTCCAGGTCTGTGCCTCCTGTATGCCACTGCCATTGCCTCCATGAGGATGACAGTTGATATTTTTTTGCTGCTGTATAGAAAACTTTTCCTCTGAGCACAACAACAACATTGGAATCTGGGATATCACCAGTGCAATTTTGCAGTGTTCACCTAACACCTCAAAGAATGTTTCTCATGTTAGTGACAAGTTTAGAGCATATAGGAACTATTTTTATGTGGCTTGCACTTGGAAGCTGCTTCACTTGCACAACATTATCATGTGCTTTCTGTATCGCAACAAAGTTCTAATGTTATGGTTATCTGAGCAATATTTCTCTCCTTGTGCATGGATCATCCACAATAGGTGGGTCATATGACCATGAGTATGGGTGGTAGATGGCAGTTCCGTGCTGGACTCCCTGTACAGAGGTGAGGCATGAATACAAACAGATTTGTCTGGGAACAGACTGTAGCAAATATCTTAATGGGAAATATTTTGCCAACAAAGGGACAGAGAAACTGTACATACATTATCTTTGGATGCTTATTATCAGTCATTCTCTCCAAGTGTGTGAAAACATTTCGCCTATGGAGACAGGGAAGGGTCAGAATGGGTGAGGAAACTGACTACGCAAGGATGAGCCTGGGAGTGTTATGGAAACAAAGGATATACTGCAGGCAGGATTCCCACTTGTGCAGTTCAGAAGGATCCATAATGGCACACACTGTCAAGCAATCATTGAAGTGAATGATGTGATGTTGGGCAGCATGCTCAGGAACAGGATGGTCCACTTGTTTACTGGCCACAGTAAGTCAGTGGACATTCCTGCAGAGAGACAGCTTGTTGCTTGTCAGTCCCATGCAGATAGCAGCACAGTGGGTGTAGTTTAGCTTGTGAATCACATGACTGGTTTCACAGGAAACCTTGCCTTTGGTGGGCATGTGATATTTGTGACCTGACTGGAGTAGGTGACAGTGGAACGATGTATGGGACAGGTCTTGCATTTAGTTCTGTTACAGGGATATGAGCCATGATGTAATGGGTTGGGAGCAGGGTTTGTGTTCAGATGGCCAATTGTATTTTGTAAGTTTGGTGGACAGAGCAATACCACTGTGGGAAGGGTGGGAAGGATAGTAGGCATGGCATTTCAAATTTCAGAACACAATGATGGGTATTCAAAACTTTGGTGGAGAATGTAATTCTGTTGATCCAGTTGTGGTTAGTACTTAGTTATGAGGGGAATGCTCCTCTGTGGCCAGACAGAGAGACTTGGGGGAAGACTGCAAAGATAAGGCACAGGAGATTTTTTATTGTACGCTTTATTGAGAGCCTCAGTAACTTCGAGGAATAATGCTCATGACTGTAGATGTGAGAACTGTGGGTGGATAAGCTGTATGGAAGGAACTTCTAGGTATGGAATGGGTGGCAGTTGTCAAAATGGAGGCATCACTTGTGGTTAGTAGGTTCAATATGGACAGAAGCAGTGAAGAAGCCACCTTTGAAGTGGATGTCAACTACTATGAAGGTGGCTTGTTGGCTTGAGAAGGTCCAGGGGAAGCAAAGGTGGAGAAGCTGTTGAGGTTCGGTGATAGGGTGTCTTCAATCTCAATCCAAATCTTGAGATGTGCTCAGTGAACCTGAATGAGAGGACGGCTTTAGGATTCTGAGTGTTTAGGAAGGATTTTCGATCCGTTACCTCATCACTCATATCCATGCAACAGACCTAGCTACAAGACCTGTCTCATACATCCTACCACCACCACCACCACCACCTACTGCTCCACTCTGGTCCCATTCACCAGCTGTCCCATGAAGGGCAGGAGTACCTGTGAAACCAGTCATTTTATAAATAAGCTAAATTGCAACCATTGTGCTGCATTCTATGATGACAGGACAACAAACAAGCTGTCTGTCCACATAAAGGGCCACCTACAAACAGGGCAAGAAACAAGTTTGTGGGATGCTCAACACAACATCCTCCATTTCAATGACTGTTTCACTGCCTGAGACATACAGATGATGCCCAAAAACACCATCTTTTCCGAAATGTGAAGGTGGGAACCCTCCAGGCAATATATTCTGTGCTCCTACGACTCTCCACCTCAGTTATTCACTTTTCTCATACATCCATACCTTCCTATTCCAGCACTGCTCAGCCCTCATTCCACCATCGTAGCCAGTCTTCCCTTTTCTCCTCACACACACACACACACACACACACACAAAAATTATGTACCTCGTAATTAATATCCAGTGTCAGGTTCAAGCATAAAATTCTGAACAACCGTTTCACTGGTAAAATATATATTTTACCTCAGCACCAATGAAGAATTTATGTCAAAGAAAAAGATGAAAATATATGTGCCACACAAGACAACATTAAAGTGATAACTATAACATCTAATTAAGCTACTGAGGAAAGCGAAAATCTCACCTGCTAATTCCTGCTCTGCCTGCACCTGTTCTGGCTCCTGCAAAAAAATTAAAAAGCTGAATAAATTTACACCGACTTAATTTAAGTGCAAATCGAAAGCCTTGGAATGTGGCAGTGGTATGTCATCTCACTGCACATGCTCATCTAAGTGTTAATAAGTTGGTAAATTAAATATTGATAGCAATTAGGAATCAGTTGCAGTGACAAGTAGATAGATATGGAATTTTATAAATGTGAGATTGATGAAAACAGCATATTGATACAAGTTAATAATCACAAAATATTCCAATTTTATTTGAGCTTAACAGTATGAATTCACTAGAGCTGCCAGCTGCCACATACAGCAACTGTCGCAGAGTAGGGCAAAGGTGCCCACAAAACGCAAGTAGGCAGTGTGGGAATTCAGATCATAGCTGATGGATGCTTGAAGGCTGGTGTAAGGATACTGCTAGTGACCAAAACAGAGGTACAGCATAGTTTTCTGGATTGAACACTCCTCAAATATGACCTGGTGTAGTAGCCAAAAGGATCATGGAAGGGGAAATGAATAACAGACATTATAAAATCACAGATCGTAGAGATAGTGATTGGGTCCATCATGGCTACATCTGCTGCTATCGGGCCAGGAATTTGTGAATGGATCTTGGTCCCACAGAGCTATCTGAGGTTGGGCCACACAACAGAAGTGGAAGTGGAACTGTTTAAAAGAACTAGTAAATTTAATCCAGCCAGTTTTTTGCTATCCTTAAGGGTGCGACGACACAAAATGTACCACTGTTTACAATGAATGTTTTTTGCCATCATAGAATGATGGTTAAAAACATGGAGAGCACATCTCTGCATGTGAGAAGAGCCCCAACATGGCTCAGTCAAATGAGGGACTGTGACATTGCCCAGTAAAGTTGAAGTGCAAGAATGGAACATTGTTGGCAGTAATGATTACGTTTGTTAGTGGGGAAATAATGTTTCTCGAAGGGTGACAGGGAGCATTAAATCTCTAATCATCCTTAGAAAGCTGCCATTTGGGTGGGCACTTAGGTGGGGTAGGAGTCAGAAAATGGATGGCAAATGGTCGCTTGATTTCGTACCATACATAATGATGAGATCATCATCAGGGCAAATTCAGCAGGAGCAGAAGGAGGAGGAGGAGCAGAAGGAGGAGGAGGAGCAGAAGGAGGAGGAGGAGCAGAAGGAGGAGGATGAGCAGAAGGAGGAGGAGGAGCAGAAGGAGGAGGATGAGCAGAAGGAGGAGGAGGAGCAGAAGGAGGAGGAGGAGCAGAAGGAGGAGGAGATGGGCTGCTACTATGACACTGGGTGATTTTACAACCACAGTGGTGTATTTCTCATCACATGTCTGGATGTTCATGTCCTTCATGAACTGAGATGTAGCAAGAAAAATACTGGAACTGCCTGATGGTAGAACACAGGATTACTGGGAAGCTGACAATTTGCAAGTGACCTGGTAGGGCACCTTTTTCCTTGACCCAGATTTCACGGATGCCCAATCATCAAGGTACATGGAAGGAGGAGATGGCATGGTCACCATTACAACTTTTACAGCAGGGAGGAGGAGGCAGCAAGGATACACAGTTGGCTGGGTGTCACCAGGACATCAGAGTGTGGTCATAATGATCACACTGGCAACAGTGCAGTGTGTTCAGAATGTGTTGTTTTACTGATCTTTAACAGAAGCATCTCTCTATCAAATGTGAGAAAAGGTAGGGAAGCCAGGCCCTACTTCAATGGTGTAGACAGAAAAGGAAAGGTTGCTGTCTAATATGAAGTTGCATTCAATGATTGTTCACAATTCATAGAAACTTCCTTCTGAGATCAGAAAGAACTTTGTAACTCAGTATGCTTCATGCATCATTCATCGCCCACAATAACAGCCACTCTGACCAGGGGCTCTCCACAAGGGTGTCACCCTGCCACAGCAAGGGCCGTCTGACATGACAGCTGCTGCCAGGGTTTCCAATTATCTGAGAGGGAGAGAAAACACTACTTGCCATACATGTGGAGTGAACAACTGAGGAATCAGAAGTGTGATCCCTGTGTTGTCAGGGGGCTCACCCATATGGGTACATAACAGCCTCATTACTCTGGTGACTTAGCAGGATGGAAGGGGGCTACAGGGGGGAAGGGCGAGGGAACGAAGGGGGGAGGAATCCACACCACAGATGCCAGGGAGGGAGTTGTTCCCCAAGTGGCTCACACTAAAAAACAGGAAATTTTGAAGTGGAGGTCAAACCTCAAGTGGGGACCTAAACACCAAAAAGTATGAGTGAACAGGCAAAAGGAACAAAATTGTGAACAATACAGGAAAGCGGGTGGATAGCCATGTCAATTTGAATCTGAACACTGAGAAAGCAGAAGGAGGGGGCATTGGAGAATGAGCAAGGATAGAGAGGGAGAGGAGGTTGACAAATGCAGGCAGTAAAGAAGAACTGGCTGTATTGCCCCATCTGCGCCACGTGTGAAGTCACTAAACAACTGTGAGACCCCAGCGAGGGATCTGACTTTAGTGCATCAGAATGTACCATCAAGTTGCCCATCATACAATTGCCATCATTCAAAGGTTAAGTAAAGCAGTGCAGGTGTTTTTGTGACATTTTTGAGTCTTGTGGTAAATAATGAGCAATTATAGGAGACTGCTAAAATAACCATTTTCTTAGTTCAGTAATATGTGCTGCTAGCAATATAAACACCCATTTTCTGGCGACTAGCATTAATTTTAATGCAGCTTTTTATACGGTTTGCAATACATAGAATAACCCTAGATTGATTGTGGGAGCACATCTGGAAAACCTGTTGATGCTTCCTTTAGTGAACGGTGCAAGTAAACTTCATGGACTACTTCAAACAATGTTCATGTGCTGATGGCATTACAACTAATTGTATCCTTGCAAGACATAATTGTATCTCATCTATTTGCAGAAAATGTTGACCAGTCTGTAAGAACAGAATTTAAATCCCACTGGAGTTTCAAAAGCTTTCTGACATTAGGAAAGATATAGGCTTTTCTCTAATATAAAAGCAAATCTGAAATCGTGAAGGCTACAGAACAACATGGCACAGCACGTTTGGGAATAAACATCGGACCACCTGCAATGCCAAGCACTTTGTCCATTTGAGATGAATCTAGTCCATGCTAGTGCTGCATTTGTCATGTGTCACTTGCTTGATACTTTGCAGAAGTGCAGAAAATTCAGGCAAGCCATGTGTAGTTAACACAAACCTATTATGATACCCAACAAAGTTTTTGCCAAATTGCCTGAAGGGTGTCCATAGGGCTTCTAGTTGCACATCTGTATGCTGTCATGCTTGTCAAAAATGACACCACACAGAAACAAAACACACAAAATGGAACAAGATACGATTGTCCTAGTGACATAAAACACAAACACAATGGTATACATCTATCAAGTAAATTGTGTTATTGCTCACTTAAGTCATCCCTGGCAGAAAAAATTGCTGCTTACAACAGTGGCAATATGGTTAAAAGATAGCAGTGGCACATGAAAAACTTATGCTCTCTCAGTTCAGACTTGCAGGCACGATTTATATCTGAAGCACGCACACAGTGCCTCTGACTTCACAAATGGCAAAGTAGAGCACCCATTCAGGGAACAGATGGGAACATACCAGAAACAAAACAAAGCATCTCTGTTCAAGTAGACTCGTGAATAAACGTCTTCATTTTACCTTCTGCCTGTTAAATGTTGCTGGAGATGACTGACATCTCATCTCAGTCCCAATGTGTCGGATGTAATGAGTATAAAAATTGTTGATCCAGAATTTTGGTCACCTTGCAAGATCAACATGATGTTGGGAGCAGAAATTTGTCTGTACATTCAGAAGGCAAGGACTCTCTCCATAGGAACTGATCATCATGTGCTTCAAAAGACAGAACTGTGTTGGGTTATGTATGTCAAAGCAGTATGAATTGATAGAACACAAAATTTTGTCAAGGTATCCATTCGTGTTGTGTTCTGTGAAAACTTGGGCTGTCTTTCTTGAAGAAACTGTGAAAAACAGAAGGATCAAATCATGTCTGAACCACAGTATCTCTTATCTCAGTGGCACAGCATTCCACTGGTATCACTAACTACTTAGACTGCTGATATTGATTGGATTGAGTGTCACAAGCGAAGATCTTTGATTGATGCACATGAGCAATTGTTCATGTGTGCATGTGTGTCCCAAGATGCTGCTGATACAATAATACCCTGGCTGGAATCCTGTAAGGCACTGCTCCTTCACAACTGAGTCAAGTTTTGAGTTGTTTTGTTATATTTGAGTAAGTTCCTGTCTGTGTTGTTTAGAATTGTGTCTGCAATAATAATGCACCTATGAGTGATTCAGTGCTTGATCATCTGTCAATGTTATGAATTGCACTTTGTGTTCTGGGTCATGCAAGTGCAAGTGCAAGTGTATTCCATGTTTTAAGCCTCATGTAGGAAATCTACTCCAACACAACCTGTGTCAGAGGCAAAGCAATCTCGGTACATGTTTTTGCTTGAGCCAATGTATCAACACTTGTTGAAATATTTGCTTCTGAATAATACAAATTTTAAAGAGTGTTAATTTGTATTACTAGTCAGTTGTGCCAGTCTTTCACATTTTCTACTTCCTGGCCCTTATTGTGTGTCAGCTTTATTTGTGCAGATTACTGATTCCATTGATATGTGTCAGCAGAAAATCAGGTGTTCCAGTTCCCTGGGCTTAGAGCAGAAATATGTTTGCATTTTGCCATGGTGGCACTTCCTTCGTCATGTGGCACCCAGATTGACTGACTGTCTGTTGCCCTACTAGTCACCCCCTTGTGGCTCAAGGGAAGTGAAGTTGCTCATTTGACATGTGCCATGGTGGAGTGTGACCTCTGGGTAGGAACCAGTAGTATGCTCTTTTTGGTGAATTTATTGAGATCAGGAGATTAAGGTATATTTACCGAGCCAGAGGTTCCTCCTTATTATACCTTTAACTACTTGATTAAACCTTGTATTTATATTACTAATTCTCAACACATCAAGTTTTAAACCCTGTTAGCTATCAGTATAAACTGTCAATTGTTACCTCGGTGAATAGTCATTATCTAACTCCACTTGGGGAATTTGGCTGCTTGTTCCATTTTGACTGTGATAGCTCTCTGCTGTAGCTCTCAGCCTGCTCTGAATTTTGGTAGATTGTATATTTATAAAGGTCATTTTTAATGTTTGTTTGCAATGCATGGTTACTTCTTATGGGCTTTTGTTTCTTTCTCTTAAGTGTTATAAATTACTAAGCAGCCTTCCAACAGCTACAATCAGTTGTGTGACTTGCGAATGTTCCTGTATTTTGATGAATGTTATTCAATTGTGTAACAGCTACAAAAGCTGCAAGTTGTTAGCTCATTTTCTTTCTGTCATTATAGTTCATTTGACTGATAAAATTTTTTGTTGAACCTGCCCAATTGGTGTGACATTTCCTTGTTTTGTAACCTGTGTACTTCCAATTTTATGCCCTGTGCATAATAGTACAATTGACAAAATACGGCTTCTAATTAATTAAGCCTGTTCAAGTTTCAACTGTGAGTATTGTGATTTTTAAAAAGTTAATAAATTGTAATAATAATAATAATTTCAGTATGTAATAATGCGTTTTACATAAAATAAGTGACAAAATATGTGAGTCGACATTTCATTTCTTTTGCTTAAAGCTGTTCCAACCCAAGTTCTGAGATATCAATGTTTTTATTACAGAAGAAGAGCAGCAGTGTGATTCACACTTCTTGGCAAAAAACAACTGAAGATTCAAAAGATAGATTCATTGTTCGTCTTCCATTTCAGGAAGAGCTGAGTTTGTTATTTAATTCTTTCCACAATGAATCAAAATGCTTCTCTTAAACTGAACAGAAACTAGCAAGACAATCAAAGTTTGTCAAAAGCTACACAGAGTTTATGAGGATGTATAATATTTAAGACATATGGTAATAGTAATCATAACAGATGCCATTTCATATTACATGCCACATTAGATATCTTTAAAAAACTAACTTAACTACTAAAGCAAGATTAATGTTTTATTGTCTTGCCAAATGGAATATGAATTTGTCACTCAACAGTCTTCCAATGGTAGGAACAACCACGAAATATTATTTGAACTCTGTATGATTATACTTCCACATGCAACACATTGCCTTCACAGTAGACATGGAGAACATGTATCGACGAGTTCTGGTTATAATTGAAGATCACACTTTCCAATGAATATTGTGGAGGAGTGATAGATCTGCACCACCTCAGGAATACCAATGAAGGACCATCACATACACAGTGACTTATGCCCCCTTCCTTGCAGCACAGTGTCTGATACGATTAGCTCACGAAGAGAGTAAGGAGAGTGAGGCAGCAAAGATTCTCACTTATCATTTCAATATGGACCACTGTATCTCAGGTTGTGATACAGTAAGGGCTGAAATTGAGCTCCAGCAAGGTCTTGTGAACATATTGATCAGAAGTGGATCTTCACTATGGAAATGGTACAGAAACAGTGCCACACTATTTAAAAGTATCCCCTCAGTGGTGCAAGCGACAACTTTTTTTTTCTGCTTGAAAATGATGAGGATATTAGAACTTCAGGTTTATTCTAGCATCCAACTAATGACCATTTTAAAATTGTAAACAATGTCAAAGCAGCACCTAATATCCACAGCTTCACAAAACACACACTACTGTGTGCCACAGCAAACATTTTTATCAATTTGGATTAATTAGTCTCTTTGTGATCACATTAAAGATATTTTTGCAATGTCTATGGCAGCATAAGTTAATGTGGAATGAGCCCTGTCCTCAGAGTTTCACTCTTTGTGGCAGACACTGTACAGTCAAATTCTTACGAAAACAGCATGCACATTGATTGTATAGTCATTGCAGGAAACAGAAATCAGTACAAGATTTGGATAATCATCCAAATATTTATCATTTGATTCTATTTCATGTATCAGAGACCTATCTGAATATTACTGGAAGCAAATCCCAAAAAACAAAAGTAGCTACACACTTACTTTTACTTCACTCAGCACAATCTGTGAAACATGAGCTACCAAACATAAAGTTAGTTTTATTGAATTACTAACCTACATGTGTTAAAATCTTCACACCCAGAGACAAGATGACCTCTCTATGAAATGCACAGGATATATATTAAATAGCCACAAAAGTATCCAAAGAAGATTTTTTGAAGTTTGTCTGGCTATGATAATAGCTAGAACAGTGACTCTGCTATCAATGTAGGAAAGTACTTCTTGTGTAGTTGCAATAACTAAATATTTTAGACAAATCAGTTATCATATCTACTGCTGTGTAACCTAAAACTTGGGTAAAGTTACATAATTTCACAATGTCTATAGTACCGATGAACAATGGCTGTAACAATATAGCCATATTTTAGTTCAAACAGTTGATTTAAACTTTTATTCACTTCAGGAATTTTTTTCTCTTGTGAATGTACTCTGTTGCAATTTATGAAGAATTTCTACAGAGTGGGAAAATGATATTTGCATTATTAGGCTTCACCGTACCTGCTGATTTTTTGTTTATTCCTTGCTACCACATTCTTGTTCAGTGATGTGCCTAGCCCATAGATCTGTAAGCACAGTGGCAACTGTCATTGTATCAGGAGAAAAACATGAAGGTGAGCTGTCATTAGCCAGTATGAAAGTATTGTTTGAGAAAGTTTTTGGATTGTTCAATATACAATCTTATTGTGATAATGGATTTGAGATAATATTTTGGTAAGCAGTGTAAACGAAGTTGCATATGTTGTAGGGGCCAGGAAGGAGTGGAGTGCAAAAAACAATGAGAAAGAAAGTGGAGATGAATAGGATACATAGAAAGGAGTTGATTAATTAAAATGAGGTTGTGAAGGGCAGCACACACAAGGGATGAAAACCCTTGGCTGATGAAATTAGTGAGCACCCTAGGAGGAGGCCAGGAAACTGTGTGGTGTTCATTACATGTCACAAAACCAAACTTGTTTTGCTACTGGTGAAACTCACCCATGTTCTGCCAGTCTCACAGGTGCTACCCTCTAGTTTCACTCACCTGAGCAATAGGAGGTGGACCTTGCTCCTCGACAGGGCATGATTGACAAGAAAAGAAATTGCGTGTTAATATAAAAACAACTTTATCTGCAAAGGTAAAACAAACAGGTGATTCACTGAGAATGTTACAATATGACATGATAAAGAACAGAATTATTTCAAGCTTTTAGAGTGCCTACTTATCAGTGAATAACTGAGCATCTGATCTACACAATTATGTTCAGCAGTGAACATTACTAACTGTTTCCAAGAAAGCCAAAACTTTATTCCATTTGGTGGCTGCCATCTGAAGACTTCCATGTGCAAATAAATTTTTAGTCAACATTTCACATAATTATTGACCAATTTTTACATTCCTGTAGTAATGTGCTTGTTGAAAAATACAACTTTATGTTACACGATTAATTCACTGTGACAAGTTAGGAACTGTGTGTATGACTGTATTCGAAGCCTCACTCCCTTTAGGCATATGCAAATGTTATATTCATCAAGTATTTTATAACGAGAGCACTTAGTTACTTGCAGTAAACTTCACCCCAAATTTAAAATTATTATGAATATTTCTCAGCAATACCTCACACAAAGTAACAGAAAAAATGTTTATCACTTACCACATTTTTGCTGTTCATGCAGTCAAATTGCCGCATGAAACAAATACAATGCAACCCTTCATTCTTTGCTTACAGATGGGTACATACAGCCACAAGCAGGCATGGTAGATGATGTGGGGTATTTCTCAGGTGCATTCTTCATAGAGGTGAGGCAGGACATACTTTTATGGGTATGGCAACAGGATGGAGTAGGAGACATAATAGGAATGAGGTGAAAGTGGGTGGTGTACCATCTGGAAGGTACCTTACAATGCTATCTTGTGAAATTCAACAAAGGGCTCTGTTGCTGGCATGTTAAGGGGCCTGAAACAAACTCAGTGCAGGTCATCTTGCCCATGACAGGCTCTGTATAATTTCTGTACAGAGGCCCATAACACTGGACAATTTTACAGTACTCGTGCAATGCACAGCCTTCATAGATCAGTGCACAGTGGCTTACCAGCCAACCCGGGTCACAAACGCTACATCACCTATCTACTTCGGTGTGCCATGGCTGTTTTAATAAGAATGCAGCCGTCAATATTGGCGTCACCAGTGCAACCTACACTCCAGGTGCCTACAGCAGTGTTTCTCAGTTGTTACCGACTGAGGGCTGAACTGGAGATTCCAGAATAGTTCTCATAGTAGCAAATATCTTTCAGTGGAACAGGGCATTCTCTATCTTGCCTTCACTAGAAATGTGTTTCATTAGCTGCATGTTGTTACACACAATGTGTGTTGCTATGAAGCTCTATTCCATTTGACTACTCAGGAACATCTCTGTTCTTGTGTCATTTTCATTACTTCTTTGTTTCTGGAAACTTATTACCAGTGTCATTCCATCTCACCATCCTTCTTCAGTGATGATGTGGCCTTATTACTGTATTATTCTTCCAGGTCTGTGACTCCTGGATGGCACTGCCATTGCCTCCATGAGGATGACAGTTATATTTTAGACAATTTTTCCACTGAGCACATCAACAACATTGGAATCGAGGACATCACCAGTCCAATTTGCAGTGCTCACCTGACACCTTAAAGAATGATTCTCATGTTAGTGACAACCTTAGAGTATATAAGAACCATTTTTATGTTGCTTGCACTAGGAAGCTGATTCACTTGCACAACATTATCATGTGCCTTCTGTGTTTCAATGAAGTACTAACGTTATTGCTACCTGAGCAACATTTCTCTCCTTGTGCATGGATCATCCACATTAGGTGGGAGATATGACCATGAGTTTGGGTGGCCAATAGCAGCTCCCCGCTGCACTCCCTGTAGAGAGGTGAACCAGGAATACAAAGAGCTCTAACGAATTTCGACCGTAATAAGTGCAAAATATGTTCAAAAAGAGTTATACGAGGTATTCTGTGTATTAACTGCAAATACTGGTACCACAAAAAATGCATCAAAGTTAACCTGAAATACTTTAACAGAGAAGAACAGTGGACATGCCACCAGTGCATCATACTAGCATCTGAATCCACAGTAAACAATGCTCTAAAAATGCAGGATCACATAATTACGTTACTGAAACAAGAAACAATTGACCTCAACCATAAGGATAAAAGCCTACTGGTTAAGTATCATGAACTATTAGTGAAGTGTAATGAATTTGAAGTGGCAGTAACCAGTAAAAACACAAACAATGAACTCTTTATCCACACCTTGAATGTAAATATCAGTAACAAAAACTGGCATTTGACAGGACAGCGTGCTACAAGAAATAGTCAAGCTGTAAATCATGCTCAGAATGCAAGGCTCAGAAATCATGTGTTGTCTAGCACAATGTGTGATCATAGCTCTATAAAATCTGCATGTAAACAAACTGCAATGGAAAACAAAGCTAATGTGGTGGTAGACCTATGTGAAATGGATCCAGAAAGTGATTTTAAAAGTGTAACTTCTGATAACCACCTGGTGCAAGATGTTAGCAAGATCAATTTACAGTCTAACGTTGCACAATATCTTACACAAAAATTAACCCAAAGTGAACAATCTGCCACAAAGTATACGAGTAATCCACTGACGAACATAGTTTCTCAAGCACCAATATATGTGCAGGACAAAAGCGAAAGAAATTCCAGAATGTTACAGAGCAAGAAAATTTCGGAAAAAATGAAAGTTCTAATATTAAGTGACAGTGATGGAGGGGCCTGTGCTCAAAAACTGTAAGAAAAACTAGGGCCCTCGTATCAGGTAAAAAGCATAGTAAAACCTGGTGCCCCACTAAAAAGGTGATAAAAACGCAGAAAATTTGACAAGAAACTTCAGTACACGTGATACGAGGTCTATCCATTATGATTTGGAATTAAAAATAAAGCATTGGAATTTTTTTTATTATATACAGATGAAAGCCACACTTAAATACTACTATTCTACTTAGTTGCCATTTAAATTAAGGAACTTGTAGTGATAGACAAGCTTGGACATTCCTTCACCGTAAAATTCAGTCGCCTGCACCTTCAAACAAGTGGTTACCCCTTCTTGAAGCTGTGCGTTGTCATCAAAACACTGCATAGCCAACCAGTTCTTCATTACTGGCTCGGTGCCAGGTCGGGACTGTCAGGTGGATGAGGAAACAAGCCCCAGTTGAAAGATTCGAGAACTTCACGAGTGACATTTGCCATGTGGGTCCGGGTGTTCTCATGAATCAGCAAGATCTTTGAGCCCAACTTTCCCCTGCACTTGTTTTGTATTGCTCTTTCTTAGGTTGTGCAGAGTTTGGCAATACTTTTGAGAGTTTATTGTAGTGCCTCTTTCTGGGAAATCCACAAAAATCACACCTTTTCTGTCCCAAATGAGGTAACCATGTGGTAGAAGGCGCAGGCAGCTGAATTTTATGACTAAGGAATTTTCAAGCTCGTCCCTCGCTACGATAAGTACCTTAATTCAAATGTCAACTATGTAGAGAAGTAGTTTTTAAGTGTGGCTTTCATCTGTATATAATAAACTTTTCCAGTACTTTATTTGTACTTAATTCCAATATGTAATGTACTTTGTGGATATCATACGTTGAACATAATAGGTGGTTCTAACGACATAGACAAACCTCTGAATCTAATGTTGAAACATGTGGTAGAACCATTGGCACCAACACTCACTCGAAGTCACAAAATGAATATCATTATCCATTCTATACCCAGGAGATATGATGTTCAAAATTTAAGTAGTAAAATTGATACTGCAAACCTCCACCTGAATTTAAAAAAACATGCATACAAAAGAAAAATTGCTGCAAACTTTGAAATAGAGAGACTAGCCAGAAACCACTTCACAATGCATGGTTTACACCCAAAACAAATGTGGTAAGGAGATTATCTGCAATAGACTGGCCTTCCTGACAACTATGGGGGACAATAAGAAACCAAAATTCAGAAACCATAAACAGATGCTAATAAGCAATTGGATAAAGACAAACAAGATGGGAAATAAAAAGAGTAATAGCGACCTTAATGTTCAAACTGCGCTAGACAAATGGGTCACAAAGTCACAGAGATGAAACACAAACCCCTGGACACCTCATAAAGGTCAGGAACTGGAAAGGATCAATAATGTGATGGTGAACATTATGAATATGTCCCTCCAAAATGTCAATGTGATGCCTCAGCAGTGTGAAGTGCATGTGGACACTTTTCAGGCCCACCTGGAAGATGAGTCAACTGCCAAGGACAACACAGCTGCTCAGATGTCAACATACCGGGAATACAGCACAATTTAAACTAAAGGTCAGTGACACAGTAAATATGACTTCGAGCCCCTCTGAGTAAAACCCACTCAGACCTGAAAATCTGTTATCACAATGTCCAATCCTTGAGCAACAAAACTGATGACTTAAGCATTTTGCTGACCAGTGAACTCAGTGACATCTCAGTAGTATGCCTAGCAGAGCGCTGGCTCTGCACTGATGTAGTTAAGTTAATCTCACTACCGAACTTCAAATTGGCTTAACACTACTCCAGATCAAATGATGGACGTGGTGGTGTTGCCATCTCCATCAATCAACACATTGAATATAGCCCACTTCCTATCCTAAAGGAAATAGGAACAGACAAGATCTTTGAATGTGCAGCCATAAAGCTTACAGATCTAAATGTAATTGTAGCTACAATTTACCATCCCCCTTCCAGTAGTATTAATGATTTTCTGTTTCAAATGGACTTGTTTCTATCCAAAATAAGTCAGTGGAAACAAGATGTGATTATATGTGGTGACTTCAATATAGACTTTCTCACTCACAACAGACACAGGGAAACATTGATTAACAGTGCAAAAACTTTTAATCTGCATGGCCTTGTAAACGAGCCCACTAGAATAACACCCACATCCAAGACAGCTCTAGATCAAATTTTTGCAAATAGAAATAAACTTAACCCAACTCTACGAGTATACAATGCAGGATTCAGCAACCACAAAGCTGCAATTCTAAAGGTTGATGTGAGCAAAGATACCTCATACCCAGTCCCACCTAAAACATTAAAGTTTTTCACCCAAGAGTACTTCAACAAGCTAAATGCCCTCCTTAGTAAAGAAAAGTGGACAGATATGTACACAGCCAATGATGTCAACATGAAATTCAAGATATTTCTTGACAAAATGATCCACCACTATGAAGAGGCCTTTCAACAAAAACCAGTAAGAATAAATAATAATAATAATAATAATAATAGAAACAAGAGTTGGATTATACCAGCTATAAAAATCTCTTGCAAGCATAAAAGAATACTCCATATGTTATGAAACAAAGTAGTGACTCCCAAACTAACAGAATATAATAAAAAACTACACATTTATCCTAAGAAGAGTGATAGGACAAGCAAAAAAGATGCAAAATGATGAGTACATTGACAAATCCAGCAATAAAGTAAAAGCAATGTGGAATATCATAAAAAGGTAAAGAGGGGAAATGAAAGGTTCACACACTAACATAGAAATTAAAGTCAACAATGAATCTGTATCTAATCCCAACATTGTGGTGAACTCTTTCAACAATTTCTTTACGACTATAGCTGAAAAATTGTCGAAAATAATCCTAATACAAATTAACAACCAGCAAACCAAAAATATCACACATGTGCAGAGTCAACTTTAATTACCAAAGTCACTGAAAATGATGTTGCAAAAGCCCCCAGAGAGTTAAAAAATTCATATTCAGCTGAAATTGGTGGTATCCCAGCAGCTGCAATAAAAAATTGTGAACACAAAATCGCTGAACCATTAACTCACCTCTGAGGCTGTTCTTTCCAGGCAGGTATCTTCCTGAAGCTCTGAAACTTTCTAAAGTAATTCCTGTCTTCAAAAAAGGTGGTGATAAGGACATGAATAACTACAGGCCTATCTCAATCTCATACTGCTTTTCTATAGTTTTTGAAAAAATAATGTACAAAAAAATGATGAACTTCATTGAAAAACAAACAAACAAAAAAAAGTTTATTAAGTTTAGCTCAACATGGGTTCTGAAGCAACAAATCTACTGAAATTGCAGTATATGATTGCATAAATACGCTATTAGAACTGTTAGATAGAAAACAACCCATAACAGGCATATTTCTGGATCTTCCAAAGGCTTTTGACACTGTTGATCACAAAATATTACTGGAAAAAATAGAACACTATGGTATCAGAGGAATTGCGAACATCTGGATTGCTACATTCCTAACCAATCAGATGCAGAGAGTCAGCATGAAATACACTAATAGACAAAGCAACTCAATAACCGAAATACTATCAAGTAATAAAACTGTAAAACAAGATGTTCCACAGGTCTCAGTATTGGGACCTCTAGTTTTCCTCCTGTATATTAATGACTTCAGCCTGAATGTTGACGCACACAGAACAATAATATTTGCTGATGACACAACTGAACTCCTCAAAGGGGAGAATACAGAGGCTGTGCAAAAAGCTGAGAACTTGGTCACTGAACAACTCAGCATATGGGCTAAAATAAGCAGATTAACTATTAATACCAAAAATTAAGATTCCATGAACTTTCACACAACACAAAGCACAAATTCCTCTCAGTCATTTGTCACTGTAAATAACCAGCAAATATATACCAACACTGTTTTCAGATTCCTGGGTCTGTGGGTTCAAGATAACCTGAAATGGAATACACATACAGGAGAGGTAAATGCCAGGATTTGTACTGGCTGTTTTGCATTGAGTGTACTGAAAATGTGCAAGCCTGAAAACATTAACCAGCACGTACTGTGATTACATACGAGCCCACCTAAAATATGGTGTAATATTCTGGGGAAATTCTCCAACTGCTTGGAGCACATTCAGAATCCAGAAGAGAGCAATGAGGATTACTACTGGGAGAAAACCCAGAGACTCCTGCAAACCCATCTTCAGAAAGTTGGAAATCCTTTCACTGCCTTGCCTCTACATTCTCAAGACTCTAAAATTTTTCAGAAACCACATAGTGCCAGCTGACCCCAGAGTCGTAAAAAATAATGAAATACATGAACACAACACCAGGAAAAATGCAAATCTGCATGTTATACATACAAACACTTAACTGTGTAAAATAGGGAGCTTTCCACATGGGCCTCCAACTGTTCAACAATCTTCTCACAAGTGTTAAGTCCATCGAAGACAACATAAAATTTAGCAAAGCTGTGAAGTCATATTTGTTGTGTCACTGTTTTTACTCTGTAAATGAATACTTAGAACAGTAATCTTGCTATTTCTATTAAATTGAAAACATTGAGCAATATAATACATTAGGATACTATGGGTCCATATTAATATATGTTAACAATGTTAACTGACATTTTCCGACATCTGCAACACACTGTGTACCATCAGATCACCCAGAGTAAGTAAATAAAACAAAAACAGATTGGTCTGGGAACAAACTGTAGCAAAAATCTTAATGGCAAATATTTTATGAACAAAGGGATAGTGATACTGTACTTACATTATTGTTGGATCCTTATTATCAACCATTCTCTCCACATGTGTGAAAACATTTCTTCTATGGAGACAGGGAAGGGTCAGAATGGGTGAGAAAACTGACTACACAAGGTTGAGGCCAGAAGTGTTATGGGGACAAAGGATGTACTGCAGGCAGGGTTCCCACTTATGCAGTTCAGAAAAGCTGGGGTTGGTGAGAAGGATCCATAATGGCACAGGCTCTCAAGCTGTCATTGAAGTGAATGATGTAATGTTGGGCAGCATGCGCAGCAACAGGGTGGTCCACTTGTTTACTGGCCACAGTTTGTAAGTGGCCTTTCCTGCAGACAGACAACTTGTTTCCAGAATGAGATTTTCACTCTGCAGTGGAGTGTGCACTGATATGAAACTTCCTGGAAGATTAAAACAGTGTGCCCAACTGAGACTCAAACTCGAGACTTCTGCCTTTCGCGGGAAAGTGCTCTACCATCTGAGCTACCAAAGCACGACTCACGCCTGGTTCTCACAGCATTACTTCTGACAGTACCTCGCCTCCTACCTTCCAAACTTTACAGAAGCTCTCCTGCAGAGTGAAAATCTCATTCTGGAAACACCCCCTAGGCTGTGGCTAAGCCATGTCTTCGCAGTATCCTTTCTTTCAGGAGTGCTAGTTCTGCTTGGTTCCCAGGAGAGCTTCTGTAAAGTTTGGAAGGTAGGAGGCAAGGTACTGGCAGAAGTAAAGCTGTGAGAAACACGCGTGAGTCGTGCTTTGGTAGCTCAGATGGTAGAGCACTTGCCCACCAAAGGCAAAGGTCCCGAGTCCAAGTCTCGGTCGGGCGCACAGTTTTAATCTTCCAGGAAGTTTCAGGCAGCTTGTTGCTTGTCAGTCCCATGCAAAAAGGTTCACAGTGGTTTCAGTTTACTTTGTAAATCACATGACTGGTTTCACAGGAAACCATGCCTTTGGTGGGTAGGTGATGTATGTAACCTGATTGGAGTAGGTGATGGTGGAAGGATGTATGGGACAGGTCTTGCATTTAGTTCTGTTATAGGGATATGAGCCATGATGTAAGGGGTTGGGAGTAGGGACTGTGTTCGGATGGTCAATTATATATTGCAGGTTTGATGGATGGAGCAAAACCACTGTGGGAGGGGTGGGAAGGATAGCAGGCATGGCATTTCAAATTTCAGAACACAATGACAGGTAGTCAAAACCTTGGTGGAGACTGTAATTCAGTTGTTCCAGTTCTGGGTGGTACTGAGTTACAAGGGGAATGCTCCTTTGTGGACGGACAGACAGACAGACTTGGGGGGTTGTGGGAGACTGCAAAGATAAGGCACAGGAGATTTGTTATTGTACGCTTTATTGAGACACACAGTATATTTCACGGAGTAATGCTGATCACTGTAGATGTGAGAACTGTGGGTGGATAGGCTGTATGGAAGGAACTTCTAGGTATGGAATGGGTGGCAGTCATCAAAATGGAGGCATAATTTGTGGTTAGTAGATATGATATAGACAGAAGCAGTGATATAGCCATCTTTGAAGTGGATGTCAACTTCTATGCTGGTGGCTTGTTGGCTTGAGAAGGTCCAGGTGAAGCAAAGGGAGAGAAGCTGTTGAGGTTCTGTGGGATGTGAATAGGGTGTCTTCAATCTGCATCCAGATCACAAAGATGTCTTCAGTGAACCTGAACGAGATGAGTGTTTAGGAAGTATTTTCAACCCATTACCCCATCACTCATATCCATGTAACAGACGTAGATGCAAGACCTGTCCCATACATCCTACCACCACCACCACCACCACCACCACCACGACCACCACCACCTAGTGCTCCAGTCCGGTCACGTTCACCACCTATCCCATAATAGGCAGGGCTACCTGTGATACCAGTCATGTGATATATAAGCTAAGATGCAGCCATTGTGCTACATTTTATGTTGGGATGACAACAAACAAGCTGTCTGTCCACATAAAGGGCCACCTATAAACAGGGCAAGAAACAAGTTTGCAGCAAGAAACAAGTTTATATCGTCATGCTGGGCAGGCTGCCCAACACAACATCCTTCATTTCAGTGACTGCTCCACAGCCTGAGATATACAGATCATGCCCACAAACACCAGCTTTTCCGAAATGTGAAGGTGGGAACCCTCCCTGCAAACATATTGTATGTTCCTACAACCCTCCTGGCCTCCACCTTGGTTTATTCACTTTTCTCATACATCCATACCTTCTTATTCCAGCACTGCTCAGCCCTCATTCCACCATCACTTCCAGTCTTCACTTTTCTCCTTTTTGGCCAAAACGGGTCTTGAGAATGCAGTATACATGTTGTGGAGCTACCAACAAGTCAGGCATCTTGTACTCCGTAGCATGTTGTCATTTGGTAGTCAATTAACCTCTTGGCAGGCGAGGGATAACTGTGGCACCCAGATGTGTCAGGCTATTTCACACATTAGTCAGGTGGCAAAATATGACTTTGGGAGAGAAGAAGCATTACAGGTGCAATATTCTTCATTTCAAGACATGATGATGAGGTTTCAAATCACTGGCCATGAGTGTGGTTAACTTGTTCCAGTCCCCAATAATATTGGCAGTTTTTCTATTTAAGAAGCTCAACTATGTTGAGTGTTAGTTGTATACTTAAATAGCAGCCCCATCAGTCTTACCTGGTGTGGGCCGCTACCCTGCACGGTCTTAGTCGCAAGTGTAATTTTGTCACGGAGCAGTTGCAGAGTTGTATGCCACATTATGGTGCGTGACGTCATTGTTCATTCGGCCCCTGATAGGGAGGTCCGGCAATGGGCCCTGCAGTTAGAAGACCTTTCCCTCGAGGAAGTCCTGTCCATTGCTCAATCGTATGAAGCCTCTCACGCTGCAGGTCAACAGTTGGAAGCGTCATGTGGCGTCGTGGTGGTTCAGGATGGTGCGCACGCGTCCACTGCGTCCGGGATGGCGACATGTGAGCGGTACAATCCAGCCGTTACAGCCGCTCCCACACGGCGCCTAAACGGAGTTCCGGCCACCAGTCCCTGTTACCGTACTGTGTGTTGTGATATATACATCACGATCGGTCAGAGTGCCCCCAGCATTCTATATCTACATCTACATCTACATCCACATCCATACTCCGCAAGCCACCTGACGGTGTGTGGCGGAGGGTACCCTGAGTACCTCTATCGGTTCTCCCTTCTATTCCAGTATCGTATTGTTCATGGAAAGAAGGATTGTCGGTATGCCTCTGTGTGGGCTCCAATCTCTCTGATTTTATCCTCATGGTCTCTTCGCGAGATATACGTAGGAGGGAGCAATATACTTCTTGACTCTTCAGTGAAGGTATGTTCTCAAAACTTTAACAAAAGCATTAAGCCGTTTGTCACAGATGTAATAAAATTTCTAAAGTTTGCCACTCAGCCTCAAAAGAATTGAAGGAAGCGAGTACAGAGGACACGGACGTTGACATTCAGGAAGTTTCATCAGGCCAGGCTCCCGATGCATCAGCACACAAACTCTTTATTGAGGTGTTGGTTCGATCTCACCAATTATAACTGCAAGTTGATATGGGGGTGGCAGTTACTTTATTGAATGCACAGACTTACTCCAACCTTGGGTCGCCCCCATTGGCACCAGTTTACCAGCGTCTACATGGTTATGGTGAACAGTTCATTCCCCTACTGGATCAATTCACTACCAACATGAATTACAAATCAGTTACTCGGGCTATTACTTTTATTGTTGTCAGTGATGCGACCTCTGCTAACCTTTTTGGTTTGGATGCCTTTCAAGCTTTCGGTTTTACTATCACTGACACCATACAGTTGGTCTCGAAAGACATTCCCTATCAATCATTGGGATCTTTGATCTAGGACTTTCTGGATATCTTTGAGGAGGGCCTTGGTTGTGTTTCAGACTTTGAAGCTCACTTAACATTTTCTATGCACGAGGAAGATCCCCTTTGCTCTCTGCACTCAGGTAAAAGAAGAGCTAGACTAGCTGACAGCCCTCGGGGATGTTCTTCCCATTTCTTTTAGTGAGTGGGTTTCGCCCCTCGTTATTGTCAGGAAACCCACAGGAAAATTACGTATTTGTGACGATTTCAAGGCCACCATTAATTCCCATTTGGTGGTGGACACCTATCCTTTGCCTCGTGCTGATGAATTGTTCTCCACCGTTGCCGGATGTCAATATTTTTCGAAAATCGATCTTTCGAAGACGTATCATCAGATACCACTTGATGAGGGCTCCAAATGGCTGGCGGTTGTCAACACCCCGTTTGGCCTTCGGAATATCCAGTGCCCTTGCGATATTGCAGCATTATCTTGAGCAAGTCACGTTGAAAATCCCTCATTGTATTAATTAACTGGATGATGTAATTGTCACAGGCTGCAGGATGGGGGAACACCTGCACAACCTTCTTACCCCCTTTCTCAAATTCAGGTCTGTGGGCTTGCGTAAGTCGAACTTCTTCCAACCGTCCATTGAGTATGTGGGCTACACCATCTCTTGGCACAGTGTCGAGCCTCTAGGAAGTTTAGTCGAAGTTATTGTCAACCTTCCGAGGCCCGCTTCACTGAAGGAGTTACAAGCTTTTTTAGGCACGACTGCCTATTACCACCGGTTCATTCCCAGGGTTTCCAGCATAGCCTGCCCCCTGTACTGCCTTCTGCGCAAGGGTGTTCATTTTGATTGGTCACCTGCATGTGAGTGAGCATTCACGTCATTGAAAGGCCTCCTCACATCAGCGCCGTGTTTGGCTACTTTTGAGCCCCATAAGCCATTGGTCCTGGCTACAGATGCTTCGCAGTATGGGGTTGGGGTGGTCCTGGCCCATTGCAACAAGGATGGTTCCGAGCAGCCACTGGTGTTTGTGTCTAAATCTCTTAATCCCGCACAGGCCCATTACTCCCAGGTGGAAAAAGAGGCTTTGGCCATGGTCTATGCTGTTACCAAGTTTCACCCTTTTTTGTATGGCATGAAGTTTCAGTTAATCACTGACCATAAGCCATTAATATCATTATTTGGCCCTGCCTCTCAGATTCTGGCGACGGCGGCCCACAGACTACAGCACTGGGCCTTGTTCCTCTCTAAGTACCATTATGACATTCATTTTCGACCTACCAGACAGCATGCCAACGCACATGCTATTTCCCATATTCCGGTGGGCCCGGATCGTAAGTTCATACGAGAGAAGATTATGTGTTTTCATTTGGATGTGGCGTCCTGCTGAGAAGTTGATGGCTTCCCAATCACTAGTTCTAGAGTCGCCAGGGAAACGGCAGCTGACCCAGTTCTCCAGCAAGTAGTTCACATCATTCAGCAAAGGTAGTCATCCAGATCTCCAGGCCGGGTCTCGGACCCTCTTCATAATTATTTTGTTCTATGAGACTGCCTCTCTGTCTTGGAAGGAGTTTTCCTTCTGGCTACTGATGATACAGCTCCTCGCATTGTTGTTCCTGCAAGTTTGTGAAGGTCTGCCAACAGGCATCTCCCAGGTCAGTGTTCTCTTTATGGCCACCTGTAACCCAAGGAATGGGAACATGTTCACATCAATTTCGTGGGCCCGTTTCTCAATGGCTTTTGGCTCATTGTCATTGATGCTTATTCCCTATTCCCATATGTGGTTTGCTGCTTCTCAACCACTTCAGAAGTTGCAATCCAGACAATGGAAAAAATCTTTTCTGTGGAAGGTCTGCCAGTCAACCTGGTCTTGGACAATGGTCCACAGTTTATTTCACAGACCTTCCAGGATTTTTGTAGGCACTTTGGTATTCGGCACATTTGCTCTCCCCCCTTTCATCCACAATCAAATGGGGAAGCCGAGTGCATGGTGTGCTCATTTAAGGCACAGATGAAAAAGTGTGGGCGCAAATTTCCTGAGGAGGAGGCGTTGACATCAGCTACGTCCACGTTTGGGCACCCACCCTACGACCCCTCTGGCACTGGCAGCCATGTTGGTTTCTCAGTGGACGCTACCACCCGTCCCCCCTGTGACTCCACCACACTTTGATGGTTCTCAGCCTTGGCAGCATCCAGTAGCTCCAACACTGCCACAGCCATCATTCGAGATCCCTAGCGAGAGCCGGCTCCCCTCGCAGACCTGGTTTCTCAGGACGATGGATCACCTGTGGTCGTCCATTCCCCATCGTCCCCGCCACTGTGTCTTCCCCCTCCATAGGTGGACCAGGATCTGGAATTCGACAGCTTGTCTCCGGTTCTGTTCTGGGCTCTGGTGGTGGGATGACGGGGGCCTCTTCATGTGGGTCACTTCCAGCCATATTCGAAGGTTCCAGCTCAAGGGTTGGCAGATCCCCTCGACTCCAGCCTTCTGATGGATGTGGAGGTCATCGCTCCACCTTCGACACAGTGGCTTCACCCCCCAAAGGAGAAGGAGTGCAGTAGCCACCAGAAAGATCGCAGGTGTGTTATGGACAGTAGTTGCTGCAAGTAGAGTCTCGTCCATCAGAGGGCACACAAGAATTTGGCAGCGACCTCTGCCGGCAGAACAACAACAACTCAGGCAGCACGGGCTGTGCCCAGTAAGTTCACATTAGGCATGCCTAGAAGACAGTTCCCAGTCTACTCTATGTGAAATGCAATGGAAAACGTGAACCATGTTACTACTATATTCATCCAAGGATGATGCTTTTAATATGAGCCATGACTATGAAATAAGGGGAGCGATCTAAACATTAGTACTTATTGTGGTGTGCCAATCTGTAATGTTAGCTTACCTATACAATGACTTATTTTTAAATGTAAATTTGGTACCTAAAAATTTGTCTTCGTTCTTTTTTATCACATTTCCCACACTATCTACCAAAGTACACGTCTGAAACACAACTGCACATTTGTGACCAATCTCTTGTAGTTACAAAGGCACTGCCAATTTTCAGTATGAATTATGTACTACGTAATTAATATCCAGTGTCAGGTTCAAGCATAAAATTCTGAACAACTGTTTCACTGATATACTTTAGCACATCACAAATGAAGAATTAATGTCAAAGAAAAAGATGAAAAAAATGCCACACAAGACAACATTAAAGTGATAACTTTAACATGTAATTAAGCTACTGAAGAAAGAGAAACTCTCACCTGCTACTACCTCCTCTGACTGCACCTGTTGTGGCTCCTGCAAAAAAATTAGAAAGCTGAATAACTTTACATCAATTAATTTAAGTGTCAATCAAACACCTCTAAATGTGTCAGTGGTATGTCATCTCACTGCACATGCTCATCTAAGTGTTGATATGGTGGTAAATTAAATGTTGATAGCGATTAGGAATCAGGTGCAGTGACGAGTAGATAGATATGGAATTTTATTAATGTGAGACTGATGAAAACAGCATAATGATCCAAGTTAAGAAACACAAAATATTTTTATTTTAATTGAGCTTAACGGTATAAATTCACTAGAGCTGCCAACTGCCACATACAGCCACTGTTGCAGAGTAGGACAAAGGTGCCCACAAAATGCAAGTCAGCAGGGTGGGAATGCAAACCATAGCTGCTGGATGTTTGAAGGCTGCTATAAGGATACTGCCAGTGATCAAAATAGAAGTACAGCATAGTTGGCTGGATCAAACATGCCTCAGCTATGACCTGGTGTAGTAGTCCAAAGGATTATGGAAGGGGAAATGAGTAACATACCATTATAAAATGACAAAATAGTACAAATGACTCTGAGAACTACGGGATGTAACTGCTGAGGGCATCAGTCCCCTAGAACTTAGAACTACTTAAACCTATCTAACCTAAGGACATCACACACATCCATGCCCATAGCAGGATTCGAACCTGCGACCATAGCGGTCATGCGGTTCCTGACTGTATCGCCTAGAACCACTCGGCCACTACGCCTGGCATAAAATCACAGATCATAAAGATAGTGATTGAGTCCATCATCACTCCATCTGCTGCTATCAGGCCAGGACTTTGTGAATGGATCATGGTCCCAGAGAGCAATCTGATATTGAGCCACACAACAGAAAATGGAGTAGAACTGTTAAAAGAACTAGTAAATTAAATCTGGCTATTTTTTTCCATCCTGAAGTGTGCAACAACACTGTGTGTGCAACTGTTTATAATGAATGTTGTTTGCCATCATAGAATGATGATTAAAAACATCTCTGCCTGTGAGTTCAGTCCCAACATGACTTAGCCAATCGAGTGACTATGACATGGCATGGTAAAGATGAAGTGAACTTTGTTGGCAGTAATGATTACATTTCTAACTGCAGAAATAATGTTTCTCGACAGGTGCCATGGAGCATAAAATCTCTAGTCATCCTTGGAAAGCTGCCATTTTCATGTAGGTGGGGATGAGACAGAAAATGGATAGCAAATGGATGTAGACTGTCCAGTGACAGGGATATAAACAGTAGAAATGGAAAAGTGCAGGAGAGGAAGTAAAAGGCAGACAGGAATAGCTTGAAGCTGGGTTGTCAGGAAGACTATGAAAGTCATCCTAAATGAGCAGCACAACTCCGCTGCATGAATGGAATCTGTCCCTGGGTGATGGTGTGAGGTTGGGGGCATTTCAAAGCAGACTGGAAATAAATGAGAGAGTTCAAAGCAGGTTGTGAGCATGCAATTTTGTTTCCTGGACGCAGAAAACAAGTAGAGGCAGTGATTCCAAGAGCAGCAATAAATCCTCTTTGTTGGATCAAAGAGCCACAAACATTCCACTGGAAGAGTGCAATGATTAGGAAAGGGGAAAGGGAAATAATGGAGGGGGTGTCATCTCAGTGGGTAATGAGTGGCAGTTCACTGCAACAGGGCAAAGAGGCTGCAGATTCCACCTCCATAAGATCTACAGAGGTGTCAGCATTCTCATTCTGTCTCTCCTTGGAATTAAGAGCAGAGAAATGGCTGGTGGTGCATACCGGCAACAAGGTGGTCAGCCAGTGATGGATATCGTGCTGACACCATCACGGATGATCTCCGAGCTGATAAAGAAGCATATCATTTGCCTTTCTTTGATTTCTTGGAGCCTTTCTGGTTGCCATGGGAAGACACATCTACATCTACATCTACATCTATATTTACATCTACATCATCTACATTCATACTCAGCAAGCCACCTGACAGTGTGTTGCGGAGGGTACCTTGAGTACCTCTGTCGGTTCTCCCTTCTATTCCAGTATCGTATTGTTCGTGGAAAGAAGGATTGTTGGTATGGCTCTGTGTGGGCTCCAATCTCTCTGATTTTATCCTCATGATCTCTTCGCGAGATATACGTAGGAGGGAGCAATATACTGCTCGACTCCTCGGTAATGGTATGTTCTCGAAACTTCAACAAAAGCCCATACCGAGATACTGAGCATCTCTCCTGAAATGTCTTACACTGGAGTTCATCTGTCATGTCCGTAATGCTTTCATGTTTACTGAATGATCCTGTAATGAAGTGCGCTGCTCTCCGTTGGATCTTTTCTATCTCATCTATCAACCCTATCTGGTATGGATCCCACACTGGTGGGCAGTATTCAAGCAGTGGGCGAACAAGCATACTGTAACCTACTTTATTTGTTTCCAGATTGCATTTCCTTAGGATTCTTCCAATGAATCTCAGTCTGGCATCTGCTTTACCGATGATCAACTTTATATGATCATTCCATTTTAAATCACTCCTAACACATACTCCCATATAATTTATGGAATTAACTACTTGCTGACCTGCTATATCGTAGCTAAATGGTAAGGGATCTTCCTTTCTATGTATTCGCAGCATATTGCACTTGTCTACATTGAGATTCAATTGCCATTCTCTACACCATGCATCAATTCGCTGCAGATCCTCCTGCATTTCAGTACAATTTTCCATTGTATACAACAGTATCATCTGCAAAAAGCCTCAGTGAATCTGATATCATCCACAAGGTCATTTATGTATATTGTGAATAGCAACGGTCCTACGACACTCCCCTGCGGCACACCTGAAATCCCTCTTATTTCGGAAGACTTTTCTCCATTGAAAATAACATGCTGTGTTCTGTTATCTAAAAACTCTTCAATCCAATCACACAATTGGTCCGATAGTCCATATGCTCTTACTTTGTTCATTAAATGACTGTGGGGAACTGTATCTAACACCTTGCGGAAGTCAAGAAACATTGCATCTACCTGGGAACCCATGTCCATGGCCCTCTGAGTCTTGTGGGTGAATAGCACAAGCTGGGTTTCACATGATTGTCTTTTTCAAAATCCATGCTGATTCCTACAGAGTAGATTTCTAGTTTCCAGAATAGTCATTATACTCTAGACCTGTATCTCTAACGTTGATCAGTTGTAGAATTTTGGAACACGTATTATGTTATAGTTCTGCACATCTGTTCGACGTCCCTTCATCAAAACGGGGATAACCTGTGCCCTTTTCCAATCCTTTGGAATGCTACGCTCTTCTAGAGATGTACGGTCCACTGCTGAAAGAAAGGGGGCAAGTATCTTTGCATACTCTGTGTAAAATCAAACTGGTATTCCATCAATTCCTGTTACCTTTCCTCTTTTGAGTGATTTTAATTGTTTCTCTATCCCTCTGTCATCTATTTCGATATCTACTATTTTGTCATCCGTGCGACAATCTAGAGAAGGAACTACGATGCAGTCTTCCTTTGTGAAACAGCTTTGGAGAAAGACATTTAGTATTTCGGCCTTTAGTCTGTCATCCTATGTTTCAGTACCATTTTCTGCCAAGTCAGTACATAGAACTTTACTTTCAAATTCATTGAATGCCTCTTGCATGGCCCCCCTCGCATTACATTTCATTTCACTTTGCATAATTTTTGTTTGTCTGCAATGCATTGGCTATGTTTATGTTTGCTGTGTAGTTCCCTTTGCTTCCACAGCACTTTCCTAACATGGTTGTTGTACCATGGTGGCTCTTTCCCATCTCTTACGATCTTGCTTGGCACATACTCATCTAACACATATTGTATGATGGTTTTGAACTTTGTCCACTAATCCTCAATGCTATCTGTACTTAAAATAAAACTTTTGTGTTGATCCATCAGGTACTCTGAAATCTGCATTTTGTCACTTTTGCTAAACAGAAAAATATTCCTACCTTCTTTAATATTTCTATTTAAGGCTGAAATCATTGATGCAGTAAGCGCTTTATGATAGCTGATTCTCTGTTCTGCGTTAACTGTTTCAAATAGTTCAGATCTGTTTGTCACCAGAAGGTCTAATATATTATCGCCACGAGTCGGTTCTCTGTTTAATTGCTCAAGGTACTTTTCAGATAAAGCACTTAAAAAAAAATCACTCAATTCTATGTCCCTGCCACCCAATATGAACATTTGATTCTCCCAGTCTATATCAGGCAAATTAAAATCTCCACCCAGAACTATAACTTGGTGGGGAAACCTACTTGAAATATTTTCAAAATTATCCTTCAGGTGCTCAGCCACAACAGCTGCTGAGCCAGGGGGCGTATAGAGACATCCAATTTTCATGGCTGAGCCTGCTTTAACCGTGACCTTCGCCAAATTATTTCACATTTCAGATCTCCATCAATTTCCTTCGATACTATCACACTTCTTATCCCTATAAACATGCGTCTTCCTTCACTGTCCAGGCTGTCTCTGCAGTATACATTCCAATCTGAGTTTAGAATTTCATTACTGTTTACATCTGGTTTCTGCCAACTTTCTGTCCCTAGTACTATATGGGCACTGTGACCGTTTATTAGTGAGAGCAGTTCTGGGACCTTTCTATAGATGCTCCTGCAGTTTACTTTTAGCACATTAATAGTTATTCCCTGTTTCATTTTGCCTACTCCTACCATGCCGTGTCTCAGGAGGCAGCTTGTCGGGCCTAGGGAGGGAATTCTCTAACCTAAAAAACCCCCATGTGCACTCCACACGTACTCCGCTACCCTTGTAGCCGCTTCCTGCATGTAGTGCGTGCCTGACCTATTCAGGGGGACCCTACATTTCTCCACCCGACAGCGTAGGTCGAGAAATTTGCACCCCCAGATCTCCGCAGAATCGTCTGAGCCTCTGTTTTAAGCCTTCCACTTGGCTCCAAACCAGAGGATCACGATCAGTTCTGGGAATGATACTAAAAATAGTTAGCTCAGATTCCACCCCACGAGCGAGGCTTTCTGCCTTCACCAACTCCTCCAACCGCCTGTACAAACTGAGGATGACCTCTGAACCCAGTGCTCACTATCACCGCAGGCAGGGCCTCCTCCACATCTTGGATGAGACCCCACGGCAAGCTGACAGAGTGAACACTGGCCTTCTTCCTCGACCTTTCCGCTATTTCCGTAAGGTGCTCTATCACCCATGTAACGTTGAAGCTCCCAATCACTAATAACATCCTCCTTCCGTGTGCCTCCTCGGACCTTGCTGAAGGATCGGCCACATGTCCACTGACAGGCAGAGTGGGAAATGCCACATAGCCAGCCTCCACATTAACCCTCCGCCTCTTGTACTGCGAATGCTACTGAACCCGCCATTTAGCTTGGTGAGAGAGTGGCCCAACCGCACCTGGTACCTACAAAGATGTCTCGACAGCAGGGATAGTGGGTGATCCATGTAACACCTGGAGTGTACCACATGGTGCACCGGACTCCCCACTGCCACTACACTCCGAGTGTGTGTGTCATTGTACATTTTCAACACCATGTACACACACACACACACACACACACACACACACACACACACACACACACACACACACACAACAGGATACAGAGCTGTTATCTGTGTAGAAATTCCATCTGACTACACTCATTTACTCAATAGGCACAGTTCATGGCTAAGAATTGTGGAAAATCATCATTTACTGTCACTGTTTGCACAACATTCCACATTTATGTCTCAAATATCCTGACGTGCCACTCAACCTCTGAGTTCAATATTTGATGGAAGATAGTGGTGGCCAGGGACTATATACCACTGCAGTGACTGAATGCATCAAACCTTGGGTGTCAGTAGCATGGCTGGTGCACCCTCTTCTTGCTGGTGGATCTCACTGTTTTGTGCTGCTTTTGTGGACATCCATGCTATATAGCGGAAGTAGGACTGGAGGTCCATCAGTATCAACCACATTTTCCGAGGAAAGGTACCAGAAAATCTGTGTGTGAGCCAGTTGAGTGCAACGTGAAAACTTCCTGGGAGTGGTCACTGAGTACCATGAACAAGTGTGACACAGCCTAACCTGACATTCAATACAGCAGCTTATCTCGGGCCAATATATGTGCCATCAAGCTAATGCTTTCATGCGTGTCACACTCCAGTGATAAGTGTGCAGCAACTGGAGGATGTGTGGACAAGGTAAAGGTGAAGGTGGAACTAAAATGTGACATTCATCATCCATTGCAAGCAACAATATTGCCTGACAGGCTGATTCCCTGTTGCATACTGCAACAAGGTAAAAAATTGCGATGGGCTTCCTTAGGAAAGTGAGCAGGTCATGACAATTGATCTGCTACAACAATACTGCACAACACTGAGCTATGACTTGTGTCTACTGATGCTTCTTTGATGATAAGTATTTCAATGTTGTTTCTAAAGTACTGTCAATGACAAAACCAATATTTCTTCCCTATCAAACTCCATATCAGGACCCACGAGCAACTAGGACAACGTATTGGCCTTAGCGTGCTGGCTGGTGGGCCAAAAACAGGTATCATCAAAGTAATTGTTGACAAATATTCTGAAAACTGTCATGTGGGCCATACGGTCAGGAAGTCTAGCCTTATGTTTCAGCAATTATACCAACAGTTTATGATATGTGATCAACTGAAATTTGGAGCCATACTGGAAAACTTGAAACTTTTTGACACCTTCTCTCTATCTGGGAGTAAATTTTGGCTGTGTGAAAGGGTATCAATCGCAAAAGAAATTGGCTTCTGCAATGCATCTGTGGGCAGTATTAAATTTCCTTCAGAAGAATGGTAGTGAGGTGAGGGGCAGTGCATAAATAATGTTTTAACCACAAAAAATCATTCCAATGTGTGTGTGACCAAATAAGCTTTGCACTTGTGGAGCTCATTGAGAGGGTGCGAGATGACAGACACATCTGGTTTCAATTTGTTGTAATAGTTTCCATCAGCAACAAATGACAACAGCCCATTCAAGTTCTGAGAGACAAAGTGGTTTAATGCTCTCTTTACTTGAGGTGTGCCCTTAGTACTGGACACTGGGTGCAGTAAACCTAAAATTTTCCAACTACAATGCAGACCACTGTCCTCCACTCCTGCAACACCATGTGTAAGAACTGCAAATGTCCTTCCCTTTTGATGCCTCTTGTAATGGTTGCCTGGTCGTAGATATTGCTATAATCACACTATTTCACTCCCATTTACGGAGCTTGTTAGCACTTGATGTTAGGTTGGCGCCATTAAAATGCATTGTGGTAATAATTGCTGCTTGCTGGATTGCTGCTGTGTCTCAATGCTAATGCTGGCTCTAAATCTGGTTGTATAGGGGTAAAAAGATGAGGTCCCATGTTTTGATGTGCTTTTGATGATAAATAATGAGCAAAACCAACAAATATTTAAACTTCAATTATTTACTACTCTAGTGTCCGTCTTAATTCCACTGTGCACCATAGACAATGACACCACAAAGTAGTACTTGTTTCACATGTTCTTTGCATTGTTTATCCACCTCAAACAATAACACACAAACACACTTTACCAAAGTGACACTCCGAGTGCACTCCGGACCCTTCTTGCTGCTTGTATTTATAACCTTGTCAAAGAACTACTAAAAAAGAGATATAGTTTATAAGTCACATGTACATCTGTTACCATAATTTATGCAGAAAAGTTATTGATTTATATCAAGTGACATAATTGAAGAGGTTATTAAAATGGCAGACAGAGTTTTTGACTTGGAAGGAGAGGGAAAGACAAAAGGATAAGGGTTTTAAGGGAGAGGGTAAGGAGTCATTCCAATTCCGGGAGCAGAAAGACTTCCCTTAGGGGGAAGAAAGGACAGGTGTACACTCGCACACACACACACACACACACACACACACACACATCCATCCGCACATACACAGACACAAGCAGACATTTGTATAGGCAAAGAGTTCAGGCAGAGATGTCAGTCGGAAGTACAGAGGCAAAGAAGTTGTTGAAAGACAGGTGAGGTATAAGATGCGGCAACTTGAAATTAGCGGAGGTTGAGGCCAGGCGGATATCGAGAAGAGAGGATATACTGAAGGGTGAGTTCGCATCTCCGGAGTTCAGATAGGTTGGTGTTGGTGGGAAGTATCCAGATAAAACGGATGGTGTAACACTGTGCAAAGATGTTCTGGCCGTGCATCAAGGCATGTTTAGCCACAGGGTGATCCTCATTACCAACAAACACTGTCTGCCTGTGTCCATTCATGCGAATGGACAGTTTGTTGCTGGTCATTCCCACATAGAAAGCGTCACAGTGTAGGCAGGTCAGTTGGTAAATCACGTGGGTGCTTTCACACTTGGCTCTGCCTTTGATCATGTACACCTTCCGGGTTACAGGACTGGAGTAGGTGGTGGTGGTGGGAGGGTGCATAGGACAGGTTTTACACCAGGGGCGGTTACAAGGGTAGGAGCCAGAGGGTAGGGAAGGTGGTTTGGGGATTTCATAGGGATGAACCAAGAGGTTACGAAGGTTAGGTGGATGGCGGAAAGACACTCTTGGTGGAGTGGGGAGGATTTCATGAAGGATGGATCTCATTTCGGGGCAGGATTTTAGGAAGTCGTATCCCTGCTGGAGAGCCACATTCAGAGTCTGATCCAGTCCCGGGAAGTATCCTGTCACAAGTGGGGCACTTTTAGGGTTCTTCTGTGAGAGGTTCTGGGTTTGAGGGGATGAGGAAGTGGCTCTGGTTATTTGCTCCTGTACCAGGTTGGGAGGGTAGTTGCGGGATGCGAAAGCTGTTTTCAGGTTGTTGGTGTAATGGTTCAGGGATTCAGGACTGGAGCAGATTTGTTTGCCACGAAGGCCTAGGCTGTAGGGACCGTTTGATATAGAATGGGTGGCAGCTGTCATAATGGAGGTACTGTTGCTTGCTGGTGGGTTTGATGTGGACGGATGTGTGAAGCTGGCCATTGGACAGATGGAGGTCAATGTCAAGGAAAGTGGCATGGGATTTGGAGTAGGACCAGGTGAATCTGATGGAACCAAAGGAGTTGAGGATGGAGAGGAAATTCAGGAGTTGTTCTTCACTGTGAGTCCAGATCATGAAGATGTCGTCAGTAAATCTGTACCAAACTTTAGGTTGGCAGGCTTGGGTAACCAAGACAGCTTCCTCTAAGTGGCCCATAAATAGGTTGGCATACAAGGGGGCCATCCTGGTACCCATGGCTGTTCCCTTTAATTGTTGGTATGTCTGGCCTTCACCTGGCTCCATCAAACTCCTGACCCCTCCTTATCCTCTCCCTTCAAACCCACATCTTTTCATCTTTCCTTTTCCTTCCCTCTCTCCTGACGAAGCAGCCGCCGGTTGCGAAAGCTCGAAATTCTGTGTGTGTGTTTGTGTGTTTTGTTCATGTGCCTGTCTGCCGGCGCTTTCCCGCTTGGTAAGTCTTGGAATCTTTGTTTTTAATATATATATATATATATGTGTGTGTGTTTGTGTGTTTTGTTCATGTGCCTGTCTGCCGGCGCTTTCCCGCTTGGTAAGTCTTGGAATCTTTGTTTTAATATATATATATATATATATATATTAAAAACAAAGATTCCAAGACTTACCAAGCGGGAAAGCGCCGGCAGACAGGCACATGAACAAAACACACAAACACACACACAGAATTACGAGCTTTCGCAACTGGCAGTTGCTTCGTCAGGAAAGAGGGAAGGAGAGGGAAAAATGAAAGGATGTGGGTTTTAAGGGAGAGGGTAAGGAGTCATTCCAATTCCGGGAGCGGAAAGACTTCCCTTAGGGGAAAAAAAGGACAGGTGTACACTCGCACACACAAACACACATATCCATCCGCACATACACAGACACAAGCAGACATATTTAAAGGCAAAAATATATATATATATATATATATATATATATATATATATATATATATATATATATATATATATATATATATTGAACCATTCTCTGTCAATTTATTGGGAAAGCAGCTGTTAGAGCTTGATCAAATACAGTATTTAAATACATTCAACTCGCTGGAATTGATGTCTTTCACAGTATATACATTTTCTAATGAATCTTTTGTAAGACTGCATTGAAAGTTTCTGTTGTTTGGTGATTTATTCGTATGTTTTGTATGATACAATTTAGTATGGCTAGTTGTGCATCATGGTCAGAGAGATCGTTCACTATTGGATAACATTTATGTCACTGATTAGATGTTTACCTACGAAAATGTTTTATGTTATTATATTGCTTTTCTGTGTAATTCTGGTGGAAAGTTAACATTACAATGCACGTTCTTAGTGGTAAGCAATATTCTCAAATCATTCTGTTTATCTGCATGACCAGAAAAGTAATATTACTGTAATACACAAAGAGCGTCATTACAACACTGTATGAGCCTGAGTTATTTTAATTTTGATGCCAGTCTCATCATCTTGTATTTATGTTGGAATAACACGTGTCTGTTTTCATTTTGGAACATGTAGTAGCGCTAATGGAATTTTAAGAGTAAAGCTTCTGTTGCTTAGATGTCTTTCTTGTTAAGTCTCCCTCTGCAGTTTCTTGAGCACTCCTGTGACATTCAAATGCTGCCCAAGCAAACATGAGACATGCACAGCAACTCTTCTCTGAATTTTTCTGTCTCTACAGTTAATTAACTTAGGGAAAGTTCCCGCAACAAGAAGCAATAGTCAAGTGATGGTTGAATGATGGATTTATACATGACATCTTATTCTTCCCTCTCCCATGTTCACATACATTATCATTGAAATAACAATACCTGTTTCATGGTCTCTGCTGTAAAATTTAGAGAGAAAAACCTGTAGAAGGCTATAGAACTCAGCAAGATGTGGCTGGCTGACAGTTAAGAAGAATCTGGAGGCTGGCAGTTAAGAAGAATCTGGATTTTACAGGATAAATGTATATCAACTACTCCAGTTACCTCAGGAATACATGTAAATCAACTCAAGTTCCTGCTACTTTAATTCCAGATTGTACATAAATTTGTTGAGGTGTGGCAACACATATGCCCATTTCAATCCACCTTTTCCTGGGTGAAAAACCTGTTGTGATTTAGGGTTAGCTGCTTCGATCCATGGCTCTCAAGATGCAATGTGAGTAAAGTGCAAGTCAGATTTTGCACAACTGATGGTTTCGAAAATGGTGCTAGTTGGCACAGAGAAGGTCATTGTACCTCATTATGTTTATATTCAGACTATATTCCAAGACTGATGTTCACCTTTACTGTTTCCTCCTGTGGTAGTTTTGATGCTGTATATGTAGGATATATTAACTGCAGAGCTTACAAACTTATTTCGGAGTTAATTATATGTATGCGACTAACATTATTTAAAGGTAAGACTAGTTGACAGATCTTTTGTACGTTCCATGTAGACACACTACAAATGAGAGTAACTCTACTTGGTATCTCCTGGATGTTTGTATTTATTTACTTAGTCCTTCAAATCCTATATGTATAGAATATATACAAGGAAACTGGACATGGTTAGGTATTTACAAGATAAAATACAGTTTATATTGTAATCCTAAGGACTAGATATTGAAGTAAAAGCTTAGAAAGAGTCTGTGTGGTTTAAAGCACTCCCTCAAATTATGAATGTTACATTTGACAAAGTAATAGCTGACTTAGGATCTGTGAGCAGTGATTATGAGGATTGCTTGTATTTAAGTCTGAAAAGAGCAATAAAACGTACTTATTTACATTGATGATCTGCTGGTAGCTTCAACTTTCCTAAGTGGAATAGATGACTTACAGATGTTACTAAGTGATAACTTCAAAATTAAGGATTAAGGTCAGATTAGGAACTATCTGGGAATGAATTTTTTTCAAGATTTAGTGAAGGGTATTGTTACTATTGTGAAGTTTCCTGTTGTGATAAAGTAATAAAAGTGTTTGATATATATTAATGTAATTCTGTTTCAATTCCCATGTAGTAAAGTGTGTTGAAAAAGAGAATAACATGAAAAAGAAGACATTGAGAACTGATGTAAAAAAGTTAATGGGATCATTGATGTATGTCACATTATGTTCCATACCAGATATTCATGTAGGAATAAGTATTGTGACCAGGTACCAAACATAAGATAGTCTTTGTTTATAGAATGTTTTAAATTTGTGTTGCATTAAATTATGTGAACCATAAAATGAGGTTAATTAGTGCTAAAGATGAAAATTGCACTGATACCATAATTGGCTATGTTCACTCTGACTGGGCTGGTCACAGAGGACATAGAAGTCCACAAGTGGTTATCTTTGCAAAGTTTTGGGTTGTAGTGTTTCTTGGGCATCTAAAAAACACCCGATAGTGTCTCTGTCATCAACAGAATCAGAATTTTTAGCCTTAAGTATGGCGAATAGTGAAGGCAGTCAGCACAGTGCTATGTAACATAGTGTTTCTGGCAGTCAATGAGCTGTTGTACCGCATGAAGATAATATGCCCATAACAAGCTTTCCCAAGAACCCACAGCTCCATCAAACTGAAGCATATATATGTCAAAATTTTGCTTGTGAGGGGGGAAGCTTTTGTGAAGAAGTTGTGTGAATGTATATTAGCACAAATGAGCAACAAGCTGATTTCTGACACAGCCAGTATCTGTAGGTGATAAAAATTTTTATAACTTTACAGCCATGCTAGGACTTACCCAAATCTTATAATTTTTGTAACACCAATAATTAACGTTGAGGGAGGACATTAGCCTTACAATGTAAGTATTCTTTTAAAAAACTCGGTACGGGCACACTCATTAGTGAGCTTGATTTACTGCATCTGATTACGAAAGACCTAGACCTACTTTGTGACAGTACACTAAAAGTACTGGATACCCAGCATACTCATTTCTGAAACAGTTCAGTCAGTTTGTCCTCTGCATATCATCTTAGAAGGCCTAAGATCAGAGCACATTCCTCCGTTTTTGTCCCAACGAATCAAACTACATTTCTTGTGTTTTCGGATTCCTTCCATGTTCACAATCCATTACCGTTTTAACTCTTCTCTGGTACTGCATGTAAATAAACATCACTCTGTGTGCGATTGTTTAAAAGTGCGGTAAGAAACGTAAAACTAAAAGCAAGTTATTTATTGAGTGGGTAACACGTTCTGTCGCTCATGACGTTTGATACAAGTACATAGATTTATTGGGGATGGTTGCTACAGTTGTCATTACACTGTTCTCCTATCACCAGTGAAAACATTGTTTGCCTTGTTTGTTTTTGAGGATGTTGTTATGAAACCAGAGTTCAAGATTAGGTTGGATGAATTGACCTATTTTGCTCCTTTCCCTCTTTTAGTGGAGACAATAATGTCATAGTCTGAGGTCGTGGCTATGTCAGGAGGTTGCTTGGGTTGATATTCCAGATCCAAACAATGGAGTTAATGATATTATCTGTAATTATATTTATTTGTAGTGTCACTTGTGTATGTGATTGGCTTGTATGTGGAATAAGTCACAACTTACTGTCAGTACTGCTGCATATATAACTGTAATATTAAGATGCTATGAGTCTGATGAGTAGCGTATAGAAACAATACGATATTCAGCAATATTTTTTCTTTGCCACAGACAGATGATAGGAATATTTAATAGTGTGTAGAACTTGAATATCACAATTTGTTTATTGTACTGGGGAAAGTATAGATCTTTCCATACTGTAAAGTGGTGTTTGGCAGAACGTCCTTAAATCAGCCTTTAGCAAGGATGTTTATTTCTTATGTCCTCGGTACAATTTGGCAAGAGAGATGTTAGCATCTTGCCCCAGAATATTGTGCTGTAGCATATTCGATGAAACGGGTTGACATCAAATGGGAAATCACTGTGTTAAGGCAGTTTGTCTGGAGAACATTAAGTTACTGGATGTTATTAGTGGAATATTATTTTAGTGTAACGTACATAGGAACCTTTACCTCTTAAGTTAGTTTAGGAGGTAACAGAATTTTTTCATTTCAGATTTTTACAATCTGTGTCAAAATCTAAATTACTCTGCCACCAACCCACCCCAAATCTGTGTCTGTCAGCTCAAATGGAGCCACTTGTGGTATGTATGGAGAATGAAGGTACAGTGTCCTATTTTTGCTTTGGGAGTGTGTGTTGTGCAGTGAAATGGTGAATTTGTATTTGTCTGCTTCCATTCTCCATCTGTTAGTTACTGTATTGTCTTTCTGTAGTATATTAATGCAGTATTGGTTGTACTGTTGAACCTCAGTGTAGCGAATCCGAGTGTGACTATGGTTAAAGCAGAATATTAGTGTTTTTCATATAGAGATCAATGTACATTGTGGACCTGGTGCACTAATTCACAATCTATGTTCACTTTGTGGATAAAATGGAAAACCAAGGCATTGATATTGCAGATAGTTCATTCATAGATTCTGTCCAGTGATGGAAAACTGCATCCCTGCTTCTCAGTTCATCCCGGTATTTCACCATGAGTTGTTCGTGTTGTGTATGAAGCAGGAGCTTTGAAAAGTTTTCTCCAATCCATGTGATGCATAAAAATAATTAATTCTGCTATATCCCAGGGCTCAGTTATGCCAGGTATGTCAGGTTTAAGCTTTCACCTTGAGCTTAAATCGAACTTTCTGTGCCCAAGTTTTTACTACAAAATTTCTCTTTCCATTGCTGCACTGAAAAAACTTACTTTGACAGTTAACATTTTAAGCCATACGTCCAGGATGTACTGCTGAGGGCTTGGTGGAAGTCAGGTATGATTTGTGTAAAAGAGTGGTTTATTAAGCTTATTTCTGATGCTTTGTTTCATGTTCACCTGATTGGCAGTGCTAATTATATTATGTGGCAATATAAAGTTATTTTCATTATGAGCTAGGCTAACCATTAATAAAACACTGAAATTGAGAAATAAGAAAAGCTTTGTTATTATGGTTAAGTTTATTGCCATGGCTACAGTAAGTGATATGTATACTCAGATAAGAAAACCTGTTTCTACTCATGGAGGTAATTCTTTAGTGTTTGTGTATTGTTCAGTCACTTGTCAAACAGCTCTTAGCTGTGGAGTATACAGTCAGTTCCAAAACACGTGCTATATTGTCCCACTGTTACATTGCCAGTTGCTACCTCCAGGTATTCTGGTACTTCACAAAAGTACTGTACTGTGACGAAGGCATTGTTCACTGGATTCTACTTGCACTGGATTCTGGGAAGTTGGCAACTCCTATTGGTCTACTTCAGCTGTGTAACAAAAATATTACATTAAGAGAAATATCAAATGCTGGTTAGGGTGTTTTGATAAAAAGGCAGGAAGCATTCAACACTAGCTTCTCTTGTCAAAGACACAGGTTTTAGCTCTAGCTCCTGATAATTTACTTTCATCTGTGGTATGCAAAAATGAAGATTGGTTGAACGAATGTAACAGAACTATCTTTGTGATTAGTCTGTTGGGGTATATTGAGAAAATTGTAGCTTTGTGTAGTACCAGTGACATGTGCATAAGGGTTTACATTTTTATAATCTTGTGGTAGGTTTGATGTTGGATATTACAGTAAGTGGGACCATCTTTCAGAAGAGAATTTGTAATTGGTGCATTTGCCATGTGTGAAGGGCACCAAAAACTATTGAATTTGGCTGTACAGAGCTACTTATGTGTTTGATTTAATGCTTCTGTAATGTGGGTATACATTTGTTGTTTAGGTGTAAAAATTCTTTCTTGTGTTTCTCAATGTGTTAGTGTTCAAAACTGAGCATACAATTGGGTATACAGATTACCCGATAATTATGATGTATGGTACACCCATGTTTAAATGAATTTAAAATGGTTTTTATTCACTTTTGTTGGCATTTTTGATGTACCAGGCATCAGCTAGGGTGCCTTTTGGGTCATGTGATGTAGGTCAGTTCTCTCAGCCCCTCATCTTCCCTTAGGTTCTAAAGAGGGAAGACTTTGGGGTAGCCTCACTTGACTGTGGTTCTAAGCTCACAACACTGGCGCAGTATTATTTCTGCTACAGGTGCTGTTCAGGTAACATTGGATGAAGTTATGACACTCGAACCCACACTTGTCCTTCAGAGTATTCATGTGGCAATACTGTGCCTAATTTTTGCTGTTTCTGGCATAATTTTGCAATTTTCGTGCTACACAGTTACCAGTGTTTGGTTGTGTCATGATTGCGTGGAAGTGTCTGCAAAGAGAGCAGTGATTTGCATTGATTAGTATTGCCATTTTGTTTGAGAGGTAGTCACATATGAGGATATGAATTCTTTCACAGGCTTAAAGAGAATGGCAGAAGGGGTGAAATAGTATTGAAACAACAGACTGAGTCACCCAAAGCATATGGTGTTCCACTATAAATTGTACTGAGAAGCTTTGCAGAAGTACAGGCAATGGAATGCTGTGGTCATTAGGTGGTTTCTGTCTTCGGAAAGATACTAATGAAGAATTGTCACTTATTTGGACGATTTCCAGCAGTACATTGTTGATTGTGATGGTTGGAATTTTATGACTATTGCTTGCTTTCTGAGGTAAAAGGTGGCACATATTTCAGTACAGTAACACTGGTACAGAAAGTGCAAGGCTAGAAAGGCTGGTTTTGATGGAGAGATTCTGATGTTACAGTAGCTAGAGCTAGTTTTCAGAAAAGACAAAATGTGAAGGAAGATTTTCACTTCAGCTCAATCAAAAAGATGATGCCAGGAGACACATTTCACTGGATTCAGAAGGCAATGGCAGGATGAAAGCACTGCCTGGCAAAGAAAACTTCAGTGGGGTAATCTGAATATCGCTTTATGCTAATACTTGCATCCTGGAAATCCAGTTATCATGAAGGGAATAGTGATATATAGGAACATGGGTTTCGAAATTTGTGGTTCATAAGAGAATTGTTTTATTATGGATAAGACCAGTTATCATCAACAAAAACAGAAGAAACTTCCTAAAAGACAATTGAACAATAATAAATTGTACTAACCCATTAGCATTCAGTTTATTATTAATTGACATGTATTCTTAATTTCTGGAAAACAGTATCCTGGTGACTTAATTTATTAAAATATGAGGATATTTAATTGACTTAGGGCATAAAAGAAAAGAAATTGGGCCATTTTCATTTGAGAACGCTGGGTGCTTGGCAGTTTTCACCTTACACTGCTTTGTAGGAAAATGGGTAGTATAAGGAAATTGATGATAATAAACTGATAACATTTCACTATTATTGTTTATTTTACAATAACTGTTAGTGCTCTTAATCCTTGTGCTTATATCAGTAAACATCATTTTATGGAGTCATTCATTGTCTTTTATGTTTATTATGTAAATTGAAGGCGAGGGGAGAATGGGAGGGAAAGGAATATTGACATGTGCTGCATCAGGACTCTGCACAGCATCAATGGAGATGAGTGAGTGTGAGTGCTGGCCTAAGATTCGAAGTAGGGGAACCACAGCAGCACCCAGACACAATGTTTATCCTAGCTATCTTGGCACGCCTCTTCCTATCTCTTGCCAACTGTCTACAGTCTCTGTTCATTTCCTCCATGCTCACTACTTTCCGATTCCAGGAGGAGGTCGAACACTGGGTCTGGTGGATCTATTGTCCATTGAGGCAAATCAGTTACGACTGTGTGGTGTGTGTTCTTTTGAACATGTCTGAAGGAACAGACACTGTGGATTTGTGTAATTTTATACTTGTATTGGTTGGTGTGCCACATACTGAGCCTAGAGTGATGCTGTCTGCCCACTCTTAATTTAGTTGCATTCCTATTGTGGTCTGCACAATTGAGGGTGTTAACAAGGAATGATTCCACATATGTAATGGTTTGTTTGTGTCCAATTTTGTGTGACCCTCAGCGTAGATATTATTACAAATAATGGAATTGCTTGTGTAAACAAAAAATCAGCTGCTTTTGGCTAAAAGGAATTGTTAGATGCTGGTTAGCTTGAGTGAATGATTTTACATGTGATGGATACCACAAAATATGGGTATGGCAAAAAGGCATTTCATTCCAGCTGTTCCTCAAGGTCCCGTATCAAAGGTAATAGTTCTATCCATGCTTCTCTGTTGAAGTACTGCATATTCACGTCCAAGAACTAAGAACACAGCTACATGCTCAGAAATGATTACATCTATCTTATCAGCATAATGAATGGTGCAGGAACTGTCTGCACACAATCTGAAGTTGTATTTAGTTATATCCATGCATCAACCATGTATCTATTTTCTAACTACCTGTATCTGTCAAAGTGTTGAAATCCCATGGCATATGAGACAATGCTGTGAATTGCTATTATATTTATGTTGACTTTGCTATCTTTGTTTCCCTATCACAAATGTAAGTAGTTACTTGGTTGTATGTTAAAATATGTTCATTTCATCAATTTGGTTGTAATGATGCTTTCTAATGTAACACAAATAATTCAATTTCAGTGCAAGAGAGAGGAAAAAACATGTCCTGAATCCAGAGGTGCCAATTTTCGTGAGGTATGGTATACTCGTGTTTGATATAATTAAATCTCCTCTTGTCCACCTAATACTCATACTTGATACTGTGCTATTCTTCAAATGTAATTGTAGTGTGTCAACTGCCAAATAGAATTTTCTGTTGATAAACTGTCTCAAATTAATATCAGTGACTTTTATGTCTTTACAGTGCACTCAGCGAGACAGATGGACATCCAGTGGACCTTTATACCATGTCAAACTGGGCACCAGTTTTCCATGGGTAGAGTATAATTGTGTTCAACTCATCATTGATAGTTGCTCATCAAACAGTATTCTTTCAGTAAAATAACTGAACCATAAAGTGACATTTCAAGTTAGGCACTGATAATTCAGATATGTGGGACTCAGAATGAGGAGTAAATGTGAAAGACCACTTTAACAAGCAACCTATATTTCAGAAGTGGACAGGAGATACAAAAGGAGGCAGTTGTGATAGGCTAGTCAGTGACTGGCAGATGTGATTATACTGCTGATGTTGCTGGGCCCATTTGATACATGACCATTATTTGTGGTGTGTGTGAGCATGTACAACTGAGAGCTTGGAACCCGGGAAACAGAGGGGCAGTTTTATCATTCTGCTGCACTATTGTAAACCTGTACTCAGGGTGGTGGGACTGTCAACTCAGCACTGGTCACTGCCAGTACCTATATTAGCCTTAATTGATATATGGCTGTTCAACTGGATGAGTAGTTCCTGTTTCTCCTTTGTAGCTTCATACCTCCAATTCTGTTCCATCACAGAGTCAGTGTTTGAGACTGATGTGTCTGGGATACAAGTGGGATTCATAAATTTAGTATGCATTACCTCTATGCACTTAATTAATAATTTCTTACCTACACTGCATGGTGATGTTGAGTTAATGTATCATGTACAATGTTTCTCGTGTCCTATGAAAAGCCTATAATCATCATCAACATGAATGAGTTAATGTATGGGAGTAATTAGAATTCAGTAAATTGCTCTGTCTTCCAGTAATATTTTTTAAGACTACAACTAATGAGAGGTTGCTAGTTTTATCAAAAAATCGTGAGATAAAACATGTACTAAAAAGTGTCTGATTATTCTTAAAATGGGTTGTGCTGACGATTGTGCAGTATGTGAGGATACACAGAGTGGCCAAAATATATCCTCCAAATTCAAATGGCACGGAATAAGCACACAAACATATTAGTGCTATCTTTTCCACATCTTACCCATATCAAAAATTACAGTCTGTAATTTGCTTCAGCCAAATCCTGTCACCCAGGATGATTGAATTATATTAAAAGTGAAAGATAAGGTATAGTTATTGGTAGTTACTGATTAGATGGCAGTTGAACTAACAAGTGTAATGTTGCAGGTAAAATGTGGCATCTGTCAGTGTAAAAAGGATTTTGGATTCTCCAGCCACACTGAAGCAGAGAGGATGTGGCTGAACCTCTGTCATGAGGGATTTTTGCCATCTTCTGTAGTGCGCATGTGAAAGGGGAGTACTGACAAAGGATGTTAATCCTGAACACGGTAAGAGTTAAATCAATATAACCTTGATTTTTGTGCACGATTAGTTTTCATTCTTCTTTCAAATAATGATACTTGACACGTCATGACTAAATGTTGTTCAGAATTACAGTTACATGAATATGTAAACAAAAGAAGTGATTCTCTGTATGTTACATAATGGTTAGCTTCCAGGTACTGTTACAAATTGGATTAAAGATTTTCTTTGAAAACAGCCACATTTTGTTTCATCCGTATTGCAATGGCAGATCACTGTGTAGGAAGCATGTTGTGTTTATGGATTCTGTTGGTCAATTTTAGCATGGTTGCTTCAGCATGACAACAGTTTTCCCTTTGGTTAAAATCATAAGTATGTGTTTAGTAATGCAGCACACTTAGTTTTTACATAAAAATTGGTTTCCTTAAAGTGCAATGATCATACTGTTTAGTGTTCAGTAAAATTGCACTTAGGTGGTTGGTGGCTTTAGCATTGTGTACTGATGACGGTGACAACTCTCTTGACAAACAGTGAGAACTGAATCTGATGGATCAGGAGTCAGTGGTCAGTAGCCAACTTGAATGCTCATACCTATATTTAATAGTTTGTGAATAAAGTAAGCTGGTTTTTGTTCCAGTAGATTAGAATTTGACTAAGTTGTCAGAATTTGAGGCAAAATCAGAAATAGAAGTGGCAGTACATTATTGTAATGATGAACATCTCTCTCCATCTGCGCTACATGTCAAGCTATTAGAACTCACAAATTTTCTTGTTGACTTGTTGGCTCTCGGTAACTCAACCAAAGTGTTACATTCAAACATAACATAGGCCTCGGCCTATGCTACTGGTCACTCTGTCAGCACTTTCTTCTGAACAAAGTACATGAAACATTAACTAAATCTGCAATTCCTAATAACTAGATGAGCAAAAATTACTCTAGTGCTCTGCATATCAAAAAGAAATGTACCATTCTCATTGGCACCTGTTTGGCTGTGACCAACATTCACAATTTGCCAACATCTGCGTACAGTGCGGGAGCTGCTGACACTGAAAGTGCGCTTTAGCCTTAATGTTTAGTTCCTTAAATCTGTGTCATTAAGTATATTTAAGAAGTCATATTTTAGTATATCTTAAAGCTATCTTTTTAACTTCACTTATGTTTGTATGAGTGTATTTGCAGAACTTCCACAGGCCACAATACCATAAAATAGTTGTGAATTAAGTAGTCCATGGCGCTGTTAGTAGCATCCAGGTGTATGCTGTAGTGACATTTTGTCATCAGAAATGTTGTTGATTTCAATTCATGGCAGATGTTATTTATTGTTGTCCCATATCGAGTACATATCCATAACAACACCCTGGAATTCTTTTAGTTCAAAACAATTTTTCAAATCGTTTTGGTAGCATGTATTTGCTTACATGTGGATTTGTTAATATTTTATAAAAGATAAATATTATTGAAGTGACTGTTTCCACTTTCATATTTTGAGAATGTTATGTTTGCAAGTCGACTGTTAAACTGTAATTACAAGAAATGAAGCATTTCCACCTACTTTGAGGCACATCATTTCCATGTAAAAAAGAAAGGTAGTAGGTCAGGTACTCCCACACATCCTTGGAAAATTACTGAAGAAAGATTAAACTGATTCTTGTGTTACTACGTTGATTGTGCTAATATACACAAGCAGAATGTTGCTTAGATAGAATTGGTGAACATTTTGATTGTCCATCATTAATTTCCAGATGTCAATTTGATGTACTGATTCACTCCATGACTTGGAGATTCGCTCTTCCTTTTCGTCCTACATAACCAGATGTGTAAGACGAGGAACGAAACAAATTCAGATTTACTATGGAAAGGATATATTGCTATTAACTATAAAGATGACATTCTGATTCCCAGGCAGGCATGATGAAAAGACTATTATATATAAGCATTCAGTGAAAGCATTCATCTGAAAAGAGAAATGTACACTCATTCACCAAAGCAGATGTGTGTACACATGATTGCTACCTCTGAATTTTTTTGCAGTAGACTCTCTCATTCTAGCTGTTTGTGAAAGGATATTTTCTGCTAATAGCTTACTATTCCAAAAATGAAATGGAGCAAAGAGGCATTAAGTGTCCTAAATCAGGCATATAGTGAGGAAATGTGTATGCATGACTCACTGTATCCTAATAAGGTAGTAGAAGATCATTTCTTTCCTAGTAGTATGTGTGTAATGTTACAGGGTAACATTTAATTTGTATCATAATACCTTATCTTATGAAAGCTCACATTTGATTCTATTGCATCTCATCCTTTATTTCAGCATGCCAGAAAAAAGAAACTGGTAGTGAAAGGGAGAAAGGCCTTGCAGTTTCGCCTAGTGTGACGGATGACTGAGAAACTGAGTAGCGCACACACATACATAGTCCAAACGTGGAAGAATAGCACAAGTACACCTATAAGTACTGGTTCTTTAAAGTGTTGCAATCTGCAGTGCATATATCCACAACAACTTTTGAAATAGTGTGCTGTGCTATTTTGTGGCTAAAAGCCAGACAATTATAATTGCCCAGTCGCCAGTAAGCATAATGTTAAATCCAGCGTGCAACGTAACAGGGCATTTACCGGTATTTTATTTGTCATTTAGGCTGGTATAATCACAAAATGTATAACCATATGATTTATTCTTATTTTCGAGAATGTGAGACAGCCTTCCTCATGACTGTCACACTTGCTAATTCCATCTTCTATTATAGACAGCAACTTCTCGAAACAGACCATGCCCACCTCATTAAGCTCCGAAATTCACATGGATCATTAACCCTCAGTTCTTTCCTAAGCAGCGAATATAATCTCCTGCCTTTATCCTTTCTTTTCAGCCAGGATTGAACTCAATGACATCCTGCTTTTTATTTTTGTCATTGTTCTGCCCTAATCCGAAGATTTACTGTCACTACCAGGGCAATAGCAGATGGGTACTCCATGTGCAAAATGTTGTATAAATACATATACCTATGCGACTGAGTGTCGTAATATAAAACTAACTATTGAGTCTTCAATTCAGAACAGTAGTAACCTACATGAGAGAATAACTGTTACTTAATAAATAATGATATCCATTTTCTTATGAATAATTCAAATGGATGACACTTCTGTTCGCATTTCGTGCATTACCACTATTTACTGAGCATGCACACTAGGATGTTGTAATAGGTCTACATGAACTGCCCAGCAGTTACAGATAAACATGCTTGGGATGCTGGTGCACAGGTCTATTGTTTAGGCACATTGTGGAATAGGGACTTCAGTGTGTGTTTTTTCTGAAGTTTTTGGCTGAAAGATGATACATCAGTCTTTCCATCATGTCTATATGGATCTCAGTGGTTAGTCTTCACAGTGAGTACCAATGTATCCTTTCCATAATAATGTTTATATTCTAACCTAGAATTTCCATTGTTTAAATAAATTAAACATTTGTACAGATACTTGTAAAAGAGCTGTTGACTTTCCTTTCCACACATCTTCATTTCCTATGGATAATTTTATACCAGCCCCTTTCCCCAGTACACAGTCAAGGAGAATATCTAGTAGTATATGTTGTGGCACACACAATGACCGCTGAATAGTCCAAGAAATATGCCACAAATGTCTCTTTACCTAGTGCCTTAGTTACAAAAACTAAACAGACAGCTGTTGTTATTCTGGTAGAACTAAAATTTCTAAAGCCATGCTCGGCATATTTCTCCTATAAAATTAACTATTGGCTTTAATTACATTCTGTTGTTGTAGATAATGTTGATGCAATATTTACTGGTCTGTAATTTCCTGTATCTTCCTGACTGCCGTCTGCAGTGGCTCTATTTAAGACGTGTAACTCTGCTGTAAAGTGGTAAATTGACATTTACATGATCTGTGTCTCTGTAATTTCACTGCCCCTTGTAGGGCTGTTTCAGTATCACAGTTGTCTTCCAATGAGTTCATGTTTCGATCACCTACTGCCGTTACACAAGACAATTCAGACAGTCCTCTGTGAAAGCAGTTCTGGCTCCTTCAAAAACCCTAGTCCTGATGTCCAAACAGTTTTCTTTTTCAGCATTGTCAGTATTGCTGCTAATTCAAATTACATTTTTCACTTGTCCACTGATCATGGAATGAATTTCCTCCTTTCATGTACTGCAGCTCCTCCACAATTCTATTCACGTCTACAGAAGTCAGCCACCTTTTTATAGTTTTGTTTGTTAGAAAATAATATTCGTGTACTATAACAGTGAAATTTGTTAGTTCTGCTGCTACTGCTGCTTCTGCTTAATCTATCTCACTCCATGTGTACTGTAGCGTAAAACGTCAACAGTAGAACATTTGTATTTCTATGTATATTTTTGTGACCCCCACCCCTCCTTGGGCTGGTGCAGAAAACCTAGTTATCCAGATTTTTGTGTTTCTTGGTTCTTTCTCTTCCTCCCCAATTTCCTGCCATGTGCTCTGTGAATGATAATGCTTTTTCTGGTGCGATCAGTGATGCCTTCTTCTGAAGGGCTGATGATGTTTCTCCTTCATTTTCCTAAGTCAGTGATGATTGTCATTGGGATATTGATTAATGTTTCTTTCATTGTTGACAGTGGGATTGATTTGTGTCTCTTTTCTTAGATAGCTTATACTATCTGGCATTCGTTTGCACAGTATGGCTTTTTAAAATCATTCCTGTGCAGGTCATGTTCCATGAACTGTTCCTTTTCTGAGTTTGTAGCTCCAGGAAAAGATATAGCTATGTATATTCTTGAACTTTCTGTTTGTACTGTTAGTCTTTATTAACACGCTTAGACCATTCCTCTGTGGTATGCTTACAAGAAAAAACACTTGTTGCATGTGGAATTCTTTCTCAAGTTCCTTTTGGAACCCTGTTTACATCGTTGTTTGGATTTTTATAGATAAATTTCGCTCTGCCATCATCATTGAATCCGTTTCATCCCTGTCTCACATGTTTTAGTGCTTCCTGTAGAGGGACATGAAGCTTGTTAATGCCAGTTGCTTTGTATTTGATTTTACTGTAGCCATAGCACTTGCAGAGATTCTTACATAGATATCTGAAAATATTTAATTTGGTCCCTTATTATTCATATTTGGTGACGCATTTTGCTGATACATGGTATTTTCTTCTATCTTCAAAACACACATTTTCTTGGTTTTGTGTTTATCATGGTTCATAGGCCTACTGGGGAACTCACCATGTAAAATATAGAGTAACACATCATTCTTGGTACCTCTATGGTGATGTGGAAATCCAAGTGGTGTAAATAAGGTAAGTAAATTGTGTACCTGTTTCTCTTCATCTTCATTGTTCATGTCTTTATCCTATTATGTGTAACTAACAAGCCGCAACTGAAATAAATAGCTAATTTTCATTATTAACTGGACTGAGTATTTTCATGTGACAGTGGCTTCACTGCTGTTGAAAACTGTCAGTATACATTGAAGTCCCATAAAGTGTATTGTGAACACTGTAATACATCGTTCGTCGTCATTGAAAGTCTATACACTGCACTGCAACGTTGTTCTATAAATTGATCTCATCTTTTAGTCAGATGATGCTATAAATTGTCCTCAACTAGATTCAGTACCACCTCACTAGCTGTTACATTCATAAAACTTTCACCATTCTCCAGGAACATTCATAAAGTTAATGAGATTTCAGCCTGTGTAAATGGTTTTTCATCTGCCTAAGTGAATACTTGCATAACAAGAAGGAATATGTATTTAAAGTATTGCATGGATGCTGCCGGTGGCTTTCTAGACATGATGGATCACCTGTTGGTGCTTCCATTCTGCCACCTGCAATAATAAAGTGAAACAGTTGAAGTAATCTCTTTGAGAGTTTGTGTAAAGTGATCAGTATATTATGGTTATCTTGTTCTGTAGAACCTTCAGACGTGGTGCTACCAGCCTCGGCCAGTTTAGAGCCACTCCTGGAAGTCACCGACTGCTGAACTTGTGAAGGGCTATTAATTGAACCAAATGCCTGGATTCACGTTAAATGTGCTCTTGTAGCAGTAATGACAGCGATCATTAGTCACTAGCATCAATAATCGTTAAGATTAGCAGTATGTTGAGTTCACCCAAATCAGCTCTGTTCATTGAAATGTCAGTGCCAAAGTAACTTGGTTATCAGAAACTACATGCCACCCCAGGGGGTCCACAACTCTTTTGTGGATGCGTGCATAGCAAGCATGGGTCCCCGAGCTAATGTGGCCCTCCTTCCTTTCCGGGCTGCATACCTTCTTTCTCCGCATCCTTCCCCATCCCCCATGTCTGCCCCCCTCCACCCCCATCCCCCCCCCCCCCCACATCCGTCTCTTTCCTGCCCTTTCTCCCCCTCTGGGAGTATGTTTTATGCCTATGTCCGGAGATGGACGCTCGAGAATGTAACGCATCCTTCGTTTTCTCTGCTTGCAAGTCTTAATCCTTCATTTGTCCTTCTGTTTTCCTTACCTCTTCTCTTTACCCCTTTCTCCGCTGCGGCATTTGAGACCTCTCTTCGGCCCTTTCTCTATTTTCCTCCCTGTGCGTGTCTGAAGGCTGACCCACGCATTGCCATGCATAGCCAGTGACAAGGTAACGCATTCCCCGCTCCGGGTAGACAGGCAGGACACGTACGTACCCCCTGATAACGGCCAGGCCCAGGGAGGGGTGATTACTTGAGCTGATACCTTCCGAAAGTGCCGATTGGTCCCTCCGTCCGTTTTTTGGGATGTGTGACCTGAGGCGTGAACAATCACATAAGGCGGGAGTGCCCTCAGAGAGGGCCCCCACAAGAAAGGAGCGCACCATCAGAGACGCCGGTAATCATGGGGGATACTTCTGCAATGGTTTCCTCATCTTCTACTATGTCGGCTCACAAGCGTAAGTTCAATGAATCTCAGCCACAGACAGTTCTTCCATCGTCGCCACAGTTCCTTGTTGTTTCTCGGTCTGACGAAGGTCACAACTTCTCCATGGTCAACCCTTTAATTGCTCACAAAGGTGTTAACGCAATTGCAGGTCCTGTAAAGTCGTGTTCCAGATTACGGAATGGCACCTTGTTGTTAGAAACAGGCACAAAAATTGCTGCATGCTTCACTGCTACACACCTTCCCTGGCCGGTTGGAAGCGCACCCCACTTTCAATTCCTCACTTGGAGTCGTTTATACACGTTTATACACACTCCCTCGACAAATTGTCTGATGAGGGAATTCAACACTACCTGTCTGACGAGGGCGTAACGGCTGTTCATAGTCATAAAAAGGGTTGACACGAACATCGTTCCAACCTGTACTGTCTTCTTGACATTTGACAGAGTTCAACTCCCATCGAACATAAAAGCGGGCTATAAGATAATTTCCGTTCGTCGCTATGTCCCAAACCCTACACGTTGCCATCGGTGTCAGCGGTTCAATCATACCAGCCAGTCCTGTTCCAACCCGGCTAAATGTGTCATGTGTGGCAAGGATGCCCATGAGGGTGCTTGTCCCCCTCCATCCCCTCGTTGCATCAACTGTATGGGTGACCACGCTGCTTCCTCTCAAGATTGCCCCACTTTTAAAGACGACGAAAAGCTCATTCAGGAAATCAGAGTGAAGGAAAAGGTGTTGACCTATGCTGCTCGAAAATTATTCGCCAGTCGAAAGCCCATTGTGCCTCAGGCAGGAAAATACACCACTGTCCTTGCCTCTCCTCGGCCAACAAATGAGGCGGCCACGCGGACTAGTGATCTCACCTTTAGTGACATGGTCGTCAGATCAGCCAGCGCAAAGATCACCTATTAAACCTCCCCACTTTTGCCTGCTCACTCTATGGCTCACCCTTCGTCGGCTTCTGCTATATCTTGAGCCCGAAAGTCAGACACCCGGAATTCCCAAAAAGTGGCTACTCCTGAAGATTTTTACGAACCCCAACTTCACAACATTCATCTGAACATCATGTTTCCAAGAAGGCTAATAAGTAACCCAGATCCTCTCCTTCTCCGCCACAGTGAGTCTCATCTACAGCACCACCTGGCGATAACCGCCCTCGGCAGTCTTTTGTGTCGCCAAGGTGCACTGATGGCGGCCGATCAACCAGCCGATCGCTTGTGGCAGGAGCTGCTCCTGAACAACCTATGGATCAGGATCTTCTGCATTTCGCTGAGTGCCGGTCCACGCTGTCGGTCGCAAGCTCTGAGCAGTCGTTGAGTTGACGGCAACCTTGGTCACATTCTTCCATTGGAATATCTGCGACATCCGAGCGAAACAGGATGAATTGACGATCCTCTTACGATCCTACTCGCTGGTCATCTTCTGTCTTAAGGACACAAAGCTGCGTCCCCATGACCACTTTGTTCTCCCCCATTTATTCTGTCCAATTTGATCTTACATCTGTTGAAGGCACTCCAGCACATGGACTCATGATTCTTCTCCATGATACTCTCCATTATCACCCAATCCCCTTAAACACTTGCTACCAAGCTGTCGCTGTCCGTCTTTCCCTTTCTGGATACACCTTCTCTCTTTGTACTGTATACATTCCATCGTCCACACCAATGGCACAAGCTGATCTCCTTCATCTTCTTGGTCAGCTTCCACCCCCTTATTTGCTGGCTGGGGACTTCAATGCCCACCATCCTCTTTGGGGATCCCCACACCCTTGTCAGAGTGGCTCACTATTGCTAGACGTCTTCCACCAAGCGGATCTAGTTGCCTCAACACTGGGGACCCTACATTTTTGTCTGCCTCCACAACAAACTTCTCTCATTTGGACCTTTCGGTCGGTACTGTTCTGCTAAATCTGTGCTTCGAATGGTTCGCCCTTGATGATACACACTCGAGTGACCACTTTCCATGTATCCTTAGACTGCAGCCTCAACTGCCATACATGCACCCCTGACGCTGGAAGTTTGCCCAAGCTGATTGGACCCTTTTCTCGTCTCTAGCGACATTCGATGACCGTCACTTTCCTAGCGTCGATGTTGAGGTCACACGTATTACAGACATTCTTCTTACAGCTGCAGAACTTTCAATACCACGCACCTCCGAATTGCCCCCCAGTTCCTTGATGGAACGAGGCATGCCGTGACGCAATACGTGAGCGGCGACGTCCCCTTCGCGTTTTCCGCCACCATCCTACAATGGCCAACTGTATCCGCTATAAGCAGTTCCGTGCGCGATGTTGTCGCGTCATCCGCGATAGCAAGAAGTCAAGGTGGGACTTCTTTACTAGCTCATTTAACACTTTCACTCCCTCCTAGGAAGTTCGAAGTAGGATTCAACGGTTATCAGATGCGCCTAATTTCTCCCCAGTCTCTGGGCCACTGTCGCGCATGATACGTTAGTGGACCCCATCGCAATTTTTAACTCATTGGGTCAACACTTTGCTGAGATTTCGAGCTCTTCAAATTAACCGCCAGCATTTCTCCCGAATAAACGTGCAGCGGAAGTGCCACCTCCTGCTTTCTCCTCTCAAAATCGCGAAAGCTACAATACAGTTTTCTCCATGCGGGAACTCCAACATGGACTCTCTTCTTCTCGCTCCGCCACCCCAGGACCGAATGGTATCCACATCCAAATGTTGCTGCATTTATCAACCCATAGTCTGCATTACCTCCTTAGCCTTTATAATCGAATTTGGATTGAAAGTACTTTTTCCAGACGATGGAGGGAAGCTACTGTCGTTCCTGTTCCGAAACCTGGAAAGGACAAACATCTCCCCTGTAGCTATCGCCCCATTTCTCTCATGAGTAATGTGTGTAAGGTTTTGGAGCGTATGGTGAATAGCCGTTTCGCTTGATGGCTGGAGTCCTGCAGTCTTTTAACACCTGCCCAATGCGGTTTCCGAAAGCATCGTTCTGCAGTTGACCATCTTGTTGCTCCCTCTCCATAATATCATGAAGAATTTTCTCCGGAAACGCCAAACAGTAACAATATTTTGGTCTGGAGAGAGCATACAATGCCTGTTGGAGGACAGGCATCCTCTGCACACTGTTGTCTTCAGGCTTTCGCGGTCGGTTGCCCCTTTTTCTTGGCAAATTTATGGCAGAGCCCACATTTAGAGTGGGGTGAACACTACTCTCTCCCGTACTTTCTCCCAAGAAAACGGGGTACCCCAGGGTTCCATACTAAGTGTTGTGCTGTTTGCCATTGCCATAAGTCCAATTATGGATTGTCTCCTTCCTGATGTCTCGGGCTCCCTCTTTGTGGACGATTTTGCAATCTACTACAGCTCTCAACAGACCAACCTTCCTGAACGATATCTTCAAGGCCGTCTAGATTGCCTCCACTCTTGGAGCGTCGAAACGGGCTTCCGTTTTTCCCTCAGTGAGACCGTTTGTGTTAATTTTTGGCATCGTACGGAGTTTCTTCCACCTTCCTTACATCTAGGACCTGTCACCTTTCTGTTTTCGAACATCGCTATATTCTTGCTTCTTCTGTTTGACAGAAATCTGTGCTGGTCCTCCCACATTTCCTATCTTTCGGATCCCTGTCTGAGATCCCTCAACACCCTCAGTGTCCTGAATGGTACCTCCTGGGGAGCAGACAGAGTGGTCCTTCTTCGCCTCTATTGCGCCTTAGTGCACTGGAAATTGGACTATGAAAGCATAGTTTACTCCTCTGCTTAGCCGTCTATTCTTTGGCGTCTCAACTCTATCCACCACTGTGGATAACGTTTAGTGTCTGGAGCTTCTTACACCAGCCCTGTGGAAAGCCTTTATGCTGAGACTGCTGAACCTCCGCTGTGCAATCGGCGGGCAGTCCTAATTAGTCGTTATGCTAGCCATCTGTCTTCCATGCCTGCTAATCCCGCCCATGACATTTTTTTCGACGCCTCCTTGGATTTAGGGTATGCAGGCCGCCCTCCCTCCCTACTACGACTGGGAGTCCACTTCCGGCAACTGCTCCATACTCTTTCCTTCTGCTTTCCTGAAACTTTCTTGACAACCTAGTATACAGCACCGCCTTGGCTCTGTCCCCAGACCTGCCTGCTCCGTGACCTTTCAGTTTCCCAAGGATGGAACCCCTACACTTGTTTATCGTCGAGCATTTCCTGCTCTGTGTGCACAAATGAAGGAAGCCACATTTATTTACACTGATTGCTCCAAAACACCGTTTGGTGCTGGGAGTGCCTATTGTTGGCAACACCCCAACTCGATTTCGACTTCCCAACCAGTGTTCGGTTCATACTGAGGAGCTTTACGCTGTTCTCCGGCTGTCCAATACATCTTTCGTCATCAGCAGATACAGTATGTTCTGTTATGATTCTCTCAGCTCTCTCCTCAGTCTCCAAGCTCTGTACCCTGTCCAGCCTCTGGTCCACCGGATACAGGACTGCCTGCACTTGCTTCACTTGGGGATGTTTCGGTGGCATTCCTCTGGATCCCAGGACACGTTGGTATCTGTGGAAATGAGGCGGCCGATATAGCGGCCAAGGCTGCAGTCTCTCTTCTTCGGCAAGCTATTCGATCAATTCCCTTCGCCGATCTATGGAGTGTTTTATGTCGTCGTGTTGTTCTTCTATGGCACGCACATTGGTCGACACTTCCTCATAATAAATTGTGGGACGTGAAAGCTCTTCCCTGTGCTTGGACCTCTTACTCCCGAAAGCATCGTCGGGAGGAGGTAGTTTTAACTAGACTCCGGATAGGGCATTGTCTTTTAGCCATCGACATCTTTTAAGTGGCGATCCTCCCCCACTGCTCTCAGCTGTGGACGGTAAGACACCTTTTAACTGAGTGCCCCTATTTTACTCCGTTACATGCCCGTCTACAGCTGTCCCCTGATATATCTTCCATTTTAGCAGATGACGCGCACTCAGCCGATCGCGTTCTCGAGTTTATTAGTGGCAGTGAGATGATGTCAGTCATTTGAAGCTCTTTTTGGAGACAAGCAACCCTCTTCTATAGTGGTTTTAAGCTTTCCTTCTGTTTTTAGTTTCTTCAATTTTTTGAGTTTCTTTCCCATTGCTGCTGGTTTCTAGTGTTTTTTTTTTTTTTTTTTTTTTTTTTTTTTTTTTTTTTTTTTTTTACCTATGTCACAGACTGGGCGCTAACGACCATAGTTTTGTGCCCTAAAACCATAATAAACAATTGAAATGCCAGAGTGAAATTAACTTGGTTATCAGAAACTACATTTGGGGTTCAGTGTGTAATAGTGCTGTGCAAGCTCACTAATTTCTACTTTTTCGTGGTTGTGGTGACAGACCAATCCATAGATCAGATCCAGGTATAGATAAGTTTGAAAGGTGAAAAATTGTTGCACAGCCAGCAAATCTGATGAGGAAGTAATGACTGTGGTTACAAATTACAAATTGGTTTGTAACATAGCTTGATTTCTACATTTATGCCATATCCAATGCACTGTTCATTATAAAAGCAAACTGCCAAGTGAATTGAGAACCTCTATAGACTAGTTCTAGAGTTCCCGAGAAGTATTTTGGCAGATGTACATACTTCATGCATAAACTCAAGGAGGGTTTGACAATCACTTTCAACCCCCTGTAGGAAGAAATTGCAATTTATTTAAGGGAAATTTGTTAATAAGATGAAATTTAGTAAAACACTGTTCATACCCTCTCCAACAACAGAAATTTTACGTACTGTAATACTAGGTCCATTTTTTTCACTTTACTGTTGCATTGGTGCAATAACAATATAAGTTACATTTTTCATACTTCCAAAAAAAAAAAAAAAAAAAAAAACGAATTCCTGCAATAGAACTTCATTAACTGGCATTGTCTTCATCCAACGTTATTTGGACTACAAACACAATTATAATTGTCTACCATATAACCAAAGAATTATATTTATTGAATTGAAGAAATTGGACTAGTATTCATAGCGTGTAGGCTTTCACGGCCGGCATCGTCAGTAGTTAAAACTTCCGGGCTGAGAGGCCGTGGTCGAACAGTAGAACTCCTTCTCCCTGACGTTTCGTTGCCAGCTGCGGACAACATCTTCCGAGGCGAGTCTACGACTGGCTACCAAGCCGCGGAGGTCCTGTATATATAGAGCGGGTAGAGGGCACCACCACTCGTCACGTGATGTCAACAGTAAAACTATCTCTGACTGGCGTCATTACTCTCGATCGAAGGTAATCGATTGTCACATCTTTGATGCAAGGTTGATCGCCATATTTTATCTAACTTCAAACCTTCTTCTTTCTTGTTAAAATTATTGTGGTGTTTAAAAATCTCTATCGCCTATAATTTTAACAAGAAAGAAGAAGGTTTGAAGTTAGATAAAATATGGCGATCAACCTTGCATCAAAGATGTGACAATCGATTACCTTCGATCGAGAGTAATGACGCCAGTCAGAGATAGTTTTACTGTTGACATCACGTGACGAGTGGTGGTGCCCACTACCCGCACTATATATACAGGACCTCCGCGGCTTGGTAGCCAGTCGTAGACTCGCCTCAGAAGATGTTGTCCGCAGCTGGCAACGAAACGTCAGGGAGAAGAAGTTCTACTGTTCGACCACGGCCTCTCAGCCCGGAAGTTTTAACTACTGGACTAGTATTGCTTTTGCACCAAAAAGTTCTTTTTAATTTTCAAAAATTAAAGTAACTAAAACAAACTACTATTGGCATTTGAAAGCTTACTGAACATTATGAGTAGTATGTGACTTAAAAAGGATTGCTATGCTAGTGAATCACAAGTGTGTATGGTACACAAGTTCATTATGCTTCTCTTTCTGATGAACGGTAAGTGGCATTTGTAACTGTTCTGTCACAGATGACCTTGTCATATAATCCATGTCGGATGCTGGCAAGTTCTTGTCCAGCCTCGTGATCTGTTTGTTTGTCTGACTTAACTAGCAGAGGCATTTCCTAAACTCCCTTCTCAGTTGTTGACTTTCAACTAGAAGATTAATATTGAAATCACCACAAAGGATAATCCGTTTCTTTTTTGTAAAATTTAATTAGCAACAATTCTAATTTATCAAAAAAGACTTCTGTGTTTCCACATGGTGACCTATACACTGTTATGACTGACTTTTTTCATCAGGCCATATAGCTGGACAGCAGCTGCTTCAAAAAACTTTTCCATACTTACGTTCTCTGCTTCACAACTCATTTAAAATTCTAACTCTTGTCTAAGGTAAATACTGACTCCACCACCTTTTGCAATTTTCCTACTATAATGATTTGTCAGTTTAATTGGATTAATATGAATACTAATAATTTCATGGTCCTTACACCAATGTTCAGTAATACACAAGATATCAGGTTGGGTGTTACTTACTGCTATTTCAAGTTCACAGTATTTGTTCTTGAGGCATTGCACATTTAGTCATAATCATTAAAACAGGGGAGTGAGCACCAGTGGTATTTCTCCTTTTGTATAACACCTTTAACTTGGGGTTTCCATTATGGGCGGATACCAAAAATCCTGTTGTACCAAAGGTTTCTTGTTTCTGTTGCTTTTCCTACTTGAAGATGTGACCACACATAAACAATTCAACTTGAATGACACACCTCTAATAGCCTCATAGATAACATTTTCTCAAATATGTCAGCAACTGAAATGGAGGTAACAAACATAAATTTAGGATTGTCTGACTACAATGCTCTCACCATAGAAATCCCTTTAAGGTCAAAGGAAGATGAGGTGTAAATAATATTTAAAAAAGAAACTTCTCTGTGAACAGCAGTTGTCAGTTCATAAGTATCTTAGAAAATGAAAATTGGTTACATGTTATGAAACAAACAAGTACAGTTGAGGCGTATAGTGTATTTGCATCGATTTACATTATGAACTTTGAGGTCTGTTTTCCAAAGAAACTGACCAGAATCAAGTCTACTGGACACAAAAAGTCAAGTTCTTGGATGCCTCTTGGCATTAAGAAATCATGTGAAAACATGAAAAAACTGAATTCAGAGTTGAGGGAGTGTACAGATACTGATTTTATAGAATATGTAAAAAGGTATAGGAAAATATACTACAGAGTAATTGCAAATGCAAAGTTGCTAAGTAATGATATGGAAATAAAACAGTCCAGAAATAGAACTACAATAGCATGGGATATTGTAAGAAAAGAAACCAGGGTACCTATCAAAGACAAGGAAATTATTCTAAAAGATGAGGAGAATAAAATGGTAGATAAATATGCCATGCGTAATTGTATAAAGAGTTACTTTTTAAATGTACCCCAGACATTAAGCTGGAATTTTGGGGAGCAGATTAAGATGGAAGCATCCGAGGCAACCCGCAGTATGATGGCAGTTCCAACAATAAAAAGGAAGTTTTAAAAGTAATTAAAAGCCTCAAGTCCAAGGTGTCAGCTGGCGTAGATGAGGTGCCAATAATACTTGTAAAGAAAACAGCTAATCAAATAGCGAAACCATTGGCGCATATAGCAAGCTTGTCAATGGCTGAAGGCATTTCCACACAAACTGAAAATTTCTTAAGTCGTTCCCCTGTTGAAAAAGGGTGATAAGCTTAAAATAGAGAACTACAGACATGTCTCACTTCTCCCATCTTTCTCTAAGCTTTTAGAGATACTGATGAAATATAGTGTCACACATTATCTTAATTTCCACAATCTGATAAACAGTAATCAGCATGGATTTCAAGTTGGAAGAAGTACCGAAACAGCTGTACTGGAATACACAAAAGAAATAACTAAATTGGAAGAGGCTCTCGCGTCCGTCGGCCGTCGTAATTTAATATATTATTATTGTTATTATTATTTTTTGATTGTTGCCGACTTACATGGTGGGCCTTGATAAAAATATTTAATTCAATTTTGATTTACAATTAGAGCTTTCCTGAAGTTCTCCTTTTTAACAATATTAATCTCAAGTTATTTGTTACGTTAATGAATGTTAGACTTGCTGAATCCTAAAACATGAGCTTATAAGCTGAACAATGTAATAAACTTTGCATATTAATTTCCTCGGCTAGTCAGCTCACTTGAAAGCAAAAGATCTTTAGTTATTAATTACAATTGCGGCCCACAAACGCGCGAGAGTATTTTTTCTTACCTCTGTTAACCATTGCCACGTAGTCGGAGTCCTGGCTCCGGTTGTTGGCTATGGTACTGAAAATTAGACTCTTAAATCCACGTATTTCTGCAACTTCATGCAGCTATGGAGAAAAATTAATATAATGTCAATAGCGGGCGAGTATTTTGCTTCCGCTAATTTTCCGTAAGTTAATATCGGCACGTAATGGCGTCGTTGGCTGCATCGGCCACTGTGATTGTTGAACTGTAAATTATGTGAATGAAGGTTCATTCAAGAAAGGCGCACATGAAATCGGGATCACCTCTTACAAGTTAAAAGTGCACAGTAATATTAAATCAATATATTATCTGCTTAACTCAAACAAATATGCTTAGATTTGCCAGCACTCGAAAGATGTCCATCTACACACAACTAAGAAAAGAGAAGAAGTGAAGACAACTAAAAAATTAACAAAAGAGCGTATCTTGTCGTCTCTTTAGATCACTTTGTTATATTTCTTTGCATTCGAAACTTAGACAGAGAAATTATTGTTTTACGGCTACATGATAAAAATATATTGTTTTAATTTTTAAATGCTTGTTCTTCATAAATATTGTTTTTTAAGTGTTTTCTTAATACCTCACTGGGGACGCTATAAGGCGAAATAGTGTAGTTGGGATAGATCTAAATTTGTCAAGGACCCGAAGTCAGAAACATGTATGTTATCAAGGCATCAAACTTTTTAATGCACTACCAAAACATATCAGAGAGCTGGAAAATGAGGATAAATTTAAAACTGTTACAAAGAACTTATTACAGCATAACTGAATATCTCTGTGCAACTGTATAAGAATATAACTGTATATAATAACTGTGAAAATGAAATTACATTAGTGAATATGTCTGTCAAGCACATAAGGAATGGTTATAAAAAACTTATTTGTTGTATATTGTATTAAACATAAGATAGATTCATATGAATTCAGCATGGATAAAAATTTTGTATAGATATTATATAATTGTTAAAATGTACACTGACAAATCCTAGATCACAAATGTGATCATTGGGGTGAAATAAATAAATAAATAAGACAGGGTGTCATAATGAAGCACTACAGCAAACTAGAAGCTTATTTGCAATGGAGTACTTATAGAACCTTGATTTTGGAGAAGTAAACTTCTCGTTATCAGCCATCTTAGTGTTAAGCTGATACAGCAGTTTTGAGGGAGACGAGAAGTGTAAAACTACATCTTGTGTAACACCAACCACAGTGAACTCCTTGGGTGTATTTCACATGCCAGAATGGCTACTGTTTGTTGCAGTCACAGTGGAAGCTACTGACAGGTCTGGATCTTGCCCCAAAGACCCAGTGTAAAAACTCCATTCCCTGTGCTACCCTGAATTGGATACATGGAGAGGTCTCAATCTTGCATCGTGTAATGGAGCAATTTTCCAACAATGTAGTGGTACTAAAGTCGTATTTTTGGCCAATACTGCACATTCCTGGCTAATTCTCCAATGCCTTCTTGGAAAGGGAACTATGAAATCTTGGAGGCAAGTGCTACTAAGGTCTGAATACATTACGTTTATAACAGGCTGTAAAGATAGGTACCAAGAAACAGTTTGAAAGCACTTCTAGATGACGTCTGTGGTAGTGACCACTTTCCGATCTTTCTGTCACTGCCACAGCGTCACTCTTCTGGGTGTCCTAGCAGATGGGCTATGAATAAGGCGGACTGAGACTTGTTCTCCCCCATTGCCGCTATTGAGCCTCTTTCTAATGACGACATTGATGTGGTGGTTCACTCGGTCACCACCGGCATTGTTACTGTCGCAGAATCTGCCATTCCCCGTTCTTGTGAGTCCCCTCGGCGGAGGACTGTGCCTTGGTGGTCCCCTGTGATCCCCGAGGCGATTAAATATCGCTGGCAGGTGCTCCAACATCACAAACGGCATCAATTTTTAGAAAACCTCTTCACATTTAAATGGGTCCGTGCGCGGGCCCACTGCATTATTCACCAACACAAGCAGGAGTGCTGGGAGCGGTATGTGTCCACGATTGGCCTCCATGTATCTCCATCGCAATTCTGGACCAAGATTAGATGCCTCTATGGCTATCGGACCCCTTTCAGCTTCCCTGCGCTCTCACTGAATGGAGCAGTTTGTAATGACTCCGTCGTAATTGCCAACCGTTTGGCAGAGCATTTTGCTCTGAGTTCCGCTTCTGCGAATTAACCACTGGCCTTCTGCTCCATTAAAGAGTGGAGGAACATCAGAGCCTTTCATTTCACGCCCACCATCCTGTATCCTACAACGTTCCATTTAGTGAGTGGGAATTTCACAGTGCCCTAGCCGCTTGCCCTGATACCGCTCCTGGGCCAGATTGCATCCACTGTCAGATGCTGAAACACCTTTCAGTGGACTGCAAGCGACGCCTCCTCGACCTTTACAACTGTATTTGGGTCGAGGGTGAGTTTCTGCCGCAATGGCTGGAAAGCATTGTCATCCCTGTTTTGAAACCTGGCAAGAACCCTTTGGAGGTGGACAGCTACTGCCCCATTAGCCTCACCAGCGTTCTTTGTAAGCTGCTTGAACGGATGCTGAGCAAGCGATTGAGTTGGGTACTCGAGTCTCGGGGGCCTCCTGGCTGGGGTGGGTTCCGTAAAGGCCGCTCTGCCGCCGACAATCTGGTGAGCCTGGAGTCCGCCATCCGTACGGCCTTTGCCCACCGTCAGCACATCATTGCTGTCTTTTGACGTGTGGTAAGGTGTAAGATACGACGTGGCACCATCTCATCCTCTCTACGCTTCATGGTTGGGGTCTTCGTGGTCCGCTGCCGATTTTCAGCGGAAAGTTTCTGTCTCATCGAACCTTCTGCATGCAAGTCGCGGCCTCCCATAGTTCCTCCCGAGTTCAGGAGTGCGGGGTGTCACAGGGATCTGCTTTAAGTGTCTGCCTCTTTTTAATAGCAATTAACGGGCTTGCTGCGGCGGTGGAACGTCTGTCTGAGTGTCCTTGTATGCTGATTACTTGTGTTTTTACTATAGCTCTATTGGCATTGCAGCTGCTGAACGTCAGCTGCAGAGCGCTATCTGCAAGGCGCAGTCTTGGGCTGTAGCGCATGGCTTCCAGTTTTCGGCAGCCAAGACCTGCGTTACGCATTCCTGCCAGTGATGCACTGTTCACCCAGAGCCGCTGCTTTATCTTGCCGGTGAACTTCTTGCTGTGGTGGACACACATAGGTTTGTGGGAGTGGTCTTTGATACCCAGTTGACTTGGCTGCCTCATATGATGTGTTGGCGGCATCTAAATGCTCTGGGATGCTTGAGCCAAACCAGCTGGGGTGCCGACCGATCTACCCTCTTACGGCTCTACCAGGCTGATGTCCATCTCCCAGAACATGAGCCCCAGTCAGGTTGTACGATCGCGGTCCACATCAGAGCTTCTCTCCGTGCTTGGTGTTTTTCCTCTTCCACCTCCTTTCCCGACCCCTCTGCGTGCACCCCTGTGGCGTGTGCCTTGCCTTCTGCTCTAATTGGCACAGGGCTCGAAGGACTCAGTCCCTCTGGAGGCATTCCGCCGCCGCTTTTATTCCATCAGGGCTTTAGCGTTTTTTACAGTGATGGTTCGATGGTTGCTAGTCGTGTTGGTTATGCTCTAACTCTAGGGGCCATTACGAACAACGATTCTTGCCGGCTGGCTGCATCGATTTCACTGCTGAGCTGGTCGCCATCTTTCGTGCCCTAGAGTATATCCAATCCTGTTCCGGTGAATCCTTTATCTGTAACGACTCCCTGAGCAGTTTACGAGCTATCAACCAGTGTTTCCCTCGCTCTTGTCTGGTGATGGCTGTCCAGGAGTCCCTCCCTGCTCTTGCCTGTTGCAGACGCTCTGTGGTATTTGTGTGGACCCCAGGCTATGTTGGGATACCCGGCAATGAACATGTAGACCACCTGGCGAAAGAGGCCACCAGTAAACCATCTGTGGACTTCGGCCTCCTGGAGACTGATTTGCGGGCAGTCTTAGGCCGCGCGGTTCTCACGCTTTTGGACGCTGATTGGCGCGATCTGACCACCCCTAACAAACTCTGTGCTGTCAAGGAGATGATGACTGTGTGGCAGTCATCCCTGCGAGCCACTCGCAGGGACTCAGTAGTCCTTTGATGGCTCCGTATTGGCCACACCCGCTTGACACACAGCTTTATACTGTGGCATGAGGACCCGCCTCTATGTCAATGCGGGTCGGCTTTGACAGTGGTCCACATTTTGTCGGACTGTCAACTTTTAAGTGTGCTCAGGGAGACTGCGCTGCCTGATACGCTCCCTGCCCTTTTAACTGATGACACTGCTATGGCGGGCTTAGTTTTGCATTTTATTCAGGCAGGGGGCTTTTCTCGCTTAATGTAAGTGTTTGTCTTCTTGTGTTGATTCTGGCCTATTGCCTACGATTTTAGTCTGATATTTTAATGTTTCTCGGTGGTTGGCTTTTCCTTTTTTTGTCTCTATGGTTGGCCAACCACCGTCACACTCTGTGTGATTTTAGTTCGTCTTGCCTGGTCTTGGTCTAAGTTTCTCTTGTCCTGTGTCATCTGTCTTTTTTCAATTGTCGTTTTTACTCTGTGTGGGTATTTTAAGTTCTGGCAGAAGGGACCGATGACCGTAGCAGTCTGGTCCCTTTAATCCCACAAACCAACCAACCAACCAGAACTTTTAGATGATGTTAGCAAATTGTAATTAAAAGGTATGGTGTGGTACTCAAATAGTGATGTTTACAGTCATATTTTGCTAAATGCTAGTTATTAAGCATATTATACTACTTCAACTCTTGCGATGCAAATTTGACTGGATCCATAAAATGTATGTTGTGTATGGATCCAATGAAAATAAATAAATAAAGCAAATAAGCCACTGCATCTGCCAAGAGAAGAAATTCTCTTGAAAGCAGTATTGGTATCTTTGTCTGTCTAAATAAATCATTTTGCTGAGAGGATCCAGATCTATTGCAATCAAGAAGCACACACTCCTTGTGGTAGGAGACAATGTAGCAAATGTGAATGGCTCATTATTGCTGTGACCAATAAATATTGACTCTTTTGTAACTGAAACGGATAATGATTACATGTTGATCAAATAATTAGCAAGCATGAACTTCATAAACAAAAATGTTATTGCAGTGAATACTAAAAGAACTTTCACAAAGACAGATGTTAACATTTTAGGTGACTGGCCCAGATTGAGGCTAGGAGGGTTACAGAGACACAAGAGATGATGCAGGAAGAGTTTTCATCCGTGCAATTATGAAAAACTGGTACTGATGGGTAGAATCCAATTCGCAGAGACTGTGAAGCAGTCCTTGCAATGAAGGAGGTTGTGTTGGCAGCATGCTCACAACTGGGTGGTCCAGCTGTTTCTTGGCGATATTTTGTTGGTGCCCATTCATGCAGACAGCTTATTGCTTGTCATGTCACCACAGAATATCCCCTTTCCTGTTCCCACTACAGCACTAAACAGCACTCTTCCACAAGTGCGCACAGTCTTCTTTGTTCTCCTTTCCTGCTGCCCCCACCCCTGCCCCACCCTGCCCTGCTCCCCATCTACTATAAGGTGAGTAGCAACATCTTTTCCATAAAATTGTCAATATACCATCCTGGTATACAAATGAGACAAATGAGCAGCTCATTACCGTAAAAGCACTTTCTGTGTCATCTTGATAAATGGTAGGGTTTGGCAAGAGGCGTGTCAGTCTTTACAAAAGAAACGTTATCTGCTCTGAAGTTGTCTACATGTTCCAGTCTTGAGATTATATATATTGATGTGAAATCCACTTAGCCTGGAAAATTTCACACTCATCTTCCTGAATACCAATTTGGATAGCAGATAACAGCTTGGGTCACATTGGCATGTGTCAATCAGGAAAATACTTTAAGCGGAGAAAAAACTGAATTTCTATATTTTTGAAGATCTTAAAGAAACTTCTGGTAGGTAGACCAACCAACGTAAATTAGTCCTATGTTTCGTAACCATAGAAGGGATGCACACTATTTTCTCACTGTTCTGCCTCTCCCTGTGTATCAGATTCTGACACTAATGGTATTAACAGCTACTTATCATTCATGTACCTCAGTGGCTGCAAGAAAACTGAAATGCAATGTGTGCTAGAATAGTCCAGTTTTTCACAAAGTCATGAAATATGAGGAATTTGTTAAGCACATAAGGTACTCAGCTAGAAGCGGCCTACTTGACCTAAGGCCATTTGTCATTAAGGTTGCAATGTAGGCTACAGCTATATCACTTTTTCAAACTTCTGCATCTTTAATCTGAAAAGCCCATATTGCAGGAGTACTAAACACAAGCACTGAGGGATTGATATTGTGTAATTTGTCATCAAATTTTGAGCAGCCAAATTTGTGTGACAATCAAATGATCAAAAACATTCTGAAAATTATTCTGTGTTGCAACAAATGTGTTATTAAAAACTTATGTAATAAAAAATACACAGCAGGCATTCAGTCAAAAGGTAGCAAGAAGAGAAAGCTGGAAACATTATAAAAGTGACAATCCTTCTTAATATGCCTATTCCTGTAGTATTGCTACAGAACTGAAGCCCTTTCAGTATCAGTGCAGCAAACTGCGATGGGAAGAGAGCAGATTGTGGAAAGGATCAGGTTGCATGATTGGTTGTCTAATATTACTGTGTTGTGAATAATTTTGTAGTTTTGACTTTATTCATTCATACATAAATACAATTGTAAAGATGAATACCCCACCCCCCTCCGAACCATGGACCTTGCCGTTGGTGGGGAGGCTTGCGTGTCTCTGTGATAAAGAGAGCTGTACCGTAGGTGCAACCACAACGGAGGGGTAACTGTTGAGAGGCCAGACAAACGTGTGGTTCCTGAAGAGGGGTAGTTGCGAGGGCAACAGTCTGGATGATTGACTGGTCTGGCCTTGTAACAATAACCAAAACGGCCTTGTTGTGCTGCTACTGCGAACGTCTGAAAGCAAGTGGAAACTACGGCCGTAATTTTTCCCGAGGGCATGCAGCTTTACTGTATGATTAAATGATGATGGTGTCCTCTTGGGTAAAATATTCCGGAGGTAAAATAGTCCCCCATTCGGATCTCCGGGCGGGGCTACTCAAGAGGATGTCGTTACCAGGAGAAAGAAACCTGGTGTTCTGCGGATCAGACCGTGGAATGTCAGGTCCCTTAATCGGGCAGGTAGGTTAGAAAATTTAAAAAGGGAAATGGATAGGTTAAAGTTAGATATAGTGGGAATTAGTAAAGTTCGGTGGCAGGAGGAACAAGACTTCTGGTCAGGTGACTACAGGGTTATAACCACAAAATCAAATAGGGGTAGTGCAGGAGTAGGTTTAATAATGAGTAGGAAAATAGGAATGCGCGTAAGCTACTACAAACAGCATAGTGAACGCATTATTGTGGCCAAGATAGATACGAAGCCCACACCTACTACAATAGTACAAGTTTATACGCCAACTATCTCCGCAGATGACGAAGAAATTGAAGAAATGTATGACGAAATAAAAGAAATTATTCAGATAGTGAAGGGAGACGAAAATTTAAGTAATGGGTGACTGGAATTCGAGTGTAGGAAAAGGGAGAGAAGGAAACGTAGTAGGTTGATATGGATTGGGTCTAAAAAATGAAAGAGGAATCCGCTCGGTAGAATTTTGCACAGAGCACAACTAAATCATAGCTAACACTTGGTTTAAGAATCATGAAAGAAGGTTGTATACATGGAAGAACCCTGGAGATACTAGAAGGTATCAGATAGATTATATAATGGTAAGACAGAGATTTAGGAACCAGGTTTTAAATTGTAAGACATTTCCAGATGTCGAATCTGACCACAATCTATTGGTTATGACCTGTAGAGTAAAACTGAAGAAACTGCAAAAAGGTGGGGATTTAAGGAGATGGGACCTGGATAAACTGAAAGAACCAGAGGTTGTACAGTTTCAGGGAGACCATAAGGGAACAATTGACAGGAATGGGGGAAATAAATACAGTAGAAGAAGAATGGGTAGCTTTGAGGGATGAAGTGGTGAAGGCAGCAGAGGATCAAGTGGGTAAAAAGACGAGGGCTAGTAGAAATCCTTGGGTAACAGAAGAAATATTGAATTTAACTGATGAAAGGAGAAAATATAAAAATGGAATAACTGAAGCAGGCAAAAAGGAATACAAATGTCTCAAAAATGAGATCGACAGGAAGTGCAAAATGGCTAAGCAGGGATGGCTAGAGGACAAATGTAAGGATGTAGAGGCTTATCTCACTAGGGGTAAGATAGATACTGCCTACAGGAAAATTAAAGAGAGCTTTGGAGAAAAGAGAACCACTTAAATGACTATCAAGAGCTCAGATGGAAACCTAGTTCTAAGCAAAGAAGGGAAAGCAGAAAGGTGGAAGGAGTATATAGAGGGTCTATACAGGGGTAATGTTCTGGAGGACAATATTATGGAAATGGAAGAGGATGTAGATGTAGATGAAATGGGAGATACGATACTGCGTGAAGAGTTTGACAGAGCACTGAAGGACTTGAGTCGAAACAAGGACCCCGGAGTAGACAACATTCCATTGGAACTACTGACGGCCTTGGGAGAGCCAGTCCTGACAAAAATCTACCATCTGGTGAGCAAGATGTAAGAGAGAGGTGAAATACCCTCAGACTTGAAGAAGAATATAATAATTCCAATCCCAAAGAAAGCAGGTGCTGACAGATGTGAAAATTACGGAACAATCAGTTTAATAAGTCACAGCTGCAAAATACTAGCACAAATTCTTTACAGACGAATGGAAAAACTAGTAGAAGCTGACCTCAGGGAAGGTCAGTTTGGGCTCAGTAGAAATACTGGAACACGTGATGCAATGCTGACCTCACGACTTATCTAAGAAGAAAGTGTAAGGAAAGGCAAACCTACGTTTCTAGCATTTGTAGACTTAGAGAAAGCTTTTGACAATGTTGATTGGAATACTCTCTTTCAAATTCTAAAGGTGGCAGGGGTAAAATACAGGGATCGAAAGGCTATTTGCAATTTGTACAGAAACCAGATGGCAGTTATAAGAGTCGAGGGACATGAAAGGGAAGCAGTGGTTGGGAATGGAGTGAGACAGGGTTGTAGCCTCTCGCCGATAGTCAATCTGTATATTGAGCAAGCAGTAAAGGAAACAAAAGAAAAATTTGGAGTAGGAATTAAAATCCATGGAGAAGAAATAAAAACTTTGAGGTTCGCCGATGTCATTGTAATTCTGTCAGAGACAGCAATGGACTTGGAAGAGCAGTTGAATGGAATGGACAGTGTCTGGAGAGGAGTATATAAGATGGACATCAACAAAAGCAAAACGAGGATAATGGAATGTAGTCGAATTAAGTCGGGTGATGGTGAGGGAATTAGATTAGGAAATGAGACACTTAAAGTAGTAAAAGAGTTTTCCTATTTGGGGAGCAAAATAACTGATGATGGTCGAAGTAGAGAGGATATAAAATGTAGACTGGCAATGGCAAGGAAGGCGTTTCTGAAGAAGAGAAATTTGTTAACATCGAGTATGGATTTAAGTGTCAGGAAGTCTTTTCTGTGAGTATTTGTATGGAGTGTAGCCATGTATAGAAGTGAAACATGGACGATAAATAGTTTGGACAAGAAGAGAATAGAAGCTTTCGAAATGTGGTGCTACAGAAGAATGCTGAAGATAAGGTGGATAGATCACGTAACTAATGAGGAGGTATTGAATAGGATTGGGGAGAAGAAGTTTGTGGCACAACTTGACTAGAAGAAGGAATCGGTTGGTAGGACATGTTCTGGGGCATCAAGGGATCACCAATTTAGTATTGGAGGGCAGCGTGGAGGGTAAAAGTCGTAGAGGGTGACCAAGAGATGAATACACCAAGCAGATTCAGAAGGATGTAGGTTGCAGTAGGTACTGGGAGATGAAGAAGCTTGCACAGGATAGAGTAGCATGGGGAGCTGCATCAAACCAGTCTCAGGACTGAAGACCACAACAACAAAAGCAAAGATGAATACATCTTTGTTTTTCTTCTGTGTTCCTATACCATTCGACTGATTGCAGCGAAGCTGATAAGCTTTAATGAATTGAGCTCATGCCTTCAAAAGTTTGTCAGGATGACAATGTGAAGGTACATTGTGAAAGACTGTCGGGATGTGGTAAAGTTAGAATTTATTAAAGAACAAAAAAATGAAATAGCAATTATAACAGAAGCAAGGACTGACGACTATGTACATCAGAAAAGCCATTAATTATGAGTGATCAGTAAGGAGCAGACAGAAGAAAAAAAAATCATTCACTTTTCGTTGCACTTCTTTCTTTCTCTCTCTCATTCTTTCTTTCCACTCTCTCATATGCAGGATTGCTTCAATATGTTGCTCAAAGTGAGATGTGCAACGAGTGCTTTGTATTATATGTGATTCTGAATAAGAGAAGACTTAATAACAGCATTAACTATTTGTATTAAAATGAAGTGGAGTGAAGCTGGGAGAATTTCCTTCATCTTAAAAGGCACTGGTTTCCTTGGAGTCATCTACAATTGAATTGAAATGTGAGAGGAATCCATGGACCTATTTCATAAAGAAAACAGGACTACGAAAGCTTTCAAAAGACGGAATAATGAAAATAAAAAAAAGATGCAAGTTAAAGTGAAGGAAGACTAGCACAATTCCATTCATACAGGTCAATTACTAATAATGCAATTGAGCTATCCATTAATTTTTTTCCATTTCTATTATTGTTATAATAAAACTGGTGAGATAAGTGCCACTATTTCAGGCTACCAGTTGTAAGTATGGTATGTTAACTATTGTTATAGAAAGAGATATCTATGACATTGCTATTACTCTTAAAAACTAATCACCTGTAATTTCTGTTTACATGAATCGCAATGCGGAGCAAGTAAACCAAAAAGGAAGAAAATGTTGGAGAGAAATAAGAACTGGACCAAGGTTACGTGAAATTCTCCAGAGTAAGCTGTTTTATTCGGCGCAGCAAAGATAGGATGGCTTTGCAAGTTGCTTATATGCTTAGGCTTGGTAGCACCTCTTTTAATGTAAATACATAGCTTTTCCTTATTATTCCCTTCCTTGAATTTTATTGTGGAAAATTAACTGGAATTTCCCAGTGTTACACGTTGTCAGTAAAACATAAAGAATTGCGACAATAGTTTGCATATGATAATAGATGTAAAACAGGATTTGACATCGTGTAAATTACAATTAAGAGCAATAATTAGCATATGTAATTTTAGCGTTTTTGTGAAATTTTTATTTTGCATATTTATACATGGCAGGAAAATATATGTCCATTGTTGATAGCAATAGAGAAAATGCAATAGACTGAGGCAGTATGGAATTGTGCAAACACACACTTGAAGTTCAGGTGCCATGCATGTCTACTGCAAAAAGTTTAAGTAGGTCAGAGATCAGTGTGCCAGGTATGACAAATGATGGTGACACTCCACAGCAGAATAACCTTGATGACACAATTTTTACAACTGACAAGACAATGTCATGCAGCTCCCAGAGTGACATACTGCTCACAAATGAAACAGTACAATACAAATAGGAATCTGGTCAACATGTTACAAAGCTGACGGTACCCACAGTAGTACAAGTGATGGACTGCTATGACAGTTATTACCTAACATAAACATGAAATTAGATAATGTGCACACCAATTTCTGTGATATGGAACAAGATCCAAACACTGAAATTGATAATTTGACACATGATATGAACACAGTAAACCAGCAACAAGAGTGTTACATAAGATCTAAATACAATGAACCGAGAAGTATTTGCGAGTCACAATCCCACAGAAGTTCAGTGACTTAGCCAAGAATTTTCACACTGACGAAACATTGAATGATATGAAAAATAAGGAAAGCTTGAAGTACTTTCTGAAGTTAACAATAACATTACGGAGTTGAAACAGAAGGTAGATTCTTTTAATGACCATCATGACTAGTAGAGCAATAGATAGAAAATTGCAGATGTGGAGACGTATATCGAAGCAACACAAAATGAGTTGTGCTCAACAGTAAAAAAGTTTGCCATGTTGTTAAACAAAATATTCAAACTATGAAGGTGTACGCTAGCTAATAACATTCTTAACTACTCGTAATAATGGGTTGTTCATAGTTACTCATGATCTGCCGCAGTCTATGTCCTGAGTACATTGTCGGTCACTGTTAATTAACTACTGGAGACTTAATTTGGTTTAACCTTGTGTTAAGATTAATCATTTTTATTATACTTTCAAAACAAAATCAAATTATTACTGCATTAGCCTACAATAATTACAATACAAAAGGAGCAGCTACATGCTCATTGCTCAAAAACCAAAACAAGACTTACCTACATTGCCAACATGTCTGTTACTGACGTAAGGAGAGCAAGATGTAAGTGTGGGGACCGGCTGTTATCGAGGTGTCATCGAGAGCAGATCTGTCTTAGGTATCACGGCTTAACGTCACTGAAGTCTAGAGAGTGGACAACACTTTCGTCTTACTCAGAGCGACGTTATGCGTGCCATTTTCATTGTGGCCAACTACGATTCGATACAGAATGCACGAAACCTGAAAGACACCCTCACTGATACATAGAGAGTAGTGTTTGTCTGCGGAATAATGGGAGTGCAAGGGTCTGTGACGTTGATATGGCTGTATGTAGCACCGTTAGACGTCGGGGTGGGGGGGGGGGGGGGGGGCGGGCGGGCGTAGCTCAGATAAGTTCCGCTTGAGACGCGACAGCGTTCGGACGTGCCTTCACTTCCGTGCCGTCGTAGCGCCGCAAGCCGTGTTTGCATCGTTTCTTGTGTTTTTTCTCGTGTTATTTTGCGTTTTTGTGTACTCTTATTGTCTTGTTTCTCTTACTAGCGGTTTCGGCCGCTTATGGTTACAGTTATGGCTAAATCGGTTCCCCGTAAGAATACATTATGTTTTGAGTTTGACAAGGCATCGCGTCGTGTGCAACCAAGCTCCCGGGAAATTCATGATTGGATTGTACATGTAATTGGGATAACTTCTGATCAGGTTCACACAGCGTACTATGATATGGCTGATTCCTGTTTATTTGTCAAGTTTCTCACTCCGTTGCAACTGGAGAAGATCTTGCAGAAAACTGGAGGAAAGGCGGAATTCCATCATCGCGACCAATCGGTGAGTACCGTGTTAATCACCAATGCCGATGTGGAATATAAACAGGTTCGGGTACTCAATTTGCCACCAGAAGTTGAACATTACCTGTTGAAAGGTGTTCTTGCTAAATACGGTGATATTCGGCAAGTCAGAATGGAAAAATGGTCTAGCCAGCACAAATTGCAATGCTGCAGTGGGGTTCGTTCTGTTGATATGAGCATTAAAGTTAATATTCCCTCGAATATCGTGGTCTGTGGCTATAAAGCACATGTCGTTTATAGTGGGCAAGTAGAAACTTGTTATACTTGTAACGAGAGCGGGCATCTACGCAGTGATTGTCCTCGGCGTATTTTCGTCCTTAAAAACACCTTACAAAAACGCCAGAGGTTGACACTAGCTGATATCATGACCCAACATCAGAATTTGGAGGAGACACCTTTGCCACCCGGTACATCAGAGGCAGTTGAACCCAATCTTAGCAACGAGTCCTTCCCGCCATTAGCGCAGAAGAGCGAGAAGCTTCCACTTGCTGTCGGCACAACGTTATCAGTCGGTAACAAACGACGCCGCACCTGTGACGATAGTGGAACTGATGAAGAGTTGTCGGTCAACGACCCGATCTCGGTCACGGACGCAAACCCTCCCTCGCAGGATCCCTTGCCGTACACAGCATAGATGAGGGCTCCGACGCCGCTGCTTCCACGGCGGCGTCGGTAAACAACAGTGCCGGCCAGTGTTTACAGCTGACTGTTGTGACGCCGTCGGCCGGCCCGCCACAACACGACTTGGACGCACAACAAGAGGACGACCGTCCGATGTCGGCTCTACAGACACACGATGAAGAGGTTGGTCTGGAGCCCGTTGTCAACACCGACCTGCCCCTTCATGAACTCAACCAACCTGGGAAGCCGGACGACTGTTTACCAACAGACCGTGTGGATACAAACAAACACACATTGCCTTCCGCCGCCGCGACTTCGCACGAGTTAGCTCCAGTGGAGGAAGCCGGCACTCCGGCTACCGATTTCAGTCATGATCCGCCCATCCCGCCTTCTGCCATGGAACTCCCGGCTGGTGGACGACGGAAAACTAAACTCAAACCAAATGTCTCCGCGGCCCGAAGGAAGACTCCGATTAGAGGTGCCGCGGAATCAGGACGCGAACCTGGCACTGTCACTTCGCAGTCTGACAGTGCGATGGACTGGGCCGCTAATGCAATGCAGCTTTCTCCCTCCTCCGATGGGCACGACCCAGGCTTATAAATTTCTGTCTCTTAATATTAACAAGATCACGACAGCTTTGAAGACAGGGTTGTTGCGACAGTTTATCTACGGGTCTGCAGCCGATGTTGTACTTCTACAGGAGGTGTCTATATTAAGTCTCACCGTCCCTGGTTTTCATGCGATAGCAAATGTAACGAAAGACACGGGCACAGGTGCAGCCATTTAGTGAAAAGGCGGCGGACTTCAGGCTGACTTTTCTTCCCCACGAATACATTGTACACATTGGGCGAAGTGTAAATCTCGGATTTTTGTACTCCCTCTACTATGACACACCTACATGACAATTAACCTTCTCGAATGCTTCAAGCTTATAAAATATTAACTATTAACGTTAACAGGATGTCAGATTTGAAAAAAGTAGTGTTACAACAATTTATATATGAAACAGAGGCGGATGTTGCGTTGTTGCAAGAAGTGTTATTCACTGATTTTACCGTACCCGGTTTTCAAATATTTTATAAAGTCCTACCGGACGCAAATACAGGAACCGCGATTTTAACTCGTGAAGGTTTACCGGTAATGTTGTTGGATAAACTGGTTACAGGAAGAGGCCTTAGTTGTAAAATATTTGATTTCACCCTTGTAAATGTTTATGCACCGTCCGGTAACACCAACAAGGTGGTGAGAGCTAATCTCTTCAAGGATGACATTATCTACTTGCTGAGGAAAAATCCTGCGTCTGTAATAATTGGTGGCGACTTCAATTGTGTAGTTAACAGGAAAGATCAGGTACCGCATTTTAATTACAGCAAGGAGCTGCATGACTTAATTAAAAACATGAAGTACAAAGATGCATGGGAAGTCAAATTCCCTACGCTAGTCAAGTTCACGCAGTACACTTCGACATCATGCGGCCGGATCGAAAGGCAGTATGTGTCGGAGAATCTAAGTCATAACGTGTTGGATGTGGAAGTAATCCCGACATACTGCTCGGATCACTGTGGGTTTTCTATGACTATCAATTTAGCAAGACAACCTACTAAATTTTACCGCAGTCAGTGGATGCTCAACATTGCCCATCTCAAAGATGACGAACTAGACGACTGGATCAAAGCCACATTGACGGCATCTTTGAAATCAGTGCATAAATACGGTTCTAAAATCGAATGGTGGGCAATCCTTAAAATCATACAGTTTTCAAAAAACTAGAGATGTCAAAAAGACAATCGAATTTTATTATTTGGTATTGCGAGAACTACATGACAAAAAATAATGTAGCTGCTACTCACCTAGAGCAAATTCGACAAATAAAAGCGAAGCTTCTAAGCATCACACGCCGGCAGTTAGAGGGATTAAAACTTAAATCAAAGGCGAAGTCTCTACTACAAGAAGAAACTACTTCAATGTTTCACCTGATCAAACACCAACTTAATAGGCGACGCAGTTTTATTGAACACCTCAAACTCGAAGACGGGACTATAATTATCGACCAAAATGACATGGTGCGCGCCATACATCAGCATTTCGCTCACCTCTACGCTAAAGACCAGACTGCCGAGACTGCACGTCCTGAAACTTTGCACTTACTAACGGAACGGATCACTACTGATGAAAATAACTGTCTGCTTGCTGCCTTTGCAGAGGACGAAATATTACATCTCGTAAAGACGTCACCTTCCAACAAATCGGCGGGTCCAGATGGATTACCAAAAGAATTTTATCACAAGTTTTGGCATATTATTGGGTCAACATTCACGGATATAATAAACGAAACCTTACAAGGAGGAGATTTACCAACTGAACTTAAGGAAGGAAAACTAGTCTTGGTTCCGAAAAGTAAAGGACAAAAGAACATCGATCAGTTTCGCCCCTTAATGTTGATGAACTATGATTACAAGACCATTGCACGAGCACTTAAGGAGAGACTCACACTACTTCTCAGAATAGTAATAAAAGGCCAGCAAGCCTGCTTCCCAGGCAGGACGATCATGTCAGTCATCTCCGAATACAGAGACCTCATTTCTATCGTGGCAGTCACTGACATCAGGTGTGCAATATACTTCGTCGATTTCTGCAAGGCATTTGACCATGTCAGCCACCGATACGTGGACCTAATATTTAAACATCTGGCTTTTGACGATCGGGCAGTTAGAGTAATCCATCAGATGATGACCGGAATAACTGCCAAGGTTACGTCAACGGACAGCCGACGAAAACTATTCATATAGAGAGGGGAGTTCCACAAGAGAGCCCGTTATCAATGCTTTTGTATGTTCTTGCACTTGAACCTTTGCTACGGCAACTCAGAGACAAATTAAGTGGTGTCACAATCTCCGGAGTCACGCTTACAGCTAAAGCATATGCCGATGACGTGGGCGTCGTCCTTAGAAACGGAGGAGAAATTACAATTCTGGAAGAGACGAGACGTCAATATAGTCGCGCCTCTGGTGCAAAAGTGAACATCCATAAGAGTAAAATCTTAAAACTGAGAGGGTTTGACAGGGTACGCAGCCAATGGGCGTCACTAGTTGATTCCCACAAAACACTAGGCATTACTATGAACAATTGTCCAATGAAGATGGCTGCACTAAATTGGCGGGACACGGCGAACAAAATACAGGGTGCGTTAAGGGCACTTCGTTGGAGATCCGCGAATTTATTGCAAAATGTTCAATTAATTACCACCTACGTGTTTTCTAATTCCTGTTTTGTAGCACAAATATTCCCAGCACCGACGTTACAGGTGAAAAATGTAATGCGTCTTGCAAATAGCTACTTGTGGAAAGGCAACAATTTAAAGTTAGACTGGACTGTGTGACCAAAGCAAGACTGATGGGCGGGTTAGGGCTAACTAATTTGGTTACAAAGGCAACTGCACTTTACATCAAAAGAACCCTGTTTATGATTAATAAGGACAGAAATAACATCACCTCCCGACTATTCACAATTGTCCAGCCAGTTTCCCTGCAACCCCCAGTGAATGTGGGCAAACTAAACAACACACTAACGCGTATCAAGAAATTTTATATTGTGGTCAGCTACTTAGAGGCACGCACAATGTACAAGTCAAATATAACTACAAAGGAGATTCTAAATACAAGGCACAAATCGGATACAAAAAATACCATAGAAATCAAATATCCGAACGTCATATGGCGTACTGTATGGAAAAATCTTAGCCTCAAAATCCATTCAACAGACGTGGCTTCCACTTGGTACAAGGTAGTCAGCGACACTGTACCAACCAATGCAAAACTTTATCGGATAGGAATGTGTGCTACAAATCACTGCACTAAGTGTGGATTCGTGGACACACTTCAACACAGATTCACGTGCAGAGGACAATTTCACAATTGGACATGGATCAGACGGAAGATTGCACTCCTCACCAGATGTGATGGCCGCAATTATACACCACAAATGTTGTTACAGCCTGAAGTGACATTTTTTCCAGAAAGCAAAAATAACGCTGTCATGTGGCTCATGAGTCACTACACACATTACGTAATTGGAAGGAATGGATCTGACAATTCAATTGATTTCATCGTCTATATGGAATCCGCTTATTGGGAATCAAAAAAATAGAGTGACCATAAAAAACACTACGGCAACATGTTGAATATAGTCTTCGAGAGGACAGGCATAGGATAAAAACGAACAGCACGATAGAAACTATAAGGAACTAACAAGCAAACAGTGGACTGTGTGACCTACTTTATTAATCTCTGAGAAGTATTATGTACGAAAAAAAAACACAACAGAAAAAGGTAAAAAATATTACAACATTCAAGAACCAAACAGGGCATATAAACAAAAACAAATAAAAAAACATACAATAACATAAGGGAAAACCACAACGTCCAAAGTAAAAACTTTGTTCCATGATATAAATAATATCAGAGGAGACAAACAAAAAGTCTGTGTCCTCCCATGTCATAATGGGGGAGGGGTTCTGTGTCGTGACGCACTTGCAGTGCCTAGAAGAGGCCCCACTGCTTTTGCTGCGGGTCCGGGATCCTGCCTTCATTGCAATCAACTTATTGAAAAGAGAGGTAAAAAAAAGGGGGTTAAGGCGTTGGATGGAAAAAAAGTGGTAGAGCACTGGTCAATCTATTAACAAAAAGAAAAAAAGTCGTAGAAAAAAAAGGATAAGGTATCGGTCTCCGACCGGGGATTGTATATAAAAAAACAAACAAAAAGCGGTCTAATGCGCCAGACTCAAGGTAAAAAAAAAGATGGTAGAGCGCTCGCTTAGAATGCGAGAGGTACTGGGATCGTTACCCAGCGCCTCCAGAATTTTTGACACACCTACATGCGCACCTTGCCATGCAAGTGGAATAATTCACAGCCAGCAGATGTGTCTCGGCAGATACAAGCGAACGATTACAATCCACAATTGTCAAGCGTGCTGTTATTCATGCGCAGGAAGCACCCTTCTCCCACACCTACACTTAATTTAGAAACAGTACAAGTGTTCCCATAAGATTCTCAAGCCTACGTCGGAAAGATCTGCCTTCCGCCGAGTTCACGTAAATCCCACTGCACATTCCAATTCTTTGCGTGCAGTCGTCTGCTACTGGTGTTGCTAGTTGTGACTGCTGATAACAGATGCCGTAGCAATCAATTCATGGAGTGAGTTGTATGTTTTGCGATAGTCTGTCTCTGAGAAGCAAGCACAGGTGACATAGGTGCGAACACAGGAAGCTTGAAGCCCCTCGCTGCCTGCAGACACAGAGCAGCCACACTAGGAGAGCGGCCTAAACCGTAGGCGAAATGTGCTCATTCGCTTTGGCGCGACGCCGAACTATAAATAAGGCTGTCACTAGCGTGAGCGTAGTGTGAACGTCGTGCAAAGTCGGAAAAGTCGGCTGCATGGGCGAGTGCCAAGTTTGGGGAGCGTTTCGTAGTATGCGCAGTGCAATGGAGACACGGATACTTGTTGTGGCACAGTGTTTTGCAGTTGGACGAAAAGAGTGGTACACAGTAGTAAAGAGCGAGGCACTGAGTTGGCATGAACAATGGAGTGAACAATGGGGCTCGAGATGTGCTTGTTACCTCAGGTGATGTGTGATTGTCGACAAGGAGTGAAAACGGAGCAATTTGTGACCGCCCTTTCAATTTAAGACGTTAAAAACAGACGGAATTTGCATTCGTAATACCAGAACATCGAAACTACTTGGAACTCTTGTGTATATGAACGTGTCCGCGCCTTTGTACTCTGGTCCCTTCAGCGCCACAAACCAACCAACCATCGTGTCCGTGCACATCAGAGTCACAGAGAATGGAGAATAGCGCAGCTTGGTCGTGTGTGGGGCGGTAGCTCTGTTGGTAGATCGTTCGCTTTGCACGTGAAAGGTCCCGGGTTCAAGCCCGGCGCCTGTATGTTTTGTGGTCAGTGCATGGTAAGTGTTGGTCGAGGGGTACCTAAAGGCACGCAAGATGTTGCAAAGCCAGCGTCTCAGTTGGTAGATCGTTTGCTTTGCATGTGAAAGGTCCCGGGTTCAAGCCCAGCGCCTGTATGTTTTGTGGTCAGTGCATGGTAGGTGTTGGTCGAGGGGAACCTAAAGGCACGCAAGATGTTGCAAGGCCAGCGTCACATACTGATATGATGTATACTGACGTAAGGAGAGCAAGATGTAAGTGTAGGGACCGGCTGTTATCGAGGTGTGATCGAGTGCAGATCTGTCTTAGGTATGACGGCTTAACGTCATTGAAGTCTAGAGAGTGGACAACAGGTTCGTCTTACTCAGAGCGGTGTCCGAACTCTATTTTCGACGTTATGCGTGCCACTTTCATTGTTGTCAACTACGATTCGATACAGAATGCACGAAACCTGAAAGACACCCTCACGGATAGATAGAGAGTAGTGTTTGTCTGCGGAATAATGTGAGTGAAAGGGTCTGTGTCGTTGATATGGATGTATGTAGCACCATTAGTCAAAGGGCGGGTGGGCGCAGCTCAGATGGCAGTCTGCTTTCGGCTGCGGTGGGGCGAGGACGTCCGCTGCGCCCCGCCGTGTGCGACCGTGAGCGCTTGTTTGGGTTTACCTTCTCGCGGCGCGAGTTGTATTAGTTCCAAGTTCAGTGCGACTATGGCACACACATGGCGCCACGATACGATCAAAATTACCTTCCAACCAGATCACGCGCGTCCTCGAGCCTATGAAATAGAACAGTTCATACGCGACGATCTACGTTTAGATCCGGGAACTGTCGTCGGAATACATTTTTCTATAACGTCGAGCGTGGTTTACGTTAAAATGACCAGTGCAGAGGTCTGCGCGAGAGTGGTATCTAAATACTCGAACTCTCTCAGATTCAAACATTCTGACGGACATATCGGTGCAGTGACGGTGGATCATGCAGGCATGGGACTAAGGACTGTGAGGGTTTTTGAGCTCCCCTTCGACGTCCCAGAGGAAGTTGTCAAGGTCGCCTTCCGACCATATGGCAATGTTATCAGCCACGTTGCAGAAAAGTGGCACACTTTTTCGACGTATAAGGTCTACAATGGTGTGCGCCAAATTAAACTTGAGCTCAAGAAACATGTGCCGTCCTATTTGAACATCTGTGGCTGCTGTGCAATCATCATGTACGACGGTCAGCCGCTTACCTGTTCCGGATGTGGGCAGGAAGGCCATGTTCGATCGAGCTGCTTACAATGTCGAATTGCGCAGATACCAGTGGGAGCCTCCGTTTCCCCGACAGGGACGACAATCCTGCCCCTCACGTACGCTCGGACGACGATGCGCACCATAGTTGAGGACGAAACGGGCGATCAGCCACACCCATCGACGCCAGAAGTACCAAGGGAGGAAGAGGAAGGACCCCCGATTCCAACCCATATGTCGACCCCTCGACAGCAACAACAGCAGCAACAGTCCCACGGACTCCAGACGCAACGTAACATTCAGAACGCGATGGACGAGGACTCGAACATTGTCCCAACCGCGGCTTTCCTAGCGGAAGGTGATACGACTCTGGATTGCCTCCCACATTTGGATACGGATGTCCACGTTCGAAAGCAACGTTCACCTCGACGACGGATGCGGCGTCGACGGACCCCTTCTGACGATTGCCTCCTACACACGGCTGGTCAAGAAGGTGACATCTCATCAGACGGCATGGATGCTGCGCCTGCTGAGGATCTAAGTGGTGTAGACGGTTCACTTTCCCATACCACGAGTGCCAAGTTACTTCTTGCACCACAGATGCAGCAGGTCGCGTCGATGGATGGCGCTGCGTCTGCCTCTACCAAAGACGACGTACGTGAGGGAGATTTAGGTGCCGATCAGCTACACAGCATGGTGTTGCAGCCACTGTGGTCGGACGATGTTGAAGAACTTCCTGAAGAGGGCACGGGTGACAGAGGAGGGGGTGGCATTGGGGATGCCACTCCTAGCATGAAAGACTCTTAATTTGTAACTGGTTTGGCAGGGCCGGCATCTCTCGCGGTTAGCTTTGATTGCTATGGCGTCTACCCTGGGTGAAGAGTCTAGGCAGCACACCTTTCGCCTTGCCACAATCAATATCAACGCGATAAGGGCACCACACAAACTGACAATGCTACAACGCATGCTTGATGCGGCGGACGTCGACGTGGCCCTCTTACAGGAAGTATGTGTCGCTAGTTTCCCTGACTTCTACGGATATACCGCCCACATCTCCCACGCCTCTTCTACCGATTGTGGTGTAGCTGTTCTGCTACGAGACGGTCTGACGGCTACGGACGTACTGTACTTACCGAGTGCAAGAGCCATGGCGGTAACTGTCAACGGTGTACGACTCATTAATGTATATGCCCCGTCAGGATCAGGGAGACGGAGAGATCGGGCCCGCTGTTTTTCGGAAGATATTACGCGTCTATTTATGGGCCGCCTAGACGATACGATGATCGGAGGAGATTTTAACTGTACATTATCTCCGTCTGATCAGCAGCCACATCACGTCCCGTGTGCGGAGTTGGAAATGCTAGTGCGTGACCTCCACCAGATTGACACGTGGCGTCACATCCATGGGCCAGCTCCTGGATACACCCATTATACAAGTCATTCATCAAGTCGGTTAGACAGGATTTACGTCACAAGCACCCTTTCGATGGCGACGAGAGGAGCAGAGCTCTGGCCCACTGCATTCACCGACCACACAGCCTATATTTGCACCATTGCCCTCAAACCTGCACGTGTGTGGCGCAGTAGGCCCCCCTGGAAACTGAACGTCGCCCATCTGGACGAGCCGGCATGTAAAGGTGCTATCGAAGAGTCGTGGAACGCGTCCTTACAGCGTCGTGGTCGTTACCGATCGACCCTCAGTTGGTGGATTGAATGTGCGAAGCCTGCTCTTAGGCGCACCTTCATGGCTTACGGCCGGGAAGCGGCGGCATGGAGGAGGAGCACGGAAAACTTTCATTACACCACCCTGTGGGAATGTCTTGCTATGGAGCCCTCACCTTACCGGCAGATCATAGTCAATCGCACGAAAGCGCAACTCATGTCCTTAGCACGCCATCATTTACAAGGCGCTGTTATACGGTCGCGTGTTCCAGACACGATACAATCAGAAAGGCCATCTATGCACCACGTGCTCCTAGAACGCAGGAGGCGCCGTAGGGCACTGGTAACCGACATGATAACGGACGACTTACGACACGTGGCAGAACAAGCAGATATAGCAGAAGCCTTCTATGGGCATTACGCTCAACTTTATTCAGCAGTGCTCCCTGATATGGCGACGGTAGACACCGTTACAGCACATGTCCACGGTACAGTTCCACCAGACATGGTACCGACTTTACTGGGAGAAGTGACAGAAGAGGAAGTGCTCGACGCCATTGGTAAAGGTACTCCCCATAAATCACCAGGAATCAATGGATTACCATTAGAGTTCTATCGAGTATTTAAACAACTGTTGGTACCGTGTTGGGTTGCAATTTGTCAGGAATTGATGTCCCCGGGTATACCGTTGCCTGCATCGTTCTTGGAAGGACTGATTGTTCCCATCCATAAGCCGAAGGGACGGAATCATGTCCGCGATTATCGCCCCTTAACGTTATTGAACAGCGACTTCAAGATCTTTTCGAGGCTGCTATCAGGACGTCTTCGGGGCACACTATTTCACGTCCTGTCCAGCGATCAGATGTCCTTAGGAGGACCCAACAACACCAGAACTGCGTTATGTCGTTACAGAGATCTCATCTCCCTTGCACAGGTGAGACGTTTGCCGGCAGCCCTGGCGTCTATCGACTTTAGCCAGGCTTTTGACCGTGTGGGCCACACTTTCCTCACGGCCGCTCTACGGCGCATGGAATATCCCGACCCCTTTATCACAGTGTTGACACGCTTTCTGCATGGGGCTACTTCTCGAGTTCTTGTTAATGGAAGACTGACGGCACCCATGCCGATCCGCCGATCAGTACGACAGGGATGTCCATTATCAACGTTGTTATTTGCATTGACCTTAGAACCTTTGTTGTGTGGTCTCCGAGACAGGCTCACTGGGATACAGTTCGGCGGCTCCATCTATCGATGCATCGCATATGCGGATGATTTGATGATCGTCATACGAGGAGCTGACGATATGGCCGCGGCGTTGGACTGGATTGCAACCTACGGTACAGCTTCTGGTAGCCAAATCAACGTTGACAAGTCTGTCGCCTTGAGCATCGGGATTGGGCTACCGCAGGAACACATTGCTCCCATACGCTTCAGTGATACTGTCCGCTTCTTGGGCTTAGAGTTCATGAACGACATGCGACGCACGACGACGCTCAATTATCGACGCCTTCTTCACCAAATTAGGGCCGGAATTGCAAATCAGCGCTTGTGGTCTCGGCCTAGTCAACGTCCATGATAGGGCCATTGCCCTCTATGTTAGTTCACATTTATGTCTGCTGCGCCGTTGTCCTACGAGCCTCACGAATCTGCTTCTGACGGCGCTACGACCTGCTTCACTAAGAGCGCCGGTGCCACTACAGGACATCCCAGCACCCCTTTTTTATATAGGACGTTTCTATTTAGAACAAAGTTATTGCAGTGTAGCGCTCACGACACCACAAATGGCCACGACTCGACGCCTATATCACGACATGCTGCAACGCCGTCCCCTAAATATGGTCGAACTAAAATATCCTGACGTACGGTGGTGCGTGGTGTGGAAGACTGTACACGATGCCATGCTTGATTCCGACGTTGTTTCCCAATGGTACGTAGTCGTTAATGGGAAGCTGGTGACGCAAGAACGTCTCTACAATATCCACATGGCAGAGTCTCCCAATTGTGTGGGTTGTAACACAGTAGATTCTGACGAGCACCGCCTCAGCTGTGTAGAGGTGGAACCGGTTTGGTACCTAGTGCGGCAGATGCTGGCTTATCTCTTGCGAGTTAGGCCGGAGCATATATCTGCACGCACGTTATTATTTCCGGATGAGACATTTTACCCCAAGACTCGAAGCAACTCCGTCACCTGGATACGTGGACATGCTGTCCATTACCTCTGTCGTGACGGACACAAGAATTTCCTTGACTTCTGGCTCTATTTGCATGAAAGACATGCTATTTCCGGGCATACCAGATATCGACAATGCTTTGCAAACTACCTATGGAGTGCCTTTCACAGCCCGCCGCGCCGCTGGAATGTTCCAGGCAGCGGCAGATGAGGTCAAAACGACCTGCAAACGAGCATATATTGAATAATCTTTATCAGTGGGCGCAGTCGCTGGGAAGCCTAACTACGACGTGGTAGCTTTCTTTTCATGTTATTTACGTTTAATATCTTCGATGGTGTCTTCATTCTGGTTTAGGTTTTCCAGGCTTGATTAATTATGACTGTTCGCACATTGATACCTATATAAATAAAAAAAGATTAAAAAAAGTGGGCTGGAGACCTGCGTTTCCAATCCAAATAAATACACGAGAACAAACAAAGAACAAAATGGACAACAAATAAAATATAATAAAGTATTATACCCTTTTCCTTTCTCCTTTCATTATTATTTTTTTATAAAAAGTTCAGAGGCGTATTTAATTTTTGTTACGTTGGTGAAACCTGAAGTGGTGGCGAACGGCCGTCCTAGTTAGCTTTAGGATGAAAGTGGCGGTGGCACTAGCTTTGTTTTTGTTTTTAGGCTAGATAGGTTTTTGGGGGTAGTATGGGTGATAGGGGCCAACACCTGAAGTGGAAGAGGTAATTTTCTTTCTTTTTTTATAAAAAAAATAGGGGAAAAAATAAAAAAAAGAGTAAGAGGTCCTTGGTTAAAAAAAAAAAGAAAAAAAGTGGTATGATTCCTGCTTTGGGTGCAGGAGGTTCCGGGTTCAAATCCCGGAAGAGCCCAACCATTTTTGACCGTGCTGAATAGTAGGTGGAGCTCACCCACGTTTGTAGCTCTGCAATGAAGAACAGATGCGTGCCACAGCACGCTTTGTGTAGCCCTACGGTCATTAAGGGACCGTTTCATATGGCAAGAAAAAAAAAATGGTAGAACGCTCGCTTAGCATGCGAGAGGTACTGGGATCGATACCCAGCGCCTCCAGAATTGTTAACACACCTACATGCGCACCTTGCCATGCAAGTGGAATAATTCACAGCCAGCAGATGTGTCTAGGCAGATACAAGCGAACGATTAGCAACCACAATTGGCAAGCGTGCTGTTATTCGTGCGCAGGAAGCACCCTCCTCCCACACCTACACTTAATTTAGAAACAGTACAATTGTTCCCATAAGATTCTCAAGCCTACGCCATAAAGATCTGGCTTGCGTCAAGTTCACGTAAATCCCACTGCACATTCCCATTCTTTGCGTGCAGTCGGCTGCTACTGGTGTTGGTAATTGTGAGTGCTGATAACAGATGCCGTAGCAATCAATTCATGGAGTAAGTTGTATGTTTTGCGATAGTCTGTCTCTGACAAGCAAGCACAGGTGCATAGGTGCGAACACAGGAAGCTTGCAGCTCCTCGCTGCCTGCAGACACCGAGCAGCCACACTAGGAGAGCGGCCTAAACCGTAGGCGAAATGTGCTCATTCGCTTTGGCGCGACGTCGAACTATAAATAAGGCTGTCACTAGCGTCAGCCTCCAGACTGTGTTCACTGATGAATTGTGTACCTGTCTTTGGGAGCTGGTGAGAAACATTCTCCTCAGTGTAAGATGTTGTGCAACTGCTATGTGTGAATAAAGATGCCAATGTGGACAGTTGAAATGTGGTTCTGTCTAGTGGCAATTCTTGCTCCATAGCATACTTGTGGTATACACATGCAGTGGTTACTGATAAATGTAGGATTTGACAAAACTTCTGTCAGAATTTAGTGGAGGAGACTAAGGCAGTACAGTGAGAGTTGGTGTTGCAGGTGCCAGCCAGCCAGCCAGCCCGTCCGTCGCCGTGCAGCGGTTGCCACCAGCAGCGAGCAGCGAGCGCTCGGCAGCCAGCAGCGGTTCCCGTTAGCAGCGGTTCCCGGTAACAGCGGTCCCCGCCAGTAGCGGTCTCGCCAGCGACCCGCCAGCGCCGGCTCCCGCCAGCGCCGGCGCCCGCCACGGTCGGTTCCCGCCAGCGCCGTTCCCGCCAGCAGCCCTCCAGCGCCGGTCCCCGCCAGCGCCGGTCCTCGCCAGCCCTGGTCGCCGCCAGCAGCCAGCGGTGGTCCTAGCTGCCTCCAGCAGCAGCAGTAGCAGCAGCAGCGGAGGCGTCACCACCAGCCAGCCAACCGGGTCGCCCCCACCGCCAGCGACAGCGGAGTGGGGCTTTAGCCCCAGTCTCCTTCATTCTTCGTCACCTTGTAATCTGTGTCTCTCGTCGCCCTGCCTGTCTCTCGTTTGTTTCCTTGTCTTGTTCTGTGTTTCTCCTCTCATTATGATGTCAAACCCCACCAGCTCCTCTACAGCCACCACCACTGCCATCATCTACACCTCCCCTCAGCCGCTGCCACCGCTATCACATGGTGTGCCGCATCCCTCCCCCTCAGTCCCTCCCCCCACTCCTCACTCTCCCTCCCTCTTTGTCGCCCCTTCCCCGGCTCCTCCCTCCCGTGCCTCCTCTGATCCCTTCCCTCCCCTCCCTCCCCCTGCTCCTTCCATTTCTGCGGCCCCCGCTGGGGTGGTTGTCCGGAGAGCTACAGCTCATGCTCGACTCTCCCCTTCGCCCTCGTCATCATCATTATCATCGTCACCTTCGCCGTCACCCTCACCATCTCCGGCACCGACTCCGGCACCGGGACCTGCCACTCCCCGCCACATTCCAGCCGTTCCCATCCCCCACACCTCCTCCGCCGCCGTCAAGCGCCCCAATGAGACCCCTGCCTCCTCTACTCCCAAAAAGGCTCCGCCTCGTCCCCCTTCCCCAACTCATGTTGCCATGGATGTCTCTCCGCCTGCCCCCCCTCTTCATCTTCCTCCACCCTCTCCTACCGCTACCTCCTCTCCCATCCTGATCCCTCCTTCCTTGAAGCCCGGAACCTCACCCTCTTCCTTCGCCAGAGTTTTCCTGGTGCCCCCATCTCCCTCCTTACTCCTCGCCGTGATTCGGTGCTCATCTCCTCCCCCAGCCCTACCCTCCACACAGACCTCCTTTCCCACATCCCTGTCACCTGCTTTGGGCCTAATGCCTCCCTCACCCCTGCTCGTTCCCCATCTCCCTCCCGCCAACCCCAACTCCCGCGTCGCCCACCGACCCTCACCGCCGTGATCACTCGGCTTAGTCCGGCGATCACGGCGGAGGAGGTGTTGGCAGAGGTCAAGGTGCATCCTCATCTGGAGGTGCGTGCAGTTCGCCGCATTTATAACTCCGCTGGCCCCACCCGCCTTATGCGGGTCTTTTCCAAGCACGCCCCATCCAACGACCGTCTCCTGAAGGAGGGTGCTCTTCTCTTTCACCGCCGCTACTCAGTTGACCCTTCCCGTTCCCCTCCTCAATCCCTCCGCTGCCAGAGGTGCTTGCGGTATAATGCGCACCCTACATCTGAGTGCCACGAGGCCCCCACCTGCCCACAATGTAAGCAAGCCTACTTTCTCAGGCAGTGCCCCAATCTCAAGTCCCCCCCTCCAGTAATACCTGTAACCTCCCTCACCCCACTTACTCCCAGAAATGTAAAGCCCGACCCCCTCCTACCACTCCTGAGCTCACCATTCCTGTCCGCCCTCTGGACACCCCCACCCCTCCCGGCAATTCCCTTTGTCCACCCCCTACCGCTGAGGACATCATCAGATTCCTCACCTTCTTCCTTCAGAATGTTCATCCTTTTCAGCGCCCCCACACCCTGCAACAGGTATCCCTCGCCGCCCGTTCCACTTTCCACCTCAAAATGTACGCCACCTACTCCAAGAACCAGGCCCATTTCACCTTCTCCCGCCTTGACACCCTTGTCTAAATCCCTATCATGGCGCGACAATACGGGATCCTTTTCAACAACATCCGCTCCCTTCTTGCCAACAAGAACCTCTTCCTGCACATCCTTGCCACCCACCATGTGGACGCCTTCCTCCTCAATGAAACCTTCCTCCAACCCCACCACACCGTCCACACTTCGCCATACCTCCTTCAACGTTCTGATAATCCCCTCTCGATTGCGCGTGGCGGAGTTGCCATTGGTCACCACCGCCAGATCCCTGTTCAGCTCCCACCTCTCCTTCCCGACCCCACCAAACACCTGATCCTTAGTCTCTTCTTCCCCGGCCTTACCATTACCTGCGCCACAATCTATGTCCGCCATAACGCCCCTATTCCCTTCGACTTCCTCTCCCACGTTGACCGTACCTTCTCCTCCTACGTGATCGCCGCCGACCTCAACATCCACAGTCGTTCCGCCACCCAGCTACGGCGGTGGCATCGGTTCCTCTCCTCCCTTCAAGGCGACCTCATCCCCATCCGCCAGCACACCCGTCCCGAATCCAACTCCACTCCTGATGTTGTCCTTTCCTCCGCCAACCTCCTTGACCGCATAACGGTGGATGTCCTGGACCCTATTGGTAGCGACCATCTCCCTGTTCTCCACACCATTTCAGACAGTCGTCGCTCCCACCCCAACCCTCATCATGACCCTCCCCCTAAGTATGTCCATAACTATTCCCGTGCCAACTGGAATGCCTACCAGGATACCCTCTGCACCCAGGTCGATAGCCACCCCTTCACCTTCCGTCGCCCTGCCCATGTAATCCATGCCGCCACCTTTCTCCAGCAGATCTTGTCTGAGGCCGTGGAGGTCCATGTCCCTACTGTCACTATCCACCCCCACCGTCCTACCTTACCCCCACAGGCCGTCCTCCTCCTCCGTGAATCCCGCCGTCTCTACCGTGCCTTCCTCCACACGTGTGACCTGGACACACTACGACGCCACCGGCAACTCCAACCACACATTGGTAATTTGCTCGCGGCCAAGAATCGCCGGGACTGGCGACAGACATGCACCCGTTTAAATGCTACCCTACCTATCAACTCATCCAAGTACTGGTCCGCCTTCCGTCACATTACCGGAACTAAACCCTCCCCCTACTATCCTCTTCTCCATGATGATCACCCCTTCCCTGACACCCTTATTAAGGCCAATCACCTTGCCTCCTACCTGTCTGATGTCTTTTCCATCCCTGATGATCCCCAGTTCGATTACTCCCTCTTCGCGGATGTCCGCGATCGAACTGACACCTCTATCCCTCCACTCGCACCTGGTTTCCAGTACTTGGACAACATTCCACACACGGAACTCAATGCCCCAATCACTACACAGGATCTCATCGCTACACTCCGCACGAAACGCAACACCGCTCCTGGTCACGATCGTGTCACCTATCGTCACCTTCGCGAAGCTCCTGCCTCTTTCCTCTCCACCTTGGCCAGGCTCTACAATGTACTCCTGTCCACCGGTTACTACCCCGACCTGTGGAAAACCTCCCATATCCTGATGTTCCTTTAACCTGGTAAACCGCCGTCTGCCATCTCTTCCTACCGTCCCATCAGCATTACCTCGGTCTTCAGCAAGGTCCTGGAATCTATCCTCACCCGCCGCATCCACCAGCATCTCCGCCAGCACCGCCTCCTTCCGGTTACCCAGTGTGGCTTTCGGCCATCCTTCTCTTCCGACGACCTTCTCCTTCACCTCACTATTTCCTTTCTGAACAGCTTAATTCCCGTCGCTCTGCAATCTTCCTATCCCTGGAACTCGAACGTGCTTATGACCGCGTATGGCATTCTGGTCTCCTCTTCAAGCTCCAAACCTTCGCCCTTCCCATTAATTACATCCGTCCGATCGGCTCCTTTCTCTCCCGCCGTCCTTCCTACGTCACCATCCATAAAACAGATTCCTACACCTTTTTTCCCTCCGCCGGTGTGCCCTAAGGCTCCGTCCTCTCCCCCCTTCTGTACCTCTTGTATACTGCGGACATGCCGCCGCCGTCATCCCCCGTCCACCTTCTCCAGTTTGCCGATGACACCGCCTTCCTTGCCCTTCCCCCCACTCTGCAAACGCTCCCAACACCTTCTCCAATCCAATCTTGACCGGTTCACCGCTTGGTGCAACCAGTGGTTGCTCAAGGTCAATCCCTTCAAAACCCAGGCGATCATTGTAGGCAAAACCACCCCTTCCTTCCGCCTCCTTGATTTCTATCTCACCGTCTATGGCCGTCCTATCGCCCTCACCCCCACCCTCAAGTACCTTGGCGTCACCCTCGACCGTCGCCTCTCCTGGACCCCTCATCTGTGGACAATCCAAGCCAAGGCACACTCCCGATTCCGCCTCCTCAAGCTCCTTTCGGGCTGTACGTGGGGTCTGGACCCCTCCACCATCCTCCACACCTACACATCCCTCATCCGCCCTATCCTCTGCTACGCCCATCCAGCCTGGATCTCCGACCCCCCTACCTTTTATAAATCCCTTCAAATCCTTGAACGCCATGCTCTCCGCCTCGCCTATCGCATCCGTCTCTCCTTCCCCACGCGGATCCTGTACGATCTCATTCCTTTCCCCCACCTCTTCCTTTTCCTTGAAAGGATACGGATCCTGTAGACCTCCCGCAAACTCGACCCTCCTCACCATCTTGTCTCGCCCATCCTCTCCCACCCCCGCCCGCTGCCGCGCCTGTATTCCCACGTCCCACCCGGTCTCCATCTCTCCACCCTCCTTACCCTCTCCCAAGGTGGCTTCTGGCAGCTCCCCCTCCCTGATGAAGTCCTCCTCCCCTCCATCAACCGCTCCTATCAACTTTGATCCTACCCGCCCCGACTTCCTGTGGCCTCTCCACTTGGCACCCTCCAACCCTTCTCTCTCCTTTTCCCCTGTCCCCTTCCTCCACCCCTCTTCCCACGGGCTCCCCCTTTTTTTTCCTCCCCTCCCCCTGTCTCCCTTGACCATGGCATCTGCCCTCCCCTCTCCATGTCCAACTCCCCTTCCTCCTTTCCCTCCCTTGGCAGGTTGCCGGACTAGCACACGCTCAGTGAACATTCGGGCGCCAGAGTTCATCGCCATCAGTGTCTCGTGTGTGTGCCTTCGTTTTGTGTTCAGTGTCCTTTCGCCGTCATGCCACCACCGTTCACGTGTGCCGTCGCAGTCATCCGTGTTATGTGCGCTGTGTCACCGAGTGTTGGTGTTTTTCTCATCCAGCGTGGACGGCTTCATGTTTACAACTTTTTGTATCTACATTTTTTGCCCGCCGTTTTTATTGTATTGTCTGTGCCACCTCTATGTCATGTTACTGTACCACTCAAGGCTGAAGAGCAGGGTTATATGCTGCTGCCAGCCCACCTTGTATTGAGGTGATTAAAATTACAATAAAGAAAAAAAAAAGCGTGAGCGTCGTGTAAAGTCGGAAAAGTCGGCTGCATGGGTGAGTGCCAAGTTTGGGGAGCGTTTCGTAGTATGCGCAGTGCAATGGAGCGCGGAAACTTGTTGTGGCAAAGTGTTTTGCAGTTGGACGACAAGAGTGGTACATAGTAGTAAAGAGCGAGGCACTGTGTTGGCATGAACAATGGAGTGCACAATGGGGCTTGAGATGTGATTGTTACCTCAGGTGCTGTGTGATTGTCGACAAGGAGTGAAATCGGAGCAATTTGTGACCGCCCTTTCAATTTAAGACGTTAAAAACAGACGGAATTTGCATTCGTAATACCAGAGCATCGAAACTACTTGGAACTCTTGTGAATATGAACGTGTCCGCGCCTTTGTACTCTGGTCACTTCACCACTAAAAACCAACCAACCATCGTGTCCGTGCACATCAGAGTCGCAAAGAATGCAGAATAGCGCAGCTTGGTAGTGCATGGTGGCGTAGTTGAGTTGGTAGAGCGTTCGCTTTGCATGTGAAAGGTCCCGGGTTCAAGCCTCGGCGCCTCCATGTTTCGTGGTCAGTGCATGGTAAGTGTTGGTCGCGGCGAACCTAAAGGCACGCAAGATGTTGCAAAGCCAGCGTCACAGACTGATATGATGTATACTGACGTAAGAAGAGCAAGATGTAAGTGTAGGGACCGGCTGTTATCGAGGTGTGATAGAGTGCAGATCTGTCTTAGGTATCACGGCTTAACGTCATTGAAGTCTAGAGAGTGGACAACGCGTTCGTCTTACTCAGAGCGGTGTCCGAACTCTATTTTCGACGTAATGCGTGACACTTTCATTGTGGCCAACTACGATTCGATACAGAATGCACGAAACCTGAAAGACACCCTCACGGATACATAGAGAGTAGTGTTTGTCTGCCGATTAATGGGAGTGCTGGGATCTGTGTCGTTGATATGGCTGTATGTAGCACCATTAGTCATCGGGGGAGCGGGCGTAACTCAGATGGTTGAGCACTCACTTAGTATGCGAGAGGTACTGGGATCGATACCCAGAGCCTCAAGAATTTTTAACACACCTACATGCGCACCTTGCCATGCAAGTGGAATAATTCACAGCCAGCAGATGTGTCTAGGCACATACAAGCGAACGATTAGCATCCACAATTGGCAAGCGTGCTTTTATTCGTACACTTAATTTAGAAACAGTACAAGTGTTACCATAAGATTCTCAAGCCTACGTCGGAAAAATCTGCCTTGCGCCGAGTTCACGTAAATCCCACTGCACATTCCCATTCTTTGCGTGCAGTCGTCTGCTACTGGTGTTGCTATTGTGACTGCTGATAACAGATGCAGTAGCAATCAATTCATGGAGTGAGTTGTATGTTTTGCGATAGTCTGTCTCTGAGAAGCAAGCACAGATGACATAGGTGCCAACACAGGAAGCTTGAAGCCCCTCGCTGCCTGCAGACACCGAGCAGCCACACTAGGAGGGCGGCCTAAGCCGTAGGCGAAATGTTCTCATTCGCTTTGGCGCGACGTCGAACTATAAATAAGGATGTCACTAGCGTGAGCGTCGTGTAAAGTCGGAAAAGTCGGCTGCATGGGTGAGTGCCAAGTTTGGGGAGCGTTTCGTAGTAGCGCAGTGCAATGGAGATGCGGAAACTTGTTGTGGCCCAGTGTATTGCAGTTGGACGACCAGAGTGGTGCACAGTAGTAAAGAGCGAGGCACTGAGTTGGCATGAACAATGGAGTGCACAATGGGGCTCGAGATGTGCTTGTTACCTCAGGTGCTGTGTGATTGTCGACAAGGAGTGAAAACGGAGTAATTTGTGACCGCCCTATCAGTTTAAGACGTTAAAAACAGACGGAATTTGCAATTGTAATACCAGAGCCTCGAAACTACTTGGAACTCTTGTGTATATGAACGTGTCCGTGCCTTTGTACTCTGGTCCCTGCACCACTAAAAACCAACCAACTATCGTGTCCGTGCACATCAGAGTCGCAAAGAATGGAGAATAGCGCTGATTAATAGCGCGTGGGGGCGTAGCTCAGTTGGTAGATTGTTCGCTTTGCATGTGAAAGTCCCGGGTTCAAGCCCCGGCGCCTCTATGTTTTGTGGTCAGTGCATGGTAAGTGTTGGTCGCGGCGAACCTAAAGGCACGCAAGATGTTGCAAAGCCAACGTCACAGACAGATATGATGTATACTGACGTAAGGAGAGCAAGATGTAAGTGTGGGGACCGGCTGTTATCGAGGTGTCGACAATAGTCGGCATGGTGATTGTTGTATTCAATCCCGAAGCAATTTCAGTGTTTCATCAACACTCTGAAGGTCCACAGATTACAGGGAACCTCCTGCTGAGCTACGTAAACTACTATTGGTCTGAAATGAAGCGATCAAAGCATAGACAGTTTGAGGCATTACTCCCATGGACAAAAGTTGGCACGGAGCCTGTTTGTATTCAATCCTAATGCAATTTCTATGTTTCATCAACACTCTCAAGATCCACAGATTACAGGAAGCCTCCAGCTGTGCTTCGGAAACTAATACTGGCCTTCCAGGAATCGATCATAGCACAGACAGTTTGAGGTATTACTCCCATGGACAAAAGTTGACGTGGAGTATGTAGTATACAATCCCGATGCAATTTATGTGTTTCATTAACACTCTGAAGGTCCACAGATTACAGAAACCCTCCGGCTGTGCTTCTGAAACTACTACAGGTCTCCCAGGAATCGATGAAAGCATAGACAGTTAGAGGCATTACTCCCGTGGACAAAAGTCGGCATGGTACCTGTTTTATTCACCCCGATGAAATTTCTGAGTTTCATCAACACTCTGAAGGTCCACATATAACACAAAGCCTCCAGCTGTGGTTGGGAAACTACTACTGGTATCCCAGGAATCGATCAAAGCACAGACAGTTTGAGGTATTATTCCCATGGACAAAAGTCGGCATGTTACCTGTTTTATTCAATCCCGATGAAATTTCTGACTTTCATCAACACTCTGAAGTTCCACATATTTCATGAAACCTCCAGATGTGCTTCGGGAACTACTACTGGTTTCCCAGGAATCGATGAAAACATGGACAGTTTGGGCCATTACTCCCATGGAAAAAAGTCGGCATGGTGCCTGTTTGTATTCAATCCTAATGCAATTTCTATGTTTCATCAACACTCTCAAGATCCACAGATTACAGGAAGCCTCCAGCTGTGCTTCGGAAACTACTTCTGGTCACCCAGGAATTGATCGAAACATTGACAGTTTGAGGGATTACTCCCATGGACAAATGTAGGCATGGTGCCTGTTGTATTCAATCCCGAAGCAATTCCTGTGTTTCATCAACACTCTGAAGTCCACAGGTTACCGCAAGCCTCCGGCTGTACATCGGAAACTACTACTGGTCTCTTACGAATCGATAAAACATAAACAGCTAGTGGCCTGAAACAACGTCGTCATGGTGCCTGTTGTATTCCATCTCGATGCAATTTCTGTCTTTCATCAACACTCAGAATGTCAACAGATTACAGGAAGCCTCCAGCTGTGCTTCGGAAACTACTACTGGTCTCCAAGGAATCGATCAAAGGATAGACAGTTTGGGGTATTACCCTTATGGACAAATGTCGGCATGATGCCTGTTGTAGTCAATAGCTATGCACTTTTTGCATTTCATTAACACTCTGAAGGTCCACAGATTACAGGAGGCCTACAGTTGTACATCGGAAACTACACTCCTGGAAATGGAAAAAAGAACACATTGACACCGGTGTGTCAGACCCACCATACTTGCTCCGGACACTGCGAGAGGACTGTACAAGCAATGATCACACGCACGGCACAGCGGACACACCAGGAACCGCGGTGTTGGCCGTCGAATGGCGCTAGCTGCGCAGCATTTGTGCACCGCCGCCGTCAGTGTCAGCCAGTTTGCCGTGGCATCGCAGTCTTTAACACTGGTAGCATGCAACGACAGCGTGGACGTGAACCGTATTTGCACTTGATGGACTTTGAGCGAGGGCGTTTAGTGGGCATGCGGGAGGCCGGGTGAACGTAACGCCGAATTGCTCAACACGTGGGTCATGAGGTCTCCACAGTACATCGATGTTGTCGCCAGTGGTCGGCGGAAGGTGCACGTGCCCGTCGACCTGGGACCGGACCGCAGCGACTCACGGATGCACACCAAAACCGTAGGATCCTACGCAGTGCCGTAGGGGACCACACCGCCACTTCCCAGCAAATTAGGGACACTGTTGCTCCTGGGGTATCGGCGAGGACCATTCGCAACCGTCTCCATGAAGCTGGGCTACGGTCCCACACACTGTTAGGCCGTCTTCCGCTCACGCCCCAACATCGTGCAACCCGCCTCCAGTGGTGTCGCGACAGGCGTGAATGAAGGGACGAATGGAGATGTGTCGTCTTCAGCGATGAGAGTCGCTTCTGCCTTGGTGCCAATGATGGTCGTATGCGAGTTTGGTGCTGTGCAGGTGAGCGCCGCAATCAGGACTACATACAACTGAGGCACACAGGGCCAACACCCGGCATTATGGTGTGGGGAGCGATCTCCTACACTGGCCGTACACCTCTGGTGATCGTCGAGGGGACACTGAATAGTGCACGGTACATCCAAACCGTCATCGAACCCATCGTTCTACCATTCCTAGACCGGCAAGGGAACTTGCTGTTCCAACAGGACAATGCACGTCCGCATGCATCCCGTGCCACCCAACGTGCTCTAGAAAGTGTAAGTCAACTACCCTTGCCAGCAAGATCTCCGGATCTGTCCCCCATTGAGCATGTTTGGGACTGGATGAAGCGTCGACGCACGCGGACTGCACGTCCAGCACGAACGCTGGTCCAATTGAGGCGCCAGGTGGAAATGGCATGGCAAGCCGTTCCACAGGACTACATCCAGCATCTCTACGATCGTCTCCATGGGAGAATAGCAGCCTGCATTGCTGCGAAAGGTGGATATACACTGTACTAGTGCCGACATTGTGCATACTCTGTTTCCAGGAGTGTATTACTGGTCTCCCAGGAATCGATCAAAGCTTTGACAGTGTGAGGCATTACACCCATCGACAAAAGTTGCCATGGTGCCTGTTGTATTCAATCCCGATGCAATTTCTGTGTTCCATCAACACTCTAAAGCTGCACAGGTAATATGAAGCCTCCAGCCGTGCTTCGGATCTACTACTGGTCTCCCAGGTATAGATCCAAGCATAGACACTTTGAGGTATTACTCCCATGGACAAAAGAATGCAAGGTGCCTGTTGTTTGAAATCGCGATGCAATTTCTGTGTTTGATCAACACTCTGAAGGTCCACAGATTACTAGAAGAGTGCAGCTGTACATCGGAAACTGTTACTGGTCTACCAGGAATGGATCAAAGCATATAGAGTTTGAGACATTACTCCCATGGACAAAAGTTGGCATGGTTCCTGTTGTATTCATCCCCGATTAAACTTCTGTGATTGATCAACACTCCGATGGTCAACAGATTACAGGAAGCCACCAGCTGTGCTTTGGTAACTACTACTGCTCTCCCAGTAATCGATCAAAGCACAGTCAGTTTGAGGCATTACTCCCATAGACAAAAGTCGGCATAGTGCCTGTTGTATTCAATTCCGATGCAATTTCTGTGTTTCATCAACACTCTGAAAGTCCACAGATTACAGTAAGCCTCCAGCTGTACATGGGAAACTACTACTGGTCTCCCAGGAATCGATCAAAGCATAGACAGTATGAGGTACTACTCCCATGGACAAAAGTCAGCATGGTGCGTGTTGTATTCTATCCCCAACGAAAGTTCTAAAGTCCATCAACACTCCAAAGGTTACACGGATTACAGGAAGCCTCTAGCTGGCTGACAGAAACTTCTACTGGTCTCCCAGGAATCTATCAAAGCACAGAAATTTTGAGGCATTGCTCCCATGGACGAAAATCGGCGTGATGCCTGTTGCTTCCAATCCCGATGAAATTTCAGTGTTCCAACAACACTCTGAATGTCCACAGATTACAGGAAGCCTCCAGCTGTGCTTCGGAAACTAATACTGGTCTCCTAGGAATCGTTCAAAGAATAGACAATTTGAGGCATTACTCCCAGCTACTAAAGTCAGCATGGTGCCGATTGCAATCAATCCCGATGGAATTTCTGTGTTTCATCGACACTCTGATGGTCCACAGATTAGAGGAAGCCTCCAGCTGTCCTTCGGAAACTACTACTGGTCTCTCAGGAACCGATCAAAGCATAGACAGTTTGAGGAATTACTCCCATGGAAAAAATACGGCATGGTTCCTGTTCTATTAAATCCCGATGAATTTCTGTGTTTCATAAACACTTGAAGGTCCTCAGATTACTGGAAGAGTCTATCTGTACATCGGAAACTGTTACTGGTCTGCTAGGAATGGATCAAAGCATATAGAGTTTGAGACATTACTCTCATCTACAAAAGTCGGCATGGTGCCTGTTGTATTCAATCCCGATTCAATTTCTATGATTCATCAACACTTTGATGGTCCACAGATTACAGGAAGCCTCCAGCTGTGCTTCCGAAACTACTACATGTCTCCCAGGAATCGATCAAAGCATTGACAGATTGAGGCATTACCTCCCATGGACAAAAGTCGGCATGGTACTTGTTGTATTGAAAACCGATGCTATTTCTGTATTTCATCAAAACTCTGATGGTCCACAGATTACAATAAACCTCCAGCAACACATCGGAATCTATTACTGGTCTGCCAGGATAGGATCAAAGCATAGACAGTTTGAGGCATTACTCCCATGGACAACAGTCGGCATGGTGCCTGTTGTATTCAATCCCGATTAATTTCTGTGTTTCATCAACACTCAGAAGGTCCACAGATTACAGGAAGCCTCAAGCTGTGCTTCGGAAACTATTACTGCTGTCCATGGAATCGATCAAAGCACAGACAGTTTCAGCATTACTCTTATGCCAAAAGCTGGCATGGTGACTGTTGTGTTCAATCCCGATGCAATTAAATCCCAATGCAGTTTCTATGTTTCATCAACACTCGGAAGGTCAACAGATTACAGGATGAATCCAGATGTGCTTCGGAAACTACTACTGGTCTCCCAGGAATCGATCAAAGCATTGACAGTTTGAGGCATTACTGGCATGGACAAAATTCGGCATCGTGCCTGTTGTGTTCAATCCCGATGCAATTTCTGTATTTCATCAACACTCTGATAATGCACAGATTACTGGAAGCCTCAAGCTTTGCTTCGGAAACTACTACTAGTCTCCCAGGAATCGAACAAAGCAATGTTTGTTTGAGGCATTACTCCCATGGAAAAAAGTCGGTGTGGTGCCTGTTGAATTTAATCCCGAAGCAATTTCTGTGTTTCATCAAAACTCGGAAGGTCCACAGACTACAGTAAGCTTCCAGCTGTGCATCGGAAACTACTACTGCTCTCCTAGGAATCGAGCAAACCCAGACAGTTTGAGGCATTACTCCCATGGAGAAAAGTCGGTATGGTGCCTGTTGTATTCAATCCCGATGCAATTTCTGTGTTTCATCAACACTCTGAAGGACCACAGATTACAGGAAGCCTGCAGCTCTGCTTCGGATACTACTAGTGGTCTCCCAGGAATCGGTCAAAGCAAAGCCTGTTTGTGGCATTACTCCCATGTACAAACGTCGACATGGTGCCTGTTGTATTCAATTCCGTAGCAATTTTTCTATTACATTAAACTCTGAAGGTCCATAGCTTACAGGAAGCCACAAGCTGTGCTTCGGAAACTTCAACTGCTGTCCAAGGAATCGATCAAAGCGTAGACAGTTTGAGGGAATACCCATATGGACAAAAGTCGGAATGGTACCAGTTGTATTCAATCCCGATGCCATATCTGTGTTTCATCAACACTCTGAAGGTCCACAGATTACAGGAAGCCTGCAGCTCTCTTTCGGAAACTACTAGTGGTCTCCCAGGAATCGGTCAAAGAATAGCCTGTTTGAGGCATTACCCCATGTACAAAATCGACATCGTGCCTGTTGTATTCAATCGCGATGCAATTCCTATGTTTCATCACCACCCCCGCGTCCACACATTACAGGAAACCTCCAGATGTGCTTCGGATACTACTACTGGTCTTCCAGAAATCAATCAAAAAGTTCAATGTTTGAGACATTAATACCATGGACAAAAGTCAGCATGGTGCTTTTTGTATTCAATCCCGATGCAATTTCTGTGTTTCATCAACACTCTGAAGGTCCACAGATTACTGAATGACGCCAGATGTGCTTCGGATACTACTACTGGTCTTCCAGGAATCGATCAAAGCGTAGACAATTTGAGACATAACTCCTATGGAGAAAAGTCTGCATGGTGCCTGTTGTATTCAATCCCGATGCAATTTCTGTCTTCCTTCAACACTCTGACGGCCCACACACTACAGAATGCCTCCAGATGTGCTACGGAAACTACTACTCGTCTTCCAGAAATCGATCAATGCGTAGACAGTTTGAGACATTACTGCCATGGAGAAAAGTCGGCATGTTGCCTGTTGTATTCAATCAGGATGCAATTTCTGTGTTTCAACAACACTATGAAGTTCCACAGATTACAGAATGCCTCCAGATGTGCTTCAGATACTACTACTGGTCTTCCAGGAATCGATCAAAGCGTAGACAGTTTGACACATTACTCCCATGGAGAAAAGTCGGCATGGTGCCTGTTGTATTCAATCCCGATGCAATTTCTGTCTTCCTTCAACACTCTGACGGCCCACACACTACAGAATGCCTCCAGATGTGCTACGGAAACTACTACTCGTCTTCCAGAAATCGATCAATGCGTAGACAGTTTGAGACATTACTGCCATGGAGAAAAGTCGGCATGTTGCCTGTTGTATTCAATCAGGATGCAATTTCTGTGTTTCAACAACACTATGAAGTTCCACAGATTACAGAATGCCTCCAGATGTGCTTCAGATACTACTACTGGTCTTCCAGGAATCGATCAAAGCGTAGACAGTTTGACACATTACTCCCATGGAGAAAAGTCGGCATGGTGCCTGTTGTATTCAATCCCGATGCAATTTCTGTCTTTCTTCAACACTCTAACGGTCCACAGAATACAGAATGCCTCCAGATGTGTTACGGAAACTACTACTGGTCTTCCAGAAATCGATCAAAGCGTAGACAGTTTGAGACATTACTCCCATGGAGAAAAGTTGGCATGGTGCCTGTTGTATTCAATCCCGATGGTATTTCTGTGTTTCATCAACACTGTGAAGGTCCACAGATTACAGAAGACCTCCAGATGTGCTTCGAATACTACTACTGGTCTTCCAGGAATCGATCAAAGCGTAGACAGTTTGAGATATTACTCCCATGGAGGAAAGTCGGCATGGTGCCTGTTATATTCAATCCCGATGCAATTTCTGTGTTTCATCAACACTCTGAAGGTCCACAGATTACAGAATGCCTCCAGATGTGCTTCGGATACTACTACTGGTCTTCCAGGAATGGATCAAAGCGTAGACAGTTTGAGACATTACTCCCATGGAGAAAAGTCGGCATGGTGCTTGTTGTATTCAATCCCGATGCAATTTCTGTGTTTCATCAACACTCTGAAGGTCGACAGATTACAGAATGCCTGCAGATGTGCTTCTGAAACTACTACTGGTCTTCCAGGTATCGATCAAAGCGTAGAAAGTTTGAGACATTAGTCTCATGGAGAAGCCCCCAGGGGCTCAGCATTCATTTGCTGGGTAGGGGCTTGGCGACCCCGGGGTTCCTGAGCTGGGGACTGGTAAGCGCCGCCAGTCCCCTGTCACCGTAAGCTCTGGCATTCTTCAACGACCACCTTGCGGCGCGGCCTTGGTATGATGTGTGTCTCAGCTAGTGGGGATCTTGGCTTGGTCACCCGGATCGCGAGAATGGAATAAACCTCTATAAACAACCCCTCAATCTCAAGGTGTGCTGCGCGCCGATGAGATGAATGGTTGTTGAGGTGGAACAGTCATTAGCGGGTAACCTCTGGGGAACCTGCCGCACCTCAGTTGTATAAGGCTTACCTAGGCACGCGGGGCTCTGTCTAGGTGGACTTGTAGTTCCATAGCTGCTCGTGGGACCGAGATGGATCCTTCGAAATTCTCTTTTCCTCCTCCCAGCGGAAAGGGTGGACAGCTGGAGGGTTCTAACACCCAGTCTCTGAAGAGGGCTCGCGTAGTCAGTCCCCCTGACTGCATCTCATCTTTGACAAGTGAAGTCTTTAGGAACTGGATGCATTCTGGTGCTCAGAATGTCTCATTGTGAAATGGAACGAGGGTATTTTTGAGAAGGTATCGCCCTTCTATATACAAAAAGGATTGGAGGGCATCTGTGGCTCCTTGAAATCGGTGAAATGCTTACGTAATGGGACCTTGCTAGTGTAAACTTCCACTTCCCAGCAAGCAACTAACCCCCAATCTGCTAAATGTCTTGGAGAGTATGCCGTAGACACTGAATTGCACAGCACCTTGAACTACAACAAAGGTGTTGTAACATGCTGTGATCTAGTTGAGATTCCCAAGAACGAACTGCAACGTGAGTGGGCTCCGGAAGGTATCGTTAATGTCCAACACATCATGCAGAGGTTTGATGGCAATCTTGTTAAATCCGACTCCTTTATTCTGACCTTCAGTAGCACAAAACTTCCTGAACATTTTAAAGCTGGCTTCCTTCGCCTTAGTGTGAGGTCTTATTTCCCGACCCCAATGCACTGTTTTAAATGCCAGCGTTTTGGGCATACCACCTTAGGATGTAAAGGCGAAGCGACTTGTGGCAACTGTGGTAAGGCTGATCATGAAGGAGTTGGTTGCTCGTCTCCAGCTAAATGTATTAATTGCTCTGGGAACCACCCTGTTTGGAGTAGGGACTGCCGAATCTTTTTAGAGGAACGCTAAGTCCAGGAAATCAAAACAACCAAGCGAATCCCCTATGGTGAGGCCAAGAAGATCTATAACTTGATGCAACCTCCCACATTTGCTACATCTTTTGCATCCCTGGTTCAGAAGCCTACTCCAAAAGTCGATGCCTCAACGCAGACCGAGGTGGTGAGTGTTGGCGCTAACACCTGCAGCTGTCAGTGCACTTGCAACACAGCCAGTGTTTCAGAGCTGGTAGCCCCTACTCGAATGGCAGACAAGGGTATAGTGGCGAACTTGGGCCAGCCCCTGTCGCCTCCAACAGCTGAGGCTGTTCCCAAGCCCAGTGCGCCAATTACCACTCCCACATCAGCTCCCCCAAAGCCCACCAAACCACAGAAAGTTCCTGTACCGCAGCAACACCGGGTCAAATCCCGTGGTAAACCGTCTGACCATGCGGCTGTTGTTTTACGTGAGGCTTCATCTGACTCTTCCCCAGAGTTGATGGAATACGACGTATGTGTGGGTCAATCAGCTCACCCCACACCTGCCCCTCCACCTGCTGCGGTCTCCCCGCCCCGTCGGAGAGACAGGATGAAGGTGCTACCCCCAACATTGATGGCTCCCATACTTTAGTGGAACTTGCAAGGGTTCTGGATGCATGTGGAGGAACTTCGTCTACTCTCTCAGGGTAGACCACTGTGTCTCTGTCTCCAGGAGACTTATTTCCATCCCTCATACTCCCCTGAGATGCGAGGCTATACACTCCACAAAAAGGACGACCTGCGTGGAGAGAGAGCTAGAGGAGGTGTAGGTATTTTCGTCAGGACGGACTACCACTCCTCGCCTCTCCCGCTTATGACTTTATAGGCTGTCGCTGTGTCTGTGCAAGTACGTCATCCACTGACTGTCTGTTCACTTTACTTGCCCCCACATGAGGCACTTGATGAAGTGGCCCTCACCGACCTTCTTACACAGCTCCCCCAACCATTCATTGTTTGTGGTGATTTTAATGCCCACAATGTGCTTTGGGGCTCTGCAATTACCTTCCCCAGGGGTAGAGCAATTGAGAGGCTTCTCCTGTCATCCTGTGCCTACTTGCTCAATGGAGGACAGAGTACTCATTTCTGCACAGCGACTGGGTCGTTCTCTGCCATTGATCTCTCTCTTTGCTCTCCAGCTCTTGCCGCCAGTGCTCACTGGGAAGTGGTCGCTGATTTGCGTGGCAGTGATCATTTCCCCACCTGGACTCACCTGCCAGATGGCGTGGACCCTGAAAGGAGACCACCACGATGGGTGCTCAGTGGAGCTGACTGGACACTTTATAGCCAGTTGGCCCAATTGGAACACTGTGTGACTGTTGAGGTGTGGGTGGATCATATTACCAAAACGGTCCACCACGACGCTGCAGCATCTATTCCACAGTCCATGGGCCCCCGGAAGAGGCCACCTGTGCCTTGGTGGAGTGCCGACTGCCGCTCTGCCATCAGGACCAGGCGTGCGGCTCTGCATCGGTTCAAGTCTCGGCCGACTGCTGAGAATCTTGCAGTATTTCGGGTGGCGAGGGCAAGGTGTCGCCGCATTATTCGTGAGAGCAAGAAGAGGTCATGGCAACAGTTCCTGAACACCATTAATCGTTCCACCAAAAGTTCCATTGTGTGGGAGACCATCAGGAGAATTTCTGGCAGAGGAGGGAGGTGTCCCATAGATGCTGTAATGAATAACGGCACTCTCCACACGGATCCGCAAAACATTGCCCAGACTATGGCAGCGTATTTTGCCACAGTTACTGCAATAACCAGTCAGGATCCAGGTTTCCAGCGCCATAGGGCCGTTGCTGAGAGATGTAGTCTGAACTTCCAGTCCACATCTCATGAAGTTTACAACTGCCCATTTTCTATGTGGGAGCTGGATTCTGCATTGTCTGGAGCTCGTGACACCTCCCCTGGTCACGACAGGGTCCATTACAGTATGCTATGGCACCTCACAATGCGCAACAAAGAAATCCTCCTCGCACTTCTTAATGGAATTTGGGCGTTGGGTCACTTTCCTGACGCGTGGCGTGAGGCAATTTTAATCCCTTTTTTAAAACCTGGGAAAGACCGCACGAGCCCGAGTAGCTACCGTAGTGTTGCCCTCACTAGTTGCATAGGGAAGACCTTGGAGCGGATGGTCAACCGCCGCCTTGTCTGGATGTTAGAATCCCGGCAACTCCTTAGTCTCTTTCAGTGTGGGTTCAGGAGGTTTCGTTCCACCTTCGATAACCTGGCCCTACTGGAGGTGGCTATACAACAAGCTTTCCTACGCCGTCATCACCTTCTAGGTGTATTTTTTGACACTGAGAAGGCCTACGATACCACTTGGAGGCGTCTCATTCTGGAGCAACTTCACGAATGGGGTTTTCGGGGTTGTCTTCCTCTTTTTATTCAGTCTTTCCTCTCGCCACGATATTTTAGATACCGAATTGGTGATGTCCTGTCTGATCGCTTTGAGCAGGAGAACGGTGTCTCTCAGGGTAGCGTTTTAAGTGTGACTCTCTTTGCCATCGCTATTAATAGCATTACGTCCATAGTGAAAAGTCCTGTCCAGTGTTCTTTGTTTGTGGATGATTTCTCTTTGTTTTGCTCTTCTTCAAGCCTTGCAACGACATCTCGTCAGTTGCAACTTACGATTAGACATTTGGATGACTGGGCACGGAAGAGTGGTTTTAAGTTTTCCTTCGAGAAGTCTGTATGTGTTCTTTTTCACCGTTCTCGTTCGATTTTAACCTTTCCTGAGTTGCGGATGAGGGACACTATTCTCACTTTTAAAGACACGGTGAGGTTTCTGGGGATCATTTTTGACTCGAAGCTCACGTGGTTACCTCATCTTAAAGACCTGAAACGGCGGTCGCTTAAGGCTTTAAGTATTTTAAAATGGCTTAGTAACAGTACATGGGGAGCTGACAGGACTTGTCTGCTCCACTTTTACAGGGCGTTTGTGCGATCTCGGCTCGATTATGGGTGCACGGTGTATGGATCTGTGAGGCCTTGTTACTTGAAGATGTTGGACGTTGTGCACCATGAAGGGCTTCGGTTGGCCACTGGGGCATTCCGAACTAGTCCCATACCGAGCCTCTGTGGAGAGGCTGGTGAACCGCCACTTCCTATGCGGCGACGGCTACTTACAGTGCGCGAGGCGTATAAAACTTTGTCCACACCATACACCCCTGCATACCCTGCCATTGCCTCCTCTGGCACTGTTATTTCATAACCGGCAACGTGAAACTCAGCCCTATGGGATTCGCGCACAGGATTGCCTCGCTGCGATGTCTATGGCTGGTCTTCGTGTTTTGCGTCGCGGTTGGAGCAGATCCCCCCTTGGCACCTCCGGAGACCCATACGTATTTTAGATTTGCATAATTTTAAGAAAGATCGCACACCAGATTTTACATTCCAATGTCTGTTTTTTAACATTTTAGGGGTGCATCACGGTTTCACAGTCGTGTACACTGATGGGTCCAAACAGGAGACTTTCCTTGGCTGTTCTGTAGTGTTCCCTGATCAAGTTACCCGGATTCGCCTCCCTGCTGAATATACCGTTTTCGCAGCGGAGCTCCACGCGATCCTGAAGGCACTTGAGCAGATGAATCGTGTTCGGGGCGATCGATTTCTTCTCTGCTCCGATACTTTTAGTGCCTTACAATCACTGCAGAACCTGTATCCGACTGAGGCGATGGTCCAGCTGATACATGACCAACTGTACCTGCTCCAACGGCGGGGTACAGAAGTATCCTTCTGCTGGGTGCCTGGTCATGTTGGCATCTGGGGCAATGAACAGGCCGATCGGACTGCCAAGGAGGCCTGCAGAGAACAGGATGTGGTCCAATGTCCTATTCCCTTGCAGTCAGGCATCGCTGCACTCCACAGGAAGTGCATGGAGCTGTGGGAGGACGAATGGCTGGCGGTGACGGCCAATAAACTGCGGTTGATAAAGTCAACCACTCGGCCGTGGCGTTCCTCCTGCCAGTTGCTCAGGCGGGAGGAGGTGGCCCTCACACGTCTTCGGATCGGGCACTGTCCTCTCACACATAGCTTTTTATTACGGCGGGAGGATCCACCGTTTTGTAATGCATGTGGTGTGCACATCTCTGTGCAGCACATTTTAACAGACTGCATTTTATACCGTGATGCACGGGCAGAAGCACAAATTGCTGGGGATCTGCCTTCTGTTTTAACTATTGATGAGACGTGTGTGTCTAGGGTTTTCAAGTTTCTGTGATGTGTCAGGACTCTGGCCTAAAATTTTAGGCTGGAGGTTTTAGTGTATTGCAGAGTGGCTGACTCCTCCCCTTTTTTCCATGCGGTCAGCCAGCCACTTCCACCTGCTACATTGTTTTAGCTGCTTCTATCATTTTCTTCCTGTGTTGTCCATGAGTTACTGCTGACGCTCTGCTTCATCCCACGCTTTGGTGTGGGTGAGCACATGCTTTTCGACGATTGTTACCCATATTTTCTGTTCCGGTTTATATTCCTGTTCTGGTATTTTTCTTGACACCCGTCTCACTAAGATACTGAACGGGCGCTGAAGACCTTGCTGTCGTGCGCCCAAAACTTCTCTACTACTACTGCCTAGTCGCGCTTCGAAACTACTACTGGTCTCCCAGGAATCGATAGAATCATAGACAGTTTGAGGCATTGCTGCCTTGGACAAAAGTCGGCATGGAGACTGTTGGATTCAATCCCAATGCAATTTCTGTGTTTTATCAACACACCGAAGGTAAACAGATTAAAGTAAGAGTCCATCTGTGCTTCGGAAACTGTTACTGCTCTGCCATGAGGGATCAAGGCATAGACAATTTGACTCATTACTCCCATGGAGGAAAGTTGGCATGGTGCCTGTTGTATTCAATCCCGATGCAATTTCTGTGTTTGATAAACACTCTGAGGTCCACAGATTACAGGAAGCCTGCAGCTCAGCTTCGTAAACTACTGGTGGTTTCCCAGGAATCGATCAAAGCATAGCCAGTTTGAGGCATTACTCCCATGTACAAAAGAAGACATGGTGACTATTGTATTCAATCCCGACGCAATTTCAGTGTTTCATCAAAAAACCCGCGGTCCACAGCTTACAGGATGCCTCCAGCTGTGCTTCGGAAACTACTACTGGTCTCCCAGGAATCGATCTAAGCATAGACTGTATGAGGCATTACTCTCATGGACAAAAGTCGGCATGGTGAGTGTTGTATTTAATCCCGATGCAATTTCTGTGTTTCATCAACACTACGACGATCCACAGATTACATTAAGCCTCCAGCTGTACGACGGAAACTAGTACTGGTCTCCCAGAAATCGATCGAAGCATAAACAATTTGACACATTACTCCCATGGACAAAAGTCGGTATGGTGCCTGTTCTAAAAAAAACCGATACACTTTAAAAGTTTCATCAACACTCTGAAGGTCCAAGGCTTACAGGAAGCCTCCAGCTGTGTATCGGAAACTACTACTGGAATCCCAGGAATCGATCAAAGCATAGACAATTTGAGACAATACCCATACGAACATAAGTCGGAATGGTGCCAGTAGTATCCAATCATGATGCAATTTCTGTGTTTCATCAACACTCTGAAGGTCCACACATTACAGGAAACCTCCAGCTGTGCTTCGGAAACTACTACCGGTCTTCCAGGAACCGATAGAAACATAGACAGTTTGAGGCATTCATACCCGATGCAATTTCTTTGTTTCATCAACACGCCGAAAAGTCCACCGATTACAGGATGCCTCGAGATGTGCTTCGGAAACTGCTACTGGTCTCCCAGGAATCGACCAAAGCACAGACAGATTGAGTCATTACTGCCATGGACAAAAGTCGGCATGGTGCCTGTTGTATTCTATCTCGATGCAATTTCTGCGTTTCATCAACATTCTGGAGGTCCACAGATTACAGTAAGGCTCCCGCTGTGCTTCGGAAACTAATACTGCTCTCCTAGGAATCGATTAAAGCATAGACAGTTTGACACATTACTCCCATGGACAAAAGGCAGCATGGTGCCTGTTGTATACAACCCCGATACACTTTCTGTGTTGCATCAACACTATGACAGTCCACAGATTGCATTAAGTCTCCAGCTGTACGACGGAAACTGCAACTGGTCTCCAAGAAAACGATCAAAGATTAGGCAGTTTGAGTATTACTCTCATGGACAGAAGACGCCATGGTGCCTGTTGTATTTAATCCCGATGCACTTCTTGTGTTTCATCAACACTCTGGCGGTCAACACATTACAGGAAGAGTCCAGCTGTGCCTCGGAACTACTACTGGTCTCCCAGGAGTCGATCAAACCATAGACAGTTGGACGAATTACTCCCATGGACCAAAATCGGTATGGTGCCTGTTGTATACAAACCCGATACACTTCCTGTGTTTCATCAACACTCTGAAGGACTACAGCTTAGAGGAAGACTTCAGCTGTGCATCGGAAACTACTACTGGTCTCCCAGGAATCGATAAATGCATAGACAATTTGTTATATTACTCCCATGGACAAATGTCGACATGGTGCCTGTTGTATCCAATCCCAATGCAATTTCTGTGTTTTATCAACCCTATGAATTTCCACAGATTACACTAAGCCTCCAGCTGTACATCGGAAACTGCTACAGGTCTCCCAGGAAACGATCAAAGCATAGACAGTTTGAGGCAATACCCATATGGACATAAGCTGGAATGGTGCCAGTAGTATTCAATCACGATGCAATATCTGTGTTCCATCAACACTCTGAAGGCCCACACATTACAGGAAACCTCCAGCAGTGCTTCGGATACCACTAGTGGTCTCCCAGGTATCGATCAAAGCATACACAGTTTTAGGCATTAATTCCATTTACAAAAGTCGGCATGTTGCCAGTTCTATTCAATCCCGATTCAATTTCTGTTTTTTTTATCAACACTCTGAAGGTCCAAGGATTACAAGAAGCCTCCAGCCGCGGTTCGGAAACTACTACTGGTCTCCCAGGAATCGCTCAAACCATAGACAGTATGAGGCATTACTTCCAATTACAAAAGACGGCATGGTTACTGTTGTATTCAATACCGATTCATGTTCTGTGTTTCATCAACACTCTGAAGATCCAAAGATTAGAATAAGAATCCAACCGCGCTTCGGAAACTACTACTGGTCTCCCGGGAATCGATAGAAGCATATACAGTTTGAGGCATTACTCCCATGGAGAAAAGTCGGCATGGTGCCTGTTGTATTAAATCCCGAGGCAGTTTCTGTGTTTCATCAACACTCGGAAGGTCCACAGTTTACAGGAAACCTCCAGCTGTGCTTCGGAAGCTACTAGTGGTCTCCCAGGAATCGGTCAAAGCATAGCCTGTTTGCGGCATTACTCACATGTACAAAAGTCGACATGGTGCCTGTTGTATTCAATCCCGATGCAATTTCTGTGTTTCATCAACACCCCCTCGGATCACATATTACAAGAAGCTTCCAGCGGTGCTTCAGAAACTGCTACTGGTCTCCCAGAAATCGACCAAAGCATAGACTGTTTGAGGCATTACTCTCATGGACAAAAGTCGGCATGGTGCTTGTTGTATTCAATCCCGATGCAATTTCTGTTTTTCATCAACTCTATGACGGTCCACAGATTACAGAATGCCTCCAGATGTGCTTCGGAACTACTACTGGTCTCCAAGGATTCCACCAAAGCACAGACAGATTGAAGCGTTACTCCCATGGACAAAAGTCGGCATGGTGCCTGTTGTATTCAATCCCCATGCCATTTCTACACTCCTGGAAATTGAAATAAGAACACCATGAATTTATTGTCCCAGCAAGGGGAAACATTATTGACACATTCCTGGGGTCAGATACATCACATGATCACACTGACAGAACCACAGGCACATAGACACAGGCAACAGAGCATGCACGATGTCGGCACTAGTACAGTGTATATCCACCTTTCGCAGCAATGCAGGCTGCTATTCTCCCATGGAGACGATCGTAGAGATGCTGGATGTAATCCTGTGGAACGGCTTGCCATGCCATTTCCACCTGGCGCCTCAGTTGGACCAGCGTTCGTGCTGGACGTGCAGACCGCGTGAGACGGCGCTTTATCCAGTCCCAATCATGCTCAATGGGGGACAGATCCGGAAATCTTGCTGGCCAGGATAGTTGACTTACACCTTCTAGAGCACGTTGGGTGGCACGGGATACATGCGGACGTGCATTGTCCTGTTGGAACAGCAAGTTCCCTTGCCGGTGTAGGAATGGTAGAACGATGGGTTCGATGACGGTTTGGATGTACCGTGCACTATTCAGTGTCCCCTCGACGATCACCAGAGGTGTACGGCCAGTGTAGGAGATCGCTCCTCACACCATAATGCCGGGTGTTGGCCCTGTGTGCCTCGGTCGTATGCAGTCCTGATTGTGGCGCTCACCTGCACGGCGCCAAACACGCATACGACAATCATTGGCACCAAGGCAGAAGCGACTCTCATCGCTGAAGACGACACGTCTCCATTCGTCCCTCCATTCACGCTTGTCGCGACACCACTGGAGGCGGGCTGCACGATGTTGGGGCGTGAGCGGAAGACGGCCTAACGGTGTGCGGGACCGTAGCCCAGCTTCATGGAGACGGTTGCGAATGGTCGTCGCCGATACCCCATGAGCAACAGTGTCCCTAATTTGCTGGGAAGTGGCGGTGCGGTCCCCTACGGCACTGCATAGGATCCTACGGTCTTGGCGTGCATCCGTGTGTCGCTGCGGTCCGGTCCCAGGTCGACGGGCACGTGCACCTTCCGCCGACCACTGGCGACAACATCGATGTACTGTGGAGACCTCACGCCCCACGTGTTGAGCAATTCGGCGGTACGTCCACCCGGCCTCCCGCATGCCCACTATACGCCCTCACTCAAAGTCCGTCAACTGCACATACGGTTCACGTCCACGCTGTCGCGGCATGCTACCAGTGTTAAAGACTGCGATGGAGCTCCGTATGCCACGGCAAACTGGCTGACACTGACGGCGGCGGTGCACAAATGCTGCGCAGCTAGCGCCATTCGACGGCCAACACCGCGGTTCCTGGTGTGTCCGCTCTGCCGTGCGTGTGATCATTGCTTGTACAGCCCTCTCGCAGTGTCCGGAGCAAGTATGGTGGGTCTGACACACCGGTGTCAATGTGTTCTTTTTTCCATTTCCAGGAGTGTATGTTTCATCAACACTCTGAATTTCGACAGATTACAGGAAGCCAGCATCTGTACATCGGAAACTACTACTGGCCTCCCAGGACACTATCAAAGCATGGAGAGCTTGATTCAATACATATATGGACATAAATCGCAATCCGAAGGTCTACACATTACAGGAAACCTCCAGCTGTGCGTCGCAAACCACTAGTGGTCTCCCAGGAATCGGTCAAAGCATAGCCTGTTTGAGGCATTACTCTCATGGACATAAGTCGGCATGGTGCCTGTTGTATGCAATCCCGATGCAATTTCTGTGTTTCATCAACCCTATGAATTTCCACAGATTACAGTAAGCCTCCAGCTGTACATCGGAAACTGCTACTGGTCTCCCAGGAAACGATCAAAGCATAGACTGTTTGACGCATTAATCACAACGACAAAAGTCGGTATGGTGCCTATAGAATGCAAACCCAATACACTTTCTGTGTTTCATCAACACTCTGAAGGTGCAACAGTTTACAGGAAACAACCAGATGTGCATCGGAAACTACTACCTGTCTCCCAGGAATCGATCAAAGCATAGGCAATTTGAGGCAATACCCATATGGACATAAGTCGGAATTGTGCCAGTAGTATCCAATTATGATGCAATTTCTACGTTTCATCAACACTCCGAAGGTCCACACATTTCAGGAAACCTCCAGCTGTGCTTCGGAAACTACTAGTGGTCTCCCAGGAATCGATCAAAGGATAGACAGTTTGAGGCATTACTTCCAATTACAAAAGACGGCATGGTTACTGTTGTATTCAATACCGATTCATGTTGAGTGTTTCATCAACACTACGAAGGTCCACAGTTTACAGGAAGCCTCCAGCTGTGCTTCGGAAACTACTAGTGGTCTCCCAGGAATCGGTCAAAGCATAGCCTGTTTGAGGCATTACTCCCATGTACAAAAGTCGACATGGTGAATGTTGTATTCAATCCCGATGCAATTTCTGTGTTTCATCAATACCCCCTCGGATCACAGATTACAAGAAGCTTCCAGCGGTGCTTCGGAAACTGCTACTGGTCTCTCAGAAATCGATCAAAGCATAGACTGTGTTAGGCATTACTCTCATGGACAAAATTCGTCATGGTGCTTGTTGTACTCATCCCGATGCAATTTCTGTGTTTCATCAACTCTATGACGGTCCACAGATTACAGAATGCCTTCAGATGTGCTTCGAAAATTACTACTGGTCTCCCAATATTCGACCAAATAACAGACAGATTGAAGCATTACTCCTATTGACAAAAGTCGGCAAGGTGCCTCTTGCATTCAATCTCGATGCAATTTCTGTGTTTCATCAACACTCTGAAGGGCAACAGTTTACAGGTAACAAACAGATGTGCATCGGAAACTACTACTAGTCTCCCAGGAATCGATCAAAGCATAGACAATTTGAGGCAATACCCATATGGAGATAAGTCGGAATGGTGCCAGTAGTATCCAATTATGATGCAATTTCTACGTTTCATCAACACTCCGAATGTCCTCACATTACAGGAAACCTCCAGCTGTGCTTTGGAAACTACTAGTGGTCTCCCGGGAATCGCTCAAACCATAGACAGTTTGAGGCATTACATCCAATTACAAAAGACGTCATGGTTACTGTTGTATTCAATACCGATTCATTTTCTGTGTTTCATCAACACTCTGAAGGTCCAAAGATTAGAATAAGAATCCAACCGCGCTTCGGAAACTACTACTGGTCTCCCGGGAATCGATAGAAGCATATACAGTTTGAGGCATTACTCCCATGGAGAAAAGTCGGCATGGTGCCTGTTGTATTAAATCCCGAGGCAGTTTCTGTGTTTCATCAACACTCGGAAGGTCCACAGTTTACAGGAAACCTCCAGCTGTGCTTCGGAAGCTACTAGTGGTCTCCCAGGAATCGGTCAAAGCATAGCCTGTTTGCGGCATTACTCACATGTACAAAAGTCGACATGGTGAAAGTTGTATTCAATCCCGATGCAATTTCTGTGTTTCATCAACACCCCCTCGGATCACAGATTACAAGAAGCTTCCAGCGGTGCTTCAGAAACTGCTACTGGTCTCCCAGAAATCGAACAAAGTATAGACTGTTTGAGGCATTACTCTCATGGACAAAAGTCGGCATGGGGCTTGTTGTATTCAATCCCGATGCAATTTCTGTGTTTCATCAACTCTATGACGGTCCACAGATTACAGAATGCCTCCAGATGTGCTTCGGAACTGCTACTGGTCTCCAAGGATTCCACCAAAGCACAGACAGATTGAAGCGTTACTCCCATGGACAAAAGTCGGCATGGTGCCTGTTGTATTCAATCCCCATGCCATTTCTACACTCCTGGAAATTGAAATAAGAACACCATGAATTCATTGTCCCAGCAAGGGGAAACTTTATTGACACATTCCTGGGGTCATATACATCACATGATCACACTGACAGAACCACAGGCACATAGACACAGGCAACAGAGCATGCACAATGTCGGCACTAGTACAGTGTATATCCATCTTTCGCAGCAATGCAGGCTGCTATTCTCCCATGGAGACGATCGCAGAGATTCTGGATGTAGTCCTGTGGAACGGCTTGCCATGCCATTTCCACCTGGCGCCTCAGTTGGACCAGCGTTCGTGCTGGACGTGCAGACCGCGTGAGACGACGCTTCATCCAGTCCCAAACATGCTCAATGGGGGACAGATCCGGAGATCTTGCTGGCCAGGATAGTTGACTTACACCTTCTAGAGCACGTTGGGTGGCACGGGATACATGCGGACGTGCATTGTCCTGTTGGAACAGCAAGTTCCCTTGCCGGTCTAGGAATGGTAGAACGATGGGTTCGATGACGGTTTGGATGTACCGTGCACTATTCAGTGTCCCCTCGACGATCACCAGAGGTGTACGGCCAGTGTAGGAGATCGCTCCTCACACCATAATGCCGGGTGTTGGCCCTGTGTGCCTCGGTCGTATGCAGTCCTGATTGTGGCGCTCACCTGCACGGCGCCAAACACGCATACGACAATCATTGGCACCAAGGCAGAAGCGACTCTCATCGCTGAAGACGACACGTCTCCATTCGTCCCTCCATTCACGCTTGTCGCGACACCACTGGAGGCGGGCTGCACGATGTTGGGGCGTGAGCGGAAGACGGCCTAACGGTGTGCGGGACCGTAGCCCAGCTTCATGGAGACGGTTGCGAATGGTCGTCGCCGATACCCCAGGAGCAACAGTGTCCCTAATTTGCTGGGAAGTGGCGGTGCGGTCCCCTACGGCACTGCATAGGATCCTACGGTCTTGGCGTGCATCCGTGTGTCGCTGCGGTCCGGTCCCAGGTCGACGGGCACGTGCACCTTCCGCCGACCACTGGCGACAACATCGATGTACTGTGGAGACCTCACGCCCCACGTGTTGAGCAATTCGGCGGTACGTCCACCCGGCCTCCCGCATGCCCTTTATACGCCCTCGCTCAAAGTCCGTCAACTGCACATACGGTTCACGTCCACGCTGTCGCGGCATGCTACCAGTGTTAAAGACTGCGATGGAGCTCCGTATGCCACGGCAAACTGGCTGACACTGACGGCGGCGGTGCACAAATGCTGCGCAGCTAGCGCCATTCGACGGCCAACACCGCGGTTCCTGGTGTGTCCGCTCTGCCGTGCGTGTGATCATTGCTTGTACAGCCCTCTCGCAGTGTCCGGAGCAAGTATGGTGGGTCTGACACACCGGTGTCAATGTGTTCATTTTTCCATTTCCAGGAGTGTATGTTTCATCAACACTCTGAATTTCCACAGATTACAGGAAGCCAGCATCTGTACATCGGAAACTACTACTGGTCTCCCAGGACACTATCAAAGCATGGAGAGTTTGATTCAATACATATATGGAGATAAATCGTAATCCGAAGGTCTACACATTACAGGAAACCTCCAGCTGTGCGTCGCAAACCACTAGTGGTCTCCCAGGAATCGGTCAAAGCATAGCCTGTTTGAGGCATTACTCTCATGGACAAAAGTCGACATGGTGCCTGTTGTATGCAATCCCGATGCAATTTCTGTGTTTCATCAACCCTATGAATTTCCACAGATTACAGTAAGCCTCCAGCTGTACTTCGGAAACTGCTACTGGTCTCCCAGGAAACGATCAAAGCATAGACTGTTTGACGCATTACTCACAACGACAAAAGTCGGTATGGTGCCTGTGGAATGCAAACCCAATACACTTTCTGTGTTTCATCAACACTCTGAAGGTGCAACAGTTTACAGGAAACAACCAGATGTGCATCGGAAACTACTACTAGTCTCCCAGGAATCGATCAAAGCATAGGCAATTTGAGGCAATACCTATATGGACATAAGTCGGAATGGTGCCAGTAGTATCCAATTATGATGCAATTTCTACGTTTCATCAACACCCCGAAGGTCCACATATTACAGGAAACCTCCAGCTGTACTTCGGAAACTACTAGTGGTCTCCCAGGAATCGATCAAAGGATAGACAGTTTGAGGCATTACTTCCAATTACAAAAGACGGCATGGTTACTGTTGTATTCAATACCGATTCATGTTGTGTGTTTCATCAACACTCTGAAGGTCCACAGTTTACAGGAAGCCTCCAGCTGTGCTTCGGAAACTACTAGTGGTCTCCCAGGAATCGGTCAAAGCATAGCCTGTTTGAGGCATTACTCCCATGTACAAAAGTCGACATGGTGAATGTTGTATTCAATCCCGATGCAATTTCAGTGTTTCATCAATACCCCCTCGGATCACAGATAACAAGAAGCTTCCAGCGGTGCTTCGGAAACTGCTACTGGTCTCTCAGGAATCGATCAAAGCATAGACTGTTTTAGGCATTACTCTCATGGACAAAATTCGTCATGGTGCTTGTTGTACTCATCCCGATGCAATTTCTGTGTTTCATCAACTCTATGACGGTCCACAGATTACAGAACGCCTTCAGCTGTGCTTCGGAAATTACTACTGGTCTCCCAGGATTCGACCAAATAACAGACAGATTGAAGCATTACTCCCATTGACAAAAGTCGGCAAGGTAACTGTTGCATTCAATCTCGATGCAATTTCTGTGTTTCATCAATACTCTGAATTTCCACAGATTACAGGAAGCCTGCATCTGTACATCGGAAACTACTACTGGTCACCCAGGACACTATCAAAGCATAGAGAGTTTGAGGCAATACATATATGGACATAAATCGCAATGGTGACAGTGGTATTCAATCATGATGCAATTTCTGTGCTTCATCAACACTCTGAAGGTCCACACATTACAGGAAACCTCCAGCTGTGCTACGGAAACTACTACCGGTCTCCCAGGAACCGATAGAAACATAGACAGTATGAGGCACTGCTCCCTTGGACAAAAGTCGGCATGGTGCCTGTTGGATTCAATCCCGATGCAATTTCTTTGTTTCATCAGCACACCGAAAAGTCCACCGATTACAGGATGCCTCCAGATCTGAATCGGAAACTGCTACTGGTCTCCCAGGAATCGACCAAAGCACAGACAGACTGAGTCATTACTGCCATGGACAAAAGTCATCATGGTGCCTGTTATATTCTATCTCGATGCAATTTCTGTGATTCATCAACATTCTGGAGGTCCACAGATTACAGTAAGGCTCCCGCTGTGCTTCGGAAACTACTACTGCGCTCCTAGGAATCGATCGAAGCATAGACAATTTGGCGCATTACTCCCATGGACAAAAGGCAGTATGGTGCCTGTTGTATACAACCCCGATACACTTTCTGTGTTTCATCAACATAATGACGGTCCACAGATTACATTAAGTCCCCAGCTGTACGACGGAACTACTACTGGTCTCCCAGGAATCGATCAAAGCATAGACAGGTTGACGAATTACTCCCATGGACCAAAGTCCGTATGGTGCCTGTTTTATACAAACCCGATACACTTTCTGTGTTTCATCAACACTCTGAAGGGCTACAGCTTAGAGGTAGCCTTCAGCTGTGCACCAGAAACTACTACTGGTCTCCCAGGAATCTATCAAAGCATAGACAATTTGAAGCATTGTTCCCATGGACAAAAGTCGGCATGGTAACTGTTGTATTCAATCCTGATGCAATTTCTGTGTTTCATCAACACCCTCTCGGATCAAAGATTACAAGAAGATTCCAGCGGTGCTTCGGAAACTGCTACCGGTCTCCCAGGAATCGATCAAAGCATAGACTGTTTGAGGCAATACTCTCATGGACAAAAGTCGGCATGGTGCTTGTTGTGTTCAATCCCGATGCAATTTCTGTGTTTCATCAACTGTGTGACGGTCCAAAGATAACAGAATGCCTCCAGATGTGCTTCGGAAACTACTACTGGTCTCCCAGGATTCGACCAAAGCACAGACAGAATGAAGCGTTACTCCCATGGACAAAAGTCGGCATGGTGCCTGTTGTATTCAATCTCGATGCAATTTCTGTGTTTCATCAACACTCTGAATTTCCACAGATTACAGGAAGCCACCAGCTGTATATCGGAAACTACTACTGGTCTCCCAGGACACTATCAAAGCATAGACAGTTTGCGGAAATACCTATTTAGACTTAAGTCGGAATGGTGCCAGTAGTATTCAATCCCGATGCAATTTCTGTGTTTGGTCTACACTCTGCAGGTCCACACATTACAGGAAACCTCGACCTGTGCTCCGGAAACCACTAGTGGTCTCCCAGGAATCGATCAAAGCACAGACAGTTTGAGGCATTACTTCCATTTACAAAAGTCGGCATGGTGCCTGTTCTGTTGAATTCCGATTCATTTTCTGTGTTTCATTAACACTTTGAAGGTCCGGAGATTACAGGAAGCCTCCAGCTGTAGTTCAGGAACTACTACTGGTGTCCCAGGAATCGAGCAAAGCATTGACCTTTTGCGGCATTACTCAAATTGAAAAAAGTCGTCATTGCGCCTGTTGTATTCAATCCCAAAGCAATATTTGTTTAACATTAACACTCACAAGGTCTATAGATTATAGGAAGTCTCCAGCTGTGCTTCGGAAACTACTACTGCTCTCCTAGGAATCGATCAATGCACAGGCAGTTCAAAGCAGTATTCCCATGGACAAAAGTCGGCATGGTGCCTGTTCTATTCAATCCCGATGCAATTTCTGTGTTTCATCAACACTCTGAGGTCCACAGATTACAGGACGCCTCCAGCTGCACATCGGAAACTGTTACTGGTCTGCCACGAATGGATCAAAGCATAGACAGTTTGAGGCATTACTCCCATGAAGAAAATTCGGCATGATGCCTGTTATATTCAATCCCGAAGCAATTTCTATGTTTCATAAACACTCGTATGGTCCACAGATTACAGGAAGCCCCCAGCTGTGCTTCGGAGACTACTACTGATCTCCCAGTGAACGATCAGAGCATAGACAGTTTGACGCATTACTCCCATGGACAAAAGTCGACATGGTGACTGTTGGATTCAATCCCGATGCGATTTCTGTGTTTCATCAACACACCGAAAGGTCCATAGAGCAGAAGAAGCCTCCAGCTGTGCTTCGGAAACTACTACTGCTCTTCTAGGAATCGATCGAAGCACAGGCAGTTTGAAGCAGAATTCTCATGAAAAAAATTCGGCATGGTGAATGTCGTATTGAAACCCGATGCAATTTCTGTGCTTCATTAGCACTCTGAAGGTCCACAGATTACAGGAAGAGTCCAGTTGTACATCGTACATCGGAAACTGTTACTGGTCCGCCATGAGTGGATCAAGGCTTAGACAGGTTGACTCATTACTCCAATAGAGAAATGTCGGCATGGTGCCTGTTTTATTCAATCCCGATGGAATTTCTGTGTTTCATCAACACTCTGAAGGTCCACAGATTACAGGAAACCTCCAGCAGTACTTCGGAATCTATTACTGGTCTGCCAGGATTGGATCAAAGCATAGACACTTTGGCATTACTCCCATGAAGAAATGTCGGTGTGGTGCCTGTTAAATTTCAACCCGATTTAATTTCTGAGTTTCATCAAAACTCTGATATTCCACATATTGCAGGAACCCCCCACCTGTGCTTCGGACACTACTAGTGGTCTCCCAGGAATCGATCAAATTTTAAGCAGTTTGAGGCATTACTTTTATTTACAAAACTCGGCATTTTGCCTGTTGTATACAATTCCGATGCAATTTCTGTGTTTCCTCAACACTCTGAAGGTCCACAGATTACAGAAAGCCTCCAGCGGTGCTTCAGAAACTACTACTGTTCTCCCAGGAATCGATAAAAGCACAGGCAATTTGAGGCATTACTCCCATGGACAAAACTCGGTATGGTGCCTGTTGTATTCAATCAGGATGCAATTTCAGTACTTCATCAACACTCTGAAGGTCCACAGATTACTGGAAACCTCTAGCGGTACATCGGCATCTATTACTGGTGTGTTAGGATTGAATCAAAGCATAGACAGTTTGAGGCACTACTCCCATGGAGAAAATTCGGCATGGTGACCGTTGTATACAAACCCGATACACTTTCTGTGTTTCATCAACACTCTGAATGGCCACAGCTTAGACGAAGCCTCAAGTTGTGCTTCGGAAACTACTACTGGTCTCCCAGGAATCGATCAAAGCGTAAACAATTTTAGGCATTACTCCTACGGTCAAAAGTCGACATGGTGATTGTTGGATTCAATCCCGATGCAATTTCTGTTTCATCAACGCACCGAAAGGTCCATAGAGTACAGGAAGCCTCCAGCTGTGCTTCGGAAACTACTACAGCTCTCCTAGGAATCGATCAAACCACAATCAATTTGAAACAGTATTCCCATGGAAAAAAGTCGGCATGGTGACTGACGTATTGAAACCCGATGCAATTTCTGTGTTTCATCAACACACTGAAGGTCCACAAATTACAGGGAACCTACAGCTGTGCTTCGGAAACTACTAGTGGTCTCCCAGGAATCGATCAAAGCATAGACAGTTTGAATCATTACTTCAGTTACAAAATTCGTCATGGTGCCTGTTCTATTGAATATCGATTCAATTTCTGTGTTTCATCAACACTCTGAAGGTCCAAAGAGATCAGGAAGCCTCCAGCCGCACTTCTTAAAATACTACTGGTCTCCCGGTAATCGATAGAACCATAGACAGTTTCAGGCATTGCTCCCATGGACAAAAGTCGGCATGGTGCCTGTTGGATTCAATCCCGATGAATTTCTGTGTCTCATCAGCACACCGAAAGGTTCACAGGTTACTGGATACCTCCAGATGTGCTTCGGAAACTACTACTGGTCTCCTAGGAATCGATCAAAGCATAGACAACTTGAGGCATAACTCACATGGACAAAAATCGACATGGTGCCTGTTGTATTCAATCCAGATGCAATTTCTGTGTTTCATCAGCACTCGGTAGGTCCACAGATTACAGGAAGCCTCCAGCTGTACATCGGAAACTACTACTGGTCTCCCAGGAATCAATCAAAGCATATACAGTTTGAGGCATTACTCCCATGGACAAGATTCAGCATGGTGCCTTTGTTATTCAATCCCGATTAAATTTCTGTGTTTCATCAACACTCTGAACGTCCACAGATTACAGGAAGCCACCAGTTGTGCTTCGGAAACTACTACTGCTCTCCCAGGAATCGAACAAACATAGACAGTTTGAGGTATTACTCCCATGGACAGAAGTCGGCATGGTGCCTGTTGTATTCAATCCCGATGCAATTTCTGTGTTTCATCAACACTCTGAAGGACTGCAGACTACAGGAAGCCTCCAGCTGTACTTCTGAAACTACTACTGGTCAACCAGGAATCGATCAAATCATAGACCATGGAGGCATTACTCCCATGGACAAAATTCGGCATGGTCCCTGTTGTATTCAATCCAGATGCAGTGTCTGTTTTTCATCAAAACTCTGAAGGTCCACAGTTTACAGGCAACCTCCAGCTGTGCTTCGGAAACTACTACTAATCTCATAGGAATCGATAAAAACATAGACAGTTTGAGGCATTTCTCCCATGGACAAAAGACGGCATGATGCGTGTTGTATTCAATCCCGATGCAATTTCTGTGCTTCATCAACACTCGGAATGTCCACAGATTACAGGAAGCCTCCAGCTGTACACCGGAAACTACTACTGTTCTCCTAGAAATTGATCAAATCATAGGCAGTTTGAGGCATTACTCCAATTGACAAAAGTCAGCATTGTTCCTGTTGTATTCAATCCAGATGCAATATCTGTGTTTCATCAACACTCTGAAGGTCCACAGATTACACGAAGAATCCAAGTGAGCTCTGAGATCTACTAATTATCTCCCAGGTATCGATCAAAGCAGAGACAGTTTGAGGTATTACTCCCATGGACATACGTCGGCATGGTGCCTGTTGTATTCAATTATGATGCAATTTCTATGTTTCATCAACACTCTGAATGTCCAAAGATTACAGGAAGCCTCCAGCTGCGCCTCGAAAAATACTACTGGTCTCTCAGGAATCAACCAATGCACAGACAGATTGAGGCCTTACTCCCATGGACAAAAGTTCGCATGGCGCCTGTTGTTTTCAATCCCGATACACTTTCTGTGTTTCATCAACACTCTGAAGGGTCACAGATTACACGAAGCATACAGCTGTCCTTCGGAAACTACTACACGTCTCCCAGGAATCGATCAATTCATTGACAGTTTGTGGCATTACTCCCATGGACAAAGGTCGGCATGGTGACTGTTGTATTTATCCGCGATAAGAATTTCTGTATTTCATCAACACTCCGAAGGTCCACAGATTACAGGAAACCTCCAGCAGTACTTCGGAATCTATTACTGGTCTGCCAGGATTGGATCAAAGCATAGACACTTTGAGGCATTACTCCCATGAAGAAATGTCGGTCTGGTGCCTGTTAAATCAATCCCGATTCAATTTCTGAGTTTCATCAACACTCTAATGTTCCACATATTACAGGAAGCCTCCACCTGTGCTTCGGACACTACTAGTGGTCTCCCAGGAATCGATCAAAGTTTAAACAGTTTGAGGCATTACTTTTATTTACAAAAGTCAGCATTTTGCCTGTTGTATACAATTCCGATGAAATTTTTGTGTTTCATCAACACTCTGAAAGTCCACATATTATAGAAAGCTTCCAGCGGTGCTTCAGAAACTACTACTGTTCTCCCAGGAATCGAACAAAGCACAGGCAGCTTGAGGCATTACTCCCATGGACAAAACTCGGTATGGTGCCTGTTGTATTCAATCAAGATGCAATTTCAGTACTTCATCAACACTCTGAAGGTCCACAGATTACTGGAAACCTCTAGCGGTACATCGGCATCTATTACTGGTCTGTTAGGATTGAATCAAAGCATAGACAGTTTGAGGCACTACTCCCATGGAGAAAATTCGGCATGGTGACCGTTGTATACAAACCCGATACACTTTCTGTGTTTCATCAACACTCTGAATGGCCACAGCTTAGACGAAGCCTCAAGTTCTGCTTCGGAAACTACTACTCGTCTCCCAGGATTCGATCAAAGCATAAACAATTTTAGACATTACTCTCACGGTCAAAAATCGATATGGTGACTGTTGGATTCAATCCCGATGTAATTTCTATGTTTCATCAACGCACCGAAAGGTCCATAGAGTACAGGAAGCCTCCAGCTGTGCTTCGGAAACTACTACAGCTCTCCTAGGAATCGATCAAACCACAGGCAGTTTGAAACAGTATTCCCATGGAAAAAAGTCGGCATGGTGACTGTCGTATTGAAACACGATGGAAATTTCTGTGTTTCATCAACACTCTGAAGGTCCAAAGAGATCAGGAAGCCTCCAGCCGCACTTCGGAAAATACTACTGGTATCCCGGTAATCGATAGAACCATAGACAGTTTCAGGCATTGCTCCCATGGACAAAAGTCGGTAAGGTGCCTGTTGGATTCAATCCCGATGAATTTCTGTGTCTCATCAGCACACCGAAAGGTTCACAGATTACTGGATACCTCCAGATGTGCTTCGAAAACTACTACTGGTCTTCTAGGAATCGATCAAATCATAGACAACTTGAGGCATAACTCACATGGACAAAAATCGACATTGTGCCTGTTGTATTCAATCCAGATGCAATTTCTGTGTTTCATCAACGCTCTGAAATTCCACAGATCAAAGGAAGCCTCCAGCAGTACATGGAAATCTACTACTGGTCTCCCAGAAATCGATCAAAGCATAAACAATTTGAGGCATTATACTCACATGGACAAAAATCGACACGCTGCCTGTTGTATTCAATCCTAGCCTCTAGTTGTGCTCCAGAAACGACTACTGGTCTTCCAGGAATCGAATAAAGCATTGACAATCTAACTCATTATTCCCATGTACATAAGTCCGCATGGTACTTATTGTATTCAGTCCAGTTGCAATTTCTGTGTCTCATCAACACTCAGTAGGTCCACAGATTACATTAAACCTCCAACTGTGCTCCGGAAACTATTACTGGTCTCCTAGGAATCGAAAAAAGCATAGACAGTTTGAGGCATTACTCCAATGAACAAAAGTCGACATGATGTCTGTTGTATTCAATCCCGATGCAATTTCTGTGTTTCATCAACACTCTGAATGTCCACAGATTACAGGGAACCTAAAGCTATGCTTCAGAAACCATTACTGTTCTCCCAGGAATCGATCAAAGCATAGACAGTTTGACGTATTACTCCCATGGACATACGTCGGCATGGTGCCTCTTGTATTGAATCCAGATGCAATGTCTGTGTTTCATCAACACTGAAAGTCCACAGTATACAGGAAGCATCCAGCTGTACATTCGAAGCTACTACTGGTCTCCAGGAATCGATCAAAGCATAGACAGTTTGAGCCATTACTCCCATGGACACAGGTTCTCATGGTGAATGTTGCAATCAATCCTGATGCAATTTCTGCGTTTCACCAACACTCTGAATGTCCACAGATTACTGGAAACCTCCAGGTGTGCTTCAGAACTACTACTGTTCTCCCAGGAATCGATCAAAGCATAGACAGTTTGAGGTATTACTCCCATGGACAAAAGTCGGCATGGTCCCTGTTGTATTCAATCCCGATGCAATTTCTGTGTTTCATAAACACTCTGAAGGTCCACAGGTTTCAGGAAGTCTCCAGTTGAGCTTCAGAAACTACTACTGTTCTCCCAGAAATCGATCAAAACATAGAAAATTTGAGGTATTACTCCCATGGACAGAAGTCGGCATGGTGCCTGTTGTATTCAATCCCGATGCAATGTCTGTGTTTCATCAACACTCTGAAGGACTGCAGACTACTGGAAGCCTCCAGCTGTACTTCGGAAACTACTACTAGTCTCCCAGGAATCGATCAAATCATAGACCATTGAGGCATTACTCCCATGGACAAAAGTCGGCATGGTCCCTGTTGTATTCAATCCAGATGCAATGTCTGTTTTTCGTCAAAACTCTGAAGGTCCACAGTTTACAGGAATCCTCCAGCTGTGCTTCGGAAACTACTACTAATCTCATATGAATCGATAAAACATAGACAGTTTGAGGCATTACTCCCATGGACAAAAGACGGCATGATGCGTGTTGTATTCAATACCGATGCAATTTCTGTCCTTCATCAACACTCGGAATGTCCACAGATTACAGGAAGCCTGCAGCTGTACACCGGAAACTACTACTGTTCTCCTAGAAATTGATCAAATCATAGGCAGTTTGAGGCTTTACTCCAATTGACAAAAGTCAGCATGGTTCCTGTTGTATTCAATCCGGATGCAATTTCTGTGTTTCATCAACACTCTGAAGCTCCACAGATCACACGAAGTATCCAAGTGCGCTCTGAGATCTACTAATTGTCTCCCAGGTATCGATCAATGCAGAGACAGTTTGAGGTATTACTCCCATGGACAAAAGACGGCATGATGCGTGGTGTATTCAATCCCGATGCAATTTCTGTGCTTTATCAACACTCTGCAGGTCCACAGATTAGAGGAAGCATCCAGCTGTGCTTTGGAAACTACTACTGCTCTCCCAGGAATCGAACAAAGCGTAGACAGTTTGAGGCATTACTCCCATGGACATACGTCGGCATGGTGCCTGTTGCATTCAACCCCTAGGAAATTTCTGTTTCATCAAGACTCCTAATTTCCTCAGATTACAGGAAGCCTCCTGTTGTGCTCCAGAAACGACTACTGGTCTTCAAGGAATCGAATAAGGTATTGACTATCTAACTCATTATTCCCATGGACATAAGTCGGCATGGTACCTATTGTATTCAGTCCAGACGCAATTTCTGTGTCTCATCAACACTCAGTAGGTCCACAGATTACAGGAAGCTTCCAGCTGTACATCGGAAACTACCATTGGTCTCCCATTATTCGATCAACGCATAGACAGTTTGAGGAATTACTCAAATGGGGAAAAGTCGACATGGTGACTATTGTATTCAATCCCGATGCAATGTTGGTGTTTCATCACCACTCTGAAGTCCACAGATTGCAGGAAGCCTCTGGCTGTGCTTCAAAACTACTACTGTACTCCCAGGAATCGATCAAAGCATAGACCGTTTGAAGCATTACTCCCGTGGAGGAAAGTCGGCATGGTGCCTTTTGTATTCATCCCAATGCAAGACCACAGGTTACATTAGGACTCCAGCTGTGCTTCGGCAACTACTACTGGTCTCCCAGGAATTAATTAAAGCATAGACAGTTTGAGGCATTACTCCAATGGCCAAAAATCGACATGATGTCTGTTGTATTGAATCCCGATGCAATTTCTATGTTTCATCAACACTCTGAATGTCCACAGATCTCAAGTAATCGAATAAGGTATTGACTATCTAACCTCCAGCTGTGCTTCAGCTGCTACTACTTTTCTCCCAGGATTCCATCAAAGCATAGCAGTGTGAGGTATACTCCCGTGGACATAAGTTGGCATGGTGAATGTTGTAATCAATCCTGATGCAATTTCAGCGTTTCATCAACACTCTGATGTCCGCAGATATCTGGTAATATTTAGCTGTGCTTCAGAGACTACTACTGTTGTCCAAGGAATCTATAAGAACATAGACAATTTGAGGCATTACTTGCTTGGAGAAAAGTCAGCTTGGTTCCTTTTGAATACATCCTAATGCAATTTCTGTGTTTCATCAAAAATCTGAAGGTCCACAAATTATATTAAGCCTCCAGCTGTGCTTCGGAAACTATTACTAGTCTCCCAGGAATCGATCAAAGCATAGACAGTTTGAGGCATTACTCCCACGGACAAAAAGTCGGCATGGTGCCTGTTGTATTCAATACCGATTCAAATTCTGTGTTTCATCAACACTCTGAAGTTCCATAGTTTACAGGTAGCCACCAGCTATACATCAGAAACTACTACTGGTATCGTAGGAATCGATCAAAGCATAGACAATTTGAGCTAAAGTCGACGTGATGTCTGTTGTATTCAATCATGCTGCAATTTCTAAGTTTCGTCAACACTCTGAATGTTCACAGATTACAGGAAAGCTCCAGCTGTGCTTCAAAAACGACTGCTGGTCTCCCAGGTATCGATCAAATCATAGACCCTTTGACGCATTACTCCCATAGACAAAACTCGGCAAATTGCATAATTTGTTCAATCCCGATACAATTTCTGTGTTTCGGTGACACCCAGAAAGTCCACAGATTACAGGAAGCATCGAGTTGTGCTTCAGAAACGGCCACTGTTCTCCCAGGAATCGATCAAAACATAAACAGTTAAAGGTATTACTCCCATTCACAAAAGTCGGCATGGTGCATGTTCTATTCAATCCCGATGCAACTTCTTTGTTTCATCAACACTCTGAAGGTCCACAGATTACAGGATGCCTACTGCTGTGCTTCAGAAACTAATACTCGTCTCCCAGGACTCGATCAAAACTTAGACAATTTAAGGCGTTGCTGCCATCTACAAGATTCTGCATGGTGCCTCTTGTATTCATTCCCGATGCAATTTGTGGGTTTAATCAACACTCTGAATGCAAACAGATTACAGGAAACCTCCAGCTGTGATTCAGAAGCTACTACTGTTCTCCCAGGAATCGATCAAATCATAGGCTATTGGAGGCATTACTCCCATGGACAATAGAAGACATGGTGCCTGTTGTATTGAATCCAGATGCAGTGTCTGTGTTTCATCAACACTGTGAAGGTCGACAGATTACAGGAAGCCTCCAGCTGTGCTACGGAAACTCCTACTGGTCTCCTTGGAATCGATCAAAGCATAGACAGTTTGAGGCGTTACTCCCATGAACAAAAGTCGGCCTGATGTCTGTTGTATTCAAGCCTGATGCTATGTCTGTGTTTCATCAACACTCTGAAGGTCCACAGATTACAGGAAACCTCCAGCTGTGCTTAGGACACTACTACCGGTCTCTCAGGAGTAGATCAAAGAAACATAGACAGTTCGAGGCGTTACTCCCATCTACAAAATTCGGCATGGTGCCTGTTGTATTGAAACCCGATTCAAATTAGGTAGTTCATCAACACTCTGAAGGTCAACAGATTACAGAAAGCCCCCACCTGTGCTACGGATACTACTACTGGTCTCCCATAAATCGACCAAATTATAGACAGTTTGAAGCAGAACTCCCATGGACAAAACTCGGCATGGTGCCTGTTGTATTCAATCCCGATGCAATTTCTGTCTTTCATCAAAACTCTGATGGTCCACAGAATACGCGAAACCTCCAGTTATGCTTCGAGATCTACTAATTGTCTCCCAGGATTAGATCAGAGCAAAGACAGTTTGAGGTTTATCTCCCATGGACAAAAGTTGACATCGTGCCTGTTGTATTCAATCCAGATGCACTTTCTGTGTTTCATCAAGACTCTGAATGTCCACAGATTAAGAACGCCTCCAGCTGTGCTTCGGAAACTACTACTTGTCTCCTAGGAATCGATCAAAGCATAGACAGTTTGAGGCATTACTCTAATGGACAAAACTCGGCATGGTAACTGTTATATTCAATCCCGATGCAATTTCTGTGTTACATCAACACTCTGAAGGTCCACAGATTACACCCAAGCCCTATTTGTGCTTCGATATCTACTAATTGTCTCCCAGGAATCGATCAGAGCTAAGACAGTTTGAGGTATGACTCCCATGGACATACATCGCCATGGTGCCTGTTATAGTCAATTCGGATGCGATTTCAGTGTTTCATCAAGACTCTGAATGTCCACAGATTGAGAACGGCTCCAGCTGTGCTTCGGAAACTACTACTGGTCTCCCAGGAATCGATCAAAGCATAGACAATTTGAGGCATTACTCCCATGGACTAAAGAAGGCATGCTGCCTTTTGTATTGAATCCATATGCAGTGTAAGTGTTTCATCAACACTTTGAATTTCCACAGATTAAGAACGCCTCCAGCTGTGCTTCGGAAACTACTACTTGTCTCCTAGGAATCGAACAAAGCATAGAGAGTTTGAGGCATTACTCCAATGGACAAAACTCGGCATGGTAACTGTTATATTCAATCCCGATGCAATTTCTGTGTTACATCAACACTCTGAAGGTCCACAGATTACACCCAGCCCTATTTGTGCTTCGGGTTCTACTAATTGTCTCCCAGGAAAGGATCAGACCACAGTCAATTTGAGGTATAACTCCCATGGACAAAAGTCTTCATGGTGAGTGTTATTCAATCCCGATGCAATTTATGTCTTTCATCGACACTATGAAGGTCCACAGATTACAGAAAGCCTCCAGCTGTACATCGGAAAGTACTACTGGTCTCCCATTAATCGATCAAAGCATAAACAGTTTGAGGCATTACTGCCATGGACAAACGTCGGCATGGTTCCTGTTGTATTGAATCCAGATGTAATGTCTGTGCTTCATCAACAGTCTGAAGGTCCACAAATTACAGAAAGCCTCCACCTGTGCTTCGGAAACTACTACTGGTCTCCCATGAATCGATCAAAATACAGACAGGTTGAAGCATTACTCACAAGGACAAAACTCGGCATGGTTCCTGTTGTATTCAATCCCGATGCAATTTCTGTCTTTCATCAACACTCTGATGGTCGGCAGAATACACCAAACCTCCAGTTGTGCTTCGGGATCTACTAATTGTCTCCCAGGAATCGATCACAGCAAAGACCGTTTGAGGTTTATCTCCCATGGACAAAAGTCGGCATGGTTCCTGTTGTATTGAATCCAGATGCAATGTCTGAGCTTTATCAACAGTCTGAAGGTCCACAGATTACAGGAAGCCTCCAGCTGTGCTTCGGGATCTACTAGTTGTCTCCCAGTAATCGATCAGAGCAAAGACAGTTTGATGTATAACTCCCATGGACTTACATCGGCATGGATGCTGTTGTATTCAATCCCAATGCAATTTCAGTGTTTCATCAACACTCTGAAGGTCTACAGATTACAGGAAGGCTCCACCTGTAGATCGGAAACTTGTACTGGTATTCCAGGTATCGATCAAAGCATAGACAATTTGAGGCATTACTCCCATAGACAAAAGTTGGCATGGTGCCAGTTGTATTCAATTCCGATGCATTTTCCGTGCTTCACCAACACTCCGAATGTCCACAGATTACAGGATGCCTACAGCTGTGCTTCAGAAACTACTACTCGTCTCCCAGGAGTCGATTAAATCATAGACAGTTTGACGGATTACTTCAATTTACGAAAGTGTGCATGGTGCCTGTGATATTGAATCCAGGTGAAGTGTCTGTGTTTCATCAACACTCTGAAGGTCGACAAATTACAGGAAGCCTCCAGCGGTACATCGGTAACTACTACTGGTCTCCCAGGAATCGATCAAAACATAGCCAGTTTGAGCATTACTCCCATGGACAAAATTCGGAATAGTGCTTGTTGTATTAAATCAAAATGCATTTTCTGTGTTTCATCAACACTCTGATGGTCCACAGAATACACGAAACCTCCAGTTGTGCTTTGGGATCTACTAAATGTCTCCCAGGAATCGATCAGAGCATAGACAATTTGAGGTTTATCTCTCATGGAAAAAAGTCGGCATGTTGCATGTTGTGTTCAACCCGATACAATTTCTGTGTTTCTGTGGCACCCTGAAGGTCCAGAGATTACAGGAAGCATCGAGTTGTGCTTCAGAAACTACTACTCGTCTCGCAGGAGTTGATCAAAGCATAGACAGTATGAGGGATTACTCCCATATACAAAAGTCTGCATGGTACCTGTTGTATTCAATCCCGATGCAATTTCTGTGTTTTATCAACACTCTGAATGTCCACAGATTACAGGAAACCTCCAGATGTGCTTCGGAGACTACTAATGTTCTCCCAGGAATCGATCAATTCATAGACAATTTGAGGCATTACTTCCATGGACAAAACTCGGCATGGTGCCTGTGGTGTTGAATCCAGATGCAGTGTCTGTGTTTCATCAACACTCTGAAGGTTCACAGATTACAGGAAGCCTCCAGCTGTACATCGGTAACTACTACTGGTCTCCCAGGAATCGATCAAAGCATAGACAGTTTGAGCATTTCTCCCATGGACAAAATTCGGCATGGAGCCTGTCGTATTCAATCCCGATGCAATTTCAGTGTTTCATCAACGCTCCGAAGTTATACAGATTACAGGAAGGCTCCACCTGTACATTGGAAACTTATACTGTCTCCCAGGAATCGGTCAAAGCATAGACAATTCGAGGCATTACTCCCATAGACAAAAATTGGCATGGTGTCAGTTGTATTCAATTCCGATGCATTTTATGTGCTTCATCAACACTCCGAAAGTCCACAGATCACAGGATGCCTACAGCTGTGCTTCAGAATCTACTACTCGTCTCCCAGGAGTAGATCAAATCATAGACAGTTTGAGAGATTACTTCCATCTACGAAAGTCTGCATGGTGCATGTTGTATTCAATCCTGATACATTTTCTGTGTTTCATCAACTCTCTGAATGTCGAAAGATTACAGAAAACCTCCAGCAGTGCTTCGGAAACTACTACTCGTCTCCCAGGAGTCGATTAAATCATAGACAGTTTGACGGATTACTTCAATTTACGAAAGTGTGCATGGTGCCTGTGGTATTGAATCCAGGTGAAATGTCTGTGTTTCATCAACACTCTGAAGGTCGACAAATTACAGGAAGCCTCCAGCGGTACATCGGTAACTACTACTGGTCTCCCAGGAATCGATCAAAACATAGCCAGTTTGAGCATTACTCCCATGGACAAAATTCGGAATAGTGCTTGTTGTATTAAATCAAAATGCATTTTCTGTGTTTCATCAACACTCTGATGGTCCACAGAATACACGAAACCTCCAGTTGTGCTTTGGGATCTACTAAATGTCTCCCAGGAATCGATCAGAGCATAGACAATTTGAGGTTTATCTCTCATGGAAAAAAGTCGGCATGTTGCATGTTGTGTTCAACCCGATACAATTTCTGTGTTTCTGTGGCACCCTGAAGGTCCAGAGATTACAGGAAGCATCGAGTTGTGCTTCAGAAACTACTACTCGTCTCGCAGGAGTTGATCAAAGCATAGACAGTATGAGGGATTACTCCCATATACAAAAGTCTGCATGGTACCTGTTGTATTCAATCCCGATGCAATTTCTGTGTTTTATCAACACTCTGAATGTCCACAGATTACAGGAAACCTCCAGATGTGCTTCGGAGACTACTAATGTTCTCCTAGGAATCGATCAATTCATAGACAATTTGAGGCATTACTTCCATGGACAAAACTCGGCATGGTGCCTGTGGTGTTGAATCCAGATGCAGTGTCTGTGTTTCATCAACACTCTGAAGGTTCACAGATTACAGGAAGCCTCCAGCTGTACATCGGTAACTACTACTGGTCTCCCAGGAATCGATCAAAGCATAGACAGTTTGAGCATTTCTCCAATGGACAAAATTCGGCATGGAGCCTGTCGTATTCAATCCCGATGCAATTTCAGTGTTTCATCAACGCTCCGAAGTTATACAGATTGCAGGAAGGCTCCACCTGTACATTGGAAACTTATACTGTCTCCCAGGAATCGGTCAAAGCATAGACAATTCGAGGCATTACTCCCATAGACAAAAATTGGCATGGTGCCAGTTGTATTCAATTCCGATGCATTTTATGTGCTTCATCAACACTCCGAAAGTCCACAGATCACAGGATGCCTACAGCTGTGCTTCAGAATCTACTACTCGTCTCCCAGGAGTAGATCAAATCATAGACAGTTTGAGAGATTACTTCCATCTACGAAAGTCTGCATGGTGCATGTTGTATTCAATCCTGATACATTTTCTGTGTTTCATCAACTCTCTGAATGTCGAAAGATTACAGAAAACCTCCAGCAGTGCTTCGGAAACTACTACCCGTCTCCCAGGAGTCGATTAAATCATAGACAGTTTGACGGATTACTTCAATTTACGAAAGTGTGCATGGTGCCTGTGGTATTGAATCCAGGTGAAATGTCTGTGTTTCATCAACACTCTGAAGGTCGACAAATTACAGGAAGCCTCCAGCGGTACATCGGTAACTACTACTGGTCTCCCAGGAATCGATCAAAACATAGCCAGTTTGAGCATTACTCCCATGGACAAAATTCGGAATAGTGCCTTTTGTATTAAATCAAAATGCATTTTCTGTGTTTCATCAACACTCTGATGGTCCACAGAATACACGAAACCTCCAGTTGTGCTTTGGGATCTACTAAATGTCTCCCAGGAATCGATCAGAGCATAGACAATTTGAGGTTTATCTCTCATGGAAAAAAGTCGGCATGTTGCATGTTGTGTTCAACCCGATACAATTTCTGTGTTTCTGTGGCACCCTGAAGGTCCAGAGATTACAGGAAGCATCGAGTTGTGCTTCAGAAACTACTACTCGTCTCGCAGGAGTTGATCAAAGCATAGACAGTATGAGGGATTACTCCCATATACAAAAGTCTGCATGGTACCTGTTGTATTCAATCCCGATGCAATTTCTGTGTTTTATCAACACTCTGAATGTCCACAGATTACAGGAAACCTCCTGATGTGCTTCGGAGACTACTAATGTTCTCCTAGGAATCGATCAATTCATAGACAATTTGAGGCATTACTTCCATGGACAAAACTCGGCATGGTGCCTGTGGTGTTGAATCCAGATGCAGTGTCTGTGTTTCATCAACACTCTGAAGGTTCACAGATTACAGGACGCCTCCAGGTGGGCTTCAGAAACTACTACTCGTCTCCAAGGAGTCGATCAAAGCATAGAAAGTTGAGGGATTACTCCCATCCACAAAAATCTACATGGTGGCTGTTGCATTCAATCCCGATGCAATTTCTGTGTTTTATCAAAACTCTGAATGTCCACAGGTTGCAGGAACACTCCAGCTGTGCTTCAGAGACAACTACTGTTATCCCAGGATTCGATCGAAACATAGACAATTTGAGGCATTACTCCCATGGATAAATGTCAGCATGGTGCCTATTGCATTCAATCGCGGTGCAACATCTGTGACTCATCAACACTCTGAAGGTCCACAGATTACAGGAAGCCTCCAGCTGTACATCGGAAACTACTACTTGTCTCCCAGGTGTTGATAAAAGATAGATAGCTTGATGCATTACATCCATTGAAAAAAGTATGCATAGTGCCTTTTGTATTCAATCCCGATGCAGTACCTGTGTTTCATCAACACTCTGCAGGTCCACACATTACAGGAAGCCTCCAGCTGCACATCGGATACTACTACTAGTCTCCCAGGATTCGATCAAATCACTAACAGTTTGAGGCATTACTCCCATGGACAAATGTCAGCATGGTGCCTATTGCATTCACTCCCGGTGCAATATCTGTGTCTCATCAACACTCTGCAGGTCCACACATTACAGGAAGCCTCCAGCTGCACATCGGAAACTACTACTGGTCTCCCAGGATTCGATCAAATCACTGACAGTTTGAGGCATTACTCCCATGGACAAAAGTAGAAATGGTGCCTGTTGTATTCAATCCCGATGCAATTTCTGTGCTTCATCAACTCTCTGAAGGTCCACAGATTACAGGAAGACTCCAGCTGCTTTACGGAAACTACTACTGGTCTCCTAGGAATGAACCAAACCATAGACAGTTTGAGGCATTACGTCCATGGACAAAAGTCTGCAAGGTCAATGTTGTATTCATTCCCGATGTATTTTCTGTGTTTCATCAACACGCTGAAGGTCCACGGATTTCAGGAAGACTCCAACTTTGCTTCAATAACTACTACTGGTCTCCCAGGAATCAATCAAAGCATAGACAAATTGAGGCAATAGTCCCATGGACAAAAGTCGGCATAGTGCTTGTTGGATTCATTACCGACGCAATTTCTGTGTTTCATCATCACTCTAAAGGCCCGCAGATTACAGAAAGACTCCAGCTGCGCTTCCTAAACTACTACTGGTCTCAAAGAAATCGACAGAGCATAGACAGTTTGAGGCATTACTCCTATTGACAAAAGTCGGATTGGTGCCTGTTGTATTCAATCACAATGACATTTAAGTGTTTCATCAACACTCTGAAGGTCCAAAGATTAAGGGAAGTCTCCAGCTGTACATCAGAAACTACTTCTGATTTCCCAAGATTTGATCAAAATATAGGCAGTTTAAGGCATTACTCCTATACACAAATCTCGCCATGTTTCCTCTTGTATTCAATCTCGAAGCGATTTCTGTGCTTCATCAACAATCGGAATGTCCACAGATCACAGGACGCCTCCAGCTGCGCTACGGAAACTACTACTGGTCTCCAAGGAATCGATCAAAGCATAGACAGTTTGAAGCATTACCCCCATGCACAAATGTCAGAATGGCGCCTATTGTATTCCATCCCTATGCAATTTCTGTGCTGCAACAACTCTCTGAAGGTCCACAGATTACAGGAAGCTTCCAGCTGCTTTTCGGAAACTAGTACTTGTTTCCCAGGAATCAATCAAACCATAGACAGTTTGAGGCATAACCTCCATGGACATAAGTTAGCATGGTGAATGTTGTATTCAATCCCGATGTAATTTCTGTGTTTCATCAACACGCTGAAGGTCCACAGATTACAGGAAGCCTCCAGCTGTGCTTCGAAAACTACTACTGTTCTCCCAGGAATCAATCAAAGCATAGACAATTTGAGACATTACTCCCATGGACAAAAGTCCGAATGGTGCCTGTTGTATTGAATATAATTGCAATGTCTGTGTTTAATCAACATTCGGAAGATCCATAGATTATAGGAAGCCTCCAGCAGTGCTTCGGAAACTACTACTGGTCTCCCAGGTATCAATCAAAGCATAGACAGATTGAAGGATTACTCCCATGGGCTAAACTCGGCAAGGTGCCTGTTGTATTCAACCCGATGCAATTTCTGTCTTTCATCAACACTCTGATGGTCCACAGAATACACGAAACCTCCAGTTGTGCCTCGGGATCTACTAAATGTCTCCCGGGAATCGATCAGAACAAAGACAGTTTGAGGTGTATCTCCCATGGACAAAAGTTTACATGGTGCCTGTTGTATTCAATCCCGACGCAATTTCAGTTTTTCATTAACACTCTGAAGGTCCACAGATTACAGGAAGCCTTAAGTTGTGCTTCAGAAACTTCTACTGTTCTTCCAGAAATTAATCATAAAATAGACAAGCAATTACTCCCATGGACAAATGTCGGCATGGTGACTGTTGTATTAAATCCAGATGCATTGTCTGTGCTTCATCAACACTCTGAAGGTCCTCAGATTACAGAACGCCTACAGCTGTACATCGGAAACTACTACTGGTCTCTCAGGAATCGATCAAAGCGTAGACAGTTTGAGGCATTACCCCCGTGGGCAAAATTCTGCATGGTGCCTGTTGTATTCAATCCAGATGCAATGTCTGTGTTTCATCAACGCTCTGAAGGTCCTCAGATTACAGAACGCCTACAGCTGTACATCGGAAACTACTACTGGTCTCTCAGGAATCGGTCAAAGCATAGACAGTTTGAGGCATTACTCCCATGGAAAAAATTTGGCATGGTGCCTGTTGTATTCAATCCCGATGCAATTTCAGTGTTTCATTACATACCAAACATTCCACAGAATTCAGAAAGCCTACAGCTGTGTTTCGGAAACTACTACTGGTTTCTCAGGATTCGATTAAAGCATAGACAGTTTGAGGTATTACTGCAATGGACAAAAGTCGGCATGGGGCCTGTTGTACTCAATCTCGAAGAAATTTCTGTGTTTCATCAACACTCTGAAGGTCCTCAGATTACAGGATGACTCCAGCTTGGCTTCGGAATCTATTACAGGTCTCCCAGGAATCGATCAAAACATAGACAACTTGAGGCATTACTCCCATGGACAAATTTCAGCATGGTGCCTTTTGCATTCAATCCCGGTGCAATATCTGTGTCTCATCAACACTCTGAAGGTCCACAGATTACAGGAAGCCTCCAGCTGTACATCGGAAACTACTACTTGTCTCCCGAGGTGTCGATAAAACAGAGACAGCTTGATGCATTACCTCCATTGAAAAAAGTATGCATAGTGCGTTTTGTATTCAATCCAAATGCAGTACCTGTATTTCATCAACACTCTGCAGGTCCACACTTTACAGGAAGCCTCCATCTGCACATCGGAAAATACTACTGGTCTCCCAGGATTCAATCAAATCACTGACAGTTTCAGGCATTACTCCCATGTACAAAAGTAGGAATGGTGCCTGTTGTATTCAATCTCGAAGAAATTTCTGTGTTTCATCAACACTCGGAAGATCCACAGATTACAGGGTGACTCCAGCTGGGCTTCGGAATGTATTACTGGTCTCCCAGGAATCGATCAAAACATAGACAACTTGAGGCATTACTCCCATGGACAAAAGTAGGGATGGTGCCTGTTGTATTTAATCACAATGCAATTTCAGTCTTTCATCATCACTCTGAAAGTCCAAAGGTTAAAGAAAACCTCCAGCTGTACATCCGAAACTACTACTGTTCTTCCAGGAATCGCTCAAAGCATAGACCGTTTAAGGCATTACTCCCATACACAAAACTCGGCATTGTTCCTCTTGTATTCAATACCGATGCAATTTCTGTGTTTCATCAACACTCTGAAGGTCCACAGATTACAGGAAACACCCAGCTGTGCTTCGAAAACAACTACTGGTCTCCCAGGATTCGATTAAATCATAGACACTTTGATTCATTACTCCCATGGACAAAAGTCGGCATGGTGCCTGTTGCATTAACTCTTTGAAGGTCCACAGATTACAGGAAGCCTCCAGCTGCTTTTCGGAAACCAGTACTGGTCTCCCAATAATCAATCAAACCATGGACAGTTTGAGACATAACTTCCATGGACAAAAGTCGTCATGTTGAATGTTGTATTCAATCCCCATGTAATTTCTGTGTTTCATCAAATCCCTGAAGATCCACAGATTACAGGGGGCCTCCAGCTATTCTTCGTAAACTGTTACTGGACTCCCAGGAATGGATCAAAGCATAGATAATTTGAGGTTTTACTCATATGGACAATAGTCTGCATGGTGCCTGTTGTATTCAATACCGATGCAATTTCTGTTTTTCATCAAAACTCTGAAGATCCACAGAATACAGGAAGCCTCCAGCTGAACTTCAAAACTACTACTGGTCTCCGAGGAATCGATGAAAGCATAGATAGTTTGAGGCATTACTCTCATGCACAAAAGTCGGCATGGTGCCTGTTGTATTAAATCCCGATGCAATTTCTTTTTTTCATCAACAGTCCAATGATCCACAGATTACAGGAAGCATCCAGCTGTGTTTCGAAAACAACTACTGGTCTCCCAGGATTCGATCAAATCATAGACACTTTGATTCATTACTCCCATGGACAAAAGTCGGCATGGTGCCTGTTGTATTCAATCCCAATGATATTTCTGTTTTTCTTCAAAACTCTGAAGTTCCACAGATTACAGTAAGCCTCCAGCTGTACTTCAAAAACTACTACTGGGCTCCGAGGAATCGATCAAAGCATAGACAATTTGTGTCATTACTCCCATATAAAAAAAGTCGACATGGTGCTTGTTGTAATCAATCCCGTTGCAGTTTCTGTGTTTCATCAAATCTCTGAAGGTCCACAGATTACAGGAGGCTTCCAGCTGTACATCTGAAACTACTACTGGTCTCCCAGGAATCGAACAAATGAGAGACAGTTTGAGGCATTACTCCCATGGACGAAAGTCGGCATGGTGCCTGTTGTATTTAATCACAATCCAATTTCTTTTTTTCAATAACACTCCAATGATCCGCAGATTACAGGAAGCATCCAGCTGTGCTTCGAAAACTACTACTGGTCTCCCAGGATTCGATCAAATCATAGACAGTTCTAGGCATTCCTAGCATGGACAAAAGTCGGCATGGTGCCTGTCGTATTCAATCCCGATGCAATTTCTGTGTTTCATCAACACTCTGAAGGTCCACAGATTACAGGAAACACCCAGCTGTGCTTCGGAAACTATTACTGGTCTCCCCGAAATCGATCAAATCATAGACAGTATGACGAATTACTCCCATGGACCAAATGTTGGCATGGCGCCTATTGTGTTCAATCCCGATGCTATATCTGTGTTTCATCAACACCCTGAAGATCCACAGATTACAGGAAGTCCACAGCTGAGCTTCGAAAACTACTACTGGTCTCCCAGGAATCGATCGAATCATAGAGAGTTTGAATCATTACTCCTGAGTACAAAATTCAGCATGGTGCCTGTTGTATTCAATTCCGATGCAATATCTGTGTTTCATCAACACTCTGAAGTTCACAGATTACAGGAAGTCTCTAGCTGTACATCGGAAACTACTACTAGTTTCGCAGGAATCGATCAAAACATAGACAGTTTGAGGATTATTCTCATGGACAAAAGTCGGTGTAGTGCCTGTTGTATCATAATGCAATTTCAATGTTGCATCAACACTCTGAAAATGCACAGATTACAGAAAGCCTCCTGCTGTACATTGGAAAATACTACTGATTTCCCCTGAATCGATCAAAGCATAACAGTTTGAGGCATTACTCCCATGCACAAAACTCGGCATGGTTAGTGTTGCATTCACTCCCGATGCAATATCTGTGTTTCAGCAACACACGGCAAATCCACAGATTACTGGAAGCTTCCAGCTGTGCTTCGGAAACTACTACTGGTCTCCCAGGAATCGATTCAAACAGAGACAGTTTGAGGCATTACTACTATGGATAAAGCTTTGGCTGGTGCCTGTTGTATTCAATCCCGATGCACTTTCAGTGTTTTGTCACCTCCCGAAAAGATCACAGAATTCCGGAAGCCTTCAGCTTGCTTCGGAAACTACTACTGGTGTCCCAGGAAGCGATCAGATCATAGACAGTATGAGGCATTACTCCCATGGACAAAAGTCACTATAGTGCATATTGTATTCAATGCCGATGCAATTTCTCTGTTTCGGAAACACTCTGAAGGTCAACAGATTACTGGATGTCTCCAGCTGTGCTTCTGAAACTACTACTAGACTGACAGGAATCGATCAGATCATAGACAGTTAGATTCATTACTCCCATGGACAAAAGTCTGAATGGTGCCTGTTGAATTCGATACCGATGCAGCTTCTGTGTTTCATCAACATGCTGAAGGTCACAGATTACAGGAAGCCTCTAGCTGTACATCGGAAACTCGTACTGGTCTCCCAGGTGTCGATAAAACATAGAAAGCTTGATGCATTACCTCCATTGACAAAAGTCAGCATAGTGCCTGTTGTATTCAATCCTGACGCAGTATCTGTGTTTCATCAACACTCTGAACGTCCACAGATGAGAGAAAGCCTCCAGCTGTGTTCCGAAAACTACTACTGTTCCCCCAGGAACCGATCGAAGCATAGACAGTTTGAAACATACTCCCATGAACTAAAGTCGGCATGTTGCCTGTTGTATTCAATCACAATGCAACCACTGTGTTTGATCAACACTCCAATTTAGGTGTTTCATCTACACACTGAAGATCCACAAATTACAGGAAGTCTCCAGCTATGCTTCGGAAACTCTTACTGATATCCCACGAATCGATCAAAGCATAGAGAGGTTGAATCATTACTCCTGTGTACTAAATTCGGCATGGTGCCTGTTGTATTCAATTCCGATTCTATATCTGTGCTTCATCAGCACGGTGAAGTCCACAGATTACAGAAATCCACCAGCTGCACATCGGTAACTACTACTGGTCTCCCAGGATCCAATCAAATCATAGACAATATAAGGCATTACTCCCGTGGACAAAAGTCGGCATGGTGCCTGTTGTATTCAATCGCAATGCAACCACTGTGTTTCATCAATACTCTGAAGCTTCACAGATTAAAAGAAGCCGCCAGCTAAGCTTCGTAAACTATTACTGGTCTACCAGGAATCGATTAAAGCATTGACAATTTGAGGCATTACTCCCATCGAAAAAAGTCGGCATGGTGCCTGTTGTATTCATTCCCGATGCAACTTCTGTGTTTCATCAACACTCTGAAGTTCCACAGATTACACCAAGCCACCAGCTGAGCTTCGGAATCCACTAATGGTATCCCAGGAATCGATCAAAGCATAGACTATTTGAGGTTTTGCTCCCATGGACAAAATTCCGCATGGTGCCTGTTCTATTCAATCCCGATGAAATTTCTGTTTTCCATCAACATTCTGAAGTTATACAGATTACAGGATGCTTCCAACTGTGGTTCAAAAACTACAACTGGTCTCCCAGGAAGCGATCAAAGCATAGACAGTTTGAGGCAATTCTCCCATGGACCCAAGTCGGCATAGTGCATAGGTATTCAATCCCGATGAATTTTCTGTGCTTCATCAACTCTCTGAAGGTCCACAGATTACAGGATGACTCCAGCTGTACATAGGAAACTACTACAGATCTTCCAAAAGCCGATAAAACGTAGACAGCATGATGCATTACCTCGATTGGCAAATGTCGGCCTAGTGCCTGTTGTATTCAATCCCGATGCAGTGTCTGTGTTTCATCCACACTCTGAAGATCCACTGATTACAGGCCTCCAGTGGTGTCGCGACAGGCGTGAATGGAGGGACGAATGGAGACGTGTCGTCTTCAGCGATGAGAGTCGCTTCTGCCTTGGTGCCAATGATGGTCGTATGCGTGTTTGGCGCCGTGCAGGTGAGCGCCACAGACAGGACTGCATACGACCGAGGCACACAGGGCCAACACCTGGCATCATGGTGTGGGGAGCGATCTCCTACACTGGCCGTACACCTCTGGTGATCGTCAAGGGGACACTGAATAGTGCACGGTACATCCAAACCATCATCGAACCCATCGTTCTACCATTCCTAGACCGGCAAGGGAACTTGCTGTTCCAACGGGACAATGCACATCCGCATGTATCCCGTGCCACCCAACGTGCTCTAGAAGGTGAAAGTCAACTACCCTGGCCAGCAAGATCTCCCGATCTGTCCCCATTGAGAATGTTTTGGACTGGATGAAGCGTCGTCTCACGCGGTCTGCACGTCCAGCACGAACGCTGGTCCAACTGAGGCGCCAGGTGGAAATGGCATGGCAAGCCGTTCCACAGGAACCCATCCAGCATCTCTATGATCATCTCCATGGGAGAATAGCAGCCTGCATTGCTGCGAAAGGTGGATATACACTGTACTAGTGCCAACATTGTGCACGCTCTGTTGCCTGTGTCTATGTGCCTGTGGTTCTATCAGTGTGATCATGTGATGTATCTGACCCCAGGAATGTGTCAATAAAGTTTACCCTTCCTGGGACAATGAATTCACGGAGTTCTTATTTCAATTTCCAGGAGTGTATTACTGCTCTCCCAAGAATGGAACAAATCACAGACAGTTTGACGCATTACTCCTATGGACAAAAGGCGGCATGGCGCCTATTGTATTCAATCCCGATGCAACTACTGTGTTTCATCAGCACTCTGAAGGTCCACAGATTACAGGAAGTCCCAGCTGTGCTTCGGAAACTACTACAGGTCTCCCAGGAATGGATCAAAGGATAGACAGTTTGAGGCTTTACTCTCATGGATAAAAGTCGTCATGGTGCGTGTTGTATTCAATCCCGACGCATTTTCTGTGTTTCATCAAATCTCTGAAGGTCCACAGATTGCAGGAGGCTTCCAGCTGAACATCGGAAACTACTACTGGTCTCCCACGAATCGATCACAGCATAGACAGTTTGTGGCATTACTCCCATGGACAAAAGACGGCATGGTGCCTGTTGTAATAAATCTCGATGTAACTTCTGTGTTTCATCAGCACTCTGAAGGTACACAGATTACAGGAAGTCCCCAGCTGTGCATCGGAAACTACTACTGGTCTCCCAGGAATCGATCAAATCATAGAGAGTTTGAATCATTACTCCTGTGTACAAAATTCGGCATGGTGCCTTTTGTATTGAATTCCGATGCAATAACTGTGTTTCACCAACACTCTGAAGGTCCACAGATTACAGGAAGCCTCCAGCTATGCTTCGTAAACTATTACTGGTCTACCAGGAATCGATCAAAGCATAGACAATTTGAGGCATTGCTACCATCGAAAAAACTCGGCATGGTGCATGTTGTATTCAATCCCGTTGCAACTTCTGTGTTTCATCAACACTCTTAAGTCCCACAGAATAGACGAACCCACCAGCTGTGCTTCTGAATCCACTAACCGTCTCCCAGGAATCGATTAAAGCATAGACAATTTGAGGTTTTACTCATATGAACAAAAGTCTGCATGGTGCCTGTTGTATTAAATCCTGATGCAATTCCTGATTTTCATCAACACTCTGAACATCCACATATTACAGGAAGCATCCAGTTGTGCTTCAAAAACTACTACTGGTCTCCCAGAAAACGATAAAGCATAGACCGTTTGAGGCATTATTCCCATGGCAAAAATTCGAATGTTGAAACTTCCTGGGCGATTAAAACTGTGTGCCTGACAGAGACTCGAACTCGGGACCGATGCCTTACGCGGGCTGGTGCTCTACCAACTTAGCTACCGAAGCACGACTCACGCCCGGTACTCACAGCTTTACTTCTGCTAGTACCTCGTCTCCTACCTTCCAAACTTGACAGAAGCTCCAGGCTGTGGCTAAGCCATGTCTCAGCAATATCCTTTCTTTCAGGAGTGCTAGTTCTGCAAGGTTCGGAGGAGAGCTTCTGTAAAGTTTGGAAGGTAGGAGACGAGGTACTGGCAGAAGTAAAGCTGTGAATACCGGGCGTGAGTAGTGCTTCGGTAGCTCAGTTGGTAGAGCACTTGCCCGCAAAAGGCAAAGGACCCGAGTTCGAGTTTCGGTCGGGCACACGGTTTTAATGTGCCAGGAAGTTTCATATCAGCGCACACTCCGCTGCAGAGTGAAAATCTCATTCTGGATTCGGAATGTTGCTTGTTGTATTCGATCCAGATCCAATTTCTGTGCCTCATCACTACTCTGAAGTCCACAAATTACAGAAATCCACCAACTGTCCATCGGGAACTACTACTGGTCCCCCAGGATTCAATCAAATCATAGACAGTTTATGGCATTACACCCATGGACAAAAGTCGGCATGGTGCCTGTTGTATTCAATCCCAATGCTATTTCTGTTTTTCATCAAAACTCTGAAGTTCCACAGGTTACAGGAAGTCTCCAGCTGTTCTTCAAAAACTACTACTGTTCTCACAAGAATCGATCAAAGCATAGACAGTTTGAAGCATAACTCTCATGGACAAAAGTCGGCATGGTGCCTGTTGTATTAAAACCGATGCAATTTTTTTTTCATCAATACTCCGATGTTCCACAGATTACTGGAAGCAACCAGATGTGCTTCAAAAACTACTACTGGTCTCCCAGAAGTCGAACAAAGCATAGACAGTTTGAGGCATTACCCCCATGGTTAAAAGTCGCCATGGTGCCTGTTGTATTCAATCGCGATGCAATTTCTATGTTCCATCAAATCTCTGAAGGTCCACAGATTACACGGTGCTTCCAGCTGTACATCGGAAACTACTACTGGTCTCCGAGGAATCGATCAAGGCATGGAGAGTTTGAAGCATTACTCTCATGGACAAAAGTCGGCATGGTGCCTCTTGTATTAAATCCCGATGCAATTTCTTTTTTTCATCAACACTCCGATGTTCCACAGATTACAGGAAGCATCCAGCTGTGCTTCAAAAACTACTACTGGTCTCCCAGAAATCGATCAAAGCATAGACAGTCTGAGGCATTACTCCCATGGCCAAAAGTCGGAATGTTGCCTGTTGCATTCAATCATGATCCAATTTCTGTGTTTCATCAAACTCTGAATTTCCACAGATTAGAGGAAGCTTCCAGCTGTACATCTAAAAATACTACTCGTCTCCCAGGAATTGATCAGATCATAGACAGTTTGAGGCAATACTCCGAAGGACAAGAGTCGGCATGGTGCCGGTTTTATTCAATCACTATGCAATTTCTGTGTTTGATCAACTCTCTGAATGTCAACAGATTACAGGAAGCCACCAGCTGTACATCGGAAACTACTACTGGTATCCTAGGAATCGTTCAAATCATATACATTTTGACTCATTACTCCCATGGACAAAACTCGCTATGGTGCCTGTTCTATTCAATTCCGATGCAATTTCTGTGTTTCGTTGTCACCGTGAAGGTATACCGATTACAGGAAGACTCCAATTGTGCTTCGGAAACTACTACTGGTCTACAAGGGGTCGATCCAAACATAGGCAGTTTGATGCATTACTCCGATGGACAAAAGTTTCATCCACACTCTGAAAGTCTACAGATTACAGGAGGCCCCCAGCTGTGCTTCGGAAACTAGTACTTGTCTCCCATTAATCGATCAAAGCATAGACAATTTGAGGCATTATTCAACCCGATGCAATTTCTGTCTTTCATCAACACTCTGATGGTCCACAGAATACACGAAACCTCCAGTTGTGCCTCGGGATCTACTAAATGTCTCCCGGGAATCGATCAGAACAAAGACAGTTTGAGGTGTATCTCCCATGGACAAAAGTCTGCATGGTGCCTGTTGTATTGAATCACGATGCAATTTTCGTGTTTCATCAACACTGTGAAGGTCCACAGATTACAGGATGCCTCCAGCTGTGCCTCAGAAACTACTACTCGTCTCCCTGGCATCGATCAAAGCATATACGGTTTGAGGCATTACTCCCATGGACAGAAGTCGGCATGGTGCCGCCTGTATTCAATCAAGATGCAATTTCTGTGTTTGAACAACACTCTGAATGTCCACAGATTACAGGAAGCCAGAAGCCTTGCTTCAGAAACAACTACTGTTCTCCCAGGAATCGATCAAATCATAGAAAATTTGGTTCATTAACATCATGGACATAAGTTGTTGTATTCGATCCCGATGCACTTTCTTTGTTGCAACATCACTCTGAAGTTCCACATATTACAGGAAGCCACCAGCTGTACATCGGAAACTACTACTGGTATCCTAGGAATCGTTCAAATCATAGGCAGTTTGAGGCATTACTCCCATGGACCAAAGTCGACATGGTGCCTGTTGCATTCAATCTCGATACAATTTCTGTGATTCATCAACACTCTGAAGGTCCACAAATTACAGGAAGCTTCCAGCTGCGTTTCAAAAACTACTACTGGTCTCCCAAGAATCGATCAAAGCATAGACAGTTTGAAGCATTATTCCCATCTACAAAAGTCTGCATGGTGCCTGGTGTATTAAATGCCTAGACTATTCCCATGTTTTATCAACACTGTGAAAGTCCACAGATTAAAGGATGCCTCCAGCTGTGGTTCAGGAACTACTACTGGTCTCCCAGGACCCGATCATAGCATAGACTGTTAGATTCATTACCCGCATGGACAAACCTTGGCGTGGTGACAGTTGTATTCAATGCCGATGCAATTTCTGTGTTTCATCAACACTCTGAAGTTCCACAGACTTGAGGAAGCCACCAGCTGTACATCAGACACTACTACTCGTCTCCCAGGAATCGTTCAATTCATAGGCAGGTTGAGGCATTACTCCCATAGACAAAAGTCGGCATGGTGCCTGTTGTATTTAATTCCGATGCAATTTCTGTGTTTCATCAACACTCTGAATGTCTACAGATTACAGGAGGCCCGCAGCTGTGCTTCAGGAACTACTACTGGTCTCCCAGGAATCGATAAAAGCATACACAATTTGAGGCATTATTCCTATCTACAAAAGTCTGCATGGTGCCTGTTGTATTGAATACTGATGCTATTTCCGTGTTTCATCAACACTGTGAAAGTCCACAGATTACAGGATGCCTGCAGCTGTGCTTCAGGAACTACTACTGGTCTCCCAGGAACCGATCACAGCGTAGACAGTTAGATTCATTACCCGCATGGACAATCGTTGTCTTGGTAACAGTTGTATTCAATGCCGATGCAATTTCTGTGTTTCATCAACACTCTGAAGGTCTACAGATTACAGGAAGTTTCCAGCTGTGCTTCGGAAACTACAACTGGTCTCCCACGAATTGTTCAAAGCATAGACAGTTTGAGGCAATACTCCCATGAACAAAGGTCGGCATTATGAGTGTTGTATTGAGTCCGAATCCAATTTCTGTGTTTCATCAACAGTCTGAACGTCCACAAATTACAGGGGGTTTCCAGCTGCGTTTAAGGAACTACTACTGGTCTCCCAGGAATCGATCAAATCATAGACATTTTGAGGCCTTAGTCCCATGGACAAAACTCCGTATGGTGCCTGTTGTATTGAATCCTGATGCAATTTCCGTTATTCATCAACACTGTGAAGGTCCACAAATTACAGGATACCTCCAGCTGTGCTTCGGAAACTAGTACTGGTCTCCCCGGAATCCATCAAAGCATAGACAGTTTGAGGCATTACTCCCTTAGACAAAAGTCGCCATTATGCCTGTTGTATTCAATCCCAACGCAATTTGTGTGATTCATGAACACTCTGAATGTCCATGAGATTACAGGTAGCGTAAATCTGTACATCGGAAACTTTACTTGTCTCCCAGGAATCGTTAAAAGCATAGTCAGCTTGAGGCATTACTCCCATGGACAAAACTCTGCATGGTACCTGTTGTATTCAATTCCGATGCAATTTCTGTGTTTCATCAACACTCTGAAGGTCCACAGATTACACGAAGCCTCCTAATGTTCTTCGGGATCTACTAATTGTCTCCCAGGAATCGATCAGAGCAAAGTCAGTTTGAGGTATAACTCTCATCGACAGAAGTAGGCATGATGCCGGTTGTATTCAATCACGATGCAATTTCTGTGTTTGATCAACACTCTGAATGTCCACAGATTGCAGGTAGCCTCCAGCTGTGCTTCAGAAACTACTACTGTTCTCCCTGGAATCGATCAAAGCATAGAAAATTTGGTTCATTAACCTCATGGACATAAGTCGTCATGGTGCTTGTTGTACTCAATCCCGACGCAATTTCTGGTTTCAACAACACTCTGAAGTTCTCCATATTACAGGAAGCCACCGGCTGTACATCGGAAACTACTACTGGTATCCTAGGAATCGTTTAAATCATAGGCAGTTTGAAGCATTACTTCCATGGACAGAAGTCGACATGGTGGCTGTTGTATTCAATCCCGATGCAATTTCTGTGTTTCATCAACACTCTGAAGGTCCACTAATTACACGAAGCATCCAGCTGCGTTTCAAAAACTACTAGTGGTCTCTCAGGAAGCGATCATAGCATAGACAGATAGATTCATTACCCGCATGAACAAACGTTGGCATGGTGACAGTTGTATTCAATGCCGATGCAATTTCTGTGTTTCATCAACACTCTGAAGGTCCACAGATTACAGGAAGTTTCCAGCTGTGCTTCGGGAACTAAAACTGGTCTCCCTGGAATCGATCAAGGCATAGACAGTTTGAGACATTACTCCCATGGACAAAAGTCGGCATGGTGCGTGTTGTATTCAATCCCGAAGCAATTTCTGTGTTTAGTTGACAGGTTATAGGAAGCCTCCACCTGTGCTTCAGAAACTACTACTGTTCTCCCAGGAATTGATCAAAGCATAGACAATGTGAGGCATTACTCCCTTGGACAAAAGTCATCACAGTGCCTGTTGTATTGAATCCAGATTCAATTTCTGTGTTTCATCAACTCTCTGAAGGTCCACAGATTACAGGAAGCCTCCAGTTGTGCTTCGGGTTCTACTTATCTGCTCCGAGGAACCGATTAAAGCATAGACAGTTTTAGCCATTACTCCCATGGCCAAAACTCAGCATGGTGCCTGTTCTATTCATTCCCAACGCAATTTCTATGTTTCATCAACACTATGATCGTCCACAAATTACAGGACGCCTCCACCTGTGTTCCGAAACTACTACTGGTCTCCCACGAATCGATCAAATTATTGACAGTTTGAGACATTACACCCATGGACAAAACTCGGCATGGTGCCTTTGGTATTCAGTCACAACGGAATTTCAGTATTTCATCAAAATGCAAAATGTTAATGTCGTCGGTCATGTCCAAGGCACCAAAGCCGGCTAATAAGTCAAATATCGATAACTAAGACTTGAATTGTATTGCTCCTTACCGGCCGATTACATCAACTTAGATGTTTCTTCTGTGTAACACTGCGGTGCTTTTAGTGTCTCCGCATTCCGCAACACGCCACATAAGTTTGCAGAGGATAAATGTAACCGGTTGAGAGAGAAAAGCGGCCAATTTTACGATCTCGCATTACGTCGATGCGATAGCAAATGACGAAACGGTGCGATTTCTCACGTTTTTACTACATATGGACACGTTTCACATACTCTCGTGTAACGTGCCTGCCAGTCGTTGTTTCATGAAAAATCGTAATTTCGTCGGTCATGTCCAATTCACCAAAGGTACCTAATAAGTCAATAATCGATAACTAAAACTTGAATTGTACTGCTTCTTACCGTCCAATAACATCAACTTAGAAGGTTCTTTTGTGTTCTACTGCTGTGCTTTTAATGTCTCCGCATTCCGCAGCTCGCCACATAAGTTTGCAGACGATAAATGTAACCGGTTGAGAGAGAAAAGCGGCCAATGTGACGATCTGGCATTCCGCCGCTACGATAGCAAATGAAGAAAACGGTGCGATTTCTCAGGTTTTTACTACTTATGGACACTTTTTACATTCTCTTGTGTAACGTGGCTACCAGACGTGGTGTCATGCAAAATGTTAAGGTCGTCGGTCATGTCCAAGGCACCAAAGCCGGCTAATAAGTCAATAATCGATAACTAAAACTTGAATTGTACTACTTCTTTCTGGCTGATACATCAATTTAGAAATTTCTTCTATGTTCCACAGCGGTGCTTTTAGTGTCTCCGCATTCCGCAGCACGCCACATAAGTTTGCAGACGATAAATGTAACCGTTTGAGACAGAAACGCGGCCAATTTCACGATCTCGCATTTCGTCGATGCGATAGCAAATGACGAAAACGGTGCGATTTCTCAGGTTTTTACTACATATGGGCCCTTTCCATATCCTTTCGTGTAACGTGGCTGCTAGCTGTTGTTTCATGCAAAATGTTAATATCGTCGGTCAAGTCCAAGGCACCAAAGCCACGTAATAAGTCAATGTTTGATAACTAAAACATGAATTGTGCTGCTTCTTACTGGCTGATTACATCAACTTAGAAGTTTCTTCTGTGTTCTACTGCGGTGCTTTTAATGTCTCCGCATTCCGCAGCACGCCATATAAGTTTGCAGACGATAAATGTAACCGTTTGAGAGAGAAAAGTGACAATTGTGACGATCTCGCAATTCCGTCGATACGATGGCAAATGACGAAAACAGTGCGATTTCTCTCATATTTACTACTTATGGACGCTTTTCACATTCTCTCGTGTAACGTCGCTACCAGACGTTGTTTCATGCAAAATGTTAAGGTTGCCGGTCATGTCCAAGGCACCAAAGCCGGCTAATAAGTCATATATCGATAGCTAAAAGATGAATTATACTGTTCCTTACTGGCCGATTACATCAACTTAGAAGTTTCTTCTGTGTTCCACTGCTGTGCGTTTAGTGTCTCCGCATTCCGCAGCCGCCACATAAGTTTGCAGAGGATAAATGTAACCGTTTGAGAGAGAAAAGCGGCCAATGTGACGATCTGCCATTCCGTCGATACGATAGCAAATGACGAAAACGGTGCGATTTCTCACTTTTTTACTATTTATGGACACTTTTCACATTCTCATGAATAACGTGGCTACCAAATGTTGTGTCATGCAAAATGTTAATGTCGTCGGTCATGTTTAAAGCACCAAAGCCACCTAAAAAGTCAAAAATTGCTAACTAAAACTTTAATTGTACTGCTTCTTACTGGCTGATTACTTCAACTTAGAAGTATCTTCTGTGTTCTACTGCGGTGCATTTAGTGTCTCCGCATTCCTTAGCAAGCGTCATAAGTTTGCAGACGATAATGGCAACCGTTTGAGAGAGAAAAGCGTACAATGTGACGATCTCGCATTACGTCGATACGATAGCAAATGACGAAAACGGTGCAATTTCTCACTTTCTTAATACTTATGGACACGTTCCACATTCTCTCGATCAACGTGGCTGCCAGTCGTTGTTTCATGCAAAATATTAAGGTCGTCGGCCATGTTCAAGGCACCAAAGCCACCTAATAAGTTAATAATCGATAGCTGAAACTTGAATTGTACTGCTTCTTACTGGCTGATTACTTCAACTAAGAAGTTTCTTCTGTGTTCTACTGCGGTGCATTTAGTGTCTCCGTTTTTCGCAGCATGCGTCATAAGTCTGCAGACGATATATGTAACCGTTTGAGAGAGAAAAGCGGCCAATGTGACGATCTGGAATTCCGTCGATACGATAGCAAATCACGAAAACTTTGCGATTTTTCAGGTTTTTATTACTTATGGACACTTTTTACATTCTCTCGTGTAACGTGACTACCAGACGTTGTTTCATGCCAAATGTTAAGGTCGTCGGTCATGTCCAAGGCACCAAAGCCGGCTAATAAGTCAAATATCGATAACTAAACTTGAATTTTACTGCTCACTAGTGGCCGATTACATCAACTTAGAAATTTCTTCTGTGTTCTACTGCTGTGCTTTTGATGTCTCTGCATTCCTCAGCACGCCACATAAGTTTGTAGACGATAAATTTAACCGTTTGAGAGAGAAAAGAGGCCAATGTGACGATCTGGCATTCCGTCGCTACGATAGCAAATGACGAAAACGGTGCGATTTCGCAGGTGTTTACTACTTATGGAACTTTTCTCATTCTCTCGTGTAACGTGGCTACCAGACTTTGTTTCATGCAAAATGTTAAGGTCGTCGGTCATGTCCAAGGCACCAAAGTCGGCTAATAAGTCAATAATCGATAACTGAAACTTGAATTGTACTGCTTCTTACTGTCCGATAACACCAACTTAGAAGGTTCTTGTGTGTCCTACTGCTGGGTTTTTAGTGTCTCCGCATTCCGCAGCACGCCACATAAGTTTGCAGACGATAAATGTAACCGTTTGAGAGAGAAACGAGGGCAATTTAACGATCTCGCATTACGTCGATGCGATAGCAAATGACGAAAACGGTGCGATTTCTCATTTTTTTTTCTACATATGGACCCTTTTCACAATCTCTCGTGTAACGTGGCTGCCAGCTGTTGTTTAATGCAAAATGTTAATGTCGTCGGTGAAGTCCAAGGCACCAAAGCCACGTAATAAGTCAATAATTGATAACTAAAACATGAATTGTGCTGCTTCTTACTGGCTGATTACATCAACTTAAAAGTTTCTTCTGTGTTCTACTGCGGTGCTTTTAGTGTCTCCGCATTCCGCAGAACGCCACATAAGTTTGCAGTCAACAAATTTAACCGTTTGAGACAGAAAAGCGGCCAATGTGACGATCTGGCATGCCGTCGATACGATAGCAAATGACGAAAACGGTGCGATTTATCAGGGTTTTTTCTACATATGGACCCTTTTCACAATCTCTCGTGTAACGTGGCTGCCAGCTGTTGCTTCATGCAAAATGTTAATGTCGCCGATCAAGTCCAAAGCACCAAAGCCACGTAATAATTCAATAATCAATAACTAAAACTTTAATTTTACTGCTTCTTACTGGCTGATACATCAACTTAGAAGTTTCTTCTGTGTTCCACTGCGGTGCTTTTAGTGTCTCCGCATTCCGCAGCACGCCACATAAGTTTGCAGACGATAAATGTAACCGTTTGAGAGAGAAAAGCGACAATTGTGACGATCTCCCAATTACGTCGGTACAATAGGAAATGACGAAAACGGTGCGATTTCTCACTTTTTTACTACTTATGGACACGCTTCACATTCTCTCGTGTAACGTGGCTACCAGACGTTGTTTCATGCAAAATGTTAATGTCGTCTATCATGTCCAAGGCACCAAAGCCACCTAATAAGTCAATAATCGAGAACTGAAACTTGAATTGTACTGCGTCTTACTGTCCGATAACACCAACTTAGAAGATTCTTCTGTGTTCTACTGTTGTGCTTTTATCGTCTCCGAATTCCGCAGCACGCAACATAAGATTGCAGACGATAAATTTAACCGTTTGAGAGAGAAAAGCGGCCAATGTGACGATCTGGCATTCCGTCGCTACGATAGCAAATGACGAAAACGGTGCGATTTCTCACTTTTTTACTATTTATGGACACTTTTCACATTCTCACGACTAACGTGGCTACCAGATGTTGTTTCATGCAAAATGTTAATGACGTCGGTCATGTTTAAAGCACCAAAGCCTCCTAATAAGTCAATAATCGATAACTAAAACTTGAATTGTACTGCTGCTTACCGTCCGATAACATCAACTTAGAAGCTTCTTCTGTGTTCTACTGCTGTGCTTTTAGTGTCTCCGCATTCCGCAGCTCGCCACATAAGTTTGCAGACGATAAATGTAACCGGTTGAGAGAGAAAAGCGGCTAATGTGACGATCTGGCATTCCGTCGATAGACAGCAAATGAAGAAAACGGTGCGATTTCCCACTTTTTTACTATTTATGGACACTTTTCACATTCTCACGAGTAACGTGGCTACCGGATGTTGTTCCATGCAAAATGTTAATGTCGTCGGTCATGTTTAAAGCACCAAAGCCACCTAATAAGTCAATAATCGCTAACTAAAACTTGAATTGTACTGCTTCTTACTGGCCGATTGCATCAACTTAGGAGCTTCTTCTGTGTTCTACTATGGTTTTTTTAGTGTCTCTGCATTCCGCTGCACGCCACATAAGTTTGCAGATAACAAATGTAACCGTTTGAGAGAGAAAAGCGGGCAATGTGACGATCTGGCATTACGTCGATAAGATAGAAAATGACGAAAACGGTGCGAGTTCTCAGGTTTTTACCACATATGGACACGTTTCACATTCTCTCCAGCAACGTGGCTGCCAATCGTTGTTTCATGATAAATCTTAAGGTCGTCGGCTATGTCCAAGTCACCAAAGCCACCTAATAAGTCAATAATCGATAGCTGAAACTTGAAATATACTGTGATTCTTGAGTTTCTCCCGGCGTATTTGATAATCAAAGTATCCACGGGTGTACTGCCGGTCTATAGTCTCCAAAGGGAACAATATTTCGGCGATCAAACATGTCGCCGTCATCAGGTGAACTGACGGACTGAGCTCCTGTGAACGCGCCGGCACGGTGATCCGTACGCTATGGCTGCTCAGGGGGAACTGGGTTCGGTAGCGGCGGCGGCTGATTTATATACCCTCCGCCCGCGGCGCGCTCCCTCCGCCGTCCGCGCCCCGCGCCACGGTAGCGCGGTGGATCAGATTGCGACGGCGTCTGAGATGACGTCAGTGTGATGGTTCTGTCCGCCGTGGTCGTCACAACTACGCGTTTACTTGATTTACTCTTGATTAACCCAATCGCTGGTTCCCAAGCCTTGCTAAGATTATAGCCACAGTCACGGTTTATGAGGTCGTCATTGGTGCGAATTTCGATGGCCTCTCTAACAACGCTGTCCCAGTATCTCGACGTCTGTACCAGAATCCTCGTGCGGTCATACTCCATAGCGTGATTTTCCGATAAACAATGTTCAGCGACCGCCGACTTGCTCGGATACATCAGTCGAGTGTGCCTCTGGTGTTCACGGCATCGATCCTCGACGGTACGTATCGTCTGACCAATATACGACTTGCCACATTGACACGGAATCTGGTACACGCCGGCCTTTCTCAAACCGAGGTCATCTTTGGCGCTCCCCACTAGAGCACGAGTTTTATTCGGAGGACAAAACATAGTTCCGACTCGGTGTTTCTTCAGAATGCGGGCGATTTTCCCCGAGAGTTTGCCTGTGTATGGAATAAATGCAGTGCCTACCTCCTCCCTCGTCACTTCGTCCATCTCAACAGGTTGTGATGCAGTGGTTGGGCGGAGACCACGTTGGATCTGCCACTCTGAGTACCCATTTTTTCGAAATACAGTTCTCTGATGTTCCAATTCCTGGGGTAGACTCTCTGTGTCAGAGATAGTGCGCGCCCTATGTACTAGAATTTTAAGTACCCCATTCCTCTGTGAAGGGTGGTGGCAGCTGTCTGCGTGCAAATACAGGTCAGTGTGTGTTGTCTTTCGATACGTCTCATGACCTAAGGTGCCGTCAGCCCTTCTCCTGACCAAGACGTCAAGGAAAGGTAATTTACCCTCCGTTTCAGTCTCCATAGTGAATTTGATGTTGGGGTGTATGGAGTTTAGATGTGTAAGGAAGTCAAGGAGTTTATCCATACCATGTGGCCAGATGACGAACGTGTCGTCCACGTAACGGAAAAAGCAAGTAGGTTTCCATTCGAATGACGACAGGGCTTCCTCCTCGAAGTTCTCCATGTACAAATTCGCTACCACCGGTGAGAGTGGGCTACCCATGGCGACTCCTTCCGTTTGTTTGTAGTATTCTCCATTAAAAAGAAAATACGTGGAAGTCAAGACATGCCTAAAAAGTTCAGTGGTATTCTCGTCGAACCTCTGACCAATCAACTCTAGCGACTCTCGCAGGGGTACCCTCGTAAACAAGGAAACGACATCAAAACTCACCATGATATCTGACTCATCCAACCTGAAGCTATCAAGGCGTTTAACAAAATCCACGGAATTACGGATGTGATGAGGGCATTTACCCACGTAAGGACTTAATATTCCCGTCAGGTATTTGGCCAACAAATATGTAGGTGCCCTGATGTTAATGACAATGGGGCGTAATGGTACCCCCTCTTTGTGAACCTTCGGGAGTCCATATAGTCTAGGCGGTACCGGACCTTGGGGTAACAATTTCTTAGCGTCACCCTCCGGTAAATCTGCGTCCTTGAGAAGAACCCTCGTCTTGTTCTCCATCTTCTTTGTCGGGTCAACGCTGATCGTCCGGTAGGAATCGTCATTTAGCAGGCTCTGCATCTTATCAGTGTAGTCCTTATGGGAGACAACAACTGTAGCATTGCCTTTGTCAGCCGGTAAGACAACAATTTCAGAGCGTTCCCTCAGATCCCGAATGGCCGCCCTCTCTTTACTGCTGATATTTGACTTCATTGGCTTGGATTTCGTCAACGCACGACAAGTTTCTCGACGTATTTCCTCGGCTGATTCTGGCGGAAGTCGAGCTGCAACCTGTTCAACAGCACTAACAATTTATGCCAAATGACGAAAACGGTGCGATTTCTCACTTTATTTCTACATATGGACACTTTTCACATTCTCTCGTGCAACGTGGCTGCTAGACCTCCCTTCATGTAAAATCGTAAGGTCCTATCTCATGTCCAAGGCACCAAAGCCGGCTAAAAAGTCAATAATCGATAAATAAAACTTGAATTGTACTGCTTCTTACTGGCCGATTACGTCGACTTAGAAGCTTCTTCTGTGTTCTACTGTGTTGCTTTTAGTGTCTCCGCATACCGCAGCACGCGACATAAGTTTGCAGACGATAAATGTAACCGTTTTAGAGAGAAAAACGGCCAATGAGACGATCTGGCATTACGTTGATTCGATAGCAAATGACGGAAACGGGCGGTTTTGTTGTATTTTTAGTACATATGAACACTTTTCACATTCTCCCGTGTAACGTGGCTGACTGACCTCGTTTCATGCCAAATCGTAAGGTCGTCGGTCATGTCCAAAGCACCAAAGCCGTATAATAAGACAATAATTGATGACTAAAACTTGAATTTTACTGCTTCTTACTGGCCGATTACATCAACTTATAAGCTTCTTCTGTGTTCGACATTGTTGCTATTAGTGCCTCCGCATACCACAGCACGGAACATAAGTTTGCAGACGATGAAGGTAACCGTTTCAGAGAGAAATGAAAAATTCTGTGTCTGTGTCTACTGCCTGCTCATATTGTTTAAAGCAGGTTGCTCTAAATGCCCAGTGGATCTGATTCCCTTGATACATTCTAAACAAACTCGGAATGGGAAAGACCAAGCTCTGCTTATACTTATAGTCTGGAAAGGAGATACATCTTAGACAGTAAAATATGATGGTTAAAGATGTCCACCGAGTATTCCCATATACACTGAAATTAGCTTCGAACAACAAATTATTAATTGGCCACCTACTCATGACTCAATAGCTACTAAGATCTTTCACTGGTGAAGGAGGTGACGACGTTGTTACGTCCATTAGAGGCTTCTGTAGTTTGCTGAGAATGATGTGAAATAATTGTGCCTTGTGATTTTCTGTGGAGTTTCAGAGTAAGTTCTATACTGGTGCAGGACATTCATTCCTGCTGTTCTCATTAGAGGCAATCCTGGATTCTGAATCTCAAGCACCGGAAGATTAGAAACAGCAATCAACCTCTGTCTTTCTGGCTGTGCACTTTTTCAAAGTGCTGAGGTTGACAGTCTCTTCTCATTGTGCAGTACTTGTAGATTATTGTAAATAGATTATCTGTAATATTTAGAACATCTCATTCTAAACTTTCTAAAGAATGGGACGTTTCTGTCATGACCACTTTTTGTGTGAGGTGGTAAATACCAGAAATTTGGTTGGATATTGAGAAGCTAATGGTGACTTAGATTAGTGTCTGTGTAAATTAATGGAACTGGATTTTTCCCGAGGTCTTCGGTTTTCCGAAGGTCGGCGTTTTTCCCGAGGTCGGCGTTTTTCCTGAGGTCGGCATTCTTCCCCGACGTCGGCGTTTTTCCGCGAGGTCTTCGTTTTTTCCCGAGGTCGGCGTTTTTCCCCCCGAGGTCGGCGTTTTACCCAGAGGTCGGCGTTTTTCCCCGAGCTCCGCGTTTTTTCCCGAGGTCGGCGTTTTTCCCCTGAGGTCAGCGTTTTTCCCCGAGGTCGGCGTTTTACCCCGAGGTCGGCGTTTTTCCCCCGAGGTCGGCGTTTTTCCCGAGGTCGGTGTTTTTTCCCGAGGTTGGCGCTTTACCCCGAGGTCAGCATTTTTCCCCGAAGTCGGCATTTTTCCCCCGAGGTCGGCGTTTTTCCCCCTAGGTCGGCGTTTTTCTCCTGAGGTTCTCGTTTTTTGACGAAGTCTGCGTTTTTGCCCCGAGGTCGGATCGGCGTTTTGTTTCCCGAGGTCTAGAAACCCATCGATATATTGAAAATCGAAAGTATTTTAATGTATATCGAACTATACTGATATGTCTTGTCTTCTTGAAACATATATCCAACCACTAGATATCGTTATTTATCGAGTTAGCGATATATTTCGATATATTTATTTATTTCGAGAATCGTTTTCTTAGAGGTCAGATTTATTTTGAGATATCCATACATTTCACATTATTGATTCATTTCAATATATCGATTTTATATGAGAATTCTATTTATATCGATATATTTGACTGTTTCGAAAAGTCGACGTTTTTCGATATATCGATTGACTCCGATGTTTCCGGATATAACGAGATATCGATTTATTTTGATGTACCAACAGATTAATGGTTGTCTATATATTTCGAGGTATCTATATATTTCCATGTATAGGTGTACTCCAGATAGCGATTTCTTTCGAGATATCGATATATTTCGAGATATCTCTATATCCCAAGTAAACCATAAATTTCTAGATATCGTATTTTTAGAGAAATCTTTATATTACAAGGTATCTATATATTTCGATATATCGATGTGTTTCTAGCTCACGAATTATCTCTATATTTTGAATTATTTAGAGATATCGATCCATCTCGTTCGTCGAAATGGACCTATATGTCGATACATTTCGATATTTCGAATCTTTTCGATATGTGGGTTGATTTGAATGTATCGGGTTATATCGAGGTTTCGATTTATCTCTGGGTCTCAGTTTATTTAGTGGTTTCGATTTATTTCGAGGTGGCGATTTATTTCGAGGTGGCGATTTATTTCGAGGTGTCGATGTATTTCGAAGTGACGATATATTTCGCCCTTACTTGTCGACAGCATCAGCTTAGAACCTATTTCGTACAGAGTGGTGCGACTGCATACCTCAGCACGCGACATTAATTGCCAGACGATAAATGTAAAAGTTTCCGAGAGAAAAGCGTCCATTCTGACGATTTCCCATTTCGTTATTAGGAAAAGAAATGTAGAAAACGTAAGGTTTTCTTCGCTTTTTACTACACATTAACACTCCTTGCATTTTCCCGTGTGGTGTGGCTACCGGACAACGGTCGTGCAAAATCGCAAGGTCCTATGTCAACTACAAGGCAGCAAATAAGGCCTATAATTGAATTTTCAATATCTAAAACAAGACAGACACTGCTCCTTACTTGTCGACTCCATCAACTTAAGCTTCTATTTCGTACAGAGTGGTGCGACAGCATACCTCAGCAGGTGACATTGATTGCCAGACGATGAATGTAAACGTTTCCGAGAGAAAAGCGTCCGATGTGACGAACTGGCACTACGTCAAACAAATGACGAAAAAGTTAGGTTTTCTTCGGTTTTTCTGCCACTCAAAGTGCTGCCAACTTTCACCCCACTCCCTCCTCCCTCTCCCCAGTCGTGGCGATCAGCTGGTGTGATAGAAATGGACACAGGAAAGTAATAAGTTTCCATGAAATCCCATTCCAGCGACGTTCAAGGGTAAATGTTCCAGACGGTTTATTTCCATTAAGACACGCATACTGGGCATCTACAATGCCACATCTGCCAGATCGTTTCTATTGTCAGCAGTGGAAAACAAAACTGTACTGAAGAAGCCATAGTGAGACGCGGTTCTTGGTAGACGAAATAATAGGAATTCTCTAGCCACTGATAATGATGATCTAATGAGAATTCTGTTATTGTTTTGAAAGATGCATTTAAATATGCATTGAACGTAGCTCCAAATTATTTTGAGAATTATAATTGCGGTATGATGAATCTACAGTGGAGATTTTGTAATGCTAAACATTTCGATCTGAGAATACTTTATGTGATAGAACGGCATTGACCTTGTGTGTCATTAGGGTAAAGTTAAATTGCCGCCATTAGCATAAAATTTGAAACTTCCTGGCAGATTAAAATTGTGTACCCGACCGAGACTCGAACTCGGGACCTTTGCTTTTCGCGGGCAAGTGCTCTACCATCTGAGCAACCAAAGCACGATTCACGCCCGGTACTCACACCTTTACTTCTGCCAAACTTTACAGAAGCTCTCCTGAGAACCTTGCAGAACTAGCACTCCTGAAAGAAAGGATATTGCGGAGACATGGCTTAGCCACTGCCTGGGGGATGTTTCCAGAATGAGATTATCAGTCTGCAGCGGAGTGTGCGCTGATATGAAACTTCCTGGCAGATTAAAACTGTGTGCCCGACTGAGTCTCCAACTCGAGACCTTTGCCTTTCGCGGGCAAGTGCTCTACCATCTGAGCTACCGAAGCACGACTCACGCCCGGTACTCACAGCTTTCTTTCAGGTATGCTAGTTCTGCAAGTTTCGCAGGAGAGCTTCTGTAAAGTTTGGAAGGTAGGAGACGGATACTGGCAGAAGTATCTGCTAACTCGTTTCTGTGGAATACAGACCTTCACTTCACCACGGTTGTCTCCACCTTTACACAACAGCCCCCCGCCCACCCGAAGGCAACAGCCAGTAACGACGTCGCCATCCGCCTACTGCTGCCTATTCGGTCCCCACCTGGGGTCCACAGCCTGTTTGCCGGCTGAGTCGCAGAAGAAACCAGGTGTCTCGGAGAGAAGGAAATTCGCCCCAAGATCCGGCTCCACGTGGCCCTTGCCTTCCCCAGACTCTACTGCGAACATACGGCTAAGAGCGTCGCCAATTCATTGTCTCTGCCCCTAATATGCCGAACCTGGAGATAAATCTTGTCATCTTAACTTCGACATGACTTTCAGCGAACTTATTAATCAAAGTTTAAGGGCTGGCACTGGCCAAGTAACTCACGGAGGCTCATTTGTTTCAGTTCAGTTGTAATGCTCACCTGTTCTACAGATAAGGTTGTGTAGTATATGTCGCAGAAAACTCTCTGCGCTTGATGTGTGTTGTGTTAGAGATAATTGGCAGCTGTCGACACTAGCATACTGGGAGCACAGCACCACGGGGGCAGAGAGATATTTAAGGCCATGTCGTCTCCTTTACATCTTGGGTTATGTTGTCACTTTTGCGTGATTCCATCTTTCCGGTGGAGAACTATAGCATCCAAAGTTCAATTGCATTGCCAAGTTGAGTATATTTCTATGTCACTCCCTGTCTCGTGGATCTCTCGTATTGATTTGAATCCTTGGTCTGCTCGCGTCTATCGCCAATTCACACGAAATATTGAAGCAACCTTATTTTAAGGGAATTGTCATATGGTCATGTTCTAGTTGGAATCATTCTAAGAATATTGTTGATTAATCAACTGAGTAAGTAAATTTGAAGGTTGGTTTGGTCAAAATTAAAGCACCTCCTTAATTGCTTTAATCATTTGTATATAGTTTTGTTTAGGAAAGTTGGCTAGCCAAACGTTAAAAAATATGTGTTCTTAGGCTTAATCTGTTTCTCTGCTGATTGGAAGTAATGAGAGTTCTGCTGCGCATTCTATGGACATTTGTACTATTTAAGTAAAGCCTTGCCTAAGTATATTTACCTAGTCATATCCAAATTTGAAGTTTAACGGGTCTTGTTCCACGTAAAGAAATTTATTTATTATTTGTCCAACTGATCTGGCCTTATAAGGCAATCTCTTGTATTTTTGTGATTGTGATTTTATAATGCTTTTGATTGTAATAAAATATGTAGCAACTACAACGGATTACTATTGTGATTTTGGTGTGTCACTACCACAATCCCATTACATAGAGGATTAAATGTTTCATGAAATATTTATTATGAAAGCATTTTTAAAGCTAAATATATTTAAACCTGAATTTGGCTTCTCGATTGAAGTAGAAATAAAAAAAAAATACATGTCTCACTGTTTTTGATACATTCAATTCATAAGGAGGTGGAATATAGGATGAAATGTTTTATGAAAATTATTCAGTGTGAAAAAATTTTTAAAGCTAAATCTATGAAAATTCTGTTATTGAAAAATACGTGTTTCACTGTTTTTGGAACTACAACCTCCAAGGAGGTGCGATAGCGGTACATGTATTCACTCACTCATCGCCTTCCAGCCCCACCTGCAAAGTATACAGACTTGAAATTTGATGAAGGTGTAAATATTACGCTGACTGCACCATTTAAGAAGAGATTTTTCGAAATTCCACTCCTAAGGGGGTGAAATATGTGTTGAATGTTTTCTTTAAAAAAAAAATGTCCCTATGTCACTGTTGAAGCTAGAACTACAAAACTACGAAAATTGACATTTGGTTTCTCAGCCAGAAACAAAAAAAAAAAAAACAGGTTTTTATCATTTTCCGAAATTCTTCCATTGGGGGGATAAAATAATTAGTGAAGGTTTTTGGAAAATAAATCATTTTTAAAGAACTACCAAAGCATTTTTAAAGCTACATCTATGAAAATAGGTATTTGACTTCTCAGTTGGATGTAAAAAAAAATGTGTTTCTTTGCTTTTGGAAATTTAACTCATTAATAGAGTGAAATAGGGGATGAAAAGTTTTATGAAATATTTCACTATGAAAGAATTTTTAGAATTAAATGGATGAAGATTTGAATTTGGCTCCTTGGTTCTAAATAGAAGAATACATGTTTAATTGTTTTTGAAAACCTAACTCCTAAAGGGTGTGAGAAGTTTCTGAAAATGGTTCATTATGAAGGGATTACTAAATATATCTGACAATTCGTATTTGGCTCCTCTGTTAGAATTTTTAAAAACTATGTGTTTCAGTGGTTTTGGAACTTCGATACTAAGGGGATGAAAATGTTAATGAAATATTTATTGCGTTATATTAAAATATTTTAAATCTGCATCTATGAAATCCGGTATTTCACTTCTCAATTTTATAAAAGAAATATGTGTTGCGGAATGAAAGATTCTATGGAGATATCACCACAAAAATACAAACGGCTTGATTAACAAAAACCTTCGACTCCAGCTGTCGGCATTGCTTTTTGGTCATTCAGTAAAAGACCATGCTTCAATGGCGTTAAGTTTAGAAAGTGTTGCAGTTTATAACAGACATAAAAAAACGATTAAAGAACAAAATTCTTTGCAGACCATAAACGGTCTCTGCAAGTAAAGAAGCGGATGATAAGCTAGCTCTTTATGAAAATGAGTTGGTCAGTTTAAGTTCCGAGACATGTCATGCAGCAGGAACCAAATCCTATAGTTGCTACGATTGGCTAAAGGGAAAGTTTTGCAGAATCACTAGAGATCACTTCAGCAAATGGCTGAGAATCTCGTAATGTAAAAAATTCTGTACCATCCTTCTTTCCCTATAGCAAAAAAGAATAAAAAAACTAGAGAAATTTCCGCTGTGAAACTATTTGCAAACAAGAGAACGGCCCTTGAAATTTAACGCTTCGAAGTTTTAAGCCCTGCTCATTCCGGATATTGATTAGGAAGTGTTAATCCACATGTGAAACCTGAGTACATAATCCCTGTGACATTTTATCATCGGTGTTCCATAGGGACAGGTTCTCATTCAAAAAGTTCGAAAATTCAATTTCTTTGTAGTGCATTTTTTTAAAGGTGTATTTGTCCAGACTCTTGGAACGGAAAGGTTTTTTTTTTTGTAATCCGTGCTTTACAAAAGTTTCTACAGCCCATTGTTTGAAGCAGTGTCACGACTGCCATGAGCCGCGCGGGGTATCCGCCATGTCTCAAACGCCTTGTCACGGTTCGCGCGGCTCCCCCCGTTGGAGGTTCGAGTCCTCCCTCGGGCATCGTTGCGTGTGTTTGTTGTCCTTAGCATAAGTTAATAGAAGTAGTGTGTAAGCATAGGGACTGATGGTTCAAATGGCTCTGAGCACTATGGAACTTAGCATTTGAGGTCATCAGTCCTCTAGAACTTAGAACGACTTAAACCTAACTAGCCTAAGGACATCACACACATCCATGCTCGAGGCAGGATTTGAACCTGCGACCGTAGCGGTCGCGCGGCTCCCGACTGAAGCGTCTAGAACCGCTCGGCCACATAGGCCGGTCTATCATGTATTCTAGAGAAGCTGCCCGGTCGTCAGTGGCGCCTGTTCTTTCGAGAACAGTTACTATCTTCATATATATGGTTAAACGCTACCCAGCCATTGACCTTCGTCTGTGCGAATGTGCACAGGTTGCCCGAAATCTTAACGGGAATCGTCACCTTAGTGTGGGCCAGTATTGAGTGGATGGGCAAATACCTATTACGTACATTACATTTGTGGATTGTGGACGGTTGCGAATGTGAGTCTCACAGGAAGCGTGCAAGGGATAAATGCCTGCAGTCGCGGTATTCATCTGTGTCCTCGGTGGCTCAAATGGATAGAGCGTCTGCCATGTAAGCAGGAGATCCCGGGTTCGAGTCCCGGTCGGGGCACACATTTTCAGCTGTCCCCATCGAAGTATATCAACAACACCTGTCGGCAGCTGAGGGTTTCAATTAACTATCAATTGTGAAGGGGATTCGAAGAACCCTTTGCCAGGCACTTAAATGTGATTTGCAGAGTATCCATATAGATGTAGATCAAAGCTCGTCCCGTGACGCACGTGCACAAAATGATTCATACTGCACAATGCATGCAAACATACTCGACGAAAACACTGACGAATAACGAGTGCTGCATATCCAGGTTAGACAGATCGGCTTTTCCTGCCAAGAAGAACAGGGAGTTGCTATCTAGGAACAATTCCAGCTAGAGGAAGGGTTGATAAGTGCTCCTTGGATTGCACACTAAACGTAAATAACGGAAATGCATTTTTGGTAAAAATTGGACAAAACATAATCCTGTGCTATCGGTATTGCATTAGCCGTTTTGAATATTGAAAATCTGACTGCAGATTCGTGTTCAGCGACATTAAAAATATATATGTAACACTCAGTTCATGCAAATCGAAGTAATAATATAACTAAAAGGTTTCCCTAGACGTAGAATTTTTTTTTTTTTTTTTTTTTTTTTTTTTTTTTTTTTTTTTTTTTTTTTTGGAGAAACGATTTTCTCAGAACGGCATGCAGCATTAACTAAAAATGGTTCAGTTTTCTTAGGAGCTTATACCTATAATATATGACATTGATTAATATTAACTAATTTTTGTGAAGGCATATGGAGTGAAATAAACCCCCAAAAAACCGAACTCAGAGTTCGAATTAGTACCGTATCGTTAAATTTACGGTTGTTTCATTGCGGTTAGGTATGCGCTCCCATAAATTTTATGTAATATCGACTCATGTTGGCAATTTTTAATTTCAGAGAAGTAATTTAGTATCAACTGATGTTATCCATTTTTGATTTCAGGTAACATCTGAGGGGACACACTGCACGCAGTCTGCGTGATCAAATCATAATTGTGGGCGCCATTATTTTTTTTTACTGAAAATCTAAAATAAAGCTCATAGTATGATCACTCGTAATTCCCAAACAGATCCTTCAAATGTATTTTCACTGTCTCAAAAAAAGTACCATTTTTTGCTCATTTGAATGAGAACCTGGCCGTAACGCAGGAATATAGTCACGAGATTTTTTTCGGAGACTCTACGTTCGCGAGAAGAATTTCGTTCTGCGCGTGTCGATGGACATTCCACAGATATTACTGTGTGTGTGTCTGTCTGTGTGTGTGTGTGTGTGTGTTTGTGTGTGTGTACTACTCAGTCGTGCCATTCGAGTGTACATCTTTGCATAGTTTTCCTTTGACGATGTAAACAGTGTTCGGCTCAGTTGCTAACTGGCCAGTGAGTGGTTCCGAAGGTGTTGGATGTGCGGTGCGTTCTGTCTGCTAGGACAACAGACTGGCGTGGTGCGATGGCAGAAGCCGACACTGAGGGAGCTAGCTGCTGGGACGCCAGCGAACAATTTATGCCAAGTAAGACGAAGAGGACTATTCTAAAATTATCAGCCGCCTCAATAGTGTTTATCATTAGTAAATCTTGTAGTTGAGACTGATAATCAATCTACAATAACTGACAGTTTTGTCTAGAGAGAGATTAGTGAGAAATACAGGAAATCCCCCACACACTGAAATTTTGGTTGTGATGACAGGCCGATGGGCAGTGTAGCCCGAGACCTAAGTTAGGTTGGAAGGGGGTAATTTGATTGAGAGACGTTTACGCCAACGATTATGAATGCCGAGTAAACGTTGTGTGAGCAGATTTCCCTCTAGCGTAGCCTAGTGTTTCCGTCCGCGCCATGTTTAACACAATTTCTCTGGCTGTGTACAAAAGTCGCACAACAGCGACGAAAACTACGTTTCTGGTGGGGGGAGGGGAGAGTTCCCTATGTAACTTTCAGTACAAATTTTAGTAACCGCCGAAACAAGCCGAATTAGAAGCGTAATTTTAACTATATTTCCGTTTGTGGGAAAATAGTGATTCTCCTCTTTCGGCAGCAACTATAATACGTAGGCGACTTATTAGTTTTTTTTTTAACTCTGAATCATGATTTCAATAGACGGAGTGCTATTTACGTTACTTGATGCGTGGTCGATAGTTAACAATGCAATGTATTGGTAAATTCTTTGAAGTGTGACGTGTGTTGCATTGACGGCGTCTGCAATGTTCATAAGGCCAAGCTTGTATATATTCTGTGTCTGTTTAAGGCGAGGAGGATAATGTTCAAGGAGCACTGCATTAGCAGTCTATGGAGAAATTGAGAATTTGGATCTGACGAACGGCATTCTAGGGCAGTTTGTGCTATTATGTTGACCACTGCGTAATTCGGACACAGTGATCATTGCCTCTCCCTAGTAACCAGGAGACTCGGGTGGTAATCCTGGTCTGGCACAAATTTTCAACAGTGCCTGTGGTCAGATAATTTTATTAGTTGTTTCGGTCTTAAATTGTGTTTTGTTCACGAAACGTCGTTTAGCTCTTTCTTGGATAACAGATTTGGAAAGCGTACAGTCTGTACAGGTTACATTGATATTCACTCGTCGTTAGTCCAAGGCAACTATAGCTACACTCCTGGAAATGGAAAAAAGAACACATTGACACCGGTGTGTCAGATCCACCATACTTGCTCAGGACACAGCGAGAGGGCTGTACAAGCAATGATCACACGCGCGGCACAGCGGACACACCAGGAACCGCGGTGTTGGCCGTCGAATGGCGCTAGCTTCGCAGCATTTGTGCACCGCCGTCGTCAGTGTCAGCCAGTTTGCCGTGGCATACGGAGCTCCATCGCAGTATTTAACACTGGTAGCATGTCGCGACAGCGTGGACGTGAACCGTATGTGCAGTTGACGGACTTTGAGCGAGGGCGTATAGTGGGCATGCGGGAGGCCGGGTGGACGTACCGCCGAATTGCTCAACACGTGGGGCGTGAGGTCTCCACAGTACATCGATTCTGTCGCCAGTGGTCGGCGGAAGGTGCACGTGTCCGTCGACCTGGGACCGGACCGAAGCGACGCACGGATGCACGCCAAGACCGTAGGATCCTACGCACTGCCGTAGGGGACCGCACCGCCACTTCCCAGCAAATTAGGGACACTGTTGCTCCTGGGGTATTGGCGAGGACCATTCGCAACCATCTCCATGAAGCTGGGCTACGGTCCCGCACACCGTTAGGCCGTCTTCCGCTCACGCCCCAACATCGTGCAGCCCGCCTCCAGTGGTGTCGCGACAGGCGTGAATGGAGGGACGAATGGAGACGTGTCGTCTTCAGCGATGAGAGCCGCTTCTGCCTTGGTGCCAATGATGGTCGTATGCGTGTTTGGCGCCGTGCATGTGAGCGCCACAATCAGGACTGCATACGACCGAGGCACACAGGGCCAACACCCGGCATCATGGTGTGGGGAGCGATCTCCTACACTGGCCGTACACCTCTGGTGATCGTCGAAGGGACACTGAATAGTGCACGGTACATCCAAACGGTCATCGAACCCATCGTTCTACCATTCCTAGACCGGCAAGGGAACTTGCTGTTCCAACAGGACAATGCACGTCCGCATGTATCCCGTGCCACCCAACGTGCTCTAGAAGGTGTAACTCAACTACCCTGGCCAGCAAGATCTCCGGATCTGTCCCCCATTGAGCATGTTTGGGACTGGATGAAGCGTCGTCTCACGCGGTCTGCACGTCCAGCACGAACGCTGGTCCAACTGAGGCGCCAGGTGGAAATGGCATGGCAAGCCGTTCCACAAGACTACATCAAGCATCTCTACGACCGTCTCCATGGGAGAATAGCAGCCTGCATTGCTGCGAAAGGTGGATATACACTGTACTAGTGCCGACATTGTGCCTGCTCTGTTGCCTGTGTCTAAGTGCCTGTGGTTCTGTCAGTGTGATCATGTGATGTATCTGACCCCAGGAATGTGTCAATAAAGTTTCCCCTTCCTGGGACAATGAATTCACAGTGTTCTTATTTCAATTTCCAGGAGTGTATTTTTAAACAGAGTTGTAGTGCATATTAAGCCTACATACGTATTTGTTTCCTGTGTTTCTTTACCAAGAACTTCTTCGTAGGTAGTTTCCCTGTAGTGGTATTTTGTTTTAGTATTTATAGACTGTAGGCCTTGATGAAATATGAAACACATATCCGAAGTTTCTGTTGATGCTGTAGATTCTGTTTTATCCGTACTAGGGGCACAAACACTTCATCTAATACTGGAGGACACAATTTGTCTCGAGATTTAGCAATATTTCGTAATACAGGCCTAGCTTCGATATATTTTTCTCTAATTCTTGTTTGGATTTAATCTTAAAACACACTAACGTTTCCACCAATTATTCTATATGTGGTTTCATCCCTTTCGTAGCATAGAGTTCCTAAACGTTCGATAATATTAATAATTTCCTTTCTCACTTTGATTTTCTGTAGAATCTCCTGTTTATGGTTATTGCTAACCTGTTTCACATCCTCACTTTTATTATTTTTATTTTCCTAGTTTTGTGACTGGTAGCCAAATTTTCTTTGAATTCAGTTTTTAACTCTGAAACAGTAACAGTTAAAGGTCAAGTGCAGATTGCGATATATTTGAGGAGAATGGTTCGGAGATCTTTTATATTAGACGTACACAGGTATTGAGATCCTTATCTATATAACATTACTTCGAGTTTGATGTAGCCCATTCTCTTGTCATGATGTCGGCTGTATCGTAGCGCATTGTCTCGATTAGGTTGGAGATTTTCGTTGAGAGTTGCCGAAGTCAACGAAAGTAATTACGAAGTCAAGACTGTACTAACAGAACGATCTGTAGCGTAGACCAAAACGCTCTTTCTGTCTTTTTAAAATCTCTTTTAATTAAAAATAACTAAAGCTGCAAGATACCATCACAAAAACTGTGTTACGTAATACAGAAATCCCAGATTATTGTGGTGTATGTTGTGTACGTACACTAATTTTTTGTCACTGAATATATATTTTTTACTCATTTGCTGGATTCCAGTTTCCCGCTTTTTGCGGCGAAAAACCTATCCCTGCGAAGGGCCCAATAGCATGTCGGTTATATTCGTGACTTTATCGACGGTCAGTACTTTCATGATAGTCTATCCACCGGCGTCATTGTTAACATCGAATATAGATTTAAGCATTAGGAAGGCTAATATGAACCTAACGTATGAGTAGGTCTAATGATGAATAAAAAAATTCGATTGCGGGTTAGCTACTACAAGCAGCATAGTGAACGCGTTATTGTGGCCAAGATAGACAGGAAGCCCACACCTACCACAGTCTTAAAAGTTGTCCGCAGATGAGGAAGAAATTGATGAAATGTGTGATGAGAAATTATTCAGTTAGTGAAGGAAGATGAAAATAGAATAGTCACAAGTGATTGGAATTTGATAGTAGAAAAAGGAAGAAAAGGAATCGTAGTAGGTGAATATGGAATGGTGGTAAGAAATGAAAGAGGAAGCCGCCTGGTAGGATTTTGCCCAGAGCATAACTTAATCATAGCTAACACTTCGTTCAAGAATCGTGAAAGAACGTTGTATACGTGGAAGAGACCTGGAGATACTGCAAGATTTTAGATAGATTATATAATGGTAAGACAGAGATTTAGAAACCAGGTATTAAATTGTAAGACATTTCCAGGGGCAAATGTGTACTCTGACCACAATCTATTGGTTATGAACTGTAGATTAAAACTGAAGAAACTGCAAAAATGTGGGAAATTAAGGAGATGGGACCTGGATAAACTGAAAGAACCAGAGGTTGTACAGAGTTTCAGGGAGAGCATAAGGGAACAATTGATAGGAATGGGGGAAAGAAATACAGTAGAAGAAGAATGGGTAGCTTTGAGGGATGAAGTAGTGAAGGCAGCAGAGGATCAAGTAGGTAAAAAGACGAGGGCTAGTAGGAATCCTTGGGTAGCAGAAGAAATATTGAATTCAATTGAAAGGAGAAAATATAAAAATGCAGTAAATGAAGCAGGCGAAAAGGAATACAAACGTCTCAAAAATGAGATCGACATGAAGTGCAAAATGGCTAAGCAGGGAGGCTAGAGGACAAATGTAAGGATGTAGAGGCGCAAATCACCATGGGTAAGATAGATACCGCCTACAGGAAAATTAAAGTGACAGCATAGATCGGGGTGGTGGGATCACTCATGGGAAAATTCCTGCAGTAGTGGATGTTAGAGCTGCACCGTTTTTGGATTGATGTCAGCTGATAGGTATTCCCGCTTAAGGGAAGTCTCTCTAACAAAGCTTAAGTATCCAAGTAATGAGAGAATTAGCATATTTCATCAAAATATACGAGATGTAAGAGATAAAGTTAGTGAACTGCTTATAGATGTTGACTCTGAAATTAATGGTATATTTGAGCACTTCTTAAATAAGGAGATAATTCAGAGGCTTCCTTTACCAGGATACAGGTTGGCTGGCAGCTTTTCTAGGAGCTCTTTTCTGTGTGGGGGAGTAGCCATGTATGTGAAAAACAGCATCCCATTAGAGTCAATTGATGTTTCAAAGTACTGCACTGAAAAGGTGTTAGACTGTTGTGAAGGTATGGTTAAATTTAATGGAGCTAAACTTCTAATTGTTATTTATAGAGCCCCAGACGCCAATTTCACAACATTTTTGCTAAAGCTATAGGAGGTTTTTGGTACTCTTTGTAGGAAATCCAAAAAATTATTTATATGTGGTGATTTCAATATTAATTGTAAAGTGATTGTGCAAGTAAAAGGATGCTGGTAGATCTCCTTAATTCATATAATCATATGCAAACTAGTATGGCAAAGTGGTATGCAGATAGAATAGCTAAGTCTCAGGATAAAATTAAAACCATATGGTCAGTCGTAAAGTAAGTGGCTAGTCTGCAGAGACAGGTCGACGATATAGAATCAGTGCGTAGTGGGAATGTTCGTGTTACTGATAAGTCGCATATATGTACAGTATTTAATAATCACTTTCTGAATGTAGCAGGTGAACTAAATAGAAACCTAGCCCCAACAGGGAATCATATAGCGCTCTTAGAAAAAAGTGTTCCGAGACTGTTACCAGAAATGGTCCTCCATGATACTGACAAGAGGGAGATTTAGTTAATAATTAAATCACTAAAGACCAAGAACTCTCATGGATATGACGGGGTATCTAGCAGAATACTGAAGTATTGTTCTGTGTATGTTGGCCCAGTACTTAGCCATATCTGTAACTTTTCCTTTAGCAGTGGTCGGTTTCCTGACCGATTTAAGTACTCTCTAGTGAAGCCACTTTATAAAAAGGGAGACAAGAATAATGTTGACAACTTTAGACCTATTTCCATGCCATCGGTGTTTGCTAAAGTTATCTAGAAGGTTGTATATACAAGGTTACTGTAGCATTTAAATTCACATAATTTGCTGTCAAATGTACAGTTTGGTTTTAGAAATGGTTTAACAACTGAAAATGCTATATTCTCTTTTCTCTGTGAGGTTTTGGACGGATAAAATAAAAGGTTGCGAACGCTAGGTGTTTTCTTTGTTTTAACGAAGGTTTTTGACTGTGTTGACCACAAAATATATTACTGCACAAGTTGGACCATTATGGAGTAAGGGAGTAGCATACAATTGGTTCGCCTCTTACTTTAAGAACAGAAAGCAGAAGGTAATTCTCCGCAATATTGAGAGTGGTAGTGATAATCATTCGCAATGGGGCTCTGTTAAGAGGGCATTCCCCAAGGGTCGGTTCTGGGGCCACTGCTGTTTCTTACTTATGTGAATGATACGCCCTCTAGTATTACAGGTGATTCAAAAATATTTCTGTTTGCTGATGACACCAGCTTGGCAGTAAATGATCTTGTGTGTAATATTGAAACAGTATCAAATAATGTAGTTCATGAAATAAGTTCGTGGGTTGTGGATATCAATTTGATGCTAAATCACAGTAAGAGTCAGTTTTTACAGTTTCTAATTCACAATTCAACAAGGACCGATATTTTGATCAGACAGAATGGACATGTTATAAGCGAGACGAAACAGTTCAAGTTCCTAGGTGATCGGATAGATAGTAAGCCATTGTGCAAAGCCCATGTCCAGGATCTTGTTCAGAAACTAAATGCTGCTTTAGTTACCATTAGAACAGTATCTGAAATAAGTGACAGTTCAACATGGAAAATAGTCTACTTCGCATATTTTCATACGCTTAGGTCGTATGGTATTATTTTCTTTGGGTAATTCTTCTGATTCAAAAAGGGTATTTTTGGCCCAAAACGGGCTGTTCGAGCTATATGGGGTGTAAGTTCGAGAACCTCTTGTTGGCCCCTATTCAATAGTCTGGGAATCCTGACATTGCCCTGACAGCATATATTTTCTTTAATGTTGTTTGTTGTTAGCAGTATTAGCGTATTCCCAACAGTTAGCAGCTTTCAATCAGTTAATACTAGGCACAAATCAAATCTGTATGTGGAATGCACTTCCTTGACTCCTGTGCAGAAAGGAGTGCAGTATTCTGCTGCATCCATTGTCAATAAGCCACCCCAAGAACTCAAAAATCTTAGCAGTAGCCCAAAATCTTTTAAGTCTAAACTGAAGAGTTTCCTCATGGCACACTCCTTCTATTCTGTCGAGGAGCTCCTGGAAGAGCTAAAAAATTAAGCAAATTTTGTGTTACGTTGTTGATTTTCTTTATTTAAACTTACGACTTGTCGCCTGAATATGTTTTTATATTTCATTTTATCTGTTTCTACTATCGTGTTATAATTTCATGTATTGCCTCGTTCTATGACCATGAAGATTTCTCCTTAATTTGGTCCCACGGAACAATAAATAAATAAAAATAAAAAAACTTTGGAGAAAAGAGATCCACTTGTATGCATACCAAGAGCTCAGATGGAAACCCTGTCATAAGCAAAGAAGGGAAAGCAGAAAGGTGGAAGGAGTATATAGAGGATCTATACAAGAGCAATGTACTTGAAGACAGAATATGGAAATGGAAGAGCATGTAGATGAAGATGCAATAAGAGATGATATACTGCGTGAAGAGTTTGGCAGAGCAGTGAAAGACCTAAGCCGAAACAACATTCCATTATAACTACCGACACCTGTGGGAGAGCCAGCCCTGACAAAACTCTACCGTCTGATGAGCAAGATGTATGAGACAGGCGAAATACCGTCAGACTTCAAGAAGAATATAATAATTCCAATCTCTAAGAAAGCAGTTGTTGGCAGATGTGAAAATTACCGAACTATTTGTTTAGTAAGTCACAGGCGCAAAATACTGACGCCAATTCTTTACAGACGAATGGAAAAACTGGTAGAAGCCGACCTCGGGGAATACCAGTTTGGATTCCGCAGAAATACTGGAACATATGAGGCAATACTGACCCTACGACTTCTCTTAAGAGCTAGATTAAGGAAAGGCACACCTACGTTTCTAGCATTTGTAGACTTAGAGAAATCTTTTGACAATGTTGACTGGAATACTCTTTCAAATTCTGAAGGTGGCAGTGGTAAAATGCAGGGAGCGAAAGGCCATTTACAATTTGTACACATACCAGATGGGAGTTGCAAGAGTCAAGGGGCATGAAAGGGAAGCAGTGGTTGGGAAGGGAGTGAGATGGGGTTCTAGTCTATCGCCGATCCTATTCAATCTGTTTATTGAGCAAGCAGTAAAGGAAAAAAAGAAAAAAAATCGAAGTAGGAATTAAAATCTGTGGAGAAGAAATTAAAACCTTGAGGTTCGCTCATGACATTATAATTCTGACAGAGACAGCAAAGGACCTGGAAGAGCAGCTGAATGGAATGGAGTGTCCTGAAAGAATGATATAAGACGATCATCAATAAAAGCAAAACGAGGATGATGGATTGTAGTCGAATCATGTTTGGTGATGCTGAAGGAATTAGATTAGGAACTGAGACACTTAAAGTAGTAAAGGAGTTTTGCTATTTGGGGAGCAAAATAACTGATGACGGTCGAAGTAGAGAGGATATAAATTGTATACTGGCAATGGCAAGGAAAGTGTTTCTCAAGAAGAAAAACTTGTTAACCTCGAGTATAGCTTTAGGTGTCAGGAAGTGTCTTATTCGAGTATTTGTATGGAGTGTAGCCATGTATGGAAGTGAATCATGGACAATAAAGAGTGTGGATAAGAAGAGAATAGAGGCTTTAGAAATATGGTGCTACAGAAGAATGCTGAAGATCAGATGGGTAGATCACTTAACTAATGACGAGGTATTAAATAGCATTGGGGAGAAGAGAACTTTGTGGCACAACTTGACTACAAGAAGGAATCGGTTGGTAGGACACGTTCTGAGGCATCAGGGGATCACCAATTTAGTATTGGAGGGCAACGCAGAGGGTAAAGGTCGAGGAGGGAGACCAGGAGATGAATACACTAAGCAGATTCAGAAGGATGTAGGTTGCAGTGGGTATTGGGAGATGGAGCTTGCAAATGATACAGTAGCATGGAGAGCTGCATCAAACCAGTCTCTGGACTGAAGACCACAACAACAACAATAAGAAGGCATCTGTCTCATGTGTACCCTTCAACAGAGATGGGACAGACAAGACGGTTAGATTAGACTATATGTAGTTTCTGTTGCAAATGATCCATAATGAGGAGATGCTCAGTGGGAAACTAATATGCTAATTTACCTTCCACAGATCGCAAGTGGACTGATCATGGACGTGAAATGAGGGATGAAAATTTAGACGTACTTCTGATCATACTCGTATTATTTGACACCCTCCCCCCCCCCTCTCTCTCTCTCTCTCTCTCTCTCTCTCTCTCTCTCTCTCTCTCTCTCTCTCTCTCTCTCTCTCTCACTCACTCACTCACTCACCCCTCACTCACTCTCAATCGCGCACGCCCTAGTTCTACTAAAAAATTCAATTCATTAATGGTGTCGAAGGAGATGGTTAAATAAATCCTTTAGGCTGCTCTTAAACTGAATTGTGTCAGTAGTAAAACTTTTATGGCTGCTGACAAGTTATTGAAAATTCGTTTTCCTGAATGATGGAGACTTTCTTGCACCAAAGTAATGAACTTCCAAATTTTTGTGGAGATTATTCATGTTTCTAGTAATGAGTGCATGCAATGAGCTGTTGATTTGAAAATATTTATTTGTTTTTAAAGACAAATTTCACGGGGAGAAGCTATCTTCTATCTTATCTTGTTAAATTGATCTATTTCCACGTCCCTAATCTCAAGCTATGTTATATTAACGGTAAACATAAAACATTTCTTACATGCATTTCCACTATTTTCCAACAAGTTGACTATTTTTATGAATGATATATTAATAGTGAAACTTTTGAAAAAGTTTAGAAAGACAAGTTTTGTTGGCAAATTTCCAAAATAAATAGAGCACAGAGTTCTTTATAATAAAGCTTCTCCATGGATTTTAATTCCCACTCTGAATTTTTCTTTTGTTTCCTTTACTGCTTGATCAACAAACAGAGTGAATAACATCGGGGATAGACTATAACCCTGCCTCACTCCCTTCCCAACCACTGCTCGCCTTTCATGCCCCTCGACTCTTCATGCCCTCGTGTAAGACAACTGACTGTTAGAATTCCATGGTGCTGGGACAAATGGTTTGAGAGGAAAGATACATTTAGTTAGAAAAGTTACGGAAAATTTAATGTTGCATTGCATTTAACGACGTACATGCACTCATTCAAATTCATAGTTTCTTTCACTGCATGTGTCATAGATTTCTCTCCCGAGTATTGAAAGCAGCGCACTGTAATTTTTTTTTTAGTTTTTTACATGGTTTGTAAAGCTTTTCGTTCCTTTCCAATAGTATGCATGCCGTACAAAAACAAAAATTTGTTTCATAATATTCACTATTTTATTTCTTGCAAGCCTTCTAGAACTTCTCTCGAAAACTTTGTGGGTAGATCTTGGCCTTTGTTTTGTTCAGAAACAAAAAACACCCCTGATACGTTTTTACCATAGCAAACAAATGACTACAAGACAAGAAACATTGTAGTCAATAGGTGAAATCTCAAAGCAACGGGAAAAAATGTCCCTTGGCTTATCAGCTCAAAGAACGGCTGTCACAGAGAAACAAGTGGGCATGTGTCACATAGCAAGCTGCCATTTAGGACTTTGAAAAAAGGATTTGGGCTAAAATGCTTTTATATTCGCACTAAGTGTAAATCAAACAGGTACAATGACCAATAGAAAAAATCTTATTTTCATTCTGCTCTTGGGAATAAATATGTTGCGAGTCAGTGGTTCCCCAAACACGAGAGGACTAGAAACTTTCGAAGTGTGGTGGTGTAGAAGAATGCTAAAACAGTTTAGATCGAATAGCTGATGGGGAGATACGAAATCAGATTAGAGAACAGAGAAATTAATGGCACAACTTGACAGGAAGAAGCGATCGAGGGTAAAGGTCATATTTCGATTCCGCCCGTCCGCTGTGACCCATGACGTTTAGCATGACGGTCATTAGTTTCCGTTTCGAAGGATATCAGTGGCCTTATTAAATGTCACCTGTTATTGTCTTCCTTTCTAGCACCATTTGTAATGTTCGTTAACTATGATTTTTTTTCGGAATATGTCGTGATGAACGATGGGAGGAGCCCGAGAGCACAGCTTAAATTGTCGTTAAAGAAACGAGTAGCGATTGTATTTTTATCTTTCTTATCCGACACATAGGGGAACCCGGGTAGAATAGGATACAAAGTTGAAAACTTTGATTAAATGTACAAAACTGATAAATAAGAGAGTTACCAATTTTTATATGAACACATTATGATGTATTAATCACAAATATACAAGAACATTGCCATAAAATAAAAGAACAATATTTTTTCACTCAAAAATAGAAATGTATGTCATTTCCCCATTCTGCCCCGTGCACGCGGCAGAATAGGGTGGTAAGTACAAGTGATTACAAAAACGTATAAAATTATCGCAAATGCAGAAAATATTGCCTTGGTCGGTATTTGTTTAGTTTAAAGTGAATATTAATGTCAAACTACAGTTTTCATGTATTGTATCCTTTTCTTAAGGCTGTTTACAAAATTCACACACCTGGAGACACTCATAATCTTAGCTAGCTATTCCTGCACAAGAATCGTGTGTCCATTTTTTGCACGTGGATAAGTGACCCAACCTTCAACTGATTTTGAATATAACCCATCACAATATAAACATTCACAGTCAGAACTTTCCTCATAATTACTCTAGTTAGTATTGTATTCTCTTTCCTTTTTTCCATTTATCTTCAGGCCCTTTGTTTCTTTTTTGACTTCTTAATTGTATTCTCTTTCGCAAATAGTTTTTTCTTTGCACTTTCTTCTTTGGCAAAGTCCTTTTTCTATTTTTCCTTAATAATGGCTTCTAACTCTTTTTTTGTATGGCGAATCAGTTAAAACTACAGTCTTCCCCCTCTTCCTTTTCGCTCTTTTCTTACTTTCGTTAACTTTCGGCAATTGCATCAGAATTTCAAGTGAAATATGAAATGAGGAGGTGTTGTCAGTTGTCATCCAAGAGCACCCAAGATTAGAACAATTAGCCTGAATAACATTGTCATTCTTAGGCGGCAGTTCATTGTTACAATTCGCTGAAACCCCTTCCGCTTGATTATCCAGCCTGTTGGAGTCGTATTTTTTAGCTGGTGTACTAGGTGGAGGCAATTCCAATTGTTCAGATATAATAACCTCTTTATTTGACGGCCTATCTAGTCCGCTGTCAGTTGTGTCTGCCGGGAGGAAGTTTGCGTCGTGAATTTGGATAGGTCCGTGGGCCAGTAGCTTCGAAACATTTAATAGGAGTTTTCATTGTTGCGCTTTAGACGAAAGCTGAACCAAAAAGCATTGAAATTTGAAAGATAGTTACGACTTTCCCTGCGTGGCTTCGTAGCCATTTTCGAAGCTCATCACTATAACGAAGTCTTAAAGTCTTCATAAAACAAACATCAAGCGGCTCAAGTCTGTGAGAGCAATGTGGTGGTAAAGAAACGTCACTCTCCCTCGCGTAGTCCATAACGTCAGTGTTCGTGGTATGTGCTGAGTGTCCATCTAATATAAAGAGAACTGGGAAGTCCAAAACTTTCCGAAACCATACAAAGAATGACTCTGTGGCCATACATGCGGTGCTGTGGACCTCAGCGCAACCTCCTGCTGCCAGCCCTAACTCATATTCTTTCTGCTTCTTCTTTTTCGTGGAAAAATAAGCGTAGGAGGAATGTCAGCTCCGCTTGCTGACGTACTAATGAAGTTGATTATAGTTTCGCCCCTTTCTGCAGAGGTTAACGATCCTACTGGACGTTTCCATTTGCAAGCTGTGATCTTCCATTGGTTTTTAGGATTAACCGAAACGCCTGTTTCATCACAAATAGTTATTTGAGAAGTCCTCAGTTTGTGTTTGTCAGTTACATTTGTTAGCAACGAAAAAGACCTATCGACAGCTACTTTATTAAAACCTATGACTCTTTCACCAGATGTTGCTTCGGTTTTGCGAGCAAATCCGCATTTGCTTCTGCATTGTTTCATGATGTAATAAACATTTCGACTCGTTTTGCTCGAAATTTTCGAAAAAGTATCTGAGAAACGTGCATAAATTGAAAGGCAAAATTGTGTACCTGCCGAAATACGAGTGCATATACTCATTTGAAAAAAATTTCCTAAACCGCTTCTGATACGCTAGAAGTTACAGCACAGTTAACAGCAATTGTAGTTGACAGTTTGCCTGGATCGTATAAAGTACAGCCAGTAACATATTTTTGTAGGGAGGACGCAGCATCTCATCTTGAATGGAGGTTCATCTGTACGTGTAAAAGTAGCCACGTGTGTCACAGGGAAGTGTGTTGGGAGCCTTACTGTTCATGTTGTATATTAACATTACAGATAATATAAGTCAGCTCACATATTTCGAGAATGGTGCAGATATCGACATTGAGGTAACAACGTTCGTGGGAAGAGATATGCACATACAGGGGATAGGAAAAATAATGTGACCACCTATACTTGCATCTACATGGATACTCTGCAAATCACATTTAAGTGCCTGGCAGAGGGTTCTTCGAACCACCTTCACAAGTCTTTATTATTCCAATCTCGTATAGCACCCGGAAAGAATGATCACCTGTATCTTTCCATACGAGCTCTGACTTCCCTTATTTTATCGTGGTGATCGTTCCTCTCTACGTAGATCGGAGTCAACAAAATATTTTTGCATTCGGAGGGAAAAGCTGGTGATTGGAATTTCGTGAGAAGATTCCGTCGCAACGAAAAACGCTTTTCTTTTAATGATGTCCAGCCCAAATCCTGTATAATTTGTGTGACACTCTCTCCCATATTTCGCGATAATAGAAAACGTGGTGCCTTTCTTTGAACTTTTTCGATGTACTCCGTCAGTCCTATCTGGTAAGGATCCCACATCTCCCAGCACTATTCTAAAAGAGGACGGGCAAGCGTAGTGTAGGCAGTTTCCTTTGTAGGTCTGTTACGTTTTCTAAGATTCTTGCCAATAAAACGCAGTGTTTGGTTATCCTTCTCCACAACATGTTCTATGTGTTCCTTCCAATTTAACTTGTTCGTTATTGTTATACGTAGGTATTGAGTTGAATTTCCGGCTTTTAGATTAGACTACAACTTCTCTGATTGTGATTCGTTTATTCTGCTTCGCCAGGGATCTTTCGGGGTCTGTAACGACCTGATTTGAGGAGATTGAGGGCGTACCTTAACTGACTTCTGTCTTCATTGATTAGCGGCTACCTTTGAAATGGTTGTACCACTCCTTATGCCGTGTAGTACCCAATATTTCGTCCACAAACACACGATGGTTTCAACTTGAGAATCGCCAAGCTTGAAGCCAAATGTGATGCAACGTCGTCGTTTTGCTCACATTACTAAATCCAACGTGTACCACTTACAAGTGTTCCGAAATAGTGGAGAAAATCTGGTATTTGTGCTATGTATACCTGTAAACATGAGCCCACGAACGCCCTGATACCATTGTTGATTTCAACAATTAAGAAAGATCGGATATTTTTTGAACAGCTCTCGTTTGTAGGCCGTCGCCAGTGATGTCGGAAGAGCAAGATACCCATAGCTGCGCCAGTTGTATTAGGTAGTTCGAATGGAGCGATCTATTGTCCGACGAATCTCCATAACAGCTCCGAGCCGAATACCCCAAAGTTCGTCCTTCGCGTTAGGAATCAAGCTGAGCTCACGAGGGCGTAAGTCCGGGGTGCGTGGTGCGGCGCTTCCCATCCCCATATACCGATCAAATCAGTCACGACTTTAACCAATCGTGCCCGAACATTGTCCTGCAAAATGATGGCCGCGTGCTGCAGAAAGTGACGCCGCTTCTTTCACTCAGTTGTTTTTCTTCTTTGTAGCACAGTCTGTTTCGTTTTCGAGTCTAAACCGCTTAACAGATATTGCTCAAATTTGACATGGCGACCGTTTGAACCCTTAGAAAGAACAAAGCCCACTTCAGAAGGCAAGAAACTTTTTTTTTTAAGTCAGTGAACGTAAACTAAATTAAAACTTACTTATGTTGGTGTATAACTCAAGAATTCTATAATGCATAAGTACTTCAGTAGTCTCTTCGCCGGATAGTCTTTCAAATGAAATTGCTCCCACGACCGAGCCCTTTCAATATCACTTCTCCCATTCCGCTTGTAGTTCAGAATATTTTGGGAAAGTCTGGGACTTAACATTCTCACCAGTCTTTATGATATTTTTGAATTTTTTAGTTTATGTTGAAAATACTTAATTTTTTTCTAGTATCTTCATTTCCAATCATTTCTTGTTCTGCAGCCCTTCGAATTTCTTAGGAACCTCATCTCTGCCGTCTGAATGTTTTTTGTTTTAACCATGTTTTCGCTTTCATAGCATAACACAGGAACCGCGAACACGTTATAGAATTTCGGGACAATCTCTTTTTGTACTTTATTGCCCAATTTTCGGATAATGGTGCCACAGACAGCTTAGAATTTGTGTAATTTGTTTACAGTATGAGAGTAAAAATCAGATCTTACAGCGTAGCCTAAATGAAAGATTAAGAGACCTGTTCTAAAGCAGGTTTATCCAAAACTAGTTTTAAACTGACTGAATATTTTCCTCGAAGTGCACTTATTTACGTTTTATTACTAGAAATTTTAAAGTTGTATTCGTTGCATATTTCGTTCAGGTGGCATATAGATCTTTGGAGGTCATTTCATTCACTTGAATCATGTCATCTACAAACAGAAGCACAATGAGGTGATTCTCGTGATTCTTAAGTTTCTCCCGGCGTATTTGATAGTCAGAATATCCACGGGTGTACTGCCGGTCTGTCGCCATCATCAGGTGAACTGACGGACTGAGCTCCTGTGAGCGTGTCGGCACGGAGATCCGTACGCTATGGCTGCTCAGAGGGAACTGGGTTCGGTCGCTGACGCTAGACATACGGGCCTGATCACTGGCCCGAGGTATGGAGTCTACGCTTGGTGCAGCTATTCCTCCCAGATCCTCATTTGTTGGGATGGTGTTCCTTCTCGTTCTGGTTGGTCCTTGGGTGTTGCTTGGTCGTAGATCCTGGTTGCCAGCACGCAGGCATGCTGGCGGTGTCGGTGGATGTTCCTGTGGAACTAGGTTATCTTCCCTTCCCGCGCTATGTTGTTCAGCGCGGACTCCAGCTCAGGTGTGAGCTTCCTCGCGCCATCTCCAACTTCTTTCCTCAGCCGCGCGACCGCGTCTTCCAAGATGAAGCCCCAGTCCCGCGGCGTGAAGATCGGGTCGGAGTTTATGGTGTGGAGGTCCTTCTTCGTGACGAATTTTCGGTCGCGGCGGCGGCCGATTTAAATACCCTCCGCCCGCAGCGCGCTCCCTCCGCTGTCCGCGCCCCGCGTCACGGTCGCGTGGTGGAACAGATTGCGGCGGCGTCTGAGAAGACGTCGGTGTGACGGCTCTGTCCGCCGTGGTCGTCTCAGCTATACGTTTGCTCGATTTACTCTCGATTAACCGAATCGCTGGTTCCCAAGCCTTGCTAAGATTATAGCCACAGTCACGGTTTATGAGGTCGTCATTGGTGCGTATTTTGATGGCCTCTCTAACAACGCTGTCCCAGTATCTCGACGTCTGTACCAGAATCCACCAATCTCCGTGCCGGCACGTTCACAGTAGCTCAGTCCGTCAGTTCACCTGATGATGGCAACATGAATGATCGCCGAAATATTGTGCCCTTTGGAGCCTGTAGACCGACAGTACACCCGTGGATATTTTGACTAGGTATTTCTCATTCGTTATCCCAATTCCTTTGTCTGCTCGTAGTTCATGCTTTTATTTATGAAGAATGAAGTCAATGTAAATACTAAAAATGCTGACATAACCTACTCATTTAAATGTATACCGAGCGAGCTGGCGCAGTGGTTGGTACACTGTATGATGATGATGATGATGATGATGATGATGATGATTGGTTTGTTGGGCGCTCAACTGCGCGGTTATCAGCTCCTGTTCAAAGCCCTAATCTTTACACAGTCCAATCTCGCCACCTTCACGAATGATGACGAAATGATAAGGACAACTCACACATCTAGTCCCCGGGCGGAGAAAGTCCTCAACCCGGCCGGGAATCGAACCCGGAATCCCACGATCCAGACCAGAAACTCCCATTGAGGAGGACGACGGTTTAAATCCGCGTCTGGCCTCCTTCATTTATGTTTTCCGTTATTTTCCTGAATCGCTCGAAGGAAATGCTGGGATGGTTCCTTTGAAAGGGCACGGCGGACTTCTTTTTCACTTCCCTGACGCAGTGCCAGCTCCTGCTTCTTCTCTAATGACCTCGACATCGATGGCACATTAAATACAATCCTCCTTCCATTCTTCACTTAAAGGCATAGGTTTAACGCAATTAGTCGGGAGTTAAAAGTTTAAAACTGCGTACTCGTCTCAGGCAGCATATTTCCATGGCGCGAAAATTATCGAGACTATATACACCGAGCATTTGTGAATGGCGGCACGTGGCGACTTACAACAAACTTCACACATAATTTTGAAACTTTGCGAAACTTTTTTCCCTCTGACATCCCTGACAGAATAATGAAAGGAAAAAAGACTTTCATCACTTCTACATTTTAGCTGTTCATGCAGTAACGCGTCAGCATCAGTCATGAATTTTGAATTTATTACTTCTTTACTACTCACTCTATTCGGAATACATTTGTCAGACAGTATTCACACATATCGTGGAACGTACCTGAAAAATTATAGCAACACCTAGTTCAGGACATAAACATTGAGATGTTTTCGAAAAACTAGCGTCTCTTAAAACAGAGCGTCTTCAACTGCAAAGGGTTATGCTTCTTCAGGTCAAGTTTTTAACACATTAACTGATACGGAAAGTAAACGAACTTCTGAAAGTGGTTTACATATGGGACTTCCAGTTTTCAGATAACAATTTGGAGGGGAGAAGGGGCCGGTGGTTACGCGGTCTATTTGAAACTTCAGTCTCTCCGCAAATGATGTAGTTGTCTGTAATGAAGTACTGTCTGAAAGAAGCCACGCTCTCATAAGATTTCAGTGTAGTGCAAAGATTGGCAACTTGGTTTAAATGTCCCCGAAATGTAAGACTGCTCTGTTCACAAAACGAAATAACCTTATCCTACGAGTATAGTGTCAGCGAGTCAAATTCGCAATCGCTCAACCCACACGAATACCTGGGTGTAAAAATTACTAGAGATTTGAAATGGAACCGAGTCGCAGTCCTAGGGAAAGACGGTGACTGCCTGCAATTCATTGGTAGAATTCTAGGAAAATACAATCAGTGTACAAAAGAAATTGCTTAGAAATCACTCGTGCACACATCCCCCAATATTGCTCGAGATTCTTGGATCTTAGTCAGATACGACTGCCAAGGTATACTGAATGTAGACAGAGAAGGGCGGCACGAATGGTCACAGGTTTGTTTGACCCGTTGGAGAGTGTCACAGAGTTTCTGATCAAACTGACCTGGCAGGCGCCTGGAAACAAACGCAAAATGTCCGGAGAAAGTCTACTTGGAATATTTCCGGAGGAATATAGGCGAATGGTAGTCAATAGAGGGAATGACTGCGAATGCTCGTTCGATTTGCGCTCTCTTCCCAAGGCTGCGATGCAAACTAATCCTGATAATATACCCTGTGCGAGATGTAGTTGGCAGCTCTGTAAATGCTGACCGATGAGTTGCTTAAAGCCCAGGCAAAATTAATCTCGGAGGGACACATCACGCTCTCAACCGACTGAGCATATCGCGTAAGGATGTTCTAGATCCGGTGACTAGTGTATTGAATATAAATACGGAAAACTGGAACAACTCACTCTTTGAAATATTTTTAATTCCATTAACTAGTTTTGTAACCTTTACAGACTCATCTTCAAATGTGGCACACTGAATTTCCGTCTTTATTTCGGTAGAGTGATGCCGGGTACTGGCTCTCTGACAGGGAGACAGAGAACTCTTTTAATGTATCGCCACGAGAGACAGTTACATGGCGACATGTGTCGGAAAACCAATACTTCCACTTAGCTTGACAATGTGGGTGGTATTGCAGTTAATATCCACCTGGCAACTGCCGTTGTCATTGTGTATTGGCCACAGATTAATCGCCTTTCAATGTAAATATAAATAAGAAATTTCACCATCACCATAAGGTTTACTACTAATGTACATTACAAAGATGTTCAATTGAAATATAGCATACTTTGCTCGGAAACAGTCTTTTGATTCTTGTGCACATAACACGAGGGCGTGCTGAGGAGTAGTGACTCCAAATGTGTGATTTGAAAACTGAAAACTTTCCAATTAAGAAACGTTAGTAAAATTCTACATGTTTATCCCACGTATCTGCAGTCCTCTGCTGCTAGAGGGCTCCGATTTGTACCGTGTAACATAGCAGTGTGTGATGTAACTACGTCCGAGCTTTTGAAACAGCTCAAAAAAAATTGAAAGCAAAAATTGGAAGAGTTGGTTCGCACGTGGAACACCCTCCTCTTCAGCATTACGACGCCAAACTACAGCCGAGCGCTGCGACGTCTGCAGCACTCCGATGCCGTTCGTTGACTGCCGTCGATTGACCTCCACACGGACCCGACTTGTCCCATCCGATTTTCATCTGTCTCCAAAACTTGCGGAACACATTCGAGGCCTTTTATAGTTCGAAGCCGTGCAAGCAGGGGTGCGGTTGAGGCTCTGTTAGCACAGTCAAATACTCTACTGAAGGGAATCGACAAAATCAACATTTTACAAAATGAGACTACGTAGTCCGATGACTACAGCTTCAGTGCGCTGCAGCTGCAATTTGTTAACTTAAGTAAACACTTGAGTGTATAAATTTGTAGGGGTATGAAATGGAACGATCACATAAGCACATTTGTAGATAAATCGCGTGCGGTTCATTTGGATAATACTGGGGAATTGCAATCAGTACCAGATAGGACGAACAGGGGTTATTGAACTTATACAGAGAAGGGCAGTAAAGATTGCTCAAGGTTTGTTTGACCCATAGGAGAATGTCACGAAGATGTTCAAAGAACTGAACTAACGCACAGTTGATGATAGACACACTTTATACCGCGGAAGAGCAAAGTATCGCGAGGAGACCTACTTAGAAAGTTTCTAGAACCGACGTTACGTGATGAATATAGGAATATACTGAAACCGCCTACGTATGGTAATTGTAGGAAGCGTGAAGACCATATTAGACTAAGCACAGCACGCACAGAGGCCTTTAAGCAGTCACATTTCGCACGTTCCATACATCAGTGGAGTGGGAATAAGTCACAATAACTGGTATAATTGCAAGTTCCATCTGCCATGCAATTCACGGTCGTTTGTAGAGTACAAATTATAAGCTGCCTAATTTTTGTTTAAATTTGGATTACAAGAAAATGGTGCGTCTTGCAAAATGTCCTAAATAAGTCTCCTCTTCATCGGCATCATCGTCACCACCACATGTACCTCTCCATGCAGTCCCATCATTTGTTACCCTCTTGTTTTCTCACAACTGTTTTCTGCCCCTACACTGTCCATCACCTGATATGTTCTGCGTCGTCTTCCTCTTCCATTCACTATTTCCTCCATACCATAAATAAACAATCTCTTCTCATTCAGTGTCCATGCTAACTGTGTTTCCTCATCCTGCTACCTTTAAAATTTCTCTCTGTTCTCGCACTCAACACCACCTCATTTCTCACTGTGCCTGCCTACTTTATCCCCTATCAACGCACCCACATAAAAGCCTTCTGTTATGAAACTTCTCGTTGGCAATTGCTATACGTGTTTTCACCTACTTAATACTTCCAATGTCGTCCATAATAGCGCGTCGCAGTTATCTAAATGGTTCAAATGGCTCTAAGCAATATGTCACTTATCATCTGTGGTCATCAGTCCCCTAGAACCTAGAACTACTTATACCTAACTAACCTAAGGACATCACATACATTCATGCCCGAGGCAGGATTCGAACCTGCGACCATAGCTGTCACGCGGTTCCAGGCTCAAACGCCTAGAACCGCACGACCACACTGGCCGGCAGTTATCTAAAAAAAGTAAATTGTTCTGTATCTTCCTGCCTAACATTTTGGTTGTGCTTATTTTTCTTGCACTTATCACTGGACACTTTGCGTTTTTCTTATTATTTCTCATTGCAATTTACTCATGTGTTATTTAATTCTTTTAACATATCAGTCATACTTTTTTCGCTCTCTGCCAACACCATATGATCCGCGAGTCTAATACATTCTGTACTCCTAACAACAACCAGCTCCTCTCTATTTCGTTTCATAAGTTTTTGAATGACCTGCTACAAATATATTTACACACTAAGGAAAATAAACGTATCCCGGAGGAATTACCCCAGTGCGATGGAAATAGATGCATGTGATGTATGTGTAGGGGCAAATGAATGATTAGAGTTGCAGAAAAACTATATGATTAATTCAAGAGAAAGAGCTTCACAAATTGATAAGTCGATGACGTGTTGGTCCACCTCTGGCCTTTACGCGGGCAGTTATTCGGCTTGACATTGACTGATAGAGATAGTGGATGTCCTCCTGACGGATGTCGTATCAAATTCAGTTCAGTTGGTTCGTTACATCGTCAAAATCGCGACCTTGTTTAAAGAACCTGCCCATTGTGTTCCAAACGTTGAAAATTGGTGACAGACCTGGCAGTCTTGCTGAGCATGTAAATACTATCTCCGTGTGTGGTGCGTAAATTGCCGGCAGGCACCTCACTTAGTGTCCCGAGCAGAGCTCAAGACGCCAGAGAGACAAAGGGTGGACACACTGCATATTAAAGTCCACTAATAGGTGTCTGTACACTTACTGATAGGATAGTGTATTTCGAAATGTTAGCAGGGGCCAGAAGTTGGAGCATTTGTATTTCCGCTTAAACCTTACGTGGGGCGAGTCGTAGTATCTCTAAAAAGAGACACCTCTGACAACACTAGTTGAAAGTGGCCTTCAAACTAGCAGTGCTGCGCTCTCTACCTCTGGTTATTCTCGTGGCCGCCAGAGCTGCCGTAGCCGAGGCGCCCCCTGAGTAAACGCTGCGGACGTCTGCACTCGCTCCTGACGCTCTGTCACGAATTGTGAAATGTATTCGCAGATACCAATCGTAATACGACAACGGCTATACAAGTTACTGGAAACGTACAGGATGTTCCGAAATTGCCGTCACTAACTGCTAGAACTTGTAGAGGGGACTGAGTACATAATACTCGTATTTTAATTTTGTAACCCGCCTCCTGAAACGTGCCGTGTGCTACAACCATTTGGAAAAATGTTGGTAACGCTGTCACTTTGACAAGTAATTTGTTACACTGAAGAGCCAAAGAAATACCGTGTAGGGCCACAGCGAGCACGCAGAAGTGCCTCAACACGGCGTGGCATGGAATCGACTAATGGCTGAAGTCGCGCAGGAGGGAACTGACATCAGGAACCCTGCAGAGCTGCCCATAAATCCGTAAGTGTACGAGGGGGTAGAGATCTCCTCTGATCAACACGTTGCAAGGCATCCCAGATATGCTCGACAATGCTATATAATGTACTAGAAACGTACAGGATGTTTGGTGGCCAGCGGAAGTGTTTAACCGCGGAAGAGTGTTCCTGCAGCCACTCTGTGGCAATTTTGGTTGTCTGGGGCGTCGCATTGTCCTGATGGAATTACCCACTTCCGTCGGAATCCACAATGGACACGAATGGATGCAGGTGATCAGACAGGATGTATCTAGACTTATCAGGGGTCCCACATCACTCCGAATGCACACGCCATACAACGTCACAGAGCCTCCACCAGCTTCAACAGTCCCCAGCCGACATGCAGGGTCCACGGATTCGTGAGGTTGTCTTCATACCCGTACAAGCCCATACTCTATATACATTTTGAAATGATACTCGTCCAACCAGGCAATATGTTTCCAGTCATCAACAGTCCAGTGTTCGTACCGATGGGCCCAAATGAGGCGTAAAGCTTTGTGCTGTGCAGTCAGAAAGGGTACACGAGTGGGCCTTCGTCTCTGAAAGCCCATATAGATGATGTTTCGTTGAATGGTTCGCATGCTGACACTTGTTGATGGTAAAGCATTGAAATTTTATGTAATTTGCGGAATGGTTGCACTTTCGTCACGATGAACGATTCTCTTAAGTTTCCATTCTTGCAGGATCTTTTTCCGGCAGCAGCGATGTCTGAGATTTGTTGTTTTACTGGATTGCTGATATTTGCGGTGCCCTCGTGAAATGGTCGTACCGGAAAATCCCCACTTCATTGCTACCTCGGAGATGCTGTGTCCCATCGGTGATGCGCCGAGTATAATACCATGTTCAAAGTCATTTAAATCTAGATAACCTGCCATTGTAGCAACAGTAAGCGATCTAACAACTACGCCAGGCACGTGTCTTACACAGGCGTTGCCGGCGGCATCACAATATCTTTCCTGTTTACATATCTCTGTGTTTCAATAGGCATTATTATACCAGTTTCTTTGGCATTTCAGTGTAGATATTACCCAGTACATCTATTGTTCTACAGCTTCACTCGTTAATAACCAAAGAAACAAAAAAATCGGTCTTCATAGACACTGTTTTTACAGGAGGGCCCTTTCCAGTTCGAAATTACAATGATATTAATACCTTCAGCTGCTGACGGGCGTTGATATACATCTACGAAGACAGGTGAAAATGTGTGCCCCGACCGGGAATCGAACCAGGGACCTCCTGCGTACATGTCAGTCGCTCTATCAATCTGAGATACCGAGGGCACGGAGGCTAGTGAAACTATAGCGACTATCTCGCGCACGCCTCCTGCGAGACCCACATTCTCACCTTGTATGTCCACACACTACATTCGTAATGTCCTTTCGGACATGTCCGAAAGAACAGACACCATATCCATATAAATATATTTTCCAATTCGGGTGCGCTGCGTCTCCACAGGGAACCACAGACGCACCTGCTGTGCTGTGAATGCACCGTTTCTCGAAGACGTTGTGCAATCCTAACGAAAAGCGTGTGGGGAGGAGTCAGATGTTTTGGACAACGATCTTGATAAAGGCGACCAGCAGCTCTTCCAGTACTGTGAGCTTTGGCCACACACAATTGTCGTGTCGGTGTATTCGTCAAAAGTGTACTTAGCAGTGTTTCTCTAACACTCACAGAAACATGGACGAGACTCGAACCAGGTCAGAGAGGAGACAGCCGTCAAATGACATCATACGATCCGACGTAAGTAACCCACCTCCAGTGACGATTACCCTGTTGCATACCACATTAGCGAAGGTGTATTTATACGGCTGTAGCACGGATATACCTTTCCATACATGGGCTCCTCTTCAAAATATCATCACTCAGTTCCCTAGAAGCTTTTAACGGGAATTTTGGAACATCCTGTATCTCTCCAGTAACTATACAGCTGTTTCCAGAATTAGTTCCCTCTGCAGCGGAGTGTGCGCCGATATGAAACTTCCTGGCAGATTAAAACTGTGTGCGGGACCGAGACTCGAACTCGGGACCTTTGCATTTCACGGGCGAGTGCTCCACTATTCGAGCTACCAAAACACGACTCACGCCCCGTCCACACAGCTTTACTTCTGCTGTACCTCGTCTCCTTCCTACAGCCGTTGTACCACATTCGAAATACACGGATGTATTTCAGGATTTCGGCGTTATGCAACTTCTCAGAAACATGGCTGAAGTTTACTATATATTGTTATCAGTAAACCCTAGCACCGTTTCTGTCTCCATATAAAAAAAAGTATTAGGTACTATTTTCATCATTTCTCGCACTATTAAAGTTGCTAGGTGTAGGAAAAAATACTAGTATCATACTGAAAATATCGGTAAGAAGCGATAGAATTCCTATAAATAACTTGAAGAAAATCATTTTGGGTACTAGGCCATGTCATTATAAAACAGTGAAACAACTAAAATAACGACATTTCGACCATCGTTTGAACGATCCTCTACAGAGCGGATAAATGCCACAAAATTCAAATCAGCACCAGCGAAATGAAAGTTCGATTTGGAAACAATTTCTATTTATTCTTTCTTATCCTCGATTAATTTCCCGAATATCTCGTTCGTTTCGTAAGTTGCTTTCTTTATACAAGGTGTTTCACATTTCTAGAGCTTGCAATTTTACCTACTAACTCATGTCTGCAAACGTCATCTAACGAGGCTACGGAGCATCAAGAAACAGGCGCCAGCTCCGGCAAATGTATGTAAATAGAGTGTTTTGCCGTGATTATGTATCAGTTTGAGGTAATGGCCACAGTACTGGAAACGAATGAGTCGAAAGTTACAAGGGAAAATCGTTATCATACCTCTCACGGCGGAATACAAGTTCTGGTACAGTTGTTGATAACTTTCAAAGGTGGTAGTATAGACCAAAGTAAGAAAAAATGTCCCTTAAACATGGGATACAAAATGCATCCCTGAGGAGCTATGAGCACATGTTCAGTAGTGGAGATATGTTTTATGCCAGCGAAGATGAAAAAGTCCTCACAGCTCTTAAGGTATGCATTATATAGCCCATGTGTACCAGACATTGTTTTCTTTTTTCGGTCCATACCACCACCTCTGAAAGTTTCCTGCCCTACATTTTAGCTACAACACTACCGGTACATACTGTCACACATATCAGGGATGTCTTCTCTTCTAATTTTCCGTTATAGGGACATAACCTCAAATTGATACATTTATCCATCATCATAGAAAATTGGTAATATCTTCATTGGATCTCCCTGTTTACACACATTTTACAGACTCCAGAGCTTGTAACTTTGATACACTGTAGCATCGCTGGATGACGTTTCAAGACATCGATTCCTATGTAAAACTTCATCAGCTAGGTCCCCTCTACAGACTCGATGAGTGTGTAGCATGACATGTGAAACATTCTGTATGCAAAGTAATAACATGGGAGAAGGAGCTAGAACCCCCCCCCCCCCCCCTCTCTCTCTCTCTCTCTCTCTCTCTCTCTCTCTCTCTCTCTCCCTCTCCCTCCCTCCCTCCCTCCCTCCCTCCCTCTCTCTCCTTTCTCAACTATCAACTACCAGCTTCCTTTTAAGTCTTACAACTGCTGTCTGATTTCTGGCCGAGTTCTAGATAACATACCGCTCATTGTATTTTATCGCTGGTTGCATCTTAAATTCAAACTGTATATTCTGATCAAAACTGTCAAAAGTTATTTTGTACATCTATTGATGTCATAAATATAGATTGAATTTCTTCAACTGATCTCTAGCGGCTAGTGTATTCTCTCAAAATGGATTTCCCTGTAGCTCGTCTTCTCTAATGTGTTCCATTCCTGCGTAAATATTTCGGATCAGTATTTTCAGCCACGACGTATGAAAGTGATGGTTCAGTAGTATTCGCACTTATCACTATTTGCCTTATTCGGTATTAGTGTTATTTTTTTAGTTTAGTCTGAAGATTTAGCATTGACGTAAGCTAGCATAGATGTTGAGGAGTGAAGCAGAAAACGCCGACAGAGTGAGTCCTCGCCGGTGCTGATAGAGCCCTCTGGTGGCGAAGCCCTGCACTAGAGAAAACTGAGTGTGTGAGGTACTAGTAGTGACACCTAGCAGCGAAGTGATGAACCGCAAATTGGCCGCGAAAACTGAGTGACTTAAATATCTAGTTGCTGTTTATTTCTTCCTTTACACTATTATTACAAAACAGACTGTGGCATCACTGCTTTGTTTGTCTGTTACCGTATTTTTGTGTATTTCACACGTTACAAAATAATTCTGTTCTCGTAACATATAATGCAAACTACATATCCAGTGACATTAATGTACGCAGCATGTTACATTCATCATTCCCTCTTCGTAATTTAGTATTACTTAAAGTTTTGTCCACACTTTTAAGGATTAAAAATGGATATGAGGCTCGGAATTTAATAGCAAAAGAAACAACCATACTAGCTGACAGTCTCACTCTCTCATTAACAAAAGTACGAAATGTAGGTTCAATTTCCTCCATGCAGTGAGGTGTCGGGGCTACTGTTACATAATGGCGCGGTATTGTGGGTTAAAGAATTTTGAAGAGCAAGGGCAACTGTAAGTAAGTTTCTTGCAAAGAAACGTTAGTGATATAATTGTACAACAATAATAGACGTTTGACATCCCTTTCCCTTATTTTACAGTTTCGCTCATTACTTATGGCAAACGCCTTGCCGAGAAGGTAACATTCTGCATCTTCAGCTACGGCCTTTACAATCTTTTTCATTCAACCAGACTTAACCTGTAGAGGTAATAATATAATTTCTTTTCTATTCCACAAGATACTTTTACTAAAAGTAGAGGCAGAGAGGTTTTCATAGAAAAAAAAGAGTTAGTGACCTGTGTCACATAAAACATCTCATTTTGACGATAGAATAATTTGAGAAAAAAGAAGGCCTGTGTTCGTTTTGGAAAATGCAATTAGTGAAAACAATGTATTTTTAAAAGGTATTGTCAACTGTTACGAAACGATTTCTCATACAGAATTTATTTATCACATAGTCAATCATGATACTGAAAAGAACACATTGTTGGCTTTTGTGTTGCTATTGATATAATATTTTCCTTTTTCTTATGACTGAAATAATTTATCCTGTTTTGTCACTGAGAATGTGCGAAGTAAAACATGTAATATACATGTCAGTTTTTATAGCCAAAATTTTTTTCAAATGCCGATTTTTAAGTACAAGAAAATGGAATATGTTTTGGTATTTATCTTAGCATCATTTAGTACACCAAGGAAAAGTTTTTTTTAGTGAGGATTTTATTTCATTGTTGTAGAAAGTACCGCGAAAATATATGTAGATGTGGTCTGGTGAAGAAAGTGTGCGTATTAAAATTTAAAATGTTTGCAGCAGCATAATCAGGTTTAGTTTGCAGTGTGGGAGTGAACTCCACGTGGGATCCGAAGCACGGACCCCACCAGGCTACCCTGCATGCGCCACATGCCAGGGCAGAGGTGGAGGCTAGTGTTCGGAAGTCTGAAAATTCCAGCGCCGGCCGGGGGTAGAACCCTGGCCCGGCTGGGGCGAATAGCCCCAGCCGAGGCGCTGGAACGTTCCAGACCCCTTACCACTAGACCACCGAGGACCCCGGCCGTTTCTTTCTCTGGAGTCCAGCTAGTGGTCGTAGAGCACTTCCTGCTGTCCTCCGTGTTTACACCGAGGCAGCAGTGGCGTGGTGTAACAGGAAGTGTTTACCTGCGTCCGCTGGATGTCCACTTAGTGTGCGGCTTATTTACCCGGCTGACGTTCGTGTCGCTATAATGTCCTTAGTTGCGTCACAATTATTTGAAGGGACCGAAAATCTGCCTATGCAGTTACACGCAGTCGCACCTCACTATTTGAACCTCTGTGATTCGATCATGTTGTCAAGACCCATGTAAGAACTTCTGTTTATCGAAGAAACCCTGTGTGCGGTACATTCCATAAACGGAAGCGATTGGCATAACAGATATCCCCGTAAACATTTTGTAATGAAGTGTCAGCCGGTACGTAATACTCGATATCTGGAATGGTTTTATCCGTTATTAAGATAATCCTTTCACCCCTATACACTTCGAAAAATTCCCGTGTTTTCTCAATAAAGCATAAGCACAGTATATAAATCCGTCGCGAAACTGACATCGAAGAAGTACAAGTGTTCGAATGCCACAGAAAAGAAGTGGGTCCTTGAAGGTGTGGAACAGAGAGCAGAACTAAAATAAGATGTAACGTCGCTGTAGACACTCCAGAAGCAGGAAGATCAGTTTGATGACGTCTCATGAGGAGCGAGGAATAAATTCACTCTCAAATAACTACTGTACGAGATGACTCGCCGCCTATTGAAGGGTGTCATGGGCTTCTGCGGCCGTGGACTCGGCGACCCGTGAGTCAACGGGGTGTTTCTGGCCACATACATTTTAGCTGCGGGTTCTCCGACCTGCAAAGGAAGCCGCGACAATGGGGAGGCTCTGCTTGTCGTTTTGTAATAAGAACGCCCCTCCACATTTTATCTAGGCTTAAGACTGTCTATGAACATAGTGCATAGCCGTGTTTTAAATTTTTTTTTTACCTTTTCCATTCTAGAACATTACTTCCTGTCTTATTTTACGAACTTTTCGTAGGAATGACGTAAATCTTAAACGTCTTAAATCCACCGAGTCATTATGTATTCTTAAAATATCTTTTAACTCTTTTTCAACACATATGTATCTTTTATCTCTTTCACTGACCACCGGATTATTTTTTTTTTAATTTCAGGTATTGATTTTATTGCCTTCTCCTTTAGCGTATTGATCAGAAATTGTAGGTTCTGATACCTTTGCCTTATTGAGTATCGATTGCTATGCCAAACTTCGACAGCATTCATGGTCCTTTGCATCGAATTGATGACGGTAGATAGTTGGCCGAAATCACTTCGAAATAAATTCTCTGAACGCAGATAACTTTGATACAGTTGTGTTAGGTATCGAGGTATTATCTAACGCAACTGAAGCCAAGTTAAGAGTGAATTTATTTCGAAACAATTTCTGTTGACTGTCTGTTTTCACCAATTCCACATTTCAGATGGTGTACTAGGATTTTCCATCTATGGACTGACCATATAGTCTACGAATTCATGATATTTTCGCCACTGGGCATTTTTACGCTGTTACCTTCCATGCGTCATCAAGGCAGTCCGGTGGAAGATGTGCTCTGCAGCATACATGCGGCAAGACCATCGAACTACTTCTTCATCCCTGTATTTCTCCACTAATTCCAGTTCTTGTATGTCTTCCAGAGACATTGCTTGAAATGAAAATTACAACTGGAAATAGATGTCTCGGATAACACTGTTTGCATAGCTTAATTTGCAGCCATTTCAAAGTAAAGCAATGCAGTTTTAAATGACCACCCAGTTATGACATTACTCGGTCCAGAATAAAATATTTCACAATTATTTCGACTTGCCCCTGGTAGAAAAGCTAGTCTTCCGCGCTTCAGATATCAATATGCAATGCTGTACAGTTGCTCTGAAATGTCCCTCCATAAGATGAGATTTATTTTCACACATTTTCTCCCCTTCTTCGTAGCTGATCACCCGGATTCATTTGTCGGGAACAGATTTACTATCAATTTTCTAAAAAACTTTAGTCACTTTCAAAATCTCTTCGCGCAGCTGAATCCCTGAACTAGTGCCATGGTTATAGGGCTTCTAGTAGCTTCCCTTACACAGTGCAGTGTTTCTCATAATTCGTCATACTTGCGACGTAATCTCGCAAATCTTGAAATTGCTCTTTAACTTTCGGGAAACAGGCATGTATCGGGAGACCAAACCTCCTACTTACCGCGGCAGCGTCGGCGGTATTGCAGTTATTATCCATCTGGCAACTTGCGTTTTAGTTGTCTGTTGGCCACTGGTCAATCTCTTTCCATTGTAAATATAAATACGAATTGTCACCATATATCACCAGCATAGCTCGGTCTGTTTTATTTGATGTAGTCAGTAACATTGTACATCTTTGCTATGGATATCTGCAGCCATCTGCTTTGTACCGCGTAACATAGTGGTGTGTGACGTGACTATGTTGGTGGATGAGAAAGAGCTCACAAAACTAAAAGCACGAATTCAAAGACTTCGTCCGCATGCTTCTTAAGCACGGCAGTGCCAAACTACACACGAGCGCTGCGACATCTGCAGCAAACCGATGTCCTTGGTTCACTGCCGTCGATTATCCTACACACAGTCTCCATTTTTGGTCTTTGTGCAAAACTAAGAAAACCTTCTAACACTTCAATTGTTTCAAGTGGTGCAAGCAAAGGTAAGGTTGTGGCTCTGTTAACATAGTCAAACAATATACTGTGACGGTATCAACAAAATAGTATCTAGTTGGGGAAATTGTTCTGGTTCCTGGGGTGAGTGTGTTGAGAGATAAATTTATAGACGTGAAGAATACAGATGCAGAATGTTAATGAAGTTTGTTTTATTTAAAAAGCGTTGCGAGTTTTCACGTAAAACATCTGTCGACATTACTTTTCAGTGCGTCCTCGTATGGTGGATGTCTGAGAAAATACGTACATTGATCAAAATAAGTGGTAACATGAGTGCTGTTAACAGCACTACGTTTAAAACATTTTAACTGTATGGCAATTGCAGATTAATTTTATTTGCAGCTAGCGCGATTATATGAGTGGAGGAGTATTAAATTTAATGGTGAGCATTTATGTAATTTTTAAGCATTGTCTGTATTGCCTCGTCCTCCAATAACGCTGCCGATCGGTAGCATGACCTGTTGTCCGTCCATGGTTTTTCAGAACATCGATTCAGTGCTGAACCGAAGCTGCTGGCTTGAGTTATTAAGCCAGGATAATCCTGTGCGTCGTGGGTCACGCATGCCATTAATCTTAAAAAAAAAAATGGTTCGAGTGGCTCTGAGCACAACGGGACTTAACATCTGAGGTGATCAGTCCCCTCGAACTTAGAACTACTTAAACCTAACTAACCTAAGGACATCACACACCAATGCCCGGGGCAGGATTCGAACCTGCGATTGTAGCTGTCGCGCGTTTCCAGACTGAAGCGCCTAGAACCGCTCTTCCACACTAAGCGGCCCTTAATGTTTCCTTGAATTATTAATTTCATTCAACAGGTTTTATTTATTGTTGCGGAATTGAGCTACCAAAATAATGGAGTTTTGCTCTCTGGATGCTGTTGAGAATTTCTGCGTCTTCGTACCGCCATATTTTTGACTATATCTGTCGATGGTATCCTTGATATTTTTCGATACGACCCCTTTCCAAATGCCTCAAGTTTTTTGCCTGATACAGCCCATGACTCAGCTCCATAGAGTAGGACACCGAACGTGTAACATCGAAGTAGTCGAGTAGATGTGTGTGCTGGCGAACAGACGTGCCACTTTAGTGCAGCTGACCGCCCAGGGGAACAAAGGGCTGCCACTAATGTTTCCTCAACAATGTACGGGCTTCCGCAGTAGGCACATGGTCACTGCACCCATGATGACTGCTCTTCATGGGCGTCGAAAGCTTGAATTTGCACGCCGGTACCACAACTGAAAGTCCACTGAGTGCTACTGGTGGCCTATCCATATTAATCACATTTTATGCTCCATCGGACAGATTTCCATCGGCGTGTAACGTCTGAAAGCAAACGCCCTGCAACCCTGAAAGAGCGTTATGGTGTGGACAATGTTTTCGCGGCGCTCCCTGGGTAATCTCGTTATTCTGAAAGGCACAATGGATCAACCCTAGTACGCACCTATCCCTGTGGACCATATGCGTGGTTCTGAAAGCTCTAGGATGAATTTACCATACTGCCCTCACCGCCAAATTTTCCGCCTTTAAACCCAATCGAGAATCTGAGAGGTCACCTCGATCGAGTAGTTTGTGCCACGGGTCCTCAATCGATAAAATTCTATCGCAGCTGGACAAGTACTGGAGTCAGAATGGCTTCTTATCCCTGTCATTGCCTCATTAACTCTATTCCTATACGTCTCATGCTGCAAAATGCGTTTATTCGGGATTTTAACACATGGTCAGATTACTGCGACTGGACAGTGTAATAATACTAATAAATTTCGCGTATTTCAGTGCCCTCGTTTAAGTCTTTCAATTGGACGGCACTTTGCCGACTTGCTTATCATTAACGTACACCAGTTGTCCAACTGGGGATAGGGGATCGGCAGTTTAGCGTGGAATCCGCACCACATGTTGTTTCTACCGACTCCTCATATCATTGAGAGGTGAAGGCTGGATTAAAAGCAGACTGAAAAATTTATTGGTTCATCTGGGATCCGATCCCGCGATTCTCGATTTGCAGGCACGCGCTGTGCCGGTAGACCACCAGGTCCAACAGTTACGAGATGGTAATCGAACTGTATTTCGTCGTATTTTACGTCAAGTAAATGTGCTGTGGTGCAAGCCAAAGTAAATTCACGCTAAGGGCATCAGTTCCGAACCCAGAAAAATGTGCAGCCAGGCAGTATTGTAAGTAAAAATCAAACTCTTCCATCTTTCTTACCGAATTGCTATACATCTAGAAAACAAACCAAAATTGTGAAAACATTTCATACAAGATTACTGAAAAATTTTTATGAGTAAAAATAAACGGGTATGGTAATATACATGGAGGTGGATGAAAAGTAGTGGCAGTTCGGTTATAATTCATGTCAGACTTCACTGACTAAAATTCACTTTATTACATTTCCGTCTCGCGTCTCGATCACTTTCCACACCCACATGAAAGATGTCATACACTGTCAGTGCATCCATCTGTGATGATGTCTCGCTAGGACCGCCATATGGTGTCTTATCATTTGCTGTAAGGCGTGCCACGAAATACTTCGTTCATTTGGGCGATCAGGCCATAATTGGGGGGACTCTACCGGATGAATACGGTGGATGTCCCAGTATGTCCCGCTGCCACGTACGCGGTGCTCCTGCACAGGGCTCGTCGTTTGGCGTCGTGCACTGTCGTGAAAGTTGGTGGAATGCAGCGCTGGAAGGAAAGATTGTTGCGCGCTCCGACCACGTGCCCTTCCCGTCTGGACCCAAGCACGTTTTTCATGTTTCCCAAACATAGTATTAAGGCACTTGAGCTAGCCTCTCCAACTTTGAAGTAGTACACACAAAACACGACCTATGCCGCTTACTTTACTACTTCAGCCCACCATCTATCACCAACAGAAATCGTGCGTACCAAATGACTCTCATCCTTCATGTTACGGCACTGTGCTATTATTTTTTATCCAACACATGCAAAGACGCATGTGTGAGTACTTGTTATCTCCCGTCTTGGTAGTGGCCTAATTATTGGGAGGTTTTAAAGTGCGCTATCTATACTGGGTGTATGAAAAACAATAATACACTCTGGCCCGTCTATATTTCTGAAACTAAGAAACATATACAAATAATTTTGATTTTGATGAACAGAAACTGAAAAAGTTTTTTCATCCTTTTCATTGGTGTTCAATATGCATCGTTGAGATGCACGTAATGTGTCAATGCGGTGTTCAAATTGTACCAACACTGCAGCAAGCTTGTCTGGAGTAACAGTTTCCACAGGTGCTGTTATCCAATGGCTCAGTTCATTTATTGCTGTTGGTACTGGAGGTAACGTAGGTACATAAAGAGTCTGTTACAAAACCATACATATATAATCACATATAGTCGGGTACTGTGACCTTGGAGGCCAGTAATCTAAGGCTGAGTCATTTAGTCCAGTGTGACTGACCCATCGTTCAGAAATCGTTTGATTTAGAAATTCCCACACTTCCAGATGCCACTCTCGCGGTGCCCCATCCCATTGGTAAATAAAGTCGTTCGAATCAAACTGTGGGAAAAGAAAGTTTTCAAACATATCGAGATATATGCTTCCTGTAACCGTGTTTTCGGCAAAGGAAAATGAATCATACACCTTTTCCCTCTAAACTGCACAAAACACATTAAATTTAGGAGAGTCTATTTTATGTTGTACAGCTTCATGTGGTTGTCCCGTATCTCATATTGTCACATTATGGCAGTTCACCTGTCCGTATAAATGGAATGTTGCCTCGTCACTAAACACTAACTGTGGGAGAAAACAGCCATCCTCCACCTTGCCAATAGTGAAATTACGGAAATTCACACGATGTTATCACCCTCACGAAGAGCTCGCAGTAGCTGAATTTAATATGATTTGATGCATAAACGTCGACGCATAGACGCCAGGCGGACATCGGTGGCGTGTTGAGCTCTCGAGCTGCACGGCGAACGGATTTCTGCGGATCCCTCGTGAAACTGTGGCGGATGCGTTCGACGTCTGTGTCAGGCACTCGGGGACGGCCCGGCGATTCGCCTTTCCGCAAACATTCTGTTTCTCTTAATCGTTGATGCCATCGTCTAATGCTTTGTGCTGTAGGAGGATCCGCCCAGCACCTTGTACGAAAGTCACGCCCAACACTTATTACTGCCCACACTGCGCAAAATGCAGAACGCAAAACTCGTTCTGTCGTCGCGACACCAGTTTTACTAGGACTGAAATGGGCGGACAGTGCTGCTGCCATGCGGTAACCATGTTTGCTCTTTCCAGCAGTACGCCATTCACGCACATATGTCGAATAACATAATAGTTAGTTTTTTTAAAAAATCGGTTGATTCTTTTTGATACACCCTGTATATTTACACTCTAAACCGTACCATCAAGAAATTACCCCAGTGTGAATAAAATCGGCAGATGTGATGTACGTGTAGAGGCAAACTAATGATAACCCTTGCAGGAAAATTGGGTGATTCATTCAGGAGAAAGTCATAGCGCGTTGGTCCACCTCTGGCCCTTAAGCAATATTCTATTCGGCTTGATCTTGATTGATAAAGTTGGTGGATGTCCTTCTGACGGATGTCGTACCATGTTCAGTTCAATTGATTCGATACATCGACAAAATCAAGACGTGGTTCTAAGATGTTGCCCGCATTGCTCCAAAATTGGGGAGAGAAGCGGCGATCTTGCTGGCCAGTTTATTGCCTGGTACGTACACACAGATGAAACTCTCAACATGTGTGGTGCATAAAATATCGTCGACACTGAAAGCGTTCCTCGGAATGACAAAAAGTGGTCATACCGCATGTTGAAGTCCACTACTAGGTGTCTGGATACTTTTGATCGGATAGTGTATTTCAGATTGTTAGCAGCGGTCAGAAGTTGGGATATTTGGCTTTCCGCTTAAGGCTGGTGCGGGTCAAGATACCTCTAAAAATATACACATCTGGCAGCATTAGAGGAAAATATCCAACAATGTAGCTGTGTTGCGCTCTCTACCTACATTTGTTCTCGTGGGCGTCAGAGCCGCCGTAGGCAAAACGCCCCCTGGGTTTTATATTGCGGAAACGGTAGTCGCGACTGATGATCTCTCAGAAATTATTAAATGTTTTCGCAGATTTCAATTATCCTACATGCAGGATGTTCCGACATCCCTGTTACATACTTGTCGTGTAAAGGGGGACCGAGTACATACTACTCGTATTCTGTATTCTAACCCATCTCCTGCAACGCACCGTTTCCTCGCTACAGCCATCGGAAAACATGTTGGTAACGCGACCACTTGTACAAGTAAGTGATTAGGTGTGACCCAGTACAACAATTGTGCCACAATTCCACTCATTAAAAGGAAACTTGATAAGTTTTCAGAAACACTCCTCTTTACAACACGGCCTTTTCCAACTCGGGTGCGCTGCGTCTCTTTGAAGCACTGCAGTCACCCCTGCTGACGGTGAACGCACCATTTTCTCAAAGTCGTTGCGCAGTTGTGGCGAAAAGCGTATGCCGTGAAGTCGGACGCTGCGGAGATCGAGCTTGATAAAGGCGACGAGCTTCGTCATACAGATGGATCATGTCGGTGTATTCGGCAAAAGTGCTCTCCGCAATGTTGCTCTAATACTGAGAGACACGTGAGTGACGCACGAGCCATGTCAGAGTGGCAGGACAGACGGTGAATGACATCCGACGTAAGCTCCTCCCCCCAACCCCTCCGCCTCCCACGATGACTACCCTGCTGCATACCCACCAACTAGCATGTATTCAAACGACTGTAGCACGGAGAGTATACGTCTCCGTACGTGGGTCCAATTTAAAAACATTGTCGTTTAGTTCCTTCTAAAAGTGCTAGAATTTCGGAAAACTCTGTATCTGTTCAGTAAACTGTATAGCTGGTGTCGTACGACATTCGAAATATCCGATTATATTTCAAGATTTCGGTGTTATGGCACTTTGCAGAAACGTTACTGAATTTTCCTGTATATTGTTATCATTAAAGCCAAGTACCATTTCTGTCTCCATACCATAAAGCATAAGTACCATTTATATCATTTCAAGCACTATTTCAATTGAAGTTATAGGAAAAAATACTTGTATCGTTCTGAAAATATCGGAGAGAAGGTATATACACTCCTGGAAATGGAAAACAGAACACATTGACACCGGTGTGTCAGACCCATCATACTTGCTCCGGACACTGCGAGAGGGCTGTACAAGCAATGATCACACGCACGGCAGAGCGGACACACCAGGAACCGCGGTGTTGGCCGTCGAATGGCGCTAGCTGGGCAGCATTTGTGCACCGCCGCCGTCAGTGTCAGCCAGTTTGCCGTGGCATACGGAGCTCCATCGCAGTCTTTAACACTGGTAGCATGCCGCGACAGCGTGGACGTGAACTGTATGTGCAGTTGACGGACTTTGAGCGAGGGCGTATAGTGGGCATGCGGGAGGCCGGGTGGACGTACCGCCGAATTGCTCAACACGTGGGGCGTGAGGTCTCCACAGTACATCGATGTTGTCGCCAGTGGTCGGCAGAAGGTGCATGAGCCCGTCGACCTGGGACCGGCCCGCAGCGACGCACGGATGCATGCCAAGACCGTAGGATCCTACACAGTGTCGTAGGGGACCGCACCACCACTTCTCAGCAAATTAGGGACACTGTTGTTCCTGGGGTATCGCCGAGGACCATTCGCAACCGTCTGCATGAAGCTGGGCTACGGTCCCGCACACCGTTAGCCGTCTTCCGCTCACGCCCCAACATCGTGCAGCCCGCCTCCAGTGGTGTCGCGACAGGCGTGAATGGAGGGACGAATGGAGACGTGTCGTCTTGAGCGATGAGAGTCGCTTATGCCTTGTTGTCAATGATGGTCGTATGCGTGTTTGGCGCCGTGCCGGTGAGCGCCACAATCAGGACTGTATACGACCGAGGCACACAGGGCCAACACCCGGCATCATGGTGTGGGGAGCGATCTCCTACACTGGCCGTACACCTCTGGTGATCGTCGAGGGGACACTGAATAGTGCACGGTACATCCAAACCGTCATCGAACCCATCGTTCTACCATTCCTAGACCGGCAAGGGAACTTGCTGTTCCAACAGGACAATGCACGTCCGCATGTATCCCGTGCCACCCAACGTGCTCTAGAAGGTGTAAGTCAACAACCCTGGCCAGCAAGATCTCCGGATCTGTCCCCCATTGAGCATGTTTGGGACTGGATGAAGCATCGTCTCACGCGGTCTGCACGTCCAGCACGAACGCTGGTCCAACTGAGGCGCCAGGTGGAAATGGCATGGCAAGCTATTCCACAGGACTACGTCCAGCATCTCTACGATCGTCTCCATGGGAGAATAGCAGCCTGCATTGCTGCGAAAGGGGGATATACACTGTACTAGTGCCGACATTGTGCATACTCTGTTGCCTGTGTCTATGTGCCTGTGGTTCTGTCAGTGTAATCATGTGATGTATCTGACCCCAGGAATGCGTCAATAAAGTTTCCCCTTCCTGGGACAATGAATTCACGGTGTTCTTATTTCAATTTCCAGGAGTGTATTACTGGTCTCCCAGGAATCTACAACAAACTTGAAGAAAATCATTTTGGGTACTAGGCCATGCCATGATAAACACTGAAAAACCAAACTTCCAACAGTTCTACCATCTTTTCAGCGATCCTCTTCAGGGCGAGTAAATGCCAGGAAATTTCAAATCAGAGCACACTCCACTGCAAAGTGAGAGTTCAATTAGGGAACAACTTCTATTTCTTCTTCTTCACCTTTCATTAATTTCCCGAATTCCTCGTCCTTTTTGTTTGTTGCTGTCTTTATAAAGGTGTTTTACAACTCATGTTACACATTTTTTGAGCTTGCAGTTTTAGGTAGAAACTCACGCCTGCAAACGTCACGCAACGACGCCGTGGAGCATCAAAGTTACAGGCGCCAGCTCCGGTAAATATATGTATATACAGGATGATCCGTGACTGTGTTACAAATTTTCTAGGATGATGGAAATAGACAAATGTATCGATTTGAGGTAAGAGCCCCTGTACCGAAAGTTGTAAGTGAAAATCGTTATCCTACTTCTGACAGTGGAATACAAGTACTGGTACTGTTGTTGCTAGGACTGTAGGGTAGGCAACTTTCAGAGGCGGCAGTATAGACCAAAACAAGAAAAAATGTGCAGTAAACATGGACTCTAAACTGCATGCTCCTGGAGCTATAAGCACTTGTTCAACAGTGGAGATCGGTTTCACGCTAGCGAAGATGAACAAGTGCTCATGGTTCATGATGTATGCATTTTACGGCCTATGTGTACTGCACATTGTTTTCTTCTTTCGTTCCATACCACCGCCTCTGAAAGTTTCCTGTCATACATCTTAGCAGCAACGATAATGGTACATATTGTCAGAGGTAACAGAAATGTTCTCTGTTATAATTTTCCGGTACAAGGACATAATCTCAATTTTATACATTTATCCATCTGCATCACCTTAGAAAGTTTGTAACATCTTCGTGGGATCCCTCTATTTTTGTAGGCGCCGATGCCTATAACTTTGACGGTCTGTAGTGTCGCTACGCTAGATGACGTTTTCAGAAGTAGATTCCTATGTAAAACTTGATCAGTTGATTCCCCTCTACAGCCCCGAGTAATGTGAAGCATGACTTGTGAAACACCCTGTATATAGAATGAATAACATCAGGGAATGGACTAGAACGCTGTCTCACTCACTTGTCACGTATTTACTTTCTTTTATGTCGTTCAACTCGTACAGCTGCTGTCTTGTATCTGGTGGCGTTCTAAGTAACATTTCGCTCGCTATATTTTATTCCTGGTTGCATCTTAAATTCAAACTGTGTATTCTGGTCAACATTGTCAAAAGTTTTTTCTGTAACTAAAGATGTTATAAGTATGGGTTCTGTTCCCTCCAAATGGATTTTCCTCTAGATCAGCTTCTGTAAGGTGCTCGATTCCTCTGTAAATAGTTTGTATCAGTATTTTCAGCTACGAGTTATCATAGCGGTGGTTTGACAATATTCTCACTGACCCCGATTTGCCTTATTTGGTATTGGTGCTATTACGCTTCTCATTTAGTGTGAGGATTTAGCGGTTATTTCAGCTGGTGTAGACGTTCAGGAGTGAAGCAGCAAATCCCGGCAGAGTGAGTCGTCACCAGCTCCGCTAGAGCCCTCTGGTAACGAAGCCCTGCGCTACAGACAACTGACTGTGTGAGGGACCAGTAGCGACACCTAGCAGTGATGTGGTGAACAGGAAAATAGTATTGCTAAAAGTTTTATCCACGCTTTTTAGCATTTAGAATGGAGATATGGCACGGAATTTAGGAGCAAAAGAAAACAGCCATAGTAGCAGTCTCTCTCTTGCAATGCAACGTCAATGATACAGTAGTACAACAATAATAGACCAACTGAATCTGTACAGGTAGTAATATAATTTCTTTTCTGACATGCAAGATACTTTGATATAAAGCTGAGCCTGAGAGGCTCTCATGTAATACCAACAGAAATATTATATGAAACATGTAGACCTGTCAATAAAGCCATCAAGAAATTCGTTTTTTAAATAGTATCTGTTTAACTTAGCATTCAGCTCACATAAAACCAGGAGAATTATCCTCTTTCATACAAAGAAAGAGTTTATCCCATTAGTGACCTGTGTCACATCATAATCTCATTTTGACACTTGAATAACTAAAAAAAAAGAGCCTGTGTTCGTTTTGAAAATACACTTAGTGACAATTAGTCTGGTGAAGTGATTGCAACAGCATAATGAGGTATATTTTGTAGTGTGGGAGTGAGCTCGACGTGGGATCCAAAGCACGGACCCCACGGGGGTGCCCGGCATGCGCCACATGTTAGGGCAGAGGTGGAGGTTAGTGTTCGGAAGTCTGAAAATTCCAGCGCCGACCGGAGATCGAACCCTGGCCCAGCTGGGGCGAATAGCCCCAGCCGAGGCGCTGGAACGTTCCAGACCCCTTACCACTAGACCACCGGGGACCCCGGCTGTTTCCTGCTCTGAACTCGGTCTGGTGGCCGTGTCACAGTACAGCACTTCCTGTTGTCGGCTGTGTTTACATCAGACGCTGAGTGGCGTAGTGTAGCCGGCAACATTAGAACGCTGTGAGGGGGAAGTGTTTACCTACGACTGGTAGCTGTCCTCCTAACCCAGCTGAAGTAGTTTTACAGTTATCAAAGACATTTGAAATCAGCCTTTGCGACTGTATGCAGTCGACGCTTGTTAATCGTTTGTTTCAACCTGTTCCCAAATGCCTCGAGAAAACCGAAGAAACTTCTTCACTAATTGAGGCGAGTGTCATAGCAGAACGACCCACAGACATTCTATAATTACAATTCAACGCCTAGCTTACACCGGATAATTCTATTTGTTTCGTCAGTTGTTTTAACAATGCACGAAATACCAAAGCAAATTAATCAGTTGCAAATAAATTTCTATGTGTGCAGTTCATGTCCGCATCGTAGATTTTTCGTGAAAACGTCGGGATAAAATCGTAACAGGTGTTTCATATTAAATTACATATTAATTACAATGTCTGTAATGCAGTGGTCACACGGTTACTCACAGTTTTGGACTTGAGTACGTTATCGGGTTGCGCCGTTGCTTCCCTTTTTTCCGACTCTGCGGGAGCTGTCGCATTCGCTCAGCGCTTTTTAGGCTTCTGGGAGGGCTTTTCTCGTGTTTTCTGTAATTTAGAGCATATTTACAACTCCTATGAGACGAACTCTTCCTTTGTGTCGTAGGTTTAAACTCAATATAGATTTTCGTTTATATCCCGCTAGTATTTTTATTTTCTATGAATCCTAGCGCAGCTCCCTAAGCTGTTCATCGCAATGACACCCAAATCAGAATCCTAGCTTACAGCTACACCAGTTTATAACTTTACACAAAGCTGATTTGTAACAATGACGCGCATTTGCCTACACTGGCACGCTGACAACACAGGCAACAAATGACAACCACATACAGACGGCGTGGACTTAACCTTTGTTTGCGCACTGTCGGTCTCGTTGTTATTAGTGATTCAAATCTGACGCCACTTTGCCACAGAAGAAACTTCGACAAAGGAGAAAGTAGGGGTTTTCAAGTCAGAATAACTTCCAGGAAGTTTTCGACTTTCGTAAAACAGAAACGAGTTTCGACGCTGTGAAATGCAATAAGAAGTAGCAGGTAACGAATTGTTTCGGGATTCCACAATCCATGCTGCAAACGATCATCGAGAGGAAAGATAATGTTGTTGATAAGTATTAAAAGGCGAAAGCAAGCAGACCGGCGAGGCGAGTCGCCGCATCTTGCCGAAAGCTTATGGAATTGGCTTACTCAATGCAGGGTACAAAAGGTATTTGTCAGAGGTTATAGCTTAACGGAGCGCTAAATCATTAACGGTTAGTCTGGGAACCGAAGTCTCAGATACAAATAAGAAGTGACACGCCAGCTCCAAAGGCATAAGGTCGTTTACAAAAAATTTACTTCACAATATTCATCCATTCCTGAGTTTATTCAGCATTGAAAAATGAATGAAACTGAATTTACGTATTTTCGAACATTTTTGTGTGCCTTCCGTTTCAAATGCAAAAGCAAATAACATGTAAGAAAACTGGTAATACAAAAGAAAAAAAGTCGAAATTTTAATTCGATTTTCCCTGATTTCATCTAGAATAAAGTCGAGTTAAATAGAATTAATTTTTCTAACTTTTTCTCTTAATTATTTGAACTTTTTCTTAGATCCTTTGAACTTCGAATTATGCATACTTGATTGTAACGGTCCCTTGAGCTTCGAATTTTTTAGAGTCTGCAGTAATGTCTAAAAAGTAAAAACAAATCTTCTCGTGCTATTTTCCACGTTTCAGTGGATGCTGATTTGGTTGTCCTTTTCAGTACATCTGTACGATTATAGAGTCCTAATCAACGTACGCAACGCTGTTACAGTATAAACATACGTTTATTTTTACCAAAGTTGCGTAAGAATGCGCTTCTGCCATGCATCCCCACTCCCTAAATGCGCCATCAGGCAAAAGAAAGTGAATACTCTTTCCTTTGTTTTTCACCCTTCATCGATGAGAAGTGGTAATGACTTGGCAGCCGAGACCTGTTTAGCTTGAGTGAGTGCTTAAACGAAAGGCATGGACGAATAAAAATACAAAACATATATATACGTAACGTCACGTAACCATGAAGAAAAGCAGACTTCGTTTAGTTTACCATATCAGTTTATTCTTTTAAAACATCGTAAGTGGAATTTATAATTTTGGTCGCTTTCAACATCTAGCAACGTTCTTTATAATAGATGAGTTTCTGATATTTACTTACAGCATTCTTGTGGCTTTTCCCCTTGCATTTGGAACTGTCTTCTCAGACTGCAGATTTCTGAGCAGCACTGATGCCATTAGCCTAAATTTATGTTAGTCTACAGCACTGAGGTTGATCCCTCACCTGTGGTCGACTGAGAGACCATTCCAAAGTCTGGCAGGCAGCCAAAGGCTTTGCGAGGGGCCGATCGTAGGGCGTCCAGAGGAAGCTTCTTGGAACGCAAATTCTGGGCGTTCACAGAAGGTGAGTTTGCTGGTAGTTCGGAACTCCAATAATAGGCGCTTAATTGGGCCCCCTTAGTAACATGGCTGCCAAGGAGGGGAAGGACGGCAGTGTGCACAAGGTGGGGGAGTCACTCCTGATTGCTTCCGGATGCCATGAAGAGTACAGGGTGCACCCAACTGCAGGTGGTGGCCCAACTCGGTGTCAATGGTGTATGTCGCTTTGGATTGGAGGAGATTCTCTCTGGTTTTGGTTAGCGGATATGGTAAAGACTGCCAGTCTTGCTTGCGAGATTAAGGCGGAGCTCACCATCTGCACCACCATCGACAGAACCGACTGTGGAACTTCGGTGCAGAGACGAGTGGAAGGTATGAATCATACGCTCAGGCGGTTATGTGACTGCGTAGGCCTCAGATTCCTTGACTTGAGCCACAGGGTGGTAGGTTTCCGGATTCTGCTTAATAGTTGAGGAGTCCACTACAAGGGTAGCGGGGGCGGCGTGGGTGCATTTTTAGGTTAGAGGGTCTCAGGAAACCATAGCAATGGCTCCCGTCTAAAAGGGGTCAGGGAACACACAGTAAGGTGGTTGTAGAAACGATCGGTGTTGTAAATTATCGTAGCTGTGTTGGGAAAGAACCAGATCTCCAGGCCCTAATAGAAAGCACTGAAGCTCAAATAGTTATAGGTACGGAAAGCTGGCTAAAGCCGGAAATAAGTTAAGCCGAAATTTTTTCAAACGACCTAACAACGTTCAGAAGGGATAGATTAAACACAGTTTGTGCTGGAGTATTTATTGCTGTCAGAAGTAGTTTACCTTGTAGTGAAACTGAAGTAGATAGTTCCTGCGAAATAGTATGGGTAGAGGCTATACTTGTCTATCGGATTAAACTGGATCGTTTTACCGACCCCCGACTGAGAGGATATAGTTGCTGAACAGTTGAAAGAAAACGTGAGTCTCATTTCAAATAGGTAGCCCACTCACACAATTATAGTCGGTGGTGATTTCAATCTACCCTCGATATGCTGGAAAATTTATACGTTTAAAGCCGGCGTCAGGCATAAAACGTCATCTGTAATTGTACTGAATGCTTTGTTAAAAAATTATTTTGAACAATTAGTTCGTGAGCCCACTCGAAGCATAAATGGTTACGAAAGGGTACTTGACCTCTTAGCAGCAAATATTCCTGGATGAATAGGTAGTATCATGACGAATACAGGGATTGGCGACCACAAGGCAGTTGCTGCTACACTGAATACTGTAAAACCTACAACCATATAAAAGAAACTCAAAGTACATCTATTTTTAAAAAAAAAAAGCTAATAACGCTCTTAACGCTTTTTAAAGAGACAGCCTCCACTCCTTCCGATCTGATCATGTAAGCGTAGAAAAGATGTGGAATTATTTCAGATATATATATATATATATATATATATATATATATATATATATATATATATATATATATATATAAACCACCTAAATTAATATGTGATATACTGATCCCCCATGGACAAAACGGGTCAAATCGCTGTTGCAGAAGCAACGAAAAGGCATGCCAAATCTGAAAGAATCCAAAATCCGCAAGACTGGCGAAGTTCTAAATATAGCGGCTACTTCAGTGCGAGATGCTCTTAATAATTTCTGCAACAAAACTCTGTTTCGAAATCTGGCGAAAAACCCGAAGAGATTCTGGTCATACATAAAGTACACCGGTGTCAAGATGCAGTCAGTACCTTCACTGCGCGAAAATAACGGTGAAGTCACTGATGACAGTGCCACTAAAGTAGAGACATGGTTTTCCGAAAGTCCTTCATCAAAGAATACGAAGCAAGTATTCCCGAAGTGCAGTCAACAGAAAGTGCCAAGATGAGTAGCATTGAAGTAAATATCCTCGGAGTAGCAAAGTAGCTTAAATCACTTGATAAAGGCAAGGCTTCCGGTTCAGATTGGATACCAGTCAGGTTCCCCCGAGTGTGCTGATACAATAGCTCCATATTTAGCAATTATATACAACCGCTCACAGAAAGATCAGTACCTAAAGACTGGAAAATGGCTCAGGTCACAACAATTTCTTAAAGTACTGCCTTTTGTGAAGTTTAACAAAACTCTTAGCAAGCGTACTTGTTATACAAATGGGTACAGCAAAGGATTCCGGTCGTAAAAAAATTTCAGCGTGAAACTGGAAATAGTTATAGGAGAGTATCAGAAGTAATAACCTAATGACATCTTTAATTTCTTGTACATGAGGTTTTTGTGTTGGAGAAGATTCTCTCTGTGTTTGTAGCAGTGGGCACCAATTGTCAGCTGCGACTGGAAGCACACTTACTCTCGAGTGGCCGCACGAGTCACGGTGGATGCAGCAGCAGTGACCCTGTCGCGGTTGTGTGCACCACCTGCTATAGTGTCTCGTGTGCACGAAGGACCTCTGCGGACCGAGCTGCAACTTTCTTAGCTCGCTGGACTGTGCAGTTAATGATTTACAGGGGCTGTGCTCCATGCAGCCCGCCTGGCAGAGGTGTGTTGCAGGGTGGCGTTAGCGCCTGACGGCTTCCACGACTGGAACAATGTACTGGCGGTAAAAAAAGTCACAGCAACTTTCGATTTCTGACAAAGGCTGCAGCCGAAAATTTAGTTATAGAGTGTGATGGTCTTTTCTATGTGCCTGAGCGATCATCCTTACGGTGAGTTGCTGACTACTCTCAGAGTATTTGCTCCAGTTACCTGTTGCGTGTGTGATCACCGCGGTCTCATTTCATCGACGTGGTGTCTGTGACACGTGAATGGCTGGCCACATGAATGGACTTCCGTGGCGGGCCAAAATTGCAGGCATCTCTAACGGATCGGGCCTGCCGATCCAAAGCCCATAGTTTGCCACTAATGTGCGGTCTCTGTCCTCTGACTTGGTCTGTGTGTGTGGCGTGGTACCACGGACCTAGGACTGTGGTGCCCCTCCTCAGCCCCAGGCGATGTGTTTCGGGAACCGTGACTGTCTCACAGCAAGTACATTGTACAGTGCGGCGTTTGATACAAATTTTATTTATTATAGCATCTTTTGGCACTTCGAAAGTAGTTTATATATTTGAAAGAATGGACGATAAGAAAAAAAATTGTGGCAATCGCAGGCAGTTTGTACACTATGACGTCAAGTATTTCTTGAAAGAAAAAAAATCACACAATACCTGTAGATAATAGACATAACGCATACCATCACTGCTTTCAGGAATGTGTCTTGCAACTCCAAGAAAATGCATATTTTTGTCACCAAATGGGTATAGCTTTATGAAAATAAAATCACTGATCTTAATGAAACATATCTACCATTGGGCTTCCTTTCTCCATCTACAAGCAGTTCATTACACAACATTTTGATGTTAAGTACTTACGATTTTTGTTCAGACGTTTAGAAATACAGAAGTCATTACTTTTTTTTACGTCTTAGGTCTGCACTTAGACTTGATACCTCAAAATTTGTCAGAGAAAAATGCTAAAACTTGTCTGGAAAAAAGGGAATTTCACTTGGGCGAAAGTTGTGGCAACCCTGTAATAGGTCTCCATTTTCAGTCTCATTGCAGCATTGTTGTTTAAGATAAGGTACAAGAATTTAATGGGTTTGAATCATTGCATGTCAGTCATCCATGAACTGCAAAACCTTACGTCATTAAGACACATTTTCGAAAGGGAGAAAAGGTACATTGCATAACATAAAAAAAACGAGACTTGCTCTGTGAGGATGTTATACAAACTTAATTATGTATGTAGAGAGTTCATACGTTCCGGGAATAGAGAATCTCGACTATTTTCACCGGTTATCGACATTGATCCTGGCAAGATACCGATCCCAGGGATTAAAAGATTTTCGGGAATGTTTTCATTTTAATAGTGTAAATATGACAAGATCATGCAGGAAGCAGGCGACCAGTATTACTATTTTCATTTTAATAATGAACAGCCTCAGTTGCACCGCTTGCCTAGACTTTACCCAGGTTTCAGTCGGGATAACCCAACCTTCTTCAGAATAACAGTGTCTACTGTTTGTCCATAGTGGAGTTCCAGTACAGCACTCGTGGCTGCCGCGAAGTGGGGCCGACGCAGTGCCAGGTAAGTTTTACAGTCTGACGATAATTTATGAATACTTGACGATGTCCACTATGGACAAACAGTAGATACTGTTATTGTGAGGAAGGTTGGGTTATACCGACTGAAACATAGGTAAATTCTAGATAAACGGTGCAACTTAGGCTGTTAATTATTAAAATTAATATTTATACAGTTGCTGACAGGGCCGCGAAATGTTGAAGATATTTAAGTAGTATTATTAGAGTAATTAGTAGCATTGGGGCTGACTGCGTCTATTCTGCGAATTTTTGCTTCACGTGCAACTTTGAACGACATATGCACATGCAGTAATCGCACATGGATATCTGATGACGGCTAAATTCCGAAACGCAATACTGACATTCCTTGCGCGATATCTGACGTTTAGTATTGCGACCCAGTCAACATGAACGCAGAACTACTGATTGTTGTAAATTCAAGTTCGATGTTGGATAACAATTTCCGTGTGATATAATTACAAATTACCAGTTTTCGGACTTTTCCTTTATGTGTATTATAAAACCTTGCTTCTTGCCAATTTTCATTAGTGTAGGTCAACAGAAAGTACCCTATAGGTCTGTATATTTTACACCGTGAAGGGAACACAACCTCAGTATGTGAAAAAAAATTTGAATTTGATACATCTCCCCGTTCCTGAAGAAAAGGATGTGCAACAGACAGACGAAAAACAAGAGTCCCGTTTTTTTCCGATTGAGGAACGGAATAAAAAAAAAGACAAAGTATTATTAGTTTCAGAGCATATGGTAGCTCCAGTTATAAAAGCTTAAGTGGTATATTTAGACAAAAACATGGCACACTACACTTAAAAATACAAAAAAGAGGCACTGAGATTCGAACTCGCGACTTCTACTGTTCCTGCACGCTCATTATCGCTAGACTACCAAGCCCGACATTAGCTTTTTTATGCTTATGGGGCGGGGGGGGGGGGGGGGGGGGGGGGGAGGATTTATTGTAATTGGTTATCATGCCCAGATAAACATACACGTAAACGCAATCCTGTTGCCAGTTACAGAGCAGTAAAACGCCCAACTCGCATCAGAAACTCAGTATATTGCTTTATTTGTGTTATCACATATTCGAGGACAATTTCCATCTGTTCTTGTGTAAACTTTTAAGAAGCTAATCGCCATAACTACGCTAACGTCTTTGGTCACGAGATATTTTTTGTACTCTTACTGTCAAACTCTGTGTTACCTTTTGCGTCGGTAATCACGTGCTGATTATCTAAGTAGCAGCCGACAGTTAATAAATGTTTTACTTTTTATCAATGCACTTTGTATGCACGCTTACGGCTGTGTACAGTTCTCAGAGATTATTACCATTAGCTTCCAAGCCATCCACAAGGAATCAAGAGTGGCATTAGAGCCACCCTGAAGTGTAGGCTGGTCTTCACGGTGGCACGAAATCTTGGTGAAGCAGAAAATTTATAATTCTGAACTCAGGCGTAACGAGGTACCTCAGACTGAATGCCCCCCCCCCCCCCTCTTCAAAGCAGCATGGATTCCGAAAACATCGATTACGTACAACACGACTCCAACGACAGTCTGAAAACCACGGATCAAGGCAGACAGGGGAAAATGGTGTTTATAGATTTCCGAAACGCATTTCGCTCACTAGCACAACTGTGCTTATTAAATTAATTGGGTTTTGCACTATCTATATTCTCGAAATACATGCTGGCTGGCGTTGAGGTCGGTCTGTTTGACCTCAGAATATGTTCTAAGGAACTACAACAAATCGATAGCGAAAAATAACACTGTGCACTTAAACAAGCGAAAAAATGCCGTACCCTATTACCGTGATGCCAAAGAGTCGCAGTTGTAACAGCTGAAATCATACAAATGCATTGTTGCAAACACTTAGTAGGTATAAGAAATGTCATGACCACAATAGTCTGAGTTGTAGGTAAAGCAGCAAAACAGTTCAGCTGATGGTCGTCGTGAATTTCCACCAGCAAGCGGGCAGACCCCTTGTAACTCAGGGCAGGCTGCCGTTTCTTGTGGTCGAACAGCGAACCCCTTACTGCATTCCACAATTACGCCCATGGCGAAGGCTGTGATACTGAGACGAGGAGAATTTAGTGCACGAAGGCTGAGGGCTTACACATCCACACTATGTTCGTTTAGGACTTAAGCTCACGTACTCTAAACACTCCCATAGTGGCAAATGATGAAAGGTTTCTGTTCCAGTAGTGTGCTGCAGCGTTGGCTCTTGCTACACCGTGCCCAGTTGACTGTGTTTTGCCTTGCAATACATAACACACTCATTCACTCGCAGCTGCAACTTTTATTTATCATCATCCCAATAAACCATGAACCATGGATCTTGCCGTTGGTGGGGAGACTTGCGTGCCTCAGCGATACAGATAGCCATACTGTAGGTGCAACCACAATGGAGGGGTACCTGTTGAGAGGCCTGACAAATGTGCGGATCCTGAAGAGGGGCAGTAGCCTTTTCAGTAGTTGCAGGAGCAACAGTCTAGATGATTGATTGATCTGGCCTTGTATTACTAACCAAAATGGCGCTGCTGTGCTGGTACTGCAAACAGCTGAAAGCAAGGGGAAACTACGGCCATAATTTTTCCCGAGGGCATGCAGCTTTACTGTATGGTTAAATGATGATGGCGTCCTCTTGGTTAAAATATTCTGGAGGTAAAATAGTCCCCCATTCGGATCTCCGGGTGGGGACTAATCAGGAGGACGTCGTTATGAGGAGAAAGAAAACTGATGTTCTACAGATCGAAGCGTGGAATGTCAGATCCCTTAATCGGGCAGGTAGGTTAGAAAATTTAAAAAGGGAAATGGATAGGTTATAGTGGGAATTAGTGAAGTTCGGTGGGAGGAGGGACAAGACTTTTGGTCAGGCGAATACAGGGTTATAAATACAAAATAAAATAGGGGTAACACAGGAGTAGGTTTAATAATGAATAAAAAAATAGGAGTGCGAGTAAGCTACTACAAACAGCATAGTGGATGCATTATTGTGGCCAATATAGACATGAAGCCCATGCATACCACAGTAGTAGAAGTTTATATGCCAACTAGCTCTAGAGATGATGAAGAAATGTATGATGAAATGAAAGAAATTATTCAGATAGTGAAAGGAGACGAAAATTTAATAGTCATTGGTAACTGCAATTCGGTAGTAGGAAAAGGGAGAGAAGGAAACGTGGTAGGTGAATATCGATCGGGGAAAAGAAATGAAAGAAAAAGCCGTCTGTTGAATTTTGCACAGAGCAAAACTTACTCATAGCTAACAATTGGTTCAATAAGCATAGAAGAAGGTTGTATACATGGAAGAAGCCTGGAGATACTGACAGGTTTCAGATAGATTATATAATGGTAAGACAGAGATTTAGGAACAAGGTTTTAAATTGTAAGAAATTTCCAGGGACAGATGTTGACTCTGACCACAATCTATTGGTTATGAACTATAGATTAAAACTGAAGAAACTTCAAGAAGGTGGGAATTTAAGAAGGTGGGACCTGGATAAACTGAAACAACCAGAGGTTGTAGAGAGTTTCAAGGAGAGCATAAGGGACCAATTGACAGGAATGGGGGAAAGTAATACAGTAGAAGAAGAATGGGTAGCTTTGAGGAATGAAGTAGTGAAGGCAGCAGAGGATAAAGTAGGAAAAAAGATGAGGGCTGCTAGAAATCCTTGGGTAACAGAAGAAATATTGAACCTAATTGATGAAAGGAAAAATATAAAAATACAGATAGTGAAGCAAGCAAAAAGGATAAAATGTCTAAAAAATGAGAACGATAGGATGTGCAAAATGGCTAAGCAGGGATGGATAGAGGACAAATGTAAGGATGTAGAGGCTTGTCTCACCAGGGTAAGATAGATACTGCCTACAGGAAAATTAAAGAGAACCATTTGTATGAATATCAAGAGCTCAGATGGAAACCCAGTTCTAAGCAAAGAAGGGAAAGCTGAAAGGTGGAAGGAGTATATAAAGGGTCTATACAAGGGCGATGTACTTGAGGACAATATTACGGAAGTGGAAGAGGATGTAGATGAAGATGAAATGGGAGATACGATACTGCGTGAAGAGTTTGACAGAGCACTGAAAGACCTGAGTCGAAACAAGGCCCCCAGAGTAGACAACATTCCATTAGAACTACTGACACCCATGGGAGAGCCAGTCCTGACAAAACTCTACCATCTGGTGAGCAAAATATATGAGACAGGCGAAATACCCTCAGACTTCAAGAATAATTCCAATCCCAAAGAAAGTAGGTTTTGACAGATGTGAAAATTACTGAACTATAAGTTTAATAAGTCACAGCTGCCAACTACTAACGCAAATTCTTTACAGATGAATGGAAAAACAATTAGAAGCTGACCTCGGGGAAGATCAGTTTGGATTTCGTAGAAATATTGGAACACGTGAGGCAATACTGACCCTACGACTTATCTAAGAAACTAGATTAAGGAAAGGCAAACCTACATTTCTAGCACTTGTAGACTTAGAGAAAGCTTTTGACAATGTTGACTAGAATACTCTCTTTCAAATTCTGAAGGTGGGGGGGGGGGGGTGAAATACAGGGAGCAAAAGGCTATTAACAATTTGTACAGAAAGCGAATTGCAGTTATGAGTCGAGGGACATGAAAGGGGAGCAGTGGTTGGGAAGGGAGTGAGACAGGGTTTCACCCTCTCCCTGATGTTATTCAATCTGTATATTGTGCAAGCAGTGAAGGAAACAAAAGAAAAGTTCGGAGTAGGTGTTAAAAGCCATGGAGAAGAAATAAAAAACTTTGAGGTTCGCCGATGACATTGTAACTCTGTCAGAGACAGCAAAGGACTTGGAAGAGCAGTTGAATGGAATGGACAGTGTCTTGAAAGGATGATATAAGATGAACATCAACAAAAGCAAAACGAGGATAATGGAATGTAGTCGATTTAAGTCGGGTGATGCTGAGGGAATTAGACCCTTAAAGTACTAAAGGAGTTTTGCTATTTGGGGAGCAAAATAACTGATGATGGACAAAGTAGAGAGGATATAAAGTGTAGTCTGGCAATGACAAGGAAAGCGTTTCTGAAGGAGAGAAATTTTTTCACATCGAGTATAGATTTAAGTGTCAGGAAGTCATTTCTGAAAGTATTTGTATGGTGTGTAGCCATGTATGGAAGTGAAACAAGGATAATAAATAGTTTGGACAAGAAGAGAATAGAAGCTTTCAAAATGTGGTGCTACAGAAGAATGCTGAAGATTAGATGGGTAGGTCAAATAACTAATGAGGTGGTATTGAATAGGATTGGGGAGAAGAGGAGTTTGTGGCACAACTTGACTAGAAGAAGGGATCGGTTGATAGGACATGTTCTGAGGCATCAAGGGATTACCAATTTAGTATTGGAGGGCACCATGGAAGGTAAAAAAACGTAGAGGGAGACCAAGAGATGAATTCAGTAAACAGATTCAGAAGGATGTAGGTTGCATTAATTACTGGGAGATGATGAAGCTTGCACAGGATAGAGTAGCATGGAGAGCTGCATCAAACCAGTCTCAGGACTAAAGACCACAAAATCCCAATGATCACATTTGTGCTATATTCATATGAATTTATCTTATGTTTAATACAATATACAACAAATAACTGTTTTTATAACACAAGAAATTATGTGCTGGAGAGATCTATTCCTTGATGTTGTGATTCCATTTGTCACATCATATATTTTTTTACAGTTGAGCAGAGCTATTCACTTATACTGTAGTGACATTTGTTAAGCATGTGGTTATTGATCTTCTTATGGGTTTGCCAGTCATATTCATTGATGAAATTTCATTTGTCACATGAAATTAAATCCTTGTACAGTTTTGCAGAGCTATTCACTTATTACAGCATAACATTTGTCAAGCATGTGGTTCTTTATAACAGTTTTAAATTTATCCCAATTTTCCAGCTCTTTGATATGTTTTGGTAGTGCATTAAAAAGTTTGATGCCTTGATTACATACATGCTTCTGACTTTGGGTCCTTGTTCCAGCGTGTAAGTGGAGATCTTTACATTGCCGTGTATGGTAATCTGTATTGGTTTTAATTTTCTCCTGCTTTCTTTTGATCACCAACAGACATTTCAGAATGTATAATGATGGAATTGCTAAAATTTTCAATGCTTGAAAATGGGGCCTATAACGTGTTTGATGTGGGTTCTGGGTCATTATCTGAATAGCGCATTTTTGTAATTTGAAAATCTCATTTAGGTGACAATTTCTTTTTCCCCAGGATACTATCCCATAGGCCACAATTGACTGAAAATATACTAATCTGGTACAGTCATTACTACAGACTCATAGAATAATTCTAAGTACAAAACATGCTGAATTTAGTTTTAGTGCTAAGCTCACCACACGGCATTTCCAGTTTATCTTCTCATCAATGTGCAAACCCAGGAATTTTGCACACTGTACTCTTTCAAGTTGTTTCCCTCCATAGTGGGATGTAGGTCGTCATGTTCACTTATTCTTCCATTTTGCACATAATTAGTTTTTTTTTTTTTTTTTTGCATTCAGTGTTAGCTTGTTTGCGCTGAGCCATTTTTGTGTATTCTGTAGGAGATAGTCCACAGTACTGTGCAATGACTGCTTCATATAACAAACAATTAAACTAGTATCATCAGCAAGTAACATGATTCTAGCTTTCCTCTCTGACACCTGAGTATAATTAATGTAAATGGGGAACAGCAAGGGGCCTAATACACTTCGTTTGGTGCTGTAATTTCAACCACCTGCATCCTATTTTCCAGATACAACTCATGCCACTTTTTTTTCCAGTCTTCTGATACCTATAGCTTCAAATGTTTCCAAAAGTATGCTGTGGTCAACAGTGTCAAAGGCTTTTGACTGATCTAGATTTATCCTGAAAACACTTTTTGCGTCTTTCAATTTACTATTTATATCTTTTGTGTATTACAGTACAGCTGTTTTGGTTCTTCTCCCAGCTAGAAATCCGTGGTGATTACTGTTTATCAGATTCCACAATTAAGATAGTGTGTGACTCTATACATCATTAGTATCGCTAAAACCTTAGAGAAAGTTGGGAGAAGTGAGACAGGTTTGTAGTTTCCTGTTTTAAACTTATCACTCTTTTTCAACAGGGGAATGAATCAAAAAAATTTCAGTTTCTGTGGAAAAAACTTGCATATTGTGTGACGGAATACAGTTGATGTGCTACACTGGGTTTTTCTTTATTGTGTAGATACACGGTCCGGTCCATCACATTAATGTGACAAAATCAACATGTAGTGATCACTCACAGAAGGCACCACTAGCAGTCAAGGTTATATAAAGCGTGTTGGGAGCCACAGAAAAGAGTGCAGTTGTCACTGTTAGTAGGAGACAAGATGATGTCGAAATGTGCACAGTCATTGGCGTTTGGGGAAAGGGTGGAAGCATTTTGGAAAGACTAAGTCTAAACTGTTCACATGTCAGCGTGGTAATGAAAAGAGCTTCTACTGCTTGTCTTTATGCTTTCCGAGACCTGCCACGCCCAATTGAGAATGGAGTGCTACAGGCAGGGCCCTCCAAACATATTGAGATTTCAGTGCTCCAGTCCACAATTTAGACAGAATTTGGCATGATATCCCCCAGGAGCACATCCAACAACTGTATCAACCAATATCAAACCGAATTACTGCTTGCATATGGGCTACAGGTTTTCAATGCATTAATGACTTCCTCAGTTTGTGATGCTCTTCCTGTTGACCAACTCATCCAAGTGTTCTGAAATTGTAATCATTTGTTTCTGTGCACATGAACATCAAATCTACTCGTTTCAACCCTTTGGATAATTTCTGTGTTGTGCAATTTTCTTCTTTCCTTTGAGTGTACTTTAAAAATTGTGTTAACAGCCTTATAAGTTCACCATTTTAAAAGAGGACACAGGTCCCTTTGAAGTGCTGTAGATGGAGTGGAACTGATACCTGCCAGTCATCTGAGCCTTCACTGCTGACATAAGCCACATCATTGAAGAGGTGTGTATGTGCCAGTCGACTATAAGGAATCAGTGTAGTACAATGGATTGAAACCACAGATTAAAGCTATTGTCTTTGGATGTGCCAATGAATTAAGCTGCCCTATTTGTTGGTGTGTCAGTTAAGACTATCCAGCGTGTCTACAAGCAATGCTGCACCACTTGCAAACACATAATGTGGCATAATAATAAAAGTGGCCACATTAAGATCCTAGCTTGTAGTTAGTCATAGAGATGAACGTTGTAAGTTGCCATTGACAGTCAGTCTCAAACACAACAGGAATCGCTGCAGACCCATGTCTACTAGTTTTCAGCCAAATATTGTGATGGCAAGTTGCATGCAGTGGGACCCTTGCAGAAGACTACTGAGGTATAAAAATGTACATGTTGTCAGTGGAGCAAACACCACACAAACTGGACAGTAGGTGAGTTGAAATGTGTGGTGGTTTTGCCTCTTTCTGAGAACATATCAAAGGCTCTGACAGCACAATAAGGTTTTTAACCTGCTATGGACAGAGGATATACAGATTGTCTCAAAAGTTACAGCATCCGAACTAATTAGACCTCAGGTATTCACACCATGTTTGGCTTATGTGACATCATGTCACAAAGTTTTTATGGAGTTTAATCAGTTTCAGCATGTGTGCACCAGTGGTGGTGGGCACAATTTCCAGTCTGTTATCGGGATCTATCCACATTCAGCAAATTATATCTGCATCACCTGTAACAAGAGCAGAAATGATTTTGTTCATTAAATTTTTTATGTGGTTGACAGCTGCTTGGTCGACTCTGTCCTTCGTATATGCTGATAGAAACAAGCCCACCTTTCTAATGCCTGGTGGCCTAGAACACGAGGGAATAGGACCACCCCTGCCAATTCAGCATACCTCGTAACACCTGGTCCGCAACATCTGCCACAGCCTGAGCCCAATGTGCCAGTGCACCATATTACTGGAAAAAGACTGTATCTCGGCAGTCAGCCAGAGCATATCAAGGTAACTGTTTTTTTTTTTTTTTTTTTTTTTGGGGGGGAGGGGGGGGGGGTCCCAGAATACCATCAACCACCAAACAACACAACACATTCCCTATCATGTACCTCTTCCATCACAGTATGTGGATTGGTAATATATCATTATCTTCTCACAGGAAATGTACACACTCTGAATTGCCAACAAAACTGGCACAGGCATGCGTATTCAAATACAGGGATATGTAAACATACAGAATATGGCACTGCAGTTGGCAATGCCTATTTAAGACAACATATGTCTGGCACAGATGCTAGATTGCTTAGTGCTGCTACAATGGCAGCTTATCAAGATTTACGTAAATTTGAATGTGGTGTTATAGTGGGTGTATGAGCAATGGGACAAAGCATCTCCAAGGTAATAATGAAGTGGTAATTTTCCCATATGAGCATACAGTGAATATCAGGAATCTGGTAAAACATTAGATCTCCAACATCGTTGCAGCCGAAAAGAGATCCTCCAAAAACAGGAGCAACAACTGAAGAGAATTGTTCAAAGTGACAGAAGTGCAATCCTTCTGCAAATCGCTGCATACTTCAATGTTGGGCCATCAACAAGTGTGAGAGTATGAACCATCATCGATATGAACTTTTGTAGCTGAAGGTCCACTTGTGTACCCTTGATGACTGCACAAAACAAAGCTTTTTGCCTCACTTGGGTCCATCAACACCGATATTGGACTGGAAACGTGTTGCCTGGTTGGACGAGTCTCGTTTCAAAGTGTGTCGCACAGATGGACACGTACCTGCATGGAGACATCCTCTTGAATGGACACTGTGTTGTGGTTGGCAGGAGAGCCAACCCCTATACCTAAAGGAGGCCGAAATGCACGTGTCTCAGCTCATGCAGGCTGGCGTGATGTCTGGAACATGACAAGGGAATTAGATTTGAGAGAAATGGACATAGCTGGTGGAATACTTAACTTTAATCCATTAATGGAGAACTTCGCTCTTTATGGTACATGATTCACAATATCAATAATACGGATACTGGCGCCTTGCTAGGTCGTAGCAAATAACGTAGCTGAAGGCTATGCTATCGTCTCGGCAAATGGGAGCGTAGAAGTCAGTGAACCATCGCTAGCAAAGTCGGCTTTACAAAACAGGCAAGTGCTAGAAAGTCTCTCTAGATCTGCCATGTGGCGGCGCTCGGTCTGCAATCACTGATAGTGGCGACACTCGGGTCCAATGTATACTACCAGACCGCGGCCAATTTATAGGCTACCACCTAGCAAGTGTGGTGTCTGGCAGTGATACCACACACTGCATGTCAGCAGGGGACTGTTGAAGTTGGTGGAGGCTCTGTAATGGTGTAGGAGGCGTGCATTTGGAATGATATGGCTAGGTATGACCCTGAAAGGTGACACATACATAAGCATCCTGTACATTAGGGATTCCGATGGACTTGGGCAATTCCAGTAGGACAATGATACACTTGGCCGATGGACTTGGGCAATTCCAGTAGGACAATGATACACTTGGCATGTTCTGAATTGCTACAAAGTGGCTCCTGGAACACTCTTCTAAGGTTAAACACTTCCACTAGCCACCAAACTCCCAAGGTTTGAACATTGAGCGTATCTGGGATAATTTGCAATGTGCTGCTCAGAAAAGATACTCACATAGCCCTCTATGTAGCATTCACAGTGTCAATTCCTTCCATCACTACTTCAGACAATAGTCAAGCCCATGAGACAAAATTGATTACTAAACTCAGCCAGCATCCAGCATGCACTGTACAACTGATGTGTGTTATGAAGATATAATATACTTTGCTCAGAGACAATAAACTTGTGTGGGTAAATACTTTATTCAAAACTGAACATGAATGCCTAAAAATAGAGAAGTAGAGTGAAGTTCCGATATTTGCAGCTCTTGATATGTACATGAACTTTACTTTTTAAAACAAGAGTAGAAGGTTTAGATATATCATGCAAGATTTTATATAGTGATATCAGTGTAGGTATGATGCAAAGAGAGATTGAGAGGGGGCAGGTTTTTTTTTTTTTTTTAATAGTAAGTCTTCATAATTGTGAAGGCAAAACTTGTCATTGAGTAGGTAGACTGGTGCTGTATCTGTGTTGAAAGATAATCTGTGTTGAAAGATATTTCAGTTCCTTCAAGAAAGTCAAATTTCTTGCCTGGTTCTTTTCTACACTGTTTGCCACAATTCTTGCCCAGTAACTCATTCTGCAAAGTTGGATTTGTTTTGTATGTTAAGACAGAGTGCATCCCTATGCTTCTATCAGTTTGTTTATTGCAGAAGTTTGGACGTACCTGACTTTTGATATTCTTGCTTAGTGCTTTCAGTACTGTGGAAGATATGCTTCTGTATTTTGTTGCTTGCGAAGAAGCTTGTTTGTATGACATACAACTTGAAGAGGTTGGCAATTTGGTATGAAATCTTCCTTGAGGAAAGTCACTTTATTACAAAGATGGTCTTCCTGTTTGTGGGTGGTTGTCCAGAAACTGGTTGGTTTAATTTATGTATTACAGTGGGATTGTATTCATAACTGGAGGCAGCTGATTTTACAATTTGTGTTTATTTTTATCTTTCACTTGTATCCATTGGGTCTTTAAGCATGTGATTAAACATTCTTCTGAAGAACCCCTTTTTTATTGTGATCTGGATAGCAAGAAGAGTTACGGATGGTAACACTGGTAATAGTTTGCTTCGTGGAAGTTTGAGCATTTTTATATAAAAGTTTTGTTAATGTTTTCTGGTGTTTCATTTCTACAGTGATGTGAAGTGAATTGATTTTTGTGGTGTAATTTATTAATTTCCTCAGCTAGATTTTCTATTTCCTTTGGTTGTTCTGTTGAAAAGGATGAAATGAGACTGTTGCAATTTTCTGTATTTACACTAAATAAACTTAATCTAGGTCCCTACAGCTGTTGTGCTATAATCTAGTGTAAATTCCTGCAGATAAGAAAGGGATTTTCAACTCACATTCATATAGTTCCCATTAGCTGCACTCATATGCAATACTTATAGAAATGCTTCTGGATGTTATTCAGTACAGTGGTTCTACCTGACAGCAGTTTCTAGTAACTTAATGCATTACTGTCCCAATAGTAATTTTTGCCACACTTTGTGTGTTTCAGGACCTTCCAAGCAGAACACTGCCACCTCCTGACAGTTCTCTCAAAACCCAGTGATGTAGCATGGGGAGTGGAATGCTTTCAAGTCTCACAGCCAGACCACTAACAAGGTTTTGCCTCCTGCTGAACACCAAGCCCACAGACAGTCTGGTTTTCTTTTTGTGAGAGTGAAAATGGAACCATTGCGGTTGCTAAGATTGTCAGTTTCTGTTAACATGACACAGGCAGAGTGCTGGGTATTATAAAAAAAAGAAAAGGAAAGAAGTCCCATATCTTGGCTAACTGTTGTTGACTTCTTTGATTTGTTCAGCAATGCAGTAATCACAGCAGAATGCCAAGGTTACAGATTGTATGAGGTGAAATGAGATATTACGTTTGAAATCATTACAGCCCACTATAAACTAGTGATTGCTTCTCGCAAGTGATCAAAATGCGGTCCATAAAGAAACCTTCATTATTCCAGTAGGCAGCGGGTCATTGATGTTTAGTATGCTTGAGAGCTGTTCTTTGTTCACACAGTGTTGTTCATGAACAATGACATCTTTATGTGAACTTTACTTCAAAATAGAAACGTTATACATTGGGCCTGCCATAACCTTGTAACACACATCTCTCCAGCCTCCCTTCTTTCCCCCCAAAATATGTTGTGCCTCTTTAACTCATTAATTTCAGCTCTTATGGAAAATTCCTCCCTGACTTGTGTTTCCCCTTTGGAAACAACTAGTGGACAGTGCAAATATATATGGAGCCACACTTTCCCATGTAATAAATGAGTGGATGAAATTTGGCTTCTTGTTAGATACATTCTTCTGAAGCAGAAATGAGGTATTGGTTCTTGCTAATGTGTCACTACTCAAACAAAGTTTTCTTCTAGTGGCTTTGGATAACAGCTCAAGTTTTTATAAGTTGTAATCTTAATTTCTTTCATAAATGTGTATTGAGGATTCCTGGTGTGACTGTGTGAAGCAAAATAAACATCTCATTTCATTGACATCTGTTATACTGTACTTGTTTGGACCAAGTTTATTTCTACAGTGTCTGCTAGGATTCCATTCTTTATCAATGAACAATGTAAACCACGTGAAAGTAGATGAGAACAACAGGGTTTAGGAGCATCCTTGTCACAACCATTGTAGTGGAAGTGCTTCTGTTGTGACTAACATTGTGTGAATGTTTCCAACTGGATGATAATAAGACCATGGTCAGTACTGGAACCTGCAATATTGGTAATTACTTCTACTTGCCTGTCATTCCCTGAAAGTACCTCATCTTGCTCCTGCCCTTCTGCAATAATATAAAAACTAAATAGAGTGTCTTCCAGTGTAGAGCCTCTTTAGAATTTTAACATTTTTAAGTAGTTCCTAGAACATGTTTCAGTATTCAGGTTGCAAAAGAAATTTTAGGAGCATCTGTCAACATTTTCAATTGTATAACTGTGTCGAAATGTACATACATGTTGTTCAACAGTATTCCATTTGTAAATATTTCAAGAGAGATGCTCTTTCTAATTTATGAAATCCCACATCAGTAAAGTAGCAATCTATGGGATAAAATTGAGGCAAATGCTCTGAATACTTAAACGTTACAGTTTTAATGTTGAAACTGATAAGGCCTACAGATGCACTACTGGTTATTTATACTAAACACAAGCCTTAGAACAAAATGAATAGCACTGAATGTAAACAAAATTTGAAAGAGGTTTTTTTTAATGATTAAGTGCTGGCACAGATTGCATTGACTTGTTTATCAAGTTTTGTATTGTCATCAAAGATGATAAGAGCTAATAAAGTTATTGCCAATAACAATGAACATGAAGGAGTTACAAGACAGACTTATATCAATTGGCCAAAATTGAAAACTACAATCAGATAATGCAAGAACAAGGGGACAAAAGTGACAACATAATCTGGATCTTGGTGAAACAAACTCAAATGAATACAGATATTATTTAGTTAGATTTATTAGCTATTCTAGTTCCCCACAACAATGTAAAATTGTCTTTGGCTATGAGTTTAAGCATTATTGCAGCAAGAGAGAATGGATGTAAGGAATTTCAGTGTGTACTACAAGTATTTTGATGAATTTTCATTTTCAACAAGCAGTACATTCTGGCTGTAGTGTTGCTTGCTGTAGGCATACAATTTTAAATGTACTGGACGTAATTATTGTTTCTATTGCAAACATGACTAGTGTTAGTGTTCATGTAAAAACAGTAGCACATATTATGTAGCTCTACTTGCTGAAGAACTACTCAGGTCAGAATATTACAACCTATTTGCAGCCCACCTTATTGGTGAAATTATTGTAGATGTGAAGTTTCATTTAAGTTGTCATTTGGAACAGAAGTGCACAATAAAGTTTTTTGAGACCAGCAGAACTGCTTTCTACCCATGTATGTATGTAGTTCTAACAATTTTTGGTCCAGTGAGTCTTCCACCTAGCCTATGGTTTCAACACTATGTAGCAGTGACAGGCTGCAAAGTAACCATCGGCATACATCGATGTCTCTTAACCTAACTGTTTCTGTAAGTTGATGATGAAATTAACCTTTAAGTAATATTACGCATGTTGAGTAATAAAAATAATCATGTATATAGCTGCACATTAAATAGTGTTCCATGGAACTGAAGTGCCAAATAATATATATAATGCATGGTCACAAATCATAACACAGTGTTTGCTAATGTTGTAACATCGCTACGAAATGGTTGAAATTTACTGTTCTTTTCTGTAAAAGATAGATGAATTAAAAAAATGCTAATGGTCTTCTTAATTTTGTTGGTTCTGTTGTTCCCATTACCTATTACATATATGAGAAATATTAACAGTGAGGCTGTTTTGTTTTCTTGTATGGCATGGAGTAATTACTTCGCAGCTTATCCCAGAGGTTAAAAATGTTGTACTGCATGAAAGACAATGTAATTCTGCAGAGTTGTAGTTGTACTACCTTTGAGCTGTATACATTTTTAAGTTACAAGCGAGTATTGGCTTTATGCTGTAAATGTCTTAGTAAGCTTTCCAGTGGAACAACCAGAAATCTGTGTGCAAATTAACACCATGTAAGCAGTGTAAGTAATGGTGACAGCTCTTTTCATATACAGGGTGTATTAAAACAAAAACTACATACACACTTTTCATGTGTTTAGGAGAGAAAAAGAAGCTTTTTTTGTGCGACTGCCTCTAAATTTCTTTTATATATAGGAAGGAGAGGGAAAAATGAAAGGATGTGGGTTTTAAGGGAGAGGGTAAGGAGTCATTCCAATCCCGGGAGCGGAAAGACTTCCCTTAGGGAAAAAAAGGGCAGGTGTACACTCGCACACACACACACACACACACACACACATATCCATCCGCACATACATGTGTATGTGCGGATGGATATGTGTGTGTGTGTGTGCGAGTGTACACCTGCCCTTTTTTTCCCTAAGGGAAGTCTTTCCGCTCCCGGGATTGGAATGACTCCTTACCCTCTCCCTTAAAACCCACATCCTTTCATTTTTCCCTCTCCTTCCTTCCTTCCTGACGAAGCAACTGCCAGTTGCGAAAGCTCGTAATTCTGTGTGTGTGTTTGTGTGTTTTGTTCATGTGCCTGTCTGCCGGCGCTTTCCCGCTTGGTAAGTCTTAGAATCTTTGTTTTTAATATATTTTTCCCATGTGGAAGTTTCTTTCTGTTATATATATATATATATATAAAAAAAACAGAAAGTCCAAGACTTACCAAGCGGGAAAGCGTCGGCAGACAGGCACATGAACAAAACACACAAACACACACACAGAATTATGAGCTTTCGCAACTGGCAGTTGCTTTGTCAGGAAAGAGGGAAGGAGAGGGAAAAATGAAAGGATATGGGTTTTAAGGGAGAGGGTAAGGCCTTTAAATATGTCTGCTTGTGTCTGTGTATGTGCGGATGGATATGTGTGTGTGTGTGTGTGTGTGTGTGTGTGTGTGTGTGTGTGTGTGTGTGTGTGTGTGTGCGAGTGTACACCTGTCCTTTTTTTCCCCTAAGGGAAGTCTTTCCGCTCCCGGGATTGGAATGACTCCTTACCCTCTCCCTTAAAACCCACATCCTTTCATTTTTCCCTCTTTCCTGACGAAGCAACTGCCAGTTGCGAAAGCTCGTAATTCTGTGTGTGTGTTTGTGTGTGTTGTTCATGTGCCTGTCTGCCGGCGCTTTCCCGCTTGGTAAGTCTTGGAATCTTTGTTTTTAATATATTTTTCCCATGTGGAAGTTTCATATATATATATATATAGGGGGAGATGATGTTGGTATATGAAGCACTGGCTACCAGTCAGCTGAATGCATTGTCATTATTCACACTTGGTTGTTTTGAGCAAGCATATTCCAGTTGTGCCATAATGTAGACAGGCGATATTTTCTCAAATGCCCGTATACCAATAGTCACACCATATCTCGAGCATTACTAACATCAAAACTTTAACGGACCCACATCAGAAACTTGGTTCACACCAGTGAAATGTAATTAAGTGTATCTCTATCTCCTCTGACCCCACAAATTCTTTGTAAATGTAGTTTTTTTTTTTACACAATGTATGCAATTTTTTTAGGAGCAGCTGCAGGCCAGATAGTAACAACCTAAGGATAAAAGCAAGTAGCTGTACAAGGCAGAAGAGTTGGAGCTTGACTAAGGTAAGTCAGAAAGTACCTCTGTCCTTGAATCACATTACCTGTCATGACTAGAGAGAGATAAACAAAACACACTGTTTCAACATAGTTTCCATCATAAGCAAAAATTTACATTAAAAGGTGACGGGCACTTCCATAGAAGTTCAAAGTATGAGGTGCATCCCGAAAGTAAGTACCAAATCATTCTGCTGCCACTGCAGCACTTGTGTTGTAGGTTCACACATTTCTCTGGTTCATTGTCTTTCCACAGTTGACTCTGCAGCTAAATTTTGTGGTATTTATATTTGTTAGTGATCAGTCAAAATCTTTAAGACAGCCTTTGAGCCCAGTGACTGTGAAGTGCACTCTGTTATGTTTTGTTTCAACACACAGAACATTAAGCCAGCTGAAATTCATCAACTTGTAGACATTTATGGTGAGGAAGTGGATGAGACAGTTGAAGAAACACTCATGATGAAGCATGTGTTGGACAGCCTTCTGTTGTCACTGATGATATGGGTGAGAAAAATTCATGAAAACACATGGTTCACAGTAAGAATGTATTTCAAAAACTGTTTTGCATGACTCAGTCATAAATCGCTAAAATTTTTGTGAATTCTGTTTCAAAAATGCTTACAAAATCACGTACCTTGGCAGGGTTTTGACATTTCACCACTGAATACAGTAATAAGGAAGATGAATTCTTAAATAGAATCATGACTGGTGATAAAACTTGGGTTTATCATGACACTCCAAAACAAAAACAACAATGTATGGAGTGACGGAACTCAGAATCCAACAATATTCCTCCTCCCCTCCCCCACCCCACCCCCCCAAAAAAAGAAATCAGAATGAAGTTGTCAGTGCAAAAAATCTGGTGCAATGGGTTCTATGACCAACAAGACATTCTGCTTGTTGAGTTCCTTCTCCAAGCTGCAATCATGAAAGCGGTATGATACTGCAAAACACCGAGAGAACTCCATCACACTATTCAAAACAAAAGATGCGAAATTCTCAATCGAATTATTATGTTTCTTCATGACATCACATTTCATTTGTGCTGGTGGCACTGAAAACCTTACTAAACAATTCAGTTGGGAGCAGTTCGACCACCTGCCAATCAGTGCTGATCTCACATCTGCTGACTACCACTTTTACTTCATCATCAAGTAGGATGAAGGTGCTTCAACACCAATGATGATGTAAGAAAGTGTGATCAGTATTGGATGTCTTCACTGGTGGTATCTTTCTATGAAGAGGGCATAGAAAAGTTGGATTACTGCTATGACATATGTCTGAAGAAATGATTTCATGAATCCTTTTCCCACAATGGTACTTACTTTTCTGCCTTGCCTTGTATATTTTAATGTGTTTTGTTTTACCAATGTGGGTATAAAAGTTGACAGTGAACATCTCACATCCTCTTCTTTACTTCAGTCACATAATGGGGATACACAAAGCCAATATAAACTACCTATTTTCTATGAGCAGCCATGTTTGACCATGAGGTTTATTAAGCATGTTGTTGAATCATCTGGATCATACACAGGGTTATTCGGCTGCCCCTGCCATAAAGTTTTATGGAACCTGCAGCATCTTCAAGAACCACACCCATGATTTTAATCTTCTCTCCTCCCTACATGCACATTGTTAGGCCTACGAAAACAATGAACAGGACCTTTTTGTATGAAAATTAACTACATTAAACTTTGAACTACAATCAGTTTTTGTTGGAGACCACAGTTTTTGTGTTATTCAAGAAAAATGCATTTGGGCCTCTAACAACTATGTACACCCCCCCCCCCCCCACCAACACCACCCCCCAAAATGGTTACATTAAATTTCCCACAAAAAAGATCCTGTTCATTTTTTTATGTAGGAGTAGTAATTAGCATGTAGTGGGTGAGAGAAATGAAAATCTTCCCCATGACATTTGTAGGCATTGCAAGTTGCATAAACCCCATGGGTATGGGTAGCTTAATCATCCTGTACAGGTTTTTTATGCCAAAAGAACTAATATAAGATTTCTCTGGCTTCATAAACAGCTCAAGGAACATTTTACACCACATTAATGTATAGTATTTGCAGTTTTCTTTATCAGAAAATCCTTTCTCATTGCTTTCCTGAACACAGGAAATTCCTACATACAGCCAACTGTTTTTGTTGAGGTCTTCAGTCCAAAGACTGGTTTCATGCAGCTCTCAATGCTGGTCTATCATACGCAAGCCTACATCCATTTGAACCTGCTTACTGCATTACTGTATTTCCCACTCAAGTTTTTCCTCCCCTCACTGAAATCCCATCAATACGAAATTGATGATTCCTTGATGCATCAGGGTATGTCTTATCAACCTGTTCCTCCTTTTAGTCAAGTTGTAATGAAAATTTCTTTTCTCCTCAATTTCATTCAGTACCATTTTCTTAGTAATTTGATCTGCAACTGCATAATTATTCCATAAGCCACCTCTAGGTGCATCACAGAGGGTATCTAGTAGCAGTCATAGTCATCTATCCACCTCCGTAACTTTGTGTTCACTGCTGCTGCCTATCATGGGGAGGACACAGGTTTAGATTCCCGGTACTGCCAGGGATTTTTTTTCTAGGTGAGAGGACTGGAATGGTGTACATTCACTCTTGTGATGCCAACTGAGGAGCTACTCAAGCAAGCAGGGCTCGAGGTCAAGAAAACTGACACATGCAGGATAGTGGTGTGCTGGACGTCATTGGCAGACGATGACGTGGTGGTCGGCCAGTACGGATGGACAGAGTTTACCTTTACGTTTTATCCATGCAATCATCAAAATTTCTTTATAGAAACACATGTCAAAAGATACTATCCTTTTCTAGCTTCAACTGCTTGTTGTTCACATCTCGTTTCCGAGCAAGGCTACACTTCAGGCAGATACCTCCAGAAAAGACTCCTTAACATATAAATTTATATCCACTCCTAACATATTCCTCTTTTTCAGATATTCTGTCCATCAGACAGTCCAGCCTGCATTTTATATCCTCTCTGTGTCAGCCATCATCAATAATTTTGTTACCCAAATAACAAAACACTTCTATTATCTTCAGTGTCTCATTTCCTAATCCACGAGGTTTGTCCATAAAGTATGTATAAAAGTTGAATAATAACTTTATTTTACAATTATTCAGGTATTACAATATGGTCTTCTTCAAAGTACTTGCCCTGAGATGTGATACACTTCTGCCAACGCCGTTTCCACTGTTGATAACATTGCTGAAAGTCTTTAGTTGTGATGTTGCTCAGTTGCCATGTCGTTTCCACCTTGATGGCTTCCACATCTTCCAAGTGCCGCCCCCAAAGCACCATTTTGCATTTTGGGAACATGAAGAAGTCACACAGGGCTAAATCAGGTGAATAAGGTGGGTGGTCTGTCATGGCTATTGACCTTCGGGCCAAAAACTCGTGCACAACGAGCAACGTGCAAGTGGGGGCGCATTTTCGTGATGAAGGATCCACCTGCCCCTCTTGCCAACTCCGGTCGAACTCAGGCCACACGAGCTCTGAGATGTGTCAGAACTTCAATGTAAAAATTTCTGTTTGCTCTCTTGCCAGGAGGGACAAATTCCTTGTGATCAATGCCCCTAGACTCAAAGAAAAGGATCAACATTGTCTTCAAATTGGACTCGCGACTTTTTTTGTTCTCGGTTCTCCTGCTAGTTTCCGTTCCTTTCTTTGAGATTTGAGCTCCACATCGAAACCGTAAAACCAGGACTCGTCTCCTGTGATGACTCAGTTGAAAAAGTCCCCTCGTTCCTCTGCTTCTAACCAATCCTCACAGCACTCGACCCTCTTTGCTTTCTGATCTGGCATCAAGAGCTTTGGTATGATTGATGCACACAATTTCTTCATTTCAAGTTTTTGTGTCAGGATTTCGTGAACAATTGTTTTGGTGATTGACAGCTCATCAGCAATCATTCTTACTGTGAATCTACGGTCTTTAAGAACACAAGCCTGATTTCATTCAACATTTGCATCAGAACTCGATGTCGACGGGCATCCTGGGCGAGGGTCAACATTCACTTCTTCTCGGCCATCCCAGAACCTTTTAAACCACTTGTTCATGGTTGCTTCCTTTAGAGAATTGTATCCATAAACCTGTTTCAAACCCTAAAAAATCTCACAGACATTTTTGCATACCTTTGCAAGAAACTTAATGTTGACGCACTGTTCCTCAATCAGAAAGAGATCCATGCCGACAGCAGGTGAAAAAGGGTAAGTGTCAACAAGCTGCTGCACACTCCCACCTTCACACAGAGTGCTCTGACTCAAACTGAGCGTTGATGGGATTGATTACAGCAGTAGTCCGAGCTGGCGGTGACTGCAACCTGTAACATAAAGACATTAGTCAACTATTATACGTATTTTCCGGACAAACCTCGTGTAATGGACAATAAAAAAGTTCCCATTCAAGGGTGTTGCCACAGAGTAAAAGCAAAGTAGCATGACTCCAGTGTGGTTACAGAAGCAATGTGTGACATTTGTGCCTTTCTGAAGTGCATGTAGTAAATGTAAAAATTGGAACTACAGCAGTGTTATTACCAAATATGTCCAAACAGGATCACATACTGTTGTTCTTTTCTCAGCTGCTGGAAGACAAACACTGGTAGACATCCATCATACATTGAAGAATGTGTATGAAGGAGCACTTCCGTTGAAAACCACCATTGTGCATCAAGTTGGATAATACACATCCCCATAATGCAGACACCAGCTAAAGTGGGAGACACTCGAGTAGCCACCCTGCAGTCCTGATCTCTACCTGTGTGCTTATCGTGCCTTTGGTCCCTTAGAAAGGTCTTGAAGGATCAATGACCCCTGTTGCAAGAGGGTGTGCAGCAAGCAGTGACGGACTTCTTGACAAAGCAGGACACAGTGTTCTACCAAGTGGGCATCTTCAACCTGGTGCACTGGTAGGGTGGTTGCCTCAGTTCTCATCATAATTTTGCCCGATTCGCATATGAGGGGTGGCTGAAAAGTTTCTAGCCCCAGATAGTTACTGTAATGTGTCACATTAACACCACCACCTACTTTTATGGTGACCCTTTATGGGTACGCAAGTCAAATGTCGCAGCTCCACCTTCATTAGTGTAGCCACTAAGATGCACTGTATACTGTAGTTTAAGCAAAGTGGTGAATATTGGGAGAATAAGGAACTGTGTATTGGTTGAATACCTTCATTTGGAGGGAACAAATTCCAAGGAAATTGTGGAGAACACGCGGAATACACTTACGAACAGTGTTCCGTCTTGTGCAACAGAGAAAAACCGGGCGTCTGACTTCAAACACAGAAGAATGAGTGCGAGAGAAGCACCAAAGAATGGAAAGTCTGCCACTGATGAAACAGTGACTACAATTCACGATACAGTTTTGCAGGACATTGAAACCACTTTTGGAATCTCTCATGGGCGTGCTCATGACACTGTTGTGGATATTTTGGGAGTGCTGAAAGTTTCATCTCGGTGGGTCCACAAAGACTCGAGTGCAGATCAGATATGGGAACACGTGCAGTGTTGTGAAGAAATCATTCCCCAATTTAAAGTGAATGAAGATGGCTTTCTTGCAAGGTATGTCTCAATGGACAAAACGTGTGTTCAACTCTTTGATCCTGAGACAGAACAAGAGTCACAGCAATGAAACCATTCTTCACCCTCTACATACATACACACACACACACACACACACACACACACACACACACACACACACACACACACACAAAATTCCGTGTGCAAAAGTCAGCTGGTACGGTGATGGCTTTGGTCTTCTGTGGTGCAAAAGGGGTGATTATGGTGGATTACTTGCCAATGGTTGCAACTATCAATGCTTTATACTGTTGCATCCTCCTGTGCCATTTGAGAGAAGAGATAAGGAAAATGAGGTGTGGAAAATTGGCTCTCTGAACTCTTTAGTATCAGGACAATGCATCGGTGCACAAAGACCTGGCAACATTGGAAACTCTGCATGACTGCGGGTTTGAATTCTTACATCACCTAACATATTCTCCAGATCTGACTGTGTCACAATTTTTCCTTTTCCCAAACCTAAAAAAATACCTCAAAGGATGATGATGCAGTGACTGATGCTTTGTTGGACTTTGATTTCAAGACCTTTTATTTGAATGGTTTGCAGAAGTTATCTGAGCATGTCTTCAAGTGTATTAGTGTACACACGTATCATATAGACAAATAAATTGATATTATGAAATTTCTTTCATTCTTTATTTGTTAGGGTAGAAGCTTTTCGACCCCTTCTCGTACAGCTTCCAAATGGAAACTCGTTGATCATCCCTCATAACTCCCTCCGCATCTCCTGATTTGACTTGACTAGATTCCATTATCCTTGTCTTATGTTCATCTTAGAACTGCTCTTTAACACACTATCCATTCAATTGTCTACCGCCTTAGCCATCCCATTCAACTGACTACCATTTGGCGGACCTGGGATCGATTATTGGTATTGCCAGCGATTTTTCCTCAGTGGGGGGTGACTGGTAAAGAACGCACTGAGTCTAGTGAGCAGCTGCTTGACCGATTAATAGTGGTTCCACAGTCAAAAAGTCCCACGAGAGAGGTGTGCTGACCAGCTGCCCCTCAATGCTGCATCACATTACACTACTGGCAGAGGCAACATGTTGGTTGGTTGAATTTTACCATTTTTAAAACAACCAATGGAAATTCCAGGTAGGAATGTCAACAATGCATGATTTTCATCCCTTCCATTCCATTCAACTTATCTTCCAAGTCCTTTATTTCTTCTCTCTGAACATTAATTCCTGTGCCTTCTAAGAGTCCTGTACCTCACTCCAAACAAGAAATTATTGAAATGATGTAATTAAAGCTGTAACATTTCTTTGTCAGAACTGTCTAAAGTGTAACACTGGGATATGACACTGTACTATAGAGTTCCAATGACATTTGTTACATAGAAAACAGTATCAACAATCATCGACATGATTTGAAGTATTTTGTGGCTCAGCTCACCATCCAAATATATTTAGCAGTACAATTCATTGTGGGCTCTAGGTCGTATAGTTTCAGTTAATATCTTGACTTGCAGATGAAAGAACGTTGTAGCTTTTGCTAATTCTCCAAATGTAATCAACAATTAACACCACATTTTTAAAGCTTTGGTGACTGGCTAAAAAGAGTCACTTTTAAATGGACACTGATTTCAAAGTTGCAGAATTATAAAAACAAATTACAGTTCATGATATACACTGAGTTCACATTACTTAGTAATGTAATTAATATTCTCAAACATAAAAGAAAAAGAAAGAAATTTCAAACAAAATATAATCCAAAAGGCTTCCATTTTTGAACAGCAGATTTGCAATTATTGAAAAAACATAGCTGCAAAATGAATGGAATCAGATACTTCGTTGGCCAGAATATTTATCATAATCTACTATTGAACAGAAGTCTCTGTGAGACAGATTCATTAAAACCTTTAACTGTGTGCACTGTGTTGTCCATAAACATGCTCTGAAGGATCATTTCAGGCTTATCCACATTGTGAGCCTATGGCAGGCATGTTGGCAGCATGGTAAGTTGCCTGTCAATTTGTCATACACCACAGTGACATCATTCAAACAGAGAACCACTACTGTGAGACAAACCATGGTACAGTGGTAGCCTGGAGTCAACAACCTGATTAGAGCATAAGAGTTGTGGGTCATAGGCACCCACAAGAAAATGCAAAAGAGCTGTGCACTGCCCATTTAGAAGGCAGCTGTACTAGTACAGACCACTCACCAAATTTTTTCTGAACTAAATCGGGATATTTTTAAAAAACCAAGACTAAACACACACAGGCTACAATTCAAAATAACAGATCACTGTATTTTACCTTATTGAGATTTTTGCTCACTTTTCAATCTCCTTCATAGAATCTTCTCTTCTTTCTCATCAAGAAAGCAACAAAACTTGAGACATGTAAATCACTAAATCATCTTCATTATTATTTCAGCTTCCAAAGTTGCTGCTGGGAAAAGGTTCCTGTCAGCTCACCAAGTGTTCATAATCAGGCTGAAAACTCATCTGAAGCAAAATGGAAAAGTTTGAAGAAGTTGTCATAGTTTTCATAACAATGAAAAAAATTCCTTCCACTAATCAAATTTCAGGTTAAAAAGTTCTTCTCTTCTTCCTTGAAAAAATTCTTTAACTGCACACATTCTTCAAACATCAAATCCCCATCTACAAGAAATCACTTATACAAATTCTGAAAATGAGCTCTTTTTCACTGTCAGTGAAAATGGTTTGAAAGTCGTGTAGACATTTTCTTCAAAATCAAATCATTTTTCAACATAGTTTATACTGTGCTGCAGGTAAACTGCCATTTTGTTGTGGTTTGCCTGCTTTGTTTCTCTCTTGTCCTCGGTGTTGGCATACTGGCTGAAAACATAGGGGGTGGACGTGCAGTACTGTCTACTCTAAATGATGTACCTGACAGATGCACAGCTGTGTTTCACAGTCTTTTACTTTCACTTTTCACAACCTCCCAATAACACACAGTTATATATGGGCAGTGCACAACTTCCCATAAGGCTCATTACTAGTTTCCAGGCAAACATCTACATACTGCTACAATAGTTTTCTGTTGAACATCTACAACAATAAAAACATAACCAAATAATTCACAGTTCTTTCGGAATAATCAGGTACATATGGAACAGACACTGTCATTGCTTTAACACATGGCCTATTTGTGTACCACTTACAACACTGTTAAGGTGATGCACTGTGGTTGTTCTAACCAACACAGCTTCCTCGTCTGAAACTTGGCCATGAACTGACTGTCTCATGACCCTTATATATCACCAAAATAATAGGTACCAAAACTACACATTGTTCAAAGTTAAATTGCAATTAAAATCAGTTAACTGAATACATCTAAAAATTCCGTCTTTTTAACAGTTGCTTCTACTACAAGAGTTAGGCCGAATTATTTGTTTTAATTGTGAAATTCACATATATAGTTATGCAAGCAACACTTTTGTCTAATCTGTTAATTACCTAAGAATTAATTAAGTGCTGGCTTTGCTAGCATGTGTCCAACTAGAGCCAAATAGATACGAATACTAGCATTTCATATTCCAAATGTTTGCAATTATAAATCTTGTAATATTTGTTTACAAGTCAACAATAGAATTCAAGTTACATAAAAATGAGAGATTTTGCCCTATACTAAAAGATACTAACTAGGAATACTCAATATAAATTAGAAAATCAATTACATAAACACAATTCAACCTGGTGTTAAATTCTTTAAAACTGAGGGCCAACCTTTCTCTTTTATGAAAATGCATGTTATATTCTTATATGTTAATAATGATTAGTTAAAAGTGAAAAAACGAATTTTAAGGAGGCATATGGCAAAACAAGGGGGAAGTAAAAATTATCCCAGCTTCCTTCGTCACAGCTTCTCTTTTGAATGTTTTGATATGATCATCGTATATCGGCATCATGATGACTAAGGCTGCAACAGGGGAAGGAAACTGCACAACCCTATTCAATTTTTTCAGCAGAGAATTACAAAGCATTGTCAAGATTGACCTCTGATGCACTACTCGAAAACAATGTCTATTGAGTCAAGTATGGCAACTTAGCACTCTTAATAAAAGCAGAAGTTTAAAGTCAAGACTGCCACTCAATTGAAATCAGTAATGAACAATTTGAAGTGAAGAGCACAACATTATATAAGAAGGTGTCCATTTTTATGTAACCAGGATTTTTATCCATCCCAACAAAGTACAGTTGGGAGCTGGGAGTTGGGGTTCCAACCAGATATTTGGGATGACCCCACCTAAACTGGGATATCAGGCAACTATGGTCAAGACAGAATCCAAGTCTCCCCATTATCAATGTGGCCTCCATAACAGATGACACTAACATCACTCCCCCAAAGCACTGGCCTGTGGAGATGGGTACCGGAAAACACAGAATGGGTGCTCAATCAGTGGGATAGGATTCCGTTCACTGATGCATCCAGGAGTAACCTGGCATCTGATGATTGTCAAGGAAAGATGTGGAAGCAGCAGGAAACTATGAGACTCAGAGGGCCTTAGACACGGGTTCACAGGTAGATGCCGTGTTTCTTGACTTCCGCAAGGCGTTCGATACAGTTCCCCACAGTCATTTAATGAACAAAGTAAGAGCATATGGACTATCAGACCAATTGTGTGATTGGATTCAGGAGTTCCTAGATAACAGAACGCAGCATGTCATTCTTAATGGAGAGAAGTCGTCCGAAGTAAGAGTGATTTCAGGTGTGCCACAGGGGACTGTCATAGGACAGTTGCTATTCACAATATACATAAATGACTTGGTGGATGACATCGGAAGTTCACTGAGGCTTTTTGCAGATGGTGCTGTGGTGTATTGAGAGGTTGTAACAATGGAAAATCGTACTGAAATGCAGGAGGATTTGCAGCGAATTGACGCATAGTGCAGGGAATGGCAATTGAATATCAATGTAGACAAGTGTAATGTGCTGTGAATACATAGAAAGATAGATGCCTTATCATTTAGCTACAAAATAGCAGGTCAGCAACTGGAAGCAGTTAATTCCATAAATTATCTGGGAGTACGCATTAGGAGTGATTTAAAATAGAATGATCATGTAAAGTTGATCATCGGTAAAGCAGATGCCATACTGAGATTCATTGGAAGAATCCTAAGGAAATGCAATCCAATAACAAAGGAAGTAGGTTACAGTACACTTGTTTGCCCACTGCTTGAATACTGCTCAGCAGTGTGGGATCCGTACCAGATAGGGTTGATAGAAGAGATAGAGAAGATCCAACAGAGAGCAGCGCACTTCATTACAGGATCATTTAGTAATCGTGAAAGCATTACGGAGATAATAGATGAAGTCCAGTGGAAGACTCTGCAGGAGAGACTCTCAGTAGCTCGGTATGGGCTTTTGTTGAAGTTTTGAGAACATACCTTCACCGAGGAGTCAAGCAGTATATTGCTCCCTCCTACATATATCTTGCGAAGAGACCATGAGGATAAAATGAGAGAGATTAGAGCCCACACAGAAGCATACTGACAATCCTCCTTTCCACTAACAATACGAGACTGGAATAAAAGGGAGAACTAATAGAGGTAGTCAGGGTACCCTCCACCACACACCGTCAGGTGGCTTGCGGAGTATGGATGTAGATGTATGACAGGCTGAGTAACTTTTACTGTATGCTGCAACGCAATTCAAAGTGATGCAGATACTACTTTTTGCTACAGTCACCAAGATCTGTAAACAATTGTAACATCCCAGCAACTGTTCAGTTTCTTGACTGTGTAAATCTGCCCCTCAGTCATGGAACAATTTGAGGACTGCTGTGTGAATTTCCTCTTTGATGGAAAATGTCTTTCCTGCCATACATCCACCCAGCTTGCTGGAAAGACTGAATGGTCTTCATCAAATTGTTGGCACTGTTTCACTACGACTGGATGCTACATTGCATTGCACCTCATTTGGGCCATACACTGCCAGAATTTCATGGCGAATTTGTGTGCAATTTAGATGTTTTGCCAACAACAACCATACTGTTCCCTGTACTTCAACTTTGGAGTGCCATTTCACTCGCACAATGTAATGAACCTGTTGTCTGTACTGCAGCAGAATTGTCTCTGCAGGAAATTGGGAACATGCCTACTCTTCCGGCAGTGTGCCGTGCCTGTTGCGTAATGGTCTTAGCATGAGATGATGTGTAACTTAATTTCAGAAGTCCCTATACATCTCTTGAATGAATCAGTAACCATCCAAGACTATTTCTTCAGCAGTTCTTTTGGATCAGTGCTCATTGTGTAGAAGCAAAAATACACACATTTATGCCAGTCAGGAGGCAACGGTTCAAATCTGTGTCCAACCTTCGCTAAAGTTAAGGAAATTATGCCTTCCCTCTGCAACAGAAAATTCTCTGGAATTAAACAATGCTAACCTGCATTTTGTTCTGTCGGTAGTGCAACATTCTTTAATAATTCTCCTGATACTGTGTTACTATCACATTTTTACTGTTGCATGATGTTTGCTGATCTCACTTGGTGATGGGGTGGTAGGGTCAACCAATAACCCTCTGGAAATTATACAGTGAGATAATCACCAGCCTATTTGGTCCCAGGTAGGGAGATTGGGGCCCACCCAAACAGAACCCTGCTTGCCTCAGTCCAGCATATTCCATAGCAGTTACTCAGTAATGATTGTTTCACTTGAATAGCCAATCCCCTTAACCCTTATTGACAAATGGTGCATCTTCAAAATTATTTTCCTCCTACAATTTTCACAGTTCAGCCAATAAAATCAAATTTCCATGCACTATGACGTACAATGTTCCATTACTATGTCATTGGATGGTAGGCAAAAGCATGCCCAGAGCTTAGAGTAGCAATGGACTGTTCATGTTAACAAGTCCCCAGCTCATGAAATCCATGTTTGACAAATGTGCACCCAGTCAATGAGACTGATCTCTTCAAGATGTTCAACATTTGTCATGACCCAAAAATCAAAAGTGGCATAAAGAATAATGAGGGCAGAGCAGCATTTAACATGCACCCTGCCCCCCCCCCCCCCCCCCCCCACCAAGTGTTTTCTGGAAGTTGAGGAAGACAATTGTAACCTGAGAACTATTCTCGTCTGGGGTTCTCATTGCACAGCATTAGTTCATGCTGACTATTTACTGAACTTTGTTACTTTTTGTTTCAGTCTTAATCTTCAACACAATTTTATGTGTGTGACCCAGACATATATGAGGAGCTTACATGCAAAGGCAAACATGTCTGGAATTTAAAATAAACGAGACACACAATGCAACAAAACAAACAGGATAAGCAGTACCTAAATAATCATATAATTTAAGTCACACTGTTTTCATGCAGAGCAACAGTTTGTGCTTCTGTGCTCCCTCATAATATGTTGCCTAGTACTAATAATTGTTTTTACAAGGACACAGTTACATATCCACTGACTGCATTTTTGATAGAATAGGAAATCTTCTAAGAAAAAGGCCAACAATTGTAACAAAAGAGGAATACAATGAGATCTACAATCAGTGACTGAGTTAAGAAACCTTGCTGACAGATAGGGATTTCATATCTAAGGGCCTGCAAGATCTACATTACATATGTGAAATAAAATGCATTTCCATACACAAGTACAAAGCTATGGGAAACACTCATACTGATGTTGAGGCAACTGCCTTCTGGAAATCCCAGCTAGATGTGAAAGAGCAGATGAACCATTGCAAAACCCTTTCCTTGGACAAAAGACAAAGTACTCTTCAGCCATCCAATCTAAGATAACAGGAAAAATAATGTTGATGGTTTACAGTAAACTATTTTTTAAGAAGACTGGTGAAGTCACTAGGAATAAGTTGGAACACAACCAACATTGAATACTTCTAAAGATAGTTAATGCCACAGTTACATTTCAAATAATTGTGAAGTAACAATAAAACCTGAAATTTGAATAAAACAGTGAAAACAAATATTAGTGCTACAGTGTCCAATTTACAATCTAGTACTACTAATCCCATGTTCCCTGTGATGTTAACTGTCTTGAGGTGATTTCCATGCATCGATGCAGCAAGCTGTAGAATGGTAACTGTAACTGAATGCAGAAAATTAAGAATTGGAAATATAACAATAACAGGCACAGTGTAATCCAATGAGCAATTGTACGTTCACTCACTCATTTATATTTCATTTGTACTGAATAACCTTGTCTCTGAGCTGGAAATTATAATACCAACACTTTTAGGGATACCAGTTGTGACGTTTCACACCTTCCAGAAGCCCATGAAAATATTCTGAATTCAAATTTTGAAGATGGAACATTTTGACACTATAATACACAGATGGAACATGATTCAGCAGCAGAAACTTATTACAAAACTAGATACTGTTATAAAGAGGAGATCCCTGATTTTGTTTATATTTTGCTGTAGCAACTCAATATGATCCCTGTGTTTAGATGCACCTCTACCAATTCAGTTACAGTTATCTTGACAGAGAGAACACTTAAAATAGCAGAATGTCTGTGCTAGTAGTAAGTGGCATACATTCAAATCTTTCACATCTGATTTCTTACAGAGGTTGAATTGCAATCACACAATTCCATTTCTGAGATTTAGAAGCAGTTTATGTTGGGATCACTATAAAACCACTTACATGCTTCTTTATTCCTCGAGATGTGCCAACACTAATTCCAATGACTCGGATGGCTTGCTGACAGATGCATTTTGATCTTTTCTGGTGTCCAAGAGAATTGGTCATCATGTGGTAGTTTGGTTTCAATAATCATACTTGTTGTCTGCGAATATTCTATCATAAAAGTGTTCTGATAGTAAAACAAGTAGAAACATGCAAAAACTAAGCTCATCTGTTATGTATCCAAATTGTTGTTCACCCAGAGAGGTGCTGGTGAGTATCCACAACAATGACGGCCTTTACCTAAGAGGGTTACATTTAAATAGGTTCCATTTCTTCTGCTGCATTTGTAGCAGTGAGTCTATAGTACACTGTATGCCTCTAGTAGTGAGTTTGTAAACTTGATCAAGTTCATGCTGTATTGCCTCCTAATAAGATGGATGGAGGAGGTTGGAATTGAAAAAAAGTGCTGTAATTGTAGGTATGCAGCGCAAAGGCTATTCTAGCAAGGCACTGGTAACAAAATTTGGCTTAACCAAGCCTACAGTGGTGTATACATTGCTCCAGTTCAAGCAGACTGGTGCCAGCACAAGTGTTTGACAATCTGGAAGACCCAGAGTAACACTGTAAAGCAAAGATTAGTTCATTTGTGTACAGAGTAAATGGGAGGACTCTTCCTGCACCTCAAATTAACAACAAAGGAAACAATATGTGAGAAGCTCCAACCTTTGTCTCAGCAGAGCAATGCCATTTGTGTGACCATGACTTAAATGGATGGATAGAAAGAAATGGAACTGATTGCAATGGGTACAGCAACGGAAAAACTGGAGAGCGCAGCAATGATGCGAGATGGTGCTTGTGCATGAGAAAAGTTTGAAATTTGGAAGCCTTCACTGAATGTTTACTCATTGACTTTGTGGAGAACATATGAAGTCAGCATGTAGTGCCAGTGACAAAGAGTGGTGGAGGGTCAGTCACTGTGGGGGGATGTTTCATGGGTGATAGAATCAGTTTTCTAGTGAGAATTAATGGAACACTAAAGAAGGAAGGATATGACAAGATACTGATCAACAATTCAGTTCAATCTGCCAAGAGACATATTAGTTGTAGGTTATTCTGCAGCAAGACAATGATCCCAAACAGACTTCTAAATTGTGCCGACAGTAAGTCAATAGAGGAGAGAAATTTGCGAAACTGAAGAATATGGTCTGGTGAAGTCAGCCACCTCACATAAGTCCCATCGAATAATTAAGGGAGGGAGGAAGTAGATTAGCGTTTAATGTCCTGTTCACAACGAGGTTATTAGAGACAGAGCACAAGCTTGGATTAGGGAAGGATGGTGAGGGAAGTCAACTGTGCCCTTTCACAGGAACCATCACGGCATTTGCCAGAAGCGATTTAGGGAAATCACAGAAAACCTAAATCAAGATGGCTGGACACGGGTTTGAACCGTTATCCTCCCAAATGTGAGTCAGTGTGCTAACCACTGCACCACCTCACCCTCTAGGATGAACATGGCAGGGAGATCAGAGAACTGAGGTAATGTAATGTTGAAAATCTATGGATTACGGATGTATTGGTCTGTAATCTCAGCAAAAGTATTATCTCCATAATGCCGACAGTCTGTGCAGCTGTTATTAGCATGAAGGGAACTTAATGACACAGAGAGAAAATATTTGTATTGTTAGCCTATTTAGTTTGAAGAGTGTAGTTGTCAATTGAGATAAAGTGTACAGCTTTTTTTCATAGGTGATCGAACACTTTTGACCTGTAGTATATACTTAGTAACAACAATAAACAGAAAATAAGCAACTATTGAGATCCTTGTCAAGGAAGGTAATTTATTTACTAAACTAGATGGGTTACAATAAAATGCATACCATGTACTCTGCTGAAAAAGGAAACTGCAACACCCTTAAAGAAATGGTCATTTTTTGTCACACGATGTGACATCATTGTAATTCAGGTCAAATGAAACACGTGTCACAGTGAAGGACGTCCTGTCACATCACTACAATGCATACAACTCTCTGATGGCAATGCAGGTGTATATTCTCACACACATAGATGATCACAAAGGTGCCAAATGGCATCCTGTGATACATTGCCCCAAAGCATCTTGGGCTTTTTGTTGCAACTTGGCAATGGTCCTTGCAAGCTCTGGAGAAAAAGTATGTTCCCAGACAGACAGAAGCTACTCTCAGCAATGACAACAGAGCACCACTTCATATTCCATTTGACCCCTTCATGACACCCGAGTCACTGTGCGTCAGTGGTAATCTGGCCAGAACCACTCTTGATCGCAGTCCTGCTGCAAGATGATTACAAGCGTTCATCAGAGACCAGGGTATCATCTCGAGTGCCCCAGGGAAGTGTGATAAGGCCATTATTTTCTGCATACATGAATGATCTGGAGGACAGCAATCTGCAGCTGTGGTATATGGGAAGAGTGAATGTACAAGGTTATAGACAACATTTAGCTAGTCTCATGAGTGGCAGCTAGCTCTAATGTAGAAACATGTAAGTTAATGCAGATGAGCTTGAAAAACAAAACCCGTAATGTTCAAATACGGGACACACAGATGTAGACATGTTCTATTTGACACAATCTCATCATTTACATACCCGGATGGAATGTTACACGGCAATTTGAAATGGAACAAGCATCTGAGGACTGTGGTAGGGATGACAAACAATCTGCTCTGGTTTATTGGCAGGTTTTTGAAAAAGTGTGCTTCATCTGTATAGCAGACTGCATATAGGACACAACTTTCTGAAGTACTGATGGACTATTTGCGATCAGCACCACGTCAGTTTAAAGTGAAACATCAGAGCAAGTCAGAGGTGTGCTGCTAGATTTGTTGCCCATAGGTTCAAATAACAAACAAATATTACAGAGATGCTTCTGGAATTTAAATGGGAATCCCTGAAGGAAAGGAAACGTTTGTTTTATGGAAAAATATTGAGAAAATTTAGACAACTGGCATTTAGAGCTATCTACAGAATGATTCTACTTCTATCACCATACATTTCACATAAGGATAACATATGAAAGATTAGAGCTCTTACGAAATCTTGTAGACAGTTGTTGTTCTTTCACTCTACTTGCAAGTGGAACGGAAAATGAATGACTAGGAGTGGTATGGGGTAGCTTATGTGACACACCAGGCAGTGTCCTGGGGTTCATACCCACAGATGTAGGCACAGACGGTTTCCCATGATCCTTGACGACACAATGTGTACCTCAATTTCATTCATGGATTATGTTTGGTCGGCCACTGCTGTCTTGTAATGCATCAATCTTGACACGCATCTGTACATCCATACAGCTCCCTGCAGGCCCACAATACATTCGAGTTCAAAATGTTTGATGCAGTTCAGCAGGAGTATGTACTCTTCGATGTGGCATGGTTATACAGTAGAATTAACTTTGCAAACACTGTTCAACCCCAAACTCAGCACAGTTGCAGCCTGTAGAATCAAAGGAGAGGGTGCACAGACAGCCCTCACGAGCACCGTGACTACAACAAATGAATAACTGACACTAAAACCCCTCAGCACGCACATGTTATACCCAGGTGCCACTGAATACAGTTCTTTCCTGGCCAAAAACAGGTTTGATACATCTATTCACATTAGTCTATTCTCTGAAGTTCTCTTCATATCTATATGACTACTGCAACTTACATATGTTTCCAAACTGAGAAATCCTCATTGCCTTGGAATGTGCAGCATGGGGACAAGCATTATTATATAACAGGACGATTCCACCTGACAGTATTCCAATAGCCTAAGGTAAAGTGCCAAAGCCAACAGTGGAAACATTCCATGTCTCCCCCAACAAAGCAACCCAAAACTGTTCACACGAGTTCTGTTAAGGCCATGATGACCTTAATGCACGACGATGCCCACCTGCCACATTGTGAATTGGAGAAAGGCTACACTTCAGCGACTTGCAATGTTTCCCAACCGACGTCCTCCATAAAGCCTCAATCTTTCACTGTGTGATTCTCACATCTTTGGCAGTCTGAAGAAAGATGTGCATGGACGTTGCTTTCAGCTGGACACGGAGTTTTGTGCTGTTGTGGATCTGTCAGTGGCTGACTGCATTCTACAGAACAGGAAGTGATAGTTCCATCTCCCATTGGGATAAATGTCTTAATTTGTGTGATGACTGCTTTTTAATGGAAGCACTCCATGGTTCTGTCATGTCAGGTGTTACATAAAAAACACAATTTCTTATTAAATAACAAAGCACCTAATTTATTTGAAAATTACTAGTATTACTATGTTAATACAAAACACAAAGACTGCAATTAAACACGAAATAAAATATTTAGCAAATGTCATCCATGGCTTTGTACACGCACATTCATTATTTGGACAAAATTTTTGATGACTCTAGAGCAAAGTTCAACATGAATTTGATCCATGACATATCTAATTTCTACTTTGAGGTGTGGTATGGTTCAACTGAATGCAAGATCTGACATGCCTCCACAGAACCGGCATATGGTGTTATATCACATGGCACCAGTGGCCAGTTCACATCGCCATTACAAAGATGAGACAAGCAGGAAATCTTTCTGTTAGCTCCCTAGTTGTTTCAACAAAAGCATTGTGCAAGTTGCCCTCATCCTGTTGGTGGATGTCTTTCACTTTCACTTTCACTTTCACATTCACATTCAATTCTTGCCCTAGCAATTGCACCCATAAAAACTGTGTTATCATCTGGCAATAACAATCACCAGTGACTCTCACTGCATTTCGAGTCTTGCCTTTTAAAAAGTATGGCCCGTAACTTGCACAAAACAGTGACTTGTTCTGGATAAAGACACTTCTCGCTGACTTTGTAAGGATTCTCTGTGCCCTAAACCCAGCAATTTTGTTTATTTACACAACCTTTGAGCCAGAAAGGAGCCTTGTCACAGAAGATTTTTTTTTTTATTCTTGTTTTGTGAATACCTAATCAGCAAATACTTGTCCATTGACCTCAGCTCATGTGTTGTTTGGATCATAAAAGAATGTAAATGCAGATCTTTTGTTAAAATTCAATGCAAATTCAATCTCAGAAGGGCTCACCATTGTGAATGACGGTGTAATTCACTTCACTGCACATGTAGCAGTGGGACATTTATGATTGAGACATTCCCTACCAGTTGACAAGTATGAGGGCATCCACTTGATTTTATGTTTCCAGTCAATCATGTATCTTCGAATTTCCTTACCAGTCTCTGCACTTTTGACACATTAGGCCAATTTCGGATACCAAAAATTACATGTCTTCAAATGGTCTCTGCATGGCATTCAATGTACTTGAAATGCCCTTTAAAAATCTGGATTGTAGATCCATCATGTATCACTCTATTTTAGCTGATAACAATACACACAAATGCCAGTTGACAATGACAGTCAGTAATCGCAATATCGTCAGATAACAGTAGCTTAAATTTCATGTCTGGCAACCAAACAAACTGAAAAGGTGTTCAATTTAAAAACTGCATTCCTTATGGGACACCCCTTATATGCTCTCTACTTCAGCCATTGTCAGCTACTTTGCTGCTCATTTACTACTTTTTGTGTCTCATTTCCTAACCTACTACATTTTAGAACAACATTAATTGATGCTTATCTTATAAACTCTTTCCAAGATATTACTAATCCCATTCAGTTGCCCTTCATCCTTAGTCTTCACTGTCATAATACATTTTTTTTTCCTGACCTGTAAGTCCCTCTCCAAATTTTTCTTTGGTTTCTTTTACTGCCTGCTCAGTGTAGAGACTGAAAAACATTTGGGATAGGCTGCAGCCCTGTCTGTCCTCCTTCTCAGTTACCACTTCCCTTTCACGTTCTTTGACTCTTGTAATGGCAATGTCCTTTGTGCACAACCTGCACACTGCCTTTTGCTCCCTGTATTTTATCACCATAGTTTCAGAATTTTAAATCTAGGTTCTTGTCATCAGTGTCAAAAGCTTAGGTTCTTCATACGTCCATTAATTTTGAAGACTGCATAATTTTCATTGAGTGTACAACCCTTATAAATCTACAGAACCTTAAACTTTTCTGTTTATCAGTAATTCCAAGCCTATTATATGCTACAGACAGCTTGTTAACAGAAAGAACATTGAGAACATTTCCACTTGTGTCCTGACAGGAACAGTACTTGACAAAAAGTAAGACATTCTTGCAACTTGACAACAGGTTATGTCAAATACCTCCTAATTCACATTTCTGCTACAGAAATGCTGATTTGGCACATTAATATGGGAATGTGGGAGATTAAGCAAAGAAATTCTTCAATAAACAATGACAACTGGCAATTAAAAACAAGTGATTTGCTCTAAGTATGCAAATATGCTAATTTTCTACTATCTAAAATTTTATTTCTTTTGAGTCACCCTTCACATGTTGTAATGCACACATAACAAAGTGAATTTTAAAGTTCTGCTAATTGTACTTTACTTTCATATTCCTTGCTATGATCCTCCTTTCTCCCAAAGCTCTTCAATCTGTAATTCCAACTGAATGCTGTAGCATTAAGAGTTAAATGTATCTCCTTATCTTGACCTCTTTTCTGTTTAGTTTCATCATAAACATGCTGATCTCCAATACTGAGGTAAACATTCACACTGGCATTCCTTACAACTGCTTCATTGTTCTTCGTCAACACTGTTTAGTAATACAACAGTCTGCACATGAAGCATATTATTATCCATAGTCATTGCTTCATGTAACTGTGTATCATACAACTTTTAATACCCAATGAAGCATATTTACAGTATATATTTTTAACAACATTTCATAAATCCACACATTAAAACAATGTATGCAATTTGCAGCTAACACAAGCCAATTACAATGCATGTTGTCTCATGATGATTTAGTTAGTTTAAGGTTGAGACATACTAGGAATTAGGCCCAAACCAGCAGATTCATATGTAGTATCTTGCAAATAAATGATTTTAAAGAACAGTTTAACATTCTAGTACTGGGTGATTATAATTGAAATGCAGGTGCTCACAGAGGTCCAGTGTGTGGTGTACTTATCATGTGGCAGCAAAACTTGGTAGATATTATAATGCATAAATACAGAAGCGATTTTTTTTTTTTTCCAGAGTAAAAGTTCCAATTTTGGCCCCTGAGTACAAATCTGGCACTGTGAATGCAAGAAAGATGTATAGACATGTTTTCACATGAAGTGGATTAGGAACAGGACATGAGTAGAAAAGTTCAAACAAGACAGGAGGGAATAACTGTCAGTTTATTACTAAGCACTTCTTGCACAATTTGCTCAATATAAGCACTGGAGATGTCTACAAAATGCTGTATGGGATTAGATTTGCACCTGGTGACAAAAATTGAAATTAATTTTTTCCCAATGTAAATTGGTTCTGCATTATCCCATTAGTGTATCTACCAAGTTTCACCACCGTATGTTAATTACAGCCCACACTGGATCTCCCTGAACAGCCACACTTCAGTTGTAACCACCCAGCATTTTACTCGAGTTCAGAATCAGACATCCCCAGCTACAATAATAAATAGTAAAGAATAATAACACAGTACTTAACTGCAGTATTTTGATGATTTGTAAGTAATTCTTTGAAAATCATGATAAAACACAGTTTTATGTTTCTATTCTTTATTGAAGCCACACAATTTCAATTTTACAACAGACTGTTTCCATGTTTCTACCGACAAAGTTAACAGACACACTATAAATAAGGGAAATGGCCCTCTCATTGAATGTGACCGGAGTGTCACATTATAAATGAGGAATGTGTTGTAGAAGGGCACATACTGAGTCATTTATCAAACAGAATATGAGTATTAGATGATAATATTTTTCATTTATACTTTAAGTGCATGCATGGAAATCTTTTTGTGACTGTACAAGGTAATATATTCATGAAATCTCAATCAAAAATCAAAGAGTTTGTCAATGACAATATGTTCACCTTTTGACTGTAAAACTGTTGATTTGTTAATCCCAATGTTGCAATTTTGATCATGTGGGAATAACTGCATGTTAGCACATGTCAAAATCCGACAAGCATATGACATGACAAAGAGAGATGGTTTCATCACATTGTGTTCCTGATTACAACTTTTTGTATGTACTGCACTGTTCCATAACATTTTGTGGGGTAAACAATTCCATATTTGTTTTTGTTTCATATAAAATAGAAGCTGGTTTTACCACTTGCATTTCTGTGGGCTCACATATAGTTGTTTCTGTGTACAAATCTGCATGTAAACTACTTGATTTAAATGTGTTTGGATATGTTGCACATTTTCTACTTTATGTTCACACCATTCCTCTGTACTTTCTCACATTTAATGGAGAACTTTATACTAGCAAGCTTTTTACAAAATTGGTATTTAACTTTTTTACATCTTGTCATTGAATGAGTATGCAAATCTGCTTTGAATACTATTGCTTTTTGCCACAGACTACAAAACATAGTCTCAGTGACTGGAGAACTCTTCCTCACAAATACTAAAAAATTCAACAGCAGCTTCAAATATTTTATCACACATTATTGACAAATACTACAAACAATACATTTTAGCAAACATTGATGCATTAGAATCATCCTTCCACTCCAATGAGTTCTCCATTAAATGCAAGAAAGTATGGAAATGAACACAAACAAAAATAAGGTAGAATATGAGCAATATACTTACAATTTAGCAGTTCACACATGAATTTGAAAGCAGAAACAAATATATATGAGCTTGCAGAAAATCATGTGATAAAAGCTACTTCAATTTTATAAGAAACAAAAACCCAGTAAGAACAATATTATGAAAAAGATGGACTGCTATTCACCACATGGAGCAATCAGTGAGCTGCAGACAGGTATAATGAAAAGAGTGCTAAACATTTAAGCTTTTGGCTGAAAGGTCATGTTCAGAGATAGAAAGCAATTATATATTAACACACTTGTGGCCACTTCCACCTAATGTGGAATTATTTATCTCCCACAATATTACAGGTATTAGCAAAAATCAGACAGAGTAGGAGTAACATATTTACAATACGATTTATGGAAACAGGATACGAGTAGTGGTATACGGAATAAACTGTCCCCCCCCCCCCCAACCCCTGGCAGTAAGGAGTACTGCATATGAGTCTTGAGGGGAGACCATGTGGGCATTGATGTTGCTGGTATTCGTACGATCTGGGAGCCGCACAACCAGGACCTCCACCCCTACCATGGTGGATTTCAGAGGCAAAGCAATGGGAGGCAGGTCCACCTTGAAGTCGTTGAGCCAGCGAGGGTAAATGATGCGGCGGCCAGCCTGAGAGCAGGTGAGTTGAACGGAGGATGGTGGGATAAGCCCGGATGCTGATGGAGCTGCCCGGTGAGATGAAGGTGGCAAATGTCATCAGGTCTTACTCACAAGGGAGGGTGAGGCTATGCACAACACTTATGTTTAACTGGTCGTCGGGTGGCGGGCAGTCGTGTCTGCGAGTAGAATGAGAACTCGAACATCGAGAGTGATGTCTGAAATGTTGTCCATGTGGTGTGGGGGTACATTGCAGAGCAGGGTGACTGAGGGAGAGGGCGTCTCCATAGTCGATGAGGTAGCAGCAAAACCTGCACACGAGGTGGAGGGTGACATGTCTGAGAAACCCGTAGAAGGTGACAGGGAGGTGTCAGGTGAATAAAACAGTGTGGTGGCCTGAGGAGATACACTGTCGGACTCCACAGCGGGAGGGAGACTGGCAGGAGAGTCATTAGGAGGATCAGACTGATTCAGCATAGGTACAGCGTGGTCCATGAATGCTGGTTTGAGGACTGTCTTTGACGTTGATGTCGAAAGTTGTATCGCCCTGCTGCAGGACTTTAAAGGGGCCGAGATAAGGTGGTTGCAGAGGCTGTCAGACCGAATTCTCTCAGCATTACATGGAAGCAAGTGTTGAGAATGGTTGGCAAGTGGCTGAAGACGTGCATGTTTGAAGTGGGTGTGCATGCAACTTATGACATCGGGGGAGTGGGAAGTCTTCAGGTAGTTGAGGCTGAATGAATTTCCCTGGTAGGATGGGGTTCTCCACAAAAACGAATTCTGAGATAGTTCCTGTAAGTTGGGCTTGAAAGTTGAACAGAGGCTGAGCAGCACGCATGGAAGTGCATCAGACCAGAGGCAGTTGTGGCACCTGAGTGCTGTGCCTCCATTCCACTAGCCTGTTGCTTTGTGGGTGGTAGGCTGTGGTGTGAATTTTCTTTATGCCGCAGATGTCACATAAAATGGTGAACAGGGAAGACTCAAACTGCCGACCTCAGTCAGTGGTAATGGTGGTCGGACAAATGAACCTAGCAATCCGTGAGGAGATAAAACCCTCAGCAGCGATGTTAGGTAAGAGGACTGCCTCCACTGGGCGGGATGTGTGGTCAATTTTGGATAGAATATATCTGTGGCCCTCCACGATGGTGGAAGAGGATCGATATGTACGTGACGAAATCGTCCTGGAGGGATGTTGAACTTGCCCAGTGGTGGGGCGGTATGGCGGCTGACTTTGTTGCATTGGCAGGGGATGCGGCAGTGTGCCCGGGTCTGACAGTACCATTTTATATTTTTCCAAATGAAACACTCAGAGATGAGCCGTGTGCTGGAGCAGACACCAGGGTAAGTGAGGTTATGCAGAGTTTGAAGGCCAGCTGGAGCAGTGAGAGGGGGGAGGGGGGGGGGGGTGGTAACAGGCAGACGGTACTGGTAGAAGAGTCACACAACAGCTTTGTCTGCAATGCTAGGGAACTGGGAATTTACTTTTAGTAAACACAAGGGATGTTTGAGGGTCTGTGAGGAGAGCTTGAGATTCCTCATCAGAGGCTTGTAGAGTGGTTGGATAAGTCAATGATGCGTGAAATAGTATTGATCTGCGGAGATATTTGATATAGTGAACATCGGTCATGAATTGGGAGACTAGATCAAAAGGACAGAAACGCAGGCAGGGTAGGTCCTCGGGGGGGGGGGGGGGGGGGGGGGTTGCAGAAAGCATCTATGAGAGGTTTGTGGTCTGCGAGGATGAAGAATGAGTGACCCTCCACATCAGGGCAGAAGTGTTTGACAGCCTTGTAGAACACAAGGAGTTCTCTATCAAAAGTGGAGAATTTCTTCTCACCTGATTACAGCTTTTTAGAGAAGAAATGAAGAGGGGAAACCATGTCTATCTTGCATTGATGTAGTACCGCTGTCACTGCAATGACACTGGTGTCCGTAGTGATGGACGGCTCAGGGTGGGTGAGTGTCACGGCATGAGCTAAAGAAGTCTCTAATACATTGAAAGCCTCCTGTGTAGGTGCAGTCCAGTGAACGGGTTTGAGTCCTAAAGTCTGTTTACCCAAGAGCGAGTCTGTCAGTGGGGCCTGCACGGCAGCGGCAGAAGGCAGGTGACGACGGCAGTAACTTATTGTGCCCGGGAAACATCGGAGTTCTTTGTAAGTAGCCGGGGGTGGCAGTGAAGTGACGGCTTGCACATGAGATTTGGGAGGCTGTATTATGTCAGTGGAGATGGTGTGAGCGAAGAAAGTGACGGAAGGCTGACGCAACTGTAATTTTTCTTTGTTGACCTCAATGCCATTGGATAATGATTTTCATGTTCCTTGGCTGACTTGCTGAAAATTAGTATGTCATCCAGGTATGTGGAGCAAAACTCTAGCTGTGGGTAGGATGGAGTCAATGAAACGCTGCTGAATTTCTTAGGCCAAACGGCATAAAGTGGTATTAGAACAAACCAAGTGGCATGATAATAGCTGTTTTAGGGATGTCATCCGATGCTACGGGAATCTGATGGTACACATGTTTACAGCCAATAACACTCAAGATTATAGTACCCAGTAACATATGAGTTAAATAATTTATGTTAGGCACTGGGTAATTGTACATGACAGTACAAATAGCAGTATATGGAATAAACTGTTCTCACTAATATCAGCACATATGTATATTTTGATAATTATCTTTCACATGCACACAGTACAAGACATAAGAATAGGCTGGATTAACATGGTGGCTCAAATGAGTGACCTGAGTTCCAAAGATTACTGCTGTCTATGATGAATATGACCTATTGACGAAACAGATTCAAAGAGTGCAATACAAACAAGAAGTAATAATCAGGAACACAATGGAATGAAACCACCTTCTGTTTACTATGAAACAAAAAGCAATATTGAATACTTTAAATTACTTAACAAGAAAATGATGTGTGCTTGGCAGCAAACCAAGGTGATGTTACCCAAAGTCCCTACTTAAGTTTCATACCCCTGGTAGCACCAATCGAATAAAATGACAAAACATGTGTAACATTACAACAAACATAGGGCTGTAAGTGAACCTGTCAATCACAGCTTCTCATATCATTATATCATATGAAAGTAAATGCATAAATAATAAAATTCCTACCACCTACATCAAATTATTATGCTACTTTAGAATCAAGTTGCCTAATCATTTGGATATACCATTTGATACTTGAAAGATATATTGGTCCACCAGAAGAAAAGCGAACTGACAGTCTAATGTTAAGAGATCTTTATCATTCAGTGAAGAATGGAATAAAGTAATGTATTAAGAAAATACAAGAGAAAAAGGAAATACGTTTAATATCAAACTACAGCCACTCGTTTCAGTTTACAACATTGGTGGGTAGGTTGTCTAATGACTAACAAAAATTCACCATTCCTCTGCTGCATAAATATATGGACAAAATTATTACTGTACTGAAAATGCTGATTAACAACAATTGTGAATCAGACCTTCTGCAGCTGTTGACTATGGCTGATGGTGACAGAGTGCATGTCTGTTCCATGAACCGTGCTGAACTATTGCACATAAAGCAATAGAACAGCTGTAAGAATGACCATGCATGTAAAAGCATTATAATGTAACCAGGCATTCATTAGTACAATTAAATGCTGTGATGCAGTCAGTGTTATGAATATAATTACATGGAACAACTAGAATTAGCATTGTTTCATACCTTGTACAAGAATGATTGGTTTTAAAAGTCTACTAGTCAACTTTGACAGCCAATTTACGTACATCACAGCTGGAAAGGAGAAAAAATTAAGTCCCTGTATTATGGACTGGCTACACAAAAGCTTCGCTAAACTGGAAATTTTGGCAGAAATGAAAGTTTCTATCATCTAGAAGACAGAAATGAGTGTTAACCACTTTTGTTTATTACCAGTTATGAAAAGGGTAGATTGCTACTAACTGTAAAGATGAAACGTTGAGTTGCAGACAGGCACATGAAACAGATTGTTTTACACTGAGTTTTGGCCAAAGCCTTCTCCAAAAAATAAAAGAAATTACACATGCGTATGCGGCACAGACAGGTTAAAATATGCCATTGTCAGGCCTCTCTACAAAAAGGGGGATTCCTCAAATGTCAATAATCATTGGCTAGTATCCTTGCTTACAGCATTATCAAAAATCCTTGAGAGGGTAAGGTACTCAATAACGGTTAGCCATCTCAACAGTAATGGGATACTTAGTAAATCACAGTTCAGATTTCAAAAACGCTGTTCCACTGAGACAGCAATATACAATTTCACTGTCCGCATTACAGAGTCTTTAAATAGTAAAACATCACCAATAGGAATTTTCTGTGACTTGTCCAAAGCATTATGTTATAGGAATTACAATTCTATAGAATAGCATATGAGTGGATTAAGTCACCTACAGAACAGGAACCAAAAGTTTCCTTATATGGGTCAAGTGATTGAAGTAAGTTTACCACTTCATCAAACTAGTGTTACATTACATTAGGCGTTCAACAGGATTCAGTCCATCAGTCCCCTTCTGTTCTTGATATGTGTGAACGACCTCCCTTCTTATCTGAAATAGGAAGCTGAACTGGCACTGTTTGTGGGTGACACAAGAATCATTATTAATCCACTAGAAGAAAGTCCAAGTGAAAATGATACAAATAAGGTCTTTGGAAAAGTCATTAATTGGTTTTATGCAAATGGGCTTGCTCTAAACTTTGAAGAAACTCAGTACATCCGATTTTCTGCTGTAGAAAGTACAGTTCCTTCAATAAATATAGCACATCAGCAGACAGGGTAGAGCACACTAAGATTTTGGGTGTACATATAGATGAGAATCTTAATTGGAAAATTCATATTTTGGATCTTCTAAAGCAACTAGTTTCAGCAACTTTTGCACTCAGAATAATTGCCAATTTTGAGGATATAGAAGTTAGTATGCAAAGTATGTTATCACTCCATAATGTCACGCAGAATAATAATTTGGGGTAACTCAACATTTAGACAAAAAGTATTCATTGCTCAAAAGAAAGTGGTTAGAATAATGTGTGGGGTTTGTAGTTGCACATCTTGTAGGCATCTTTTTAAAAGATGTTCGATACCCTTTTTATAATGGGAACTGCCTAACTCCTCAAAATAGCCATTAACTGCCGACATCATGTCTTCATTTGTAGAAAATTTTCGACCACCAAGTCTTTTTTTCAAGTTTGGGAACAGAATAGAGTGCATGAGGTAGCAAGTGAATCTTTAATTCATTAATTTTGGCCATTGTAATGTGAGCTGGTGCATTGTCCTGAAGAAACAACACTTTCTTCTTGGCCAAATGTGGCTATTTTTGTTTGATTTCTTTGCCCAAATGTTGCAGTAGGTTTGCATAATACTCACCACTGATAGTTACTCCTTTTTCAATATAGTCAATGAAAACTATCCCACGTGCATCCCAAAAAAAAAAAAAAAAAAAAAAAAAAAAAAAAAAAAAAAAAAAAAAAAAAAAAACGATGCCTTGGCCTTGCCGCCAGATGAAATGGTCTTTGCCTTCTTTAGAGTCTGTTCTCCAATTTGTAACCATTGCTTTGATTCTTTTTTTTGTCTCAGGAGTGAAGTGGCGGACCCATGTTTCATCCATGGTTATGAAAAGGTGCAAAATATCAGCTTTATTATTCTGAAACTTCTCTAAACACTCAACTGAAACATCTTTATGGCATTGTTTCTCCTCGAGTGTGGGCAAACGCGGCCTAAACCTTGCACACAGTTTTCTCATGTCCAAGTTATGTGATGTACCACACATTCTGAAATGCCTGACAGCTCCTGCACTTACAGTAGACAATCATCCAGTACTGCTTTGTGGATTTTTTTCACCATTTCTGGAGTCATCACCTCATATGTTCAACCAATGCGATGCTCGTCTTGGCAGCTCATACGGCCTTGCTTAAACTCAGGCACCCAATATTTTACTGTTAATAACAAAGGAGCAGACTCCCTGAAAGTAGAAGCATTAATATTTGTTGCACTGAAGCGTTTCAAAAAATATATTGCATCAGGTAACAATGACGAATTTTCTCCACTTTAACAAGATCACACAACATTCACTACTGGAGGATACTAAACAATGTGTCATCTTCAGACTTGAAACAAATGCTTCATAGATCATATAGTTTCTAATTCAGAGGTATTTTTCAACAACTGCCACCTCCCAGTCAGTCCAGGTACTTATGGGACCACCCATATACACTCCTGGAAATGGAAAAAAGAACACATTGACACCGGTGTGTCAGACCTACCATACTTGCTCCGGACACTGCTGTACAAGCAATGTTCACACGCACGGCACAGCGGACACATTAGGAATCGCGGTGTTGGCCATCAAATGGCGCTAGCTGCTCAGCATTTCTGCACCGCCGCCGTCAGTGTCAGCCAGTTTGCCGTGGCATACGGAGCTCCATCGCAGTCTTTAACACTGGTAGCATGCCGCGACAGCGTGGACGTGAACCGTATGTGCAGTTGACGGACTTTGAGCGAGGGCGTATAGTGGGCATGCGGGAGGCCGGGTGGACGTACCGCCAAATTGCTCAACACGTGGGGCATGAGGTCTCCACAGTACATCGATGTTGTCGCCAGTGGTCGGCAGAAGGTGCACGTGCCCGTCAACCTGGGACCGGACCGCAGCGACGCACGGATGCACGCCAAGACCGTAGGATCCTACGCAGTGCCGTAGGGGACCGCACCGCCACTTCCCAGCAAATTAGGGACACTGTTGCTCCTGGGGTATCGCAACCGTTCGCAACCATCTCCATGAAGCTGGGCTACGGTCCCGTACACCGTTAGGCCGTCTTCCGCTCACGCCCCCACATCGTGCAGCCCGCCTCCAGTGGTGTCGCGACAGGCGTGAATGGAGGGACGAATGGAGACGTGTCGTCTTCAGTGATGATAGTCGCTTCTGCCTTGGTGCCAGTGATGATCGTATGCGTGTTTGGCGCCGTGCAGGTGAGCACCACAATCAGGACTGCATACGACTGAGGCACACAGGGCCAACACCCGGCATCATGGTGTGGGGAGCGATCTCCTACACTGGCCGTACACCTCTGGTGATCGTCGAGGGGACACTGAATAGTGTACGGTACATCCAAACCGTCATCGAACCCATCATTCTACCATTCCTAGACCGGCAAGGGAACTTGCTGTTCCAACAGGACAATGCACATCCGCATGTATCCCGTGCCACCCAACGTGCTCTAGAAGGTGTAAGTCAACTACCCTGGCCAGCAAGATCTCCGGATCTGTCCCCTATTGAGCATGTTTGGGACTGGATGAATCGTCGTCTCACGCGGTCTGCACGTCCAACACGAACGCTGGTCCAACTGAGGCGCCAGGAGGAAATGGCATGGCAAGCCGTTCCACAGGACTACATCCAGCATCTCTACGATCATCTCCATGGGAGAATAGCAGCCTGCATTGCTGCGAAAGGTGGATATACACTGTACTAGTGCCGACATTGTGCATGCTCTGTTGCCTGTGTCTATGTGCCTGTGGTTCTGTCAGTGTGATCATGTGATGTATCTGACCCCAGGAATGTGTCAATGAAGTTTCCCCTTCCTGGGACAATGAATTTACGGTGTTCTTATTTCAATTTCCAGGAGTGTATATGGGCTTCATTTCTGGATCCTGATAAATGTGTAATAAAATTAAAAGATCTTGTTATAATATTTGTAGAATATTTAATTTTCTTCCATTTAACCGTTTCAATTTTTCGTAAAACAAATATAACCTCTTGATTTACTTTTTCCTGTGATATTCATGATTTTCTGATACTTCTTGTTCCATTCCTCAAATACGACCAATTTAATGTACAAAATTCTCGTTCTCTTCATTGTCAGGAACATCATCACTCAGCTCATGGAACTATTTCAGTCAGACATTAAGATTGCTGCTAAACTCTGTCCTAGTTTTCTTTTATCTAACATGTTTATTCCACAAACTAGAGGTTTAGAGAGCATCATTTCTCATAGGTAAGTGTTCTATGTAAAAAGCAAATTAACTGTAATTAGTTTTGATATACCTAAAGTAATGTACATAAAAGTTGAGTGAGTGTAGGAAACCAGTGAAGTAATGTGCACATTGTTTTGGATTCTAGCACTTGTGCTCATGCAGATGACAAGTGTCTTCCAAACTATAATAATGTTTCACAAACAGTTCAAGCCAATGATGCCCAAAGCTTACAGATAGAGAGTTAAGGGCCTGAACTCCATCCACCTGAGACAAAATGTAGATGGGAAAATCATGTGGGACAAGTGTCGCCCACCCAAACAATGTAGGGTTACAAGAGGAGCTGGTGTCTGCATGAAGCAAACACTCAGACTGCAATAAATGGAAGACAAGCAGCATCAACAATACAAATGGGTAGCATGCAGGAATAGTAAGATGAACCAGCAACACCTATCACAGCACCTCGATGATGGCAAGGTGCATTCCACAGCCATAACCTACTGTGTCGATGTTGTCGGGTGCCTCGAAGATTCTTTACATGAGTTTGAGTGCTTACTGGCAAATGACATTTTAGTGCAGAGTCATGCTACAATTGCCAGTATTTTGAGAGATTTCAGTGAAAACAAGGGTCTGATCACAATTTGTACTAACCACTGCAGACATCATAAAAATTAGGAGTTAATAAAATAGAAAGAAACTTCCACATGGGAAAAATATATTAAAAACAAAGATTCCAAGACTTACCAAGCGGGAAAGTGCCGGTAGATAGGCACAATGAATAAAACACAAACACACACACAGAATTTGATCTTTCGCAACCAGCGGCTGCTTCGTCAGGAAAGAGGGAAGGAAAAGGAAAGATGAAAGGATGTGGGTTTTAAGGGATAGGGTAAGGAGTCATTCCAATCCCGGGAGCGGAAAGACTTACCTTAGGGGGAAAAAGTATAGGTATATGCTCATGCACACACACACACACACATACACACACACACACACACACACACACACACACACACACACACACACACACACATATATCCATCCATACATACACAGACACAAGCAGACATATTTAAAGACAAAGAGTATCACGTTCGCTGGTTGCGAAAGCTCAAATTCTGTGTGTGTGTTTGTGTTTTATTCATTGTGCCTATCTACCGGCACTTTCCCGCTTGGTAAGTCTTGGAATCTTTGTTTTTAATATAAATTAGGAGTTAAGCATCATATATTTCCTAAGAAAAATTACACCAAACAAAAATGATTAAAAAGCCTATAAACATAATGATTCACTTTCACTTGGTAATGCTTTTGCATGGTTTATGAATAGGATTTGACAAGCAAACTATTGAATCATCCTCTGAAACACAAGTTGGAATCTGATGATGTGCGAGCTGCATGTTTCCCATCTACAGAATGGATATAGGTGGGAATAATGAAGCTAATATCAGGATGCTAAACTGGATATAAAAAGGAAATTACAGTAAATAAGTAGAAGAGATTCTGCAAGTAAAGACAGTGTGAAGCATCTAAAATTCTCATGGCAAATCTTGTAGAAATGGGGACAGGTGTGGTTTTCACAAAATGAATTGGTAGTCTGGAGCTCATATTGCTAGCCAAGATAAAGATCATAATAATACTTCGAAACTGTATTGTTTGTGAAAACATACAATTTTTTAAATGGAACGATGCCTGTTGACATTTAGAAATTAAAAGTGGTATACCTCAGAATGTCAGTGAGGTTTGTTGCAGGAATCTAGTACGAGTCATTTATGCATTATAATATTGTACACATTTTCCCCACTGACACTTGTCTGTGCCATTAAACCTACATAGTTGCTAGGTACAATGTTCTTATGTTTGCCTACAGTGTGCATAAAGACTTGCTAATCAGTTAATATGTGACAGTCCAAGCGGTAGGTCACGAGTGGTTCACGGGATTTACTAATGCATAGAAAGCAGACATACTCATGATGTACAAAGAGTTTCATAAGATTGCAACTAATTCTTGTACAGTATACGAGGCAAGATATCCCAATAGATGTGGACCATCTTGGCAATTATTTATCATCTTCAACGAGTTACTAAGAGTGGTAGTGTAACACCTAAACATTGTAATGGAAATAAACAAATTAGGACAGAAGATGGGGAAATTAGTATTCTTGCTGCTGTTTGCACTTGATCCACACATTAGTTCCTGCATAATTGCAAGAGGAAGTGGTATGAGTCAGACAAGTGTCCTACACATTCTTCACTGACACAGGTTCCATTCCTACCACATCTCTAAAACATTACTATGAATTAATTTTGATTTAAGTTAAAATACTCACAATTGTTGGTGACCTGTCACAGCAGAAGTCCCAGAAAACAGCGACTGTAGGATTTAACCATAAAGTAGAATGATTTTTTAATCTAGTATAATGTTTCAGCTGAATATTTATTATGATCTCAAAGTAACTAAAAGCATCTTGACAAATCTAAAATAAGTTGTAACATACATGCAATAATTAAATGAAATGAAACGAAACGAAACATGCTCAACAAGCAACATACTTTCTGTCCAAATACACACAAAGTACTGACTCCCTATGTACACTCCTGGAAATGGAAAAAAGAACACATTGACACCGGTGTGTCAGACCCACCATACTTGCTCCGGACACTGCGAGAGGGCTGTACAAGCAATGATAACACGCACGGCACAGCGGACACACCAGGAACCGCGGTGTTGGCCGTCGAATGGCGCTAGCTGCACAGCATTTGTGCACCGCCGCCGTCAGTGTCAGCCAGTTTGCCGTGGCATACGGAGCTCCATCGCAGTCTTTAACACTGGTAGCATGCCGCGGCAGCGTGGACGTGAACCGTATGTGCAGTTGATGGACTTTGAGCAAGGGCGTATAGTGGGCATGCGGGAAGCCGGGTGGACGTACTGCCGAATTGCTCAACATGTGGGGCGTGAGGTCTCCACAGTACATCGATGTTGTCGCCAGTGGTCAGCGGAAGGTGCATGTGCCCGTCAACCTGGGACCGGACCGCAGCGATGCATGGATGCACGCCAAGACCGTAGGATCCTACGCAGTGCCGTAGGGGACCACACCGCCACTTCTCAGAAAATTAGGGACACTGTTGCTCCTGGGGTATCGGCGAGGACCATTCGTAACCATCTCCATGAAGCTGTGCTACGGTCCCGCACATGGTTAGGCCATCTTCTGCTCACGCCCCAAACATGGTGCAGCCCGCCTCCAGTGGTGTTGCGACAGGCGTGAATGGAGGGACGAATGTAGACGTGTCGTCTTCAGCAATGAGAGTCGCTTCTGCCTTGGTGCCAATGATGGTCGTATGCGTGTTTGGCGCCGTGCAGGTGAGCGCCACAATCAGGACTGCATACGACCGAGTCACACAGGGCCAACACCCGGCATCATGGTGTGGGGAGCGATCTCCTACACTGGCCGTACACCTCTGGTGATCGTCGAGGGGACACTGAATAGTGCACGGTACATCCAAACCGTCATCAAACCCATCATTCTACCATTCCTAGACCTGCAAGGGAACTTGCTGTTCCGACAGGACAATGCATGTCCGCATGTATCCCGTGCCACCCAACGTGCTCTAGAAGGTGTAAGTCTACTACCCTGGCCAGCACGATCTCCAGATCTGTCCCCCATTGAGCATGTTTGGGACTGGATGAAGCATCGTCTCACGCGGTCTGCACGTCCAGCACGAACGCTGGTCCAACTGAGGCGCCAGGAGGAAATGGCATGGCAAGCCGTTCCACAGGACTACATCCAGCATCTCTACGATCGTCTCCATGGGAGAATAGCAGCCTGCATTGCTGCGAAAGGTGGATATACACTGTACTAGTGCCGACATTGTGTATGCTCTGTTGCCTGTGTCTATGTGCCTGTGGTTCTGTCAGTGTGATCATGTGATGTATCTGACCCCAGGAATGTGTCAATAAAGTTTCCCCTTCCTGGGACAATGAATTCATGGTGTTCTTATTTCAATTTCCAGGAGTGTATAAACTCCAAACAATCTGCAGCATTGTTTAGGATCATTTTTTTAATAACTAACAACTAAAAAACTGAAAATACATATATAATCGTATATTTACTCCAGAACAGCAAGTACAATTCTATGTTGGATCATATTTGTGATACTATTTGAGTATAATTTCTTGAATACATAATTGCAATAATGCATTTACATTTCTTGTTAAGTACTGGAGGTTTCCTTCATGTACAGAGCTTCTACACTTTGAAGTAAATGAAATCAAGCATCTATAATTTTTTCTAGATGAGTCACATGCTTTTGTATGCATGTGTAATTCCAAATTCATCTGGAGAATGCATGTTTTAAGTGAGTCTGTTATGTTTCAACACACCCAAAAGGATTTTTGAAACTGAAAGATGAACAAAACCTTTTCCGACACATGGAGGAACAAGAATTTTATTATGGTATGAAATAAATCCACTATTTGATTAAATATGTAAAGTAATATGAAGCATAATACAAAATTATTACTCAAAAGCAGAAGGAAAGAACAAGTTGTTTCTTAACTGTATGAGCTACTATGTAACTTAGAGTTTCAAAGGTAGCAAAAATTCCTAAGCATAAATGCACTAATCTCTGTACTTTACATAAATGTAAATAGTCTTGAAGTATGCAGACTGCTTTGTAGAGAATCTTGAAGTGTGCAGTATGCAGACTGCTTTATGAGATGACATGCCTGACCAAGTATCTTCAAGAATGCAAAAATACTAGCTTGTTTCCCAGATCTTCCTGTAAAATGGGCTTTTGTCAACAATGGCAAGTGTTGACATGGTAAGTTAGAAGGATCTCAGCAATAGAGGCATATGCATGTGGACAGAGGGAAGGAGATCATGGTACTCTAATGAGAAGTAAGAAATTAAATAGAAGATTCAGAGTGTTGGAGTTGAAGAAGAAAAGATGACAGACCCCAAAGACAGGACACCCCCTACCCAGGACCCCCACTGTTCCAGAACTTCACTGTCATGCCGGAGGGAGAAGAGTGTTCGGCATTCCCTGCAGAATGGACTTGCCACAGCTTCACCTTCCCAGTCCTCGAATATTAACCCCAACACTCCCTACTGACTAATCAACAAAGGGTGAACAACTAGCATTCTACAGGAGAGAGTAAATGACGTGTAAAACGCTGTATTGGTTAATTCAAGAAAAAAAATGCTAGATACAACCAACTGACTTACAAGCAGCCCCTCTAATATCTGGGTTTGATCTTACATAAACATGAAATACTGAAACATAAACATGAAAATAATAAAGAGAGGTACAGAATTTCTGTGTTCATCTGATATCTGTTGCTGCTCAAACATAAATTAGTACATAAACATGAAAATATAGAAATAAGGTAGCCAAATGCATCAAATTACAATATATCCCATATCAATTAATAGACAAAGTCAACTAACTGCCTCGTTGGGTATATCATAGATATGTAAAACGTTCATATTATAAGAACTACTTTGTGATGCATTGATATGTTTGCTAAACACCATAGAGTCAAGTACAAAAGTAAAAATATCACATTTTCAAAATTAAACAGAAGGCGAGTCTGAGATATAAAAGTTTAGGTTACTAAAATCTTGGCTAAGTGTCATGTTCTCCTTCCAATAGACAAAGCATATATGAAGTGCTATTTCAAGTTCACGGACATATTTCATGTGTTTATAATGTTACAAAACTATATATAAGGCAAAGGTGAAAGATGTATAGTTTTTCAAGCTCCATTACATATAAATAAACAGTCGTTAGCAGAGTGATGGAATTAATTAAGTCAAGATATTGTTGTTAATAACTGCTGGGGTATGCTGTACACCACAAGAAAGCAGTTCACCACTTGGACAATGAACAGTTACAGAGAATTAGACTGCATGTGACAGCACATCATGGTATAATATATGGCAATACATTGCTAGTTCTAACTTTGTTCCCATAAGTTGCAGATCTAGTGAAAGTAAATATATTTCTTTTGAAAGAAAAAGAGCATTGATAATGAGCAGTTACTGAGAACCACATTGCACTTGACAGTGTATCATTGTGTTTAATAGACATAGAAGATATTTCAAGCAGCAGTGCGCATCAATAAGAACTCTTAAGTTTTAGAATAAATTGACAATGGGTGATTATAAAGAATTACATTGCATTTAACAGTATATCTTTGTATTAAGTCTAGATAGACCAGATTAAACAGATGATTATAGCATACATTGTATCATGTAAAGGTAGTTGTTAAGCAATTTACAAGAAACAGTAATTGTTAGCCTTTCAGATATCTATTTTCATGGAAAAAATATGTTCGTTTTCAACTGTTGAAATGTACCTAGGCATAATGACTGTACCACTTGTAGGACCAAAAGGAATTATTTCTTTACAAGTCAAACTCAGACTTTACAGCAACTGAACTGACATGAACATTTAAGGTCAGGAAGCTACAAGGTTGGATAGAGGGATAGAGGAATTTGCCCGCAATAATTGTCAAAGGCACCATGTTCTTGTAGCTATAAAGTCATCATCCCAATTTTTTTTTTTTTTGTAGGGTCTGAGAGCCACCATGGCCAGATGCCACTGTAGAATCAGGTTTATAGTGGAAAATGAAGAACCCACAGGGTACTTCCAGAATGTATACTGCTCAATAACAAGTTGACAGTCATCTCATTGATCATCACCACACTAGACATGATGTAGCAACATCACATCAGATAGTAAATAAAACTGGGCACAGATAAGGTAAATTCCAACATAGATTAAATTAAAGGATGATGTACCACGAGTTACATATGAATGAGTAAAAAAAAAAAAAAAATAATAATAATAATTGGAACAAAATGGATAGTTTAGCCATCCTAAAGGTTTGATCTATATGTATATATTTTCTCATTAGTTATGAAATAATGAATTAACTAGACTTCAGTTGAAGGTAGATGTCTGCAGGAACAATAACTATACCATGAATACAAATCGTCACGGGCTGCAGACAAATAGCTAATCTTTGAAACATCTTTTTATCATAGATTTGCCTTGTGCAACACATTACATTGCAGTTGTTTATGACTGTCGGAATACAACTGATACAATAACATAATGAAAATGAGTTCAATATTAAGTACACATTAGTGAAAAGCTATGGCTTGCTCCAACATTGAATAGCACCTAACCTACTTTCTTCAGCATTACAAATTTTCCATTCAAACATCCTACGTCACCTGAGATTTATAGCTGAGCAGTTTGCTGATTTGAGCAGACATTACAACAAAAGTAATATGCAGAACACCTTATATCTGTATCTGACAGATAGCATAATATATATGGATACCAGACATGGAGCAATCATCCAAGTATGTCCGAATACACAGTGCACCAAACACTTCTAACGATGGGCCTCTGCAGCCAATGAACCGTACATGTGCCACTGTTAAACCACAACATCGGCAACTACAACTGAAATGGGCATGTGACCATTGGCACTGGAAATTAGTACAGTGACAGAGCATTGCTTGGTCTGGTGAATTGTGATACATTTTTAATCGTGCTGATGGGAGGACGCAAAGCCTTTGTCTTCCAAAGGAACAGATGGCGGTGGCTCTGTTATGCTCTGAGGACATTCAAGTGGGCATCTGTAGGTCCGGTGGAGCTCGTGCAAGCAGTATTGTACACCCCTTCTTAACAATTACGTTTTCCAACGGCAGTGGAATTTTTCAGCAAGATAATGTTCCAGGTGACAAGGCCAGGAGAGAGTGATGGAGTGGTTCGAGGAACACAGTGGCAAGTCCAGTTGATGTTCTGGTCACCCAACTCGGCAGATCTGAAACTGGTCAGGATGTGACTGAACGTGGCATCAGAGATCAGCACACCCTCTCTGGATTTTGGTAACTTATGTGGTGCCAACTCCATCCAGGTACCTACCAAGACCTCATTGCTTGCATTGCTACTGTTATCCCTGTCGGAGGTGGCCATACCAGTGATTAGGTAGGTGATCGTGCTGTTCTGGCTGATCAGTGTATGCACAAGTAAATTATGTGTATTAATGACCTTGTGGACATTATTAAAAGTAAACTCAGGCTTTTTCCAGTTGATGCAGTTATCTATATTGAAGTACTGCCTGAATGAATCTTCATAAATATTCAGTTAGCTCTTGATAAGATTTGAAAGTGGTGTTCTTCAACTTGATTTAAATGTTCACTAGTGTAAAATTGTGCACTTCACAAAATGAAAAAAAAAAAAAAAAAAAAAAAAAAAAATAGTAACCTGTAACTATAATATCAACGAGTCACTGTTGGAATCAGCAAACTTATACAAATACCTGGGTGTTACGCTTTGAGAGGATACTAAAGAGGGATGATAATGTGGGCTGAGTCATGGGTAAAGAAGGTGCCATACTTTGATTTATTGTAGAAAGCTGGGGAAATGCCCTCAGTCTACAAAGGAGATTGCTTACAAATCACTCATGTGACCCATCCTAGAATATTGCTCAAATGTGTAGGAACCGTACCAGATAGGACTAACAGGGATATTGAATATATACAGACAAGGGCAGCACAAATGGTCACAGGTTTGTTTAATCCAAGGGAGATTGCCACAGAGATGCTTAAGAAATGGAAGTGGTAGGCTCTTAACAATAATTACAGCACACATGAAGGTATCCAAGCACTCATTCTTCCTGAAATAACAACGCTAAAAAAAGAATTGCTAGCTTACAATTCATAGTCAGTTCCTTAAGAAGCGATATTGACTCAAGGAAGAAAGAAAATCGGGATCTGCGATCGAAGCCAACACTAAGTGAAGTGATGCAAGACAAAAGTAATATATCATTCGAGTGGGTAAAAGTGCTGTACAAAAATAGTGTTCCAACTACAAAAAGAACAACAAAGTTTGCTAAAACTGTCACATTTTCGGAAAAAAACAAATATCATGTTTTGCAAACAAGTGACTGTGATAACGACTCTCCAAATGATCGTGAACTTGAAAAAGGCAGTGAACTGAAAATGCATAGCGTTTTTTCAAATAATGTCAACAACAAACACAGGTCATCAGGGAAAAAGAGTAATGTACTATTACTAAAAGGCAGTCATGGCAGGAATCTATCCAGCATGCTCCGTGAGAAAAATTGCGACATAGCAGTGACTAGTGTAGTGAAACCGGGAGCGGGATGTAAAAATGTTGCAGACATTTACTCTCAGACGAAATTAATGCAAGAAAATGACTTTATCGTCTGTATAATGGGTTCAAATGATGTGGCAAAAAATGAAGCAGAGGTTTGCGTGAAAACGCTACAGAATTTTTGACAAGTTAATAAATGCTGAAACACAGTAGTTGCCACACTTCCTCATAGGCATGATCTGATTTATAGGTCGTGTGTAAACAAAGAAATTTGGAAAACAAACATTAAAATAAGGAAATTGTGTTCTCAACACACAAAGTGCGAAGTATATAAGCAAGCTGCATCGAAATCTGCACACGAAATAATTAAAGAAAGACTTGTAAGGGATAGAACAATTTATCAGCTTACTGAACATCCTTCCAAAAGCGAGGAAAACAAAATAAACCAGAAAGAAGAATGAAAATACAACACTGCTGACGTTCCTAATTTAAACTAGAGGTATGTTATGCTGTAAATATGATTCCCAATTACCAAACCATGAATATGCCCGAACTAAAAATTTGTCACCATAATGTGCAATCCCTGCGTAATAAAATCGATGAAATTAACGTTCTATTAACACATGAACTTAATGATATCTCAGTGTTATGCATTTTTGAGCACTGGCTTAACTCAGACTTAATCCAGAATACGAAAATAAACAAATTTGTCTTGGCTACTTACTACTGCAGGAAAAACAGCAAGCAGGGTGGGGTAGCAATTTACACAAAGGATAATGTAGATTTTATTACACTACCTGACTTAACTAGGGCAAATGTCAAAAAGGATTATGAAATTGCAGCTATAAAAATTACTCAGTTCAACCTGGTTATTGCTACAGTTTACCGATCACCATCCGGGAATTTTGAACTTTTCTTAAACAAAATGGAGTCACTACTAAATAAAGTAAATAAAATGGGTTGTGAATTGATAATCTGTGGGGACTTCAATATTGACTTCCTCACGAATAGTGGAAATAGGGAGACCATTTTGAACCTTGCAACGTCCTACAATTTAAAGGCTGAAGTAAAAGCAGCTACCTGAGTATCAGAAACTTGCCAAACAGCTCTTGATCAGTTTCCAGTCAAGAAGAGTTTACACAACACCTCACTAAGAATTTTCAATGCAGGTTTTAGTGATCATCTTGCTCAAATATTAAGCATAAAAGTACAAGGCAATATTGTTAACAACATGTCTTTCAGAACAGCATATCGAAGTTATAATCAGCATAATGTGAACTACTTCAAAACTTATTACAGAAAGAAAAATGGCTAGGAGTGTACAAAATGAACGATATAAATGAAAAATTCAACACTTTCAATGATGTATTAACCCATTTCTTTGAACTTGTGTTCCCACTGAAAACATTAACCATACTGGGAAACTCTAGAACAAACAGCTGGATCACAAAGGGAATAAGAGTTTCATGCCAGAAGAAAAGACTACTTAATGAAATATGTAAGTCAAAAAATTCCTCACCTGTAGTACGCGCATACTATAAAAAATACTCCAAAATATTAAGAAATGTAATAAAAGCATCAATAATAATGCATAATGATGAAATCATTTATAATTCAGCTAATAAATCAAAGGCTATGTGGAGTGTTATAAAAAAAGAATGGGGAGAATACAGACAACCTTGGAAAAATATAACACTATCACATAAAAATAAAAAAGTAACAAACCACTTAGAAGTACCCAACACATTTAACAACTTTTTCACAGGTGTTGCTGAAAATATGTTACAGTCAAACTTTAAGAGCACCCAGGCAAATGAATATAAAATAAGTGCATGTAGAGGATCAATGTACATCAGTTCTGTTTCACAAGATGATGTAGCTAAAGCAATAAAAGGACTAAAAAATTCCAAATCGGCAGGTATTGATGGTACACCTGCAACAATTTTAAAGAAGAGCGCATCAAACCTGATTGAAGTACTCACACATTTATGCAACTGCTCACTTCAGGCAGGCACTTTCCCTGATGTGTTGAAAACATCAAAAGTTATTCCTGTATTTAAAAAAGGGGATAAAGACAATGTAAATAACTACAGACCCATCACAATTTCCTCCTGCATCTCTAAAGTACTGGAAAAAGTGTTGTATGAGAAACTTATGAAATTTATTAATAAGAACAGCATCCAATGTAATGAACAACATGGATTCAGAAATAAGAGGTCAACAATAACTGCTATCTATGAGTGTATCAATTCCATTCTAAACCTGATGGACAAAAAACAGGAAACAATAGGAGTCTTTATTGACTTGTCAAAAGCTTTTGACATGGTGGACCATAAAATTCTGCTATCAAAGCTAGAAAGATATGGTATTCGAGGTCTGTCCAACAAGTGGATCAGTTCCTTCCTGACAAATTGTATGCAGGCAGTGTGCGTCAAGCACACAAATATTGAACTAAAAACTGTATCTAATCACTTATCTGACTATAAACAAATAAAATGTGGTGTACCCCAAGGATCCGTATTGGGACCCCTTCTGTTTCTTCTGTACATAAATGATCTAAGCTTAAATATTGATGCACACAAAACAATCATATTTGCAGATGACACCACAATTCTACTAAAAGGAGGCTACGATGAACAGTTACAGCAGACAGTAAACACGGTCACGAAACAACTTAGTAACTGGGCACAGAGTAATCAGCTTGTAATAAACAGTAAGAAAATGGTTGCTCTAAAATTCCACAATGTTCCTAACAAGGACATGTTTATCCCATCAGTCTCTATCAATGATGAGCCCGTTGGTAACAGTACTGAAACCAAATTCTTAGGACTTTGGCTGCAGAGTAACATCAGATGGAATAAGCATATTGAATATCTCAATGCTGAACTGAGCAAAACATGTTATCTTCTTTGTTCATTAAAATCATGCTGTAGTGAGAAAACAGTACTGAATGCATATCATGTGTACTTTCATTCTTGTCTTAGGTATGGGGTCACCTTCTGGGAAAACTCTAAAACAGCTAATAGCACTTTTAAACTACAAAAAAGGGCCATTAGAATCTTGTTTGGGTGCAAGCCTAGAGACTCTTGTAAACCCCTGTTTAAGAAATCTGGTATTCCCCCCATTACCATGTGTATACATTATGGAAACCCTTTTGTTCTTTAAATGAAATGGCAAGGACCGGAGACTACCAGAAAACTGTGATATACATGAGCACTTTACCAGACAGAACAGAAACTTACATATGACTCAAATCAGCACAGCACTATGCCAAAAAGGTACTTTTCACATGGGAGTTAAGCTTTATAACAAACATCCTGAAAACATAAAAGCTATCACTGAGGTCAATACATTTGGAAAATCTCTAAAGTCATATTTACAGCATCACTGCTTTTACTCCATTGAAGAATATTTAAATTTATGAAATGTGTTATATAAATACTTACTTATGTGTAAAGTGTATTATTGTAAGCTTACATATGTAAGCCTTGAAATTACTTTCAGCCTGTATATTTTTAACTTGACTTGTCCAATGTCTTATGCATAAGCTGCTATGTAGACAACAGGACCAATAAAACACAATCTACAATCCTGCACTCCATATGTGAATGGAATGAAAAGAAATCCCTGTACCTGGTATATAAGGCTATCACCAAGAGAATCTTGTAAAATCAAATTCAGACAATTTACAATTTTGACAGTCCCATCCATCTATGTATGTATGTATGTATGTATGTGAAACTATCATGTATGTCATAGCAAACTGTGCACTAATGCTAAATAGATAAGTACACATTTGTAGCACAAAAGTTAAAGTTTGTTATCACATAGTCCATTATCACATCAATGGTACTTGACTGCAAGTGGCTGATAAAGGTCATACTAAAGCTGAATGTTTTTACACAACAGGCTACCAAATAATGTACAAAATACAAAAGCACTACCAGGCTTCATAACAAAAGTAAGAGTTCTAGACAATAGTATGGCTGTACAAAGTTAAGGAATACTTTGGGACTAGTCCGAAAGAATCAGAGAGAATTGCTCTACTATGGCAATTTCCTGAGGAATGTGTTACATATAAGGGGTCAGTGACCAGTAAATATGAAAATTTTCTTAGGTTTTGTCAACACTCGAGTACCGCAGCTGAATGCAAAGTTGAGTGCCTGTATTTATTAAATTAAATTAGAAATAAAGTTTTGGTTTTTCCTTTTCATTAATTATTATATGTATCTACACAAGTAAGTCTACTGTAAAATAACCTGTGTGCTCAGTTTCTAAATCACCCTGTAACTGTAATTGTAAATGATATTGATGCATCCAGTATCATTCTAAACAGCGGCGATAAATAAGTAAATATTTGTTGAAAAGGAACACTCTCTCTGTGTGGTTTCAGTTGCCTGAGATGCAGTCATGTGTTTGTGTGCACATGCACACGTATCTGTGTGTCATCTATTTTTGACAAGGGCCTTTTGTGAGTCTCTTTGTTGTGGCCATCTGCAACTCAGCATCTCTGCTATATGGCGAGTAGCAAGTTTCCTTTTCATAGTACTGTTACATTTCATCCTGGATTTCACATTGTTTAAAAATTTGGTGACTTTAATACAATGCAAATCCAAAGAATATAGTAAATTTGAAGCTCATTGTGATGTTAAACTCATAAAATCTTCTAAATATAATACATCTACATCAATACTACACAAGCTATTATATGAAGCATGGCATAGGATGCCCTGAACAATTACCTATTATTTCCTTTCCTGTTCCATTTGCAAACAGAGCGAGGGGGAAATGACTGTCTACATTCTTTCATGAGGATTCTTATTTCTCTCGTCTAATCTTCTTTCTCCTTGCATGAAATGTAAGTTGGTGACAGTAGAATTGTACTGCAACAAGCCTCAGATGCTAGTTCTCTAAATTTTCTCAATAGTGTTCCTAGAGAAGAATGTTTCCTTACCTCCAGGGTTTCCCATTTGAGTTGCCTAAGCATCTCCACAATAATTGCATGTTGACTGAACTTACCAGTAACAAATATAATGGCCCACCTCTGAATTGCTTTAAGTCTTTCTTTAATCTGACCCAAAAACTGAAATAGTACCATGGGTTTCACTAGTATGTCATCTCCTTTACAGCTGAACCATACTTTACTAAAAGTCAATCATTCACCTTCCCTACTACAGTCCTCACGTGCTTGTTTCATTTCACATCGCTTTGTACCATTATGCCTAGACATTTCATCGACACGAATGTTCCAAGCATTTCTGGTTTGTTTTTCCTACTTGTGCGCATTAATTTACATTTTTAGACATTTCAAGCTAGCTGCGATTTATCACACCAAATAGAATTTGTTGTCTAAGTTATCTTGTATTCTCCTAGAGTCACTCAATGATGACACCTTCCTGTGTGTGACAGCATCGTCAACAAACGGCTGCAGATTGTTGCTCACCCTGTCTGCCACCTCATTTGAGCAAACAGAAAAAAATAGCAGTCCTTTCACATCTTGCTGGGGAACCCCTTACAATATCCTTGTCACTGACTGACACCAGCCCTCAAGGACAGCACACAGGGTCCTGTTACTTGAGAAGTCTTTGAGCAACTTTCATAGCTGGAGACCTATTCTTTATGCTCATGCCTTCAGTAACTGTCTGCAGTGGGGCACGATATCCAATGGTTTTTGGAAATCTGAGAATATGAAGTATTCCTGTTGAACTTTTTCAATAGTTTGCAGTATATCATCTGAGAGAAAGGCAAGCTGATCTTCACATGAGTAATACTTGCTAAAACCATGCTGATTTGTGGACACAAGTTTCACAGTATCTAGGAAATTTATTGCATTCGAATTCAGAATGCGTTCTACAATTTTGCAGGAAACCCAATGTTAATGATACTGGTCTGTAATTTTTTGGGTCCTTCTTGTATACAAGAGTCAGCTGTGCCTTTTTCCAGGCACCTGGAACTTTTCAGTGTATGAGAGATTAATTAATTCAAGCTAAGTAAGAGGGCAATGCCATAAACTACTCTTTGTAAAAGCTAATTAGGATTCCATCTGGACCTGTGACTTATAAACAAATAACTCTTTTAGTTGTTCCATTATGCCAAGGATGACCATTACTGTGTCCCCCATATGGAAGTATTTGCAACTCATCACTGTTTGTATGATCGTCATGTGTGGATGATTTCTTAAACACAAAACTTAAAACCTCAGCTTTCTTTTTGCTGTCTTCTGCCTCCATGCAGGTTGGTCAATGAGTGACTGGATAGAAGCCTAAGATTTGATTAGTAGTCTTATAGGTGACCAGAATTTTCTTGTGTTCTCAACAATATCTTTTGCTTAGGTATGACAGTTGTACGGATCGCACATTTATCTTTTTACAGATGCTTGAATGTCTACTAACTTTTTCCTGTAATAATTTGTTCATTCTCTTTTGAACAGAGAGTACAACAGCCTTTACTTTCTCAGTATTTTCCAAATTTCAGTGGTAAACCACAGTGGATATTTTCTGTCCTTCATCCACTTAATCAATACGTACTTCTCCAGAGCATTTAAACTTTTCCTATAATTCCTCTACATCCATCATACTGGATGAAACATGGTACCTACCAGAATGAAAGAAAATGTGGAAGGAAGGACCCACAAATGTAACTTACTTTTCACACAACCTGTATATTTAACAGTATACAACCATACCTGCAGCCCACACATTATTGGGTCAAATGGCAGTGTTTACTACTGCACTGGACAAAGCCTCTGCTACTACATGCCTTTCTGCAACACGTTATAACATTTCAGCTCCTCAACACCAAATTAAAACGTTCCACTTCAATTTGTTTGCACTTATAGCGATCCCAGCTTCCTCAACCAAATTAAAACGTTGCATTAGGAGGTGTCTGCTTCGTGCAAAAAGGTCTTGAGTTCATATTGACAACAACAAGTAATTCTTCATTACAGACGTTTATTTACAAACAGAACTGACAGACTTCACAGACTCAACAACTGACTCTCCGAGCTAACCGCACTGCATATTCGCCCTGGCAACTGACAGCTCCTAGGTGTATTAATATCTTTCCAAACAATGAGAGTCTTTAACCATGTTTTGTTTACAATACGATAGCAATTCATGACTTAAAACTAAATTAGACATTACAGAATTTTAGTACAGATTAAAGTAAGTAAAAGGATCAGTATATATAAATTCTTACAAGCATAATTTCCAAATAGATTTCATAACATTTTTCTACCAGCTTCTGGATAACCTTCACCAGATTTGTACCAATGTTTCCAGAAATATCTTGACATTTGATTCTGGATATTTCTTGAGTGATTTAGAACAACTATTTATATGTAAAATGATTTAAATCGTGTTTCAAAACGTAAATAAATCTTTTTAGCAGTATTTCTTGATACAAATCGTCTTTCGAAATTAGGTTATGAAACAGTTTTCACAAGTTTTCGTATTTTTGCGATCATAATATAGAATTTCTCCATAGAAAGTTCCAGAAGTGTGCATCAAACATTCATCCACAGACTTTCTCTTTAGCTGGTGAGTCTTCAAAAGTATCCCGTCCATATTATACGAAACAATTTAGCTCAAAACTGACAACTCATACAACTAATCAGAGCTACAGCAAACAGCGAGTCTTTCTTTTACAAAATGAAATATAATTACAAAATTGAATGAAAATAGGTTACTAACACTAATATATATTTACATTAATTCTATTTTTGTTCTTTCTGTGCAAAATGTCCTAATATTGACACAGTACAATATTTAAACATCACCAAAGTTTCCCTTTACATTTTGCATATCTGTATCGACATCCCCTAAAAGTCTACAGTATCGAATACTTCAATATGTCTGTAATGTTACACAACCCCCCCCCCCCCCCCCATCAGCACTTCCACGTGAAACACGGAAGGGTTGATGTCCTTACATTACAAAACAGAAAAGTTTTACACATATCTTTGGTGTCTTCTTTCTTGAAGACCGGTGATCTTCTTTCTTGAAGGTCGGTGATCTTCTTCCTTAAAGGTCGGTATACCTCAATGCCACATACTGTATTTCAGTCTCATCTTCACAGTCCGTATGGTTTCCATATACACTGCAGGCTATCACAGGCTGCAATAGCACAGTCCGCTATGAATATACAGCATACAATGGTGAAACCCAGTTAAACATTAGCAAAAGCATTTAATAGTCGGTGGACCGGTTTTTAAGGACACAGAAATTTGAATTCTCTAAAGTCTAATTACTCAAGAAAATTTACTCTAAATAATTTCTTAAAGCTAAGAGAGGATAGACTGACAGATGGAGAAAATTGATTATACAGGATCACAGAATAAGTGTAAGATGCAATGCCAGAATACGAAAATGAAATATGACAATTGCATAGCTAGGGGACCTAGTGCTCGCCAAACACTTAGCACACAAAGAATGTATGCTCCCCTGAGGAATCAGATAAATACAACATAACAAAGTATACAAAAATATCCTGGTAAGATTACATATAAAAGTCTATAAACATCTATTATCTAAAATACTTTTTTATATTTTTTTATACAATTTCAGTTCGGTCACGTTTTGTAGGCCAAACAGTCTGCCATAATGCAAAAAGTTAAACTTAAATCAGGACGGTACAAAATTTGACTGTTACATAACTGTGTTTTTATTTCTTCAAAAGCAGCTTCACATTCCTGATCTCAAACCCACATTACGTTTTTCTTCAGCAATCTGTTAAGACTTGGAGCATTTAGAGCTTGGGTACTAATGAACTTTCTGTAGTAACCGCACATCCCGAAAAATGACTTTAGTTGTTTCTTGGTTTTTGGAATTGGGAATTTTGCAATTGCCTCGAGTTTTTCAGGATCTGGCAAAATACCTTCCTCAGAAATACTGTGCCCCAGAAACTTCAATTTTTTCATACCAAACTTACATTTAGATAATTTAAGTGACATTCCCCCTTTCCTTAATCTATTGCAAACCTCCCTCAAAGTATTAACATGTTCTTCCCAAGTTTCTCCAGTGATCAAAATGTCATCTAAATACACAGTTAATTTTGATAAAAGATCTTTTCCCAAAACAAAGTCAAGTGCTCTAATGAATTCGGCTACTGAGACATTCAGCCCAAATGGTACCACACAATACTGGTAACATCTTCCCCCATACAAAAAGGCAGTATACTTTCTGGAATCATTTTCTAATTCTACTTGGTGAAATCCTGATGTGAGATCTAAACTGGTCATGTATTTCATTCTTTCAAATTTATGAAGTAATTCGTCTATATTCTCGGGATGATCGGTCTCTCTTTCCAGATACTTATCTAGGTGTCTTGAATCTAGTACAAGCCTGACACTGCCATTACGTTTTGCAACCACTACCAAAGGATTATTGTATTGGCTCTTACATCTCTCAATGATGCCCCACTCGTCCATCTTTTGAAGTTCCTTTTCTACATCTTTTCTCTTTGCAATGGGTACACTATAACGTTTTATAAAGAATGGCTCATGTGGTTTTAATCTGAGTTTACATTGATAATTCTTTACTCTGCCAGGTCTATCATAAAAAACATCACAGTAATTCCACAATAATATTTCGAACTCTACCTTCTGTTCTTGGTTCAAATTATCTGATTCCCGTAATTTTTCTTGAACTATATCCCCATATTCTCCATCATCATAATTCTCAGTAATTTCCTCTACACAATAACCACTGTCTTTAGAAAATGTAACGTCCCTAATTTCAATTCCCTTATCAGCACAGTTTTGAACTGACATGTCAGTACTGGAACATACTCTTGTCTTAGGATCAATAAAGGTAAACAAATTCTTTTCCCAATCAAATGCTGCATTAGCTTTTAATATCCAGTCCATACCCAACAGTACATTCTCATTTAGGTCACTTATTACAAGACATCCTTGAGTAAACTGTACATCATTTATACTGAAGGACAACAACACCTGTCTATTAACAAATTTGCTCAGTTTGCCGGTAATGCCTCCAATTTTTATTCCAACAACTGGTAATTCAACAAAGTCAGGATCATGCTTAATTATATCTCTTAATTTGCTTGAAATGGCACTAATTGGACTCCCTGTGTCAATCAAACAATACCCTTCCCAACCTGCAGCTTTAATTTTTATGTATGGACTACCAATAGTGGTGTTTTCCCTTTCTTCCTGTTCTTCATACAAAAGATCTTCTGCTATCTCATCATACCTCTGTTCCATATTTAGGTTTTCTTTATTAGGCAATACTTTCTTCAAACTTCTAGGTCTACTGGAATTTACTGGAATGTCTGGATTACTATTTACCTCACACACATCCTGACTAGTACCCCGTTTGATGATTTCATTAGGCTTAAAAGCAGAAACTGGTTCACAAATTTCCCTTAATTTGATCTTAACATCATTGTCATCACTGTGATCTTTAAATTTGTCCCAAACAGATTTCAAAATAATCTCAGATGCATCAGCATAATCAACCCCTCTGTCTCCTGATGTATTACTAAGCTGCACTGGCACAATCTGATTCTCATGTGGAATGTAGTTAGAGTTCCTGGCACAACTATTCGCAACACTATTGCTTATAACATCCTCCTTAACTTCAACATAAACTATTCCATCCAATTCACCATCAAAATCTTCTAGTACATAATCACCATTAGCCTTAACATCAACATTATCATCATCATTGCCTGAGCTTACACTACGAACACTACTAGTATCACCAACATTACTCACAACACCATCTTCACCAACCACATCCACATGAATATCAGACTTTCCAGAAACTTCAGAACGAACATCATTATGACAACTTACATCTAAAACATCACCGCACATAAGTTTGTACAATCCAAAATTATCAAAGTTATCCTTACCTTTCATTTCAGCATTAGGTGCTTCTTCTTGATTATATAAATTTGCAATTATATCATCTTCTAAGCCTACTTCATCAAAGGTAGCCTGGTTCCTACTACAGTTGTTTCTAGTATTTTCTTTGATGACATTCCAAAATTTCCTGTCAAATTTAATTTTTTAATTACCTCTATCTACAGATCTACATCTACATGACTACTCTGCAATTCACATTTAAGTGCTTGACAGAGGGTTCATCGAACCACAATCATACTATCTCTCTACTATTCCACTCCCGAACAGCGAGCGGGAAAAACGAACACCTAAAGCTTTCTGTTCGAGCTCTGGTTTCTCTTATTTTATTTTGATGATCATTCCTACCTATGTAGGTTGGGCTCAACAAAATATTTTCGCATTCGGAAGAGAAAGTTAGTGACTGAAATTTCGTAAAAAGGTCTCGCCGCGACAAAAAACGTCTATGCTTTAATGACTTCCATCCCAACTCGTGTATCATATCTGCCACACTCTCTCCCCTATAACGTGATAATACAAAACGAGCTGCCCTTTTTCGCACCCTTTCGATGTCCTCCGTCAATCCCACCTGGTAAGGATCCCACACCGCGCAGCAATATTCTAACAGAGGACGAACGATTGTAGTGTAAGCTGTCTGTTTAGTGGACTTGTTGCATCTTCTAAGTGTCCTGCCAATGAAACGCAACCTTTGGCTCGCCTCCCCGACAATATTATCTATGTGGTCCTTCCAACTGAAGTTGTTCGTAATTCTAACACCCAGGTACTTAGTTGAATTGACAGCCTTGAGAATTGTACTATTTATCGAGTAATCGAATTCCAACAGATTTCTTTTGGAACTCATGTGGATCATCTCACACTTTTCGTTATTTAGCGTCAACTGTCACCTGACACACCAACACACCATACAGCAATCTTTTCTAAATCGCTTTGCAACTGATACTGGTCTTCGGATGACCTTACTAGACGGTAAATTACAGCATCATCTGCGAACAGTCTAAGAGAACTGCTCAGATTGTCACCCAGGTCATTTATATAGATCATAAGCATACTGTCTATACTGGTTAGGTCTCTGATTATAGAGCTGTCTGTTCCGGGTGAAATTAGCCTGATTTTGAAAATTCCTTGCCCCAAACTGACAGACTCCCAGTGGATCATTTAGTCGTTTAAAGGCCTATGTCTGTCGTTTCCCTGCCTCGGGTTACCTTCTCTCATGTCATTACCCCAGGACCAGTTTCGATTTTCCCATTCTCTGTTTGAATTAAAGTGCTGATCATTCCTACCAAAATTTCTTCTGTCATTGCTATTATAATTATCCCTGTTGTTGTTAAAGTTTCTTCGTTCACTATTATTGTTATTATTTCCACGGTTCGGTTCCCACCCTCTGTGTGATGAACCTACAAAGTCGTTAAATCTGTTGTTTTGTTCAAAGGCTCTATCAAGTTTGTCCACATATTTCAAGAATTGTTCTATGGACTCATCTGGACCATATACTAAACCCCATTGTACTCTTTTCGGAAGTCTCCGTTTTAGTGCATCAATTTGAGTTAGCTCATCAAATGGCTTATCCAGATGCACTAATTTTTGCAACTGTTTCTCACAATAGGCTTTCATTGACCCATCAGATTCTCTATAACTAGGACCATTCAAGAATTCACTTTTGATTCGAGCTGGCTCAGTTTCAGACCAAAATTTGGTTAGAAAACATTTTTCGAAATCTTCAAAGGACATTTCCCCGGAACAATTCTGACTGGCCCACGAAAGCGCCTCACCATCAAGTAATTTCTTTACAAATTTTGTCTTAACACTATCTGTCATTATGGACGTGAACTGCTCCTTGCAGAATTGCATGAAGTCTTTTGGGTGTATGTTCTTGTCACCGGGATAAGTTTTAATGGGAAAATTTCCCCATACCCCATTACAACTGTTACTAAAACCTTTTTGTAACATAGTTTCTTGTATTTCTACAAATTTTCTGTCTACAGTTTTTTCGTCATTACCTACTCTACTACAAATTTCTGTGACCTTTTTGTCAGAATCAGATTTGAAAGATTCAATTTCGCTTTCAAAAAATCGCTTTGTCTGGTCAAATTCATTTCTCAATTGATAATTTTCCCCATTTACAAAATCAACAACTTTTTTAAGTTTTGACTGGTTATTTGAAATTTCGTTACTTAAATCAGCTTCAAGGACAGAAATTTTGCTCTCAACCGTGTCCACACGACAACTAAGTTCTTTTTGGTTTGACTCAAAAGTAATTCGCCATTCTTCGAGAACCTGATTAGTGTGAGCAATCTGTTCTGTATTTGAACTTATTTCTGATTTTAAATCACACACAGCCTTCGAAATCGACCTGTCCATCTGTTGTTGTGTCTGTTCAATTTGTTGACGTAATTCGGCACGAGAATCGTCCATCTTCGAGTTTGTGTTATCCAACATCGAGTTTAACTCTGAAAACATTTGTTTTAACATTTCCAACATTCCTACACTGTCAGAAGCACTTTCCCTAATAGGTGTACTCGCTACACCGCTGTCAATACTGAAATCTGCGTCTTTTTCCATTATTTTAGGAAGCAGGTACTTATCTTAGTGTCCGTCGGCGGTCGTTGGTGTCCGTGTTTTGCGAAATTTCTTCAATTCCAGGATGGTTTCGCTCGGTTGCTTCACTCCTCTTCTTGTGACCCCAGAATCGACGTATTTACTTCTGAAGAATGACTGGTCCGTCGTATATCCCCTTCTTGTGGTCCCAAAACAGACGTATTTTCTTCTTGTGATCCCAGAAGAGACGTATTTTATTTTGAAGAATCACTGGGTGGTCGTCATATCCTCTGCTTCCTCCACCAAATTATAACATTTCAGCTCCTCAACACCAAATTAAAACGTTCCACTTCAATTTGTTTGCACTTATAGCGAACCCAGCTTCCTCAACCAAATTAAAACGTTGCATTAGAAGGTGTCTGCTTCGTGCAAAAAGGTCTTGAGTTCATATTGACGACAACAAGTAATTCTTCATTACAGACGTTTATTTACAAACAGAACTGACAGACTTCACAACAACTGACTCTCCGAGCTAACCGCACTGCATATCCGCCCTGTGTATTAATATCTTTCCAAACAATGAGAGTCTTTAACAATGTTTTGTTTACAATACGATAGCAATTCACGACTTAAAACTAAATTAGACATTACAGAATTTTAGTACAGATTAAAGTAAGTAAAAGGATCAGTACATATAAATTCTTACAAGCGTAATTTCCAAATAGATTTTATAACATTTTTCTACCAGCTTCTGGATAACCTTCATTAGATTTGTACCGATGTTTCCAGAAATATCTTGACATTTGATTCTGGATATTTCTTGAGTGATTCAGAACAACTATTTATATGTAAAATGATTTAAATCGTGTTTCAAAACGTAAATAAATCTTTTTAGCAATATTTCTTTATACAAATCGTCTTTCGAAATTAGGTTATGAAACAGTTTTCACAAGTTTTCGTATTTTTGCGATCATAACATCGAATTTCTCCATAGAAAGTTCCAGAAGCGTGCATCAAACGTTCATCCACAGACTTTCTCTTTAGCTGGTGAGTCTTCAAAAGTATCCCGTCCATATTATACGAAACAATTTAGATCAAAATTGACAACTCATACAACTAATCAGAGGTACAGCAAACAGCGAGTCTTTCTTTTACAAAATGAAATATAATTACAAAATTGAATGAAAATAGGTTACTAACACTAATATATATTTACATTAATTCTATTTTTGTTCTTTCTGTGCAAAATGTCCTAACATTGACACAGTACAATATTTAAACATCACCAAAGTTTCCCTTTACATTTTGCATATCTGTATCGACATCCCCTAAAAGTCTACAGTATCGAATACTTCAATATGTCCTGTAATGTTACAACGTGAAAATTATATAAGCACCATTGATGACAAGAGTGATTAAGTTACTCAAAACAGATGACGTAATTTTTGATTTGAAGGCTGTATGTCTTAAAGGTCCTGGGTTATTATGTGCACCTGTGCTTTAAGATTAAACAGATTAGGAAACAATATGACACCGATAAAGCTTACTTAAAAGCAACCAACTTTTTAATTTCAATCAACAGTCAAGGTGCAATTGGATCCCAACCTGTCCATTTTGACTAATTCCCTGGTGACAGTTGGCTGTTAATATTTTCAAAGTTAAACTGATTGTCAGTTATTAAGACTGTTCTGAATTAACGTCTTAAAATATCACTTGTGAATACTTATTACAAGAGAACTCACTTGCCAGAAACACAAGTTCCAGCTAAAATACACCTACAATGACCCGGTCTTTCAAACACACCTTAGTACAACAGGTTGTTCAGATTATAACTAAAGACTTAAAAATGTAAATGCAATCAAAGAACTGAACTGGTTAACACCTCAATCTAACTACAAGGTCCCTCTTTTGTTTAATGGCAACGTGTGCATTAGTACAATTGTTCTGGCTGTATTTATGTCCAGGAGCTGGTCATTAGAACATTAATGATTGGGTACAAACCAGAAAGGAAAGGAAATATAATAGTGGGACAAATTTTCAAATGACAACTAGTGTCTGAGTACAATATTACAGCCTCTATTATTGACCAAAGAGCTGACCAAGTAAAACTCTGAGGGTCGGGTACAAACCACAAAATCATAAGCAGGACAGGTAGGCAATGACACAAATCAACACAAGGATTACAGAATGTTACTCCACTTTATGAGTTACTGAGTGTTGCCAATGAAAGCCAGGTAGAAGAGGGCAGCCAGGCCACGAGCAGTCATCCGTAACAAATGTTGACAACCCACTGACGGGATGTCAGCCTGCTGCTTGTAGTCAATGCTGACCCCAGCGAAGTACTCTGGTGTCTTAACTCTGCAGAAGCCCTCCTCACGCAGCTCATGGTTTCGGCCACTTGGACCTCATAGCCATCTTTGGCCGTGACGCTACTGCAATCGGCAAACTTCGTGCCTCCCTTCTCAGGCCAGCAGACTCCTCTCAAGGACCTTCTAAAGACACGACCCAAAGATATTCACTCTTCCTCACAGATATTGGCAATGGGGCCACAAGAGAACTTCCCCCTCTCAAGCCTGAACAAGCCTTGCCCCAGATCTAAGAACCCTTCACTCTGCTGGAAAGTTCAATCTGACTGAGATGAGCTTCCTCTTTTCTGGGTCCCTGACCAAAAGATTGACTGGGCTTAAAATTTTTACAATGGAATATGGACCTAGGAAATGTGGGGCAAGATTCTCTAAACATTTATCCTGAGAAGTCCACCCTGAAATGTTCCTGATGTAGACAAGATCCCCTGTCTTTCCTTGAAAGGGGAACCTGTTTCTGTTATAGTGACAGGCCTGGCAATAATAAACATTCCTAGTATTTCCCCAAATTTGGTCCCTTTGCTCTCTAAGTACCTTCGGACTGATAGATGGAAGTAAAAGATAATTTATCTCGCATAAGTTGGAGAGTCAGGAATTCAGGGGATATGTGAGCATTAGGCTAGCTGGGTTGGCATGGGATTCTTCATGCCACACGGAGTTAAACACTAAGTTTAATCAGGTTGAGGTGGTATCCCACTTCTTGGGTGATTTATGGTGGTAAATAATCAATGCTGACTACAAGTTGCAGTTAATCCTTTTGGCAAAGGAACCCTGAGTATAATAAGGTGTGGTGGTAACATGTTTTATCACATTGTGTAAACAATTTTGCCAGAAATCCAGGAACGGTATCCATAACCAATGGCTGCAGTGGCCCAAACCACCTATATATATTAATACCACCAGAGATGGTGATAAGAGCGCTCTCACCCCAGCTAGGTAGCAACCAAATGAACCTGGAGAAGGTGTCCACTACTATGAGAATATACAGATTGCCTTTTTTTGTCCAGAGAATCTGGCCCACATAATCAACAAACAGTTTGTCCAGTGGATGCTCTTCCCGTTCCGACTGCAGAATTCCCCTCGCCAGGGAGTTACGTGGTCTTCCATTCTTACAATCTCGGCATTCTTTGACTAAACCTCTAATGTTTTTATAAGGTGTTGGCCAGGTCAGCTACTCCTTGACTGTCTGCAACGTTTTATAAAGACCTAAAGCCCTCCTACTTGAGAGTCATGAAAGTACTGGAAGACCAGAATAACTAAGGGTCAGGGGAGATAAATTCTAGCTACCCCAGACCTACCCCTGCAGTTACACAGAATCCCATTCTTCAGAAAACAGTCGCTGGATTCCTGTCCATCTAGTATTTGCTTCCTGAGCCCCCCCCCCCCCCCCCCCCCCAAAATGGGTATTATTCTTGTTGAGTTTACAAATTATTAAACAGTTTGTGTACCTCAGTAAGGATAGTACATTTCCTTATCAAGCTCGTGCTATTGGAACATCACGCTAAGGGCATCAGCAGCCTGATTATCAGAGCCCTCAATGTCCTGAACCTTAAAATGGAAAGCCAAAATGCGGACCGCCCATCTTGCAATACGCCCTGTCTTGCTAGGTCCCAACTAAGGACCTGATTATCCATCTCTAGATCAAATTCATGATGTTTGAGATAGAACCAAAAATTTTTCAGAGGAAATAACACAGCTAATGCTTCACACTCATATACTGAGTAATTGAGTTCAGGCCCCTCCAGAAGTATGGAAGCAAAAGATAACAGATGCCTGATATCTTGATCTTTCTGTAAAACAACTGCTGCCATACCAGTATTGCAAGCATCAGTCTGGACCACAAATCATTTCTTATAGTCAGGTACGGCTAAAACCTGTGGGTTGGAAATCACAGTTTTGATTCCTTCAATGGCTGCCTGCTGACTTTCAGCTCACATGAATTTCTCATTATTTCTGCGTAACAAATTTAATGGAGCTGAAGGTAGCACAGAGTTTGGGACAAATTTGCGGAAGTAATTAGCCATCGCTACAAATGAGGCAATCTCCCTCGTATTTCGTGGCTGCGGAAAATTCCTCAATGCCTTCGTTCATTCTGGATCAATGCTAATTCCATCACCAGATACGAAGTAACCCAAAAATGACACTTGGTGCTTAGCCAAGGTTATCTTTCAGGGTTTCACAGTCAGGACTACATCCCTAAGCCTGGAGAGTACCTTCCCGATGTGCTCTAAATGCTCTTCAAAGGAGGCACTGAATATGACTGCATTGCCCCAATAACTGAAGACACAATTAAACTTTAAATCACCTAAAATTTCATCCAATAAATGGGATAAAACTGCTGCACTGATTGACAAACCAAATGGAACTTGTATGAACTCGTATAAATTCCAATCCAGGGTGAAGGCGATGAGATGCTTAGATTCCTCTGTTAATACGCCTGATTAAGATCTAATACAGTAAACCAATATGCTCCCTAAAACCAGGTCAAACAGGTGTTGAGATCAGGGACTGGCACATAATCCAGGATCACCTTTTAATTGAGAAGCCTGTGATCAACCACAGGTCAGAAATCCTGCCCCTGATCTTTAGGTACTAAGAAAGGTGGATGGTCTTATGACTACATCTTTTAAGAAGATGACAAGTGATGTGGTGACTGGCAAACCAGCACATCATCCATAACATGAATATGGTATCAAATGATATCTGTGACTCCCAACCTGTCATGTAGTACCTAAGGAAATTCTCCCAAAAATTCACTTAACTGGAAAATAATAAGGAGGGCAGGTAGGCAATGACACAAATAACCATGAGGATTACAGAATGTTCTCCCCTTTATCAGCAGGCAGTTCCATGGATCCACAGTGTGCTTAATGAGTGTGCCAATGAAAGCCAGGTAGAAGGAGGCTGCCAGGCCACAAGTGGTCATCTGACATTAATGTTGATAACCAATCGACAAAATGTCAGCCTGCTGCTTGTAGTCAATACTGACCCTGGTGAAGTACTCTTGTATCTTTACTCTGTGCAGGCCCTCCTTGCATAACTCACGGCTTTGGCCGCTCAGACCTCACGACCTCCTTTTGTCGCAATGCTACCACCAATCTCGAAACTTCGTGCCTCCCTTCTCACGCCAGTGAACCCCATGTATATATCGGCAAGCAAAGACCTTCTAAGCACACAACCCACAGATACCCACTCTTCCTCATAGATATTGACAATGGGGTTGCACACGGGACAGTTGATACTACTCTTGAGCCAGTGGCTCCAATCTACTAACTCAATGGCCCACCGCTCACTGGAACAAAATGATGTCAGTTCATTATCTAAGTGGGGATACCAACAACTATTTACACTATGTGATCAAAAGTATCCTGACACCTGGCTGAAGATGAGTTGCAAGTCCGTGGTGCCCTCCACCAGCAATGCTGGAATTCAATATGGTGTTGGCCCACCCTTAGCCTCGATGACAGCTTCCACTCTCTCAGGCATGCATTCAACCAGGTGCTGGAAGGTTTCTTGGGGAATGGCAGCCCATTCTTCACAGAGTGCTGTACTGAGGAGAGGTGCCGATGTCGGTTGGTGAAACCTGGAATGAAGTCGGCGTTCCAAAACATCCCAAAGGTGTTTTACAGGTTTCAGGTCAGACCTCTGTGCAGGCCAATCCATTACAGGGATGTTGTTGTCATGTAACCACTCTGCCACAGACAGTGCATTATGAACAGGTGCTCGATTATGTTGAAAGATGCAATCGCCATCCCTGAATAGCTCATCAACAGTGGCAAGCAAGAAGGTGCTTAAAACATCAATGTAGCGTGTGCTGTGATAGTGCCACACAAAACAACAAGAGGTGCAAGGTCACTCGATGAAAAACGTGGCCACACAATAACAACATTGCCTCCATATTTTACTGTTGACACTGCACACACCGGCAGATGACGTTCACTGGGCATTCGCCACATCCACACCCCACCATTCGATCACCACACTGTGTACCACAATTCATCACTCTGCACAATTTTTTTCCACTGTTCAATCGTTCAATACTTATGCTCTATACACCAGGCAAGACATTGTTTGGCATTTACTGGTGTGATGTGTGGCTTGTGAGTAGCCGCTCAGCCATGAAATCGAAGTTTTCTCACCTCCCACCTAACTGTCATAGTACCTGCAGTGGATCCAGATGCAGTTTGGAATACCTATGTGATGGTCTGGGTAGATGTATGCCTACTACACACAATGACTCTCTTAAACTATCAGCGGTCTCTGTCAATCAACAGACGACGTCGACCTGTACGCTTTTGTGCAGTACATGTCCCTTCGTGTTTCCACTTCACTATCACAGTGGTCCTAGGTATGTTTAGGAGTGTGGAAATCTTGCATAAAGACGTCTGACACTAGTGACACTCAATCACCTGATCACACTCGAAGTCCGTGAGTTCCGCAGAGCGACCCATTCTGCTCTCTCACGGTGTGTAATGAGTATTGAGGTTGCTGATATGGAGTACCTGGCATTGGATGGCAGCACAATGCACCTAATATGAAAAACGTATGATTTTGGGGGTGTCCTGACACTTTTGATCACACAGTGTATCTGCTGCTTCTAGCAGAAACACTCTCCAAGCTTTCTTGATTGATTCATTTAGTAACCCTAGTCACTAATCCCTGACTCTAAAATGATGCCACCAATAGAGCCACACCTGTTTGTAGCTACAAGGTCTAAAATATTCCCACACCATATGGGCTGTTGAATTAGCTTCTCAAGGCAGTTTTTGGAAAATATGTTCAAAAGTACTTTGTCTGTATGTACCAGTCCATACTCAGTAGGTTAAAGACACCTAAAACTAACATTGTATAATCTGGGTATTTAGGTGCTTCTGACTGAAGACTTTCTTGAATGACTGAAAAACTGTCACAATGAAATTTGGCAACCAGTAAAAACATGTAACAATTAACTTGATTTCATCTAGACCTGTTAGACATGACCAGGTAAATTCAGTGTCACATTCGAATTCAGCATCAGTAGAGTAAGTATTTTTGTTAACTGCAATGAAGCCACAGCTTCCTGATGCATCAGGTACTAGAGTAAATGACAAATACTCCGCTAAAATTGATTATTCTATAACCACCAGAAATTTTATAGGTCAGGTAGCCTAGCTTTAAATTATTCTCATCAATTTTGTCATGTGGTAGAGTACATAAATTCAGCCATAGAAAAATTACAAAGGATGTTCTGCTGAAATTAACTCCAAATAGATTGAATAGTAATGGCTTTAAATACAATCAGAGGAGAAATGAGGTTCTGTGCACAGGTGTAAGGAACTGATGACAAATGGAATAAGTTCTATTGAACCCTGATGAGACATTATGACTATTGCCACTCTTTCAGAGAAACCCTTCAGGTAGTTAAACATTACCAAAATGGAAGTAATCCTAGACTGAAACTCCCCCAAGTCTGATTAGGCTCAGCCAAATATACATCTAAGCCTACTTTATAAAGCTAATGCTACTCAGCTTTTGAAGGACAAATGGAATGATGCGAAGGAAACTTTTAAAACTGAAATTGCTACTCATAGGAAATAGATTGTTTTCTTGCTAATCTGAGAACTAATTAAAGAATGAATTTAAGTTCAAAGATGATGAACATGAACTATTTAGCATAATACATGATGGTGAAACATCCAAACACAATCTCTATATATATCAGTCCATATCATTTGGTGATAAGAATCTCAGTAAATTAGCTTACTATGCCTACTTTCATTCACTGCTTTCGTATGGCATCATATTCTGGGGTAATTCATCGTTGAGTAGAAAAGTATTCATTGCACAAAAACGTGTAATCAGAATAATTGCTGGAGCCCACCCACGGTCATCCTGCAGACATCTATTTAAGGATCTAGGGATCCTCACAGTAACCTCACAGTATATATATTCCCTTATGAAATTTGTTGATAATAATCCAACCCAATTCAAAAGTAATAGCAGTGTGCATACCTATAACACCAGGAGAAAGGATGATCTTCACTATGCAGGGTTAAATCTGACTTTGGCACAGAAAGGGGTAAATTATGCTGCCACAAAAGTCTTTGGGCACCTACCAAACAGCATCAAAAGCCTGACAGATAGCCAACTAACATTTAAAAATAAATTAAAAGAATTTCTAGATGACAACTCCTTCTACTCATTGGCTGAATTTTTAGATATAAAGTAAGTATTAAAAAAAAAAAAAAAAAAAAAAAAAAAAAAAAAAAAAAAAAACTTAATCATTAGTGTCATGCAATATTTTGTGTAATGTAATTTCTTGTACAGACATCTTTCATTAACCTGACACGTTCCACATCATTACGAAGTGTCGTATTCATGATCTATGGAACAAGTATTAATCTAATCTAATGCCCTGACTGACTGCCTCCTCATTGCCCAGTCCAATGATAGACTGGACAGAAACTTGAAATTTGGAGGTGTGGATCTTATATTGCCGGTTTCATTTTTGAAATACCAACATCAAGGGGGTGAAATATGGGATGAAGGGTGTTTTTCACAAATGTTTCGATTAAGGCAATTTTGAAGCTAGACTTACAAAAATTGGTATTTGGTTTCTTGGTCAGAAATAAAAAATTAAGTGTTTCAGCAATTTGTGAAATTTAACAAGAGACTAGACTGTAGTTTCAATTGTTAAGGCTTTCTCTTAACTGGTACTTGTATTACTGTCCATGTTTAACAATTCTTGTAGTTGTCTCGCCAAATATTGTTTATACTTTACTTGGTTCACTTATTTAATGCAAACTGTTACATAGACACTGTTTTGAATATAATGTTAATGTCAAAGTGCTGTACGGCCACACTCTCAAAGGCTGCATTTACAGTATGTTCCCCCAAATGCGCCCATTTTCCTGCATCTATTTATTTCTGTTTATCTTATTGATATTGCTTACATTCCTTATGTATTCAATAGATACGTTAGTAGTAGTAGTAGTAGTAGTAGTATCTTTATTCATCCATAGACCGCTTTTTACAAGGATATAGGACATGGCAAAGTATTTATAAGTTAACATCAATTTAAAATAAGCTAATTTGTATACAAGTGTATTTATAGAATTCTAGTTAGAGACAATAATTAAATCTACTCCTGCAGTGTTAATATTATTTATGTGTATAACATTCTTTATGAAACACCTACCCTGTTTTATCTAAGTAATCCTTCAATGTATAAAATGCATTGCATGACAGGTAATTTTTAGCTGCCTTTTTAAATAAGTGTATTTTGGAAATTTATTGCACAGTTTTATTCCATGGTAGAAAATGATGTTTTGAGTTTTATGTTTATTTTTCTTGGTAAATGGAAGCTGAGTCTGTCTCTTGTTGCATGGTCATGGACAGAGCTGTTTGTGCAGTAATTACCAATGTTATTTTTGATGTGTATAACTGACTGGCAAATGTATTCACATGGAGCAGTTAAAATCCCTAGTGTTTTGAACAGAGCTTTACAATGAGCTTGACTAGTATTTTTGGTTATTGTTCTGATGGCTCTTTTCTGAAATTAAAAAGTTATACTTTTTGTGGATTTTAGAAGCAGAGTGTTCACGACTTTGCAATACAGATATTAAGAATGAATCTCTGAGATTGTGTTTATAAGCTGACTTGAAGTTCCCTCGATCCCATTGAGTAGCAGCTGGCCTCACCGTAGTGGCAACAGACCTCCTCTGTGGCTGTGTGTTGGTTGGCCAAACATTTGATGAGTCTCCTTACACATCACTGTAGCAGCTGTGAATTGAAGTTCATCTGTGAGGAGAGATTGATTCGATTTCTCAGTATGAGGGAAATCTTGAATTGCCAAATTTTTCTATACGTGCTTAATTTTACTGGCTGTGCTCTGGATCTTCCAAGCCCTGACTGACAAAAATGCTCCTCACAGAGCACAACTCCCCTTCCCTGGGCTATGTTTTACTCGGGTAACCATCGCTTCCCTTTCTGCTATACTCCTCGGAAAAAGTCGTGCCTCGCTATTTGTATCTCTCTCCCCTGTCAGTGAGGCAGCTTCCTTTTGCCTCTGTTGGGCTCTCTGTCACTCTGAAAAACATCAAGATGAACCGCTGTCCAAAGGTCTTAAATCCTTAAACGAAGTTTTTGTAAGAGTTGTGTGTTTGGTGGCATCTCAAAAATTTCCAAAGCCTAGCAGGGAGTTCATCTGTAAGATAGCAGTCTCTGGTACGCATCCCAAAGCCAGACTTTCAGCAATTGGCAGTCAGTAGCATCTTTTGCTAACATTATTCCTCACTCCAAGTCGTAAAACATTTATGTGAGCGAACACTACAGAATGTCTCGACTGTTGTCCATCTGCACGGTGGTGCCATTAGGGATCACAAAGATACTTACTGGGCCAGGATGCCACAGTGAAAGTTTCCCCTCACCGCCGCTTTCCAGATGAGCTCAGCCCAGTCCCCGACTGTTACAGTGCTCAGCTCAGTCTGTGTCACTGGATGTGCTTCCAAACATCCCCTTATTCCCAGATAACATACAAATCTGTTTTAAATTACTCTCTACACTGACAATCACTCAGACATTTAATATCAATACCGTGCTTCATTAGTAATTAATTGCACAGCTCAAGGTGGACCTCTACTATGAACTCACAATAATTTGTGTATGTTGTATGACAGTGCTGAAAAATTGTCCTGTAACAATTATTATAGCTTCATACTTAGGTCTACATCATTTTATGGCCACAGAAATTGAAATTTAAGCTGGCAATGTGAAATATTTTAAAATTTTGTGTAAATGCCCCACTCCTTCACATGAGTCAGTGTAGGTGGTTGTTGGTCACAGCTTGGAAGAGTCCATTCAGGATGGCAGACAGCTGCTCATACATCATACCCTCATAGAGTACCATGCACGAATAGAGTGTAAGAAGATTTGCTAGCTGATTCTCAAGGGAATGAAATATATGGTGGGAACCTGGGATCAGGATGACATACAAATGCACTAGAATATGGTTTAAGTTGAGTGATTAATAGCATACTGTTATGGGAAGCAGAAACAAAATTTTGACCACGATATTCCTTACTCCTCACATCAAGCTATGATGAAGTGGGCAAAATTCTGTTGAAAGATGTAGCCAATTTTCACAAAGCCTGTAAATGTTGGTAAGTGAAGTATTCATTTGTTAGCGAGCAATTTAATCAAATACATTGGCACTGTAAGAAAAAACTATGGTTCTGGGATTAGACATGTCTGTTATCCAGCCTGTAAGAAACCACGTGTGATTTTAACCGATGCACATATCGATGAAACACTGTGAGTGAAGCTCTCTGTACTGTGCTATGTGGCCAAGGTTCAATAAGGGTGCACACAGCCCTTGTAAGGCCATCTGAGGAGATACTTGACTGAGAAGTAGCATTGCCACTGCCAAAAACTGACAACGGCCGGGACAGAGGTGTGCTGACCCCATACACCTCCAGTGAATTTGGTTAGCTGAGGATGACACAGTTGTCAGTCAGTACCATCACTGTTGAGACATCCAATGCCTCTTCGCATAGATTTTTTTTTTTAGATTCAAGTCATGACTGAAATGTACTGATTGTTATTTACAATTTTTTTTATGGAAGAGTAAAAAATATGATTATTAAGCTATTGTTATAAAAGTGTGCTTGTAGCCCATCATATGTACAAAGACTCTATGAAAGAAGGAGGCTAAAAGACTGATAGTATGCACAGGTTCCTAATATATCTAAACTTCAGCTAGTGCTCACTATTACTTTATTATTCAGCTTTTCTGTGAATTCCCAATGGGGCACTGACTGACTTGTAAATAAAGTTCAAACTGACAAAAATAAATAAAGATCAACCCAGAGCACAATCTTTTTTAAATCTCATTTTCACAAGGAACAAGTAAAGCTGAGTTACACACTGGTTCCAGATGTCACCTGTCAAAGATGAGGACAACAGCTAGTTAGGTCTTTAGATTTTTCTGTTTTCTTCGTAGATTAATTCTTAAATTCCATGAGTTTTCTTCTATTTAAGAGGTGTAGTCTCACATTTTTGTAGCTTTAAAGTGGAAATTCAGACAGTGTGTAGCACAGTCGTCATTTCTCTTGAACGACTAACTACAGTGATCGGTTAGGCGTGTGGAGGCTGGCTGTGCGGCCTCGCCCACTCGTTTGTGAGTCACTCCTCCGACTGCATCTGAGTGAGCACACAGGGGGAGGGGTTTACTAGTTATTGGGACCACTAGTGTTATACAAATTAGGGAAATATTGTTCAGAGCCAGAAAGATAGCCAATATGCACTCGGTATATCTATCAGCGAGCCTCATCCGAGATGTGGCGGCTTTGTCTGTGTCTATCGAGCTTGCGGGATGCAGTCATCTGCGAGGAGTGGCATCACTTCCGAGGTCATCCTGATGACTGGTGGAGGCTGCTGGCCGCTCATATGGAGTGCAAGCACAGCTCACAATTTGCAGCACAGTTTCCAGAGTTGACTGGGGTCCTACGGCCTGGAGCCGAGTGGTCAATCTCGGCCAGAGGCTTTGTTGAGTCTGACAGTCTTGGCTGGACCTGCATTATTGGGTGAATAACTGTAGGACTCTCCTAGACAGGTCAGGGTGCACTACACAAAGGAAGCAGCTATTCAGTTAGGTAAGTACTTGTGGGGTGCACATAATGGTTTTTAGGCTACATGGTAGTCCGAGATACTCTGATGAACACAAAGCAGTTGACATACAGATAACAAAATCAGACCGCTTTCAGAGTGAAGACACTTTTACAAATTTTATCAGTTATTTGTTGAAGTATTTGCAACAAAATTCCCAAACTTATTTATTTATGGCTTATTTAGCCTGACTAGATTAGATGTTTAAGGCCCTAACTTACGTATGACCAGGAACAACACATACAAACAATGTTGTTGTTGTTGTCTTCAGTCCTGAGACTGGTTTGATGCAGCTCTCCATGCTACTCTATCCTGTGCAAGCTGCTTCATCTCCCAGTACCTACTGCAACCTACATCCTTCTGAATCTGCTTAGTGTACTCATCTCTCGGTCTCCCTCTACGATTTTTACCCTCCACACTGCCCTCCAATGCTAAATTTGTGATCCCTTGATGCCTCAAAACATGTCCTACCAACCGATCCCTTCTTCTAGTCAAGTTGTGCCACAAACTTCTCTTCTCCCCAATCCTATTCAATACCTCCTCATTAGTTACGTGATCTATCCACCTTATCTTCAGTATTCTTCTGTAGCACCACATTTCGAAAGCTTCTATTCTCTTCTTGTCTAAACTAGTTATCATCCATGTTTCACTTCCATACATGGCTACACTCCAAACAAATACTTTCAGAAACGACTTCCTGATACATAAATCTATATTCGATGTTAACAAATTTCTCTTCTTCAGAAACGCTTTCCTTGCCATTGCCAGTCTACATTTTATATCCTCTCTACTTCGACCATCATCAGTTATTTTACTTCCTAAATAGCAAAACTCCTTTACTACTTTAAGTGTCTCATTTCCTAATCTAATTCCCTCAGCATCACCCGATTTAATTTGACTACATTCCATTATCCTCGTTTTGCCTTTGTTAATGTTCATCTTATATCCTCCTTTCAAGACACTGTCCATTCCGTTCAACTGCTCTTCCAAGTCCTTTGCCGTCTCTGACAGAATTACAATGTCATCGGCGAACCTCAAAGTTTTTACTTCGTCTCCATGAATTTTAATACCTACTCCAAATTTTTCTTTTGTTTCCTTTACTGCTTGCTCAATATACAGATTGAATAACATCGGGGAGAGGCTACAACCCTGTCTCACTCCTTTCCCAACCACTGCTTCCCTTTCATGCCCCTCGACTCTTATTACTGCCATCTGGTTTCTGTACAAATTATAAATAGCCTTTCGCTCCCTGTATTTTACCCCTGCCACCTTTAGAATTTGAAAAAGAGTATTCCAGTCAACATTGTCAAAAGCTTTCTCTAAGTCTACAAATGCTAGAAATGTAGGTTTGCCTTTTCTTAATCTTTCTTCTAAGATAAGTCGTAAGGTCAGTATTGCCTCACGTGTTCCAACATTTCGACGGAATCCAAACTGATCCTCCCCGAGGTCTGCATCTACCAGTTTTCCCATTCGTCTGTAAAGAATTCGCGTTAGTATTTTGCAGCCGTGGCTTATTAAACTGATAGTTCGGTAATTTTCACATCTGTCAGCACCTGCTTTCTTTGGGATTGGAATTATTACATTCTTCTTGATGTCTGAGGGCATTTCGCCTGTTTCATACATCTTGCTCACCAGCTGGTAGAGTTTTGTCATGACTGGCTCTCCCAAGGCCGTCAGTAGTTCTAATGGAATGTTGTCTACTCCGGGGGCCTTGTTTCGACTCAGGTCTTTCAGTGCTCTGTCAAACTCTTCACGCAGTATCGTATCTCCCATTTTGTCTTCATCTACATCCTCTTCTATTTCCATAATATTGTCCTCAAGTACATCGCCCTTGTATAAACCTTCTATATACTCCTTCCACCTTTCTGCCTTCCCTTCTTTGCTTAGAACTGGGCTGCCATCTGAGCTCTTGATATTCATACACGTGGTTCTCTTCTCTCCAAAGGTCTCTTTAATTTTCCTGTAGGCAGTATCTATCTTTCCCCTAGTGAGATAAGCTTCTACATCCTTACATTTGTCCTCAAGCCATCCCTGTTTAACCATTTTGCACTTCCTGTCGATCTCATTTTTGAGACGTTTGTATTCCTTTTTGCCTGCTTCATTTACTGCATTTTTATATTTTCTCCTTTCATCAATTAAATTCAATATTTCTTCTGTTACCCAAGGATTTCTAGCAGCCCTCGTCTTTGTACCTACTTTATCCTTTGCTGCCTTCACTACTACATCCCTCAGAGCTACCCATTCTTCTTCTACTGTATTTCTTTCCCCTACTCCTGTCAATTGTTCCCTTATGCTCTCTCTGAAACTCTGTACAACCTCTGGTTCTTTCAGTTTATCCAGGTCCCATCTCCTTAATTTCCCACATTTTTGCAGTTTCTTCAGTTTTAATCTACAGGTCATAACCAATAGATTGTGGTCAGAGTCCACATCTGCCCCTGGAAATGTCTTACAACTTAAAACCTGGTTCCTAAATCTCTGTCTGACCATTATATAATCTATCTGATACCTTTTAGTATCTCCAGGGTTCTTCCACGTATACAACCTTCTTTTATGATTCTTAAACCAAGTGTTAGCTATGATTGAGTTGTGCTCTGTGCAAAATTCTACCAGACGGCTTCCTCTTTCATTTCTTAGCCCCAATCCATATTCACCTACTATGTTTCCTTCTCTCCCTTTTCCTACACTCGAATTCCAGTCACCCATTACTATTAAATTTTCGTCTCCCTTCACTATCTGAATAATTTCTTTTATTTCATCGTACATTTCTTCAATTTCTTCATCATCTGCAGAGCTAGTTGGCATATAAACTTGTACTACTGTAGTAGGTGTGGGCTTCGTATCTATCTTGGCCACAATAATGCGTTCACTATGCTGTTTGTAGTAGCTTACCCGCATTCCTATTTTCCTATTCATTATTAAACCTACTCCTGCATTACCCCTATTTGATTGTGTGTTTATAACCCTGTAGTCACCTGACCAGAAGTCTTGTTCCTCCTGCCACCAAACTTCACTAATTCCCACTATATCTAACTTTAACCTATCCATTTCCCTTTTTAAATTTTCTAACCTACCTGCCCGATTAAGGGATCTGACATTCCACGCTCCAATCCGTAGAACGCCAGTTTTCTTTCTCCTGATAACGACATCCTGCTGAGTAGTCCCCGCCCGGAGATCCGAATGGGGGACTATTTTACCTCCGGAATATTTTACCCAAGAGGATGCCATCATCATTTAATCATACAGTAAAGCTGCATGTCCTCGGGAAAAATTACGGCTGTAGTTTCCCCTTGCTTTCAGGCGTTCGCAGTACCAGCACAGCAAGGCCGTTTTGGTTAATGTTGCAAGGCCAGATCAGTCAATCATCCAGACTGTTGCCCCTGCAACTACTGAAAAGGCTGCTGCCCCTCTTCAGAAACCACACGTTTGTCTGGCCTCTCAACAGATACCCCTCCGTTGTGGTTGCACCTACGGTACGGCCATCTGTATCGCTGAAGCACGCAAGCCTCCCCACCAACGGCAAGGTCCATGGTTCATGGGGGGGATACAAACAATATTACACAGAAAACACAATAATAATAATTTCCATTATTAATCAAAATAATAACAATAAAATAATGTATTATTATTATAAGTTAAGACACAACAAACTCAATGCTAATAGTTTGGATTATTAATAAAAAGTAACCCCCCCCCCCCCGTGAACCATGGACCTTGCCATTGGTGGGGAGGCTTGCGTGCCTCAGCAATACAGATAGCCATATTCTAGGTGCAACCACAACAGAGGGGTTTCTGTTGGGAGGCCCTACAAACATGTGGTTCCTGAAGAGGGGCAGCAGTCTTTTCAGTAGTTGCAGGGGCAACAGTCTGGATCATTGACTGATCTGTCCTTGCAACATTAACCAAAACAGCCGTGTTGTGCTGGTACTGCGAATGGCTGAAAGCAAGGGGAAACTACAGCCGCAATTTTTCCCCAGGACATACAGCTTTACTGTATGATTAAATGATGATGGTGTCCTCTTGGGTAAAATAGTCCCCCATTCGGATCTCTGGGAGGGGACTACTCGAGAGGACATCGTTATCAGGAGAAAGAAAACTGGCATTCTACAGACCGGAGTGTGGAATGTCAGATCTCTTAATTGGGCAGGTATGTTAGAAAACTTAAAAAGAGAAATGGATAGGTTAAAGTTAGATATAGTGGGAAGTAGTGAAGTTTGGTGGTAGGAGGAACAAGTCTTTTCGTCAGGTGAATACAGGGTTACAAATACAAAATCGAATAGGGTTAATGGAGGAGTAGGTTTAATAATGAATAAAAAATAGGAGTGCTACTACAACCAGCCTAGTGAACACATTATTGTGGCCAAGATAGATATGAAGCCCACACCTACTACAGTAGTACATGTGTATATGCCAACTAGCTCTGCCGAACCAACCTAGTGAACACATTATTGTGGCCAAGATAGATATGAAGCCCACACCTACTACAGTAGTACATGTGTATATGCCAACTAGCTCTGCCGATGATGAAGAAATTGAAGAAATGTGTGATGAAATAAAAGAAATAATTCAGACAGTAAAGGGAGATGAAAATTTAATAGTCACTGCTGACTGGAATTTGAGAGAAGAAAAAGGGAGACAAGGAAACATAGTAGGTGACTATGGATGGGAGGCAAGAAATGAAAGAGGAAGCCGCCTGATAGAATTTTGCACAGAGCACAACTTAATCATAGCTTACACTTGGTTCAAGAATCATAAAAGAAGGTTGTATATGTGGAAGGAGGCTGGAGATATTGATAGGTTTCACATAGATTATATAATGGTAAGACAGAGATTTAGGAACCAGGTTTTAAATTGTAAGACATTTACAGGGGCAGATGAGGACTCTGAACACAATCTATTTGTTATGAACTGAAGAAATTGCAAAAAGGTGGGAATTTTAAGAGATGGGACCTGGATAAATTGAAAGAACTGGAGGTTGTACAGAGTTTCAGGGAGAGCATAAGGGAACAATTAACAGGAAGAGAGGAAAGATATACAGTAGAAGAAGAATGGTTAGCTTTGAGGGATGAAGTAGTAAAGGCAGCAGAGGATCAAGTAGGTAAAAAAAGGGCTAGTAGAAATCCTGGGATAACAGAATAAATATTGAATTTAATTGATGAGAGGAGAAAATATAAAAATGCAGTAAATGAAGCATGCAAAAAGGAATACAAACATCTCAAAAATGAGATTGACAGGAAGCGCAGGATGGCTAGTGGACAAATGTATGGATGTAGAGGCTGATCTCACTGGGGTAAGATAGATACTGCCTACAGGAAAATTAAAGAGACCTTTTGAGAAAAGAGAACCACTTGTATGAATATCAAGAGCTCAGATGGAAAGCCAGTTCTAAGCAGAAAGGTGAAAGGAGTATATAGAAGGTTTATACAAGGGCGAAGTACTTGAGGACAGTATTATGGAAATGGAAGAGGATGTAGATGAAGATGGAATGGTAGATACGATACTGCGTGAAGAGTTTGACAGAGCATTGAAAGACCTGAGTAGAAACAAGGCCCCGGAGTAGACAACATTCGCTTAGACGCCCTTGTAAGAGCCACTCCTGACAAAACTCTACCATCTGGTGAGCAAGATGTAGGAGACAGACAAAAAATACCCTCAGACTTCAAGAAGAATATAATAATTCCAATCCCAAAGAAAGCATTTGTTGACAGATGTGAAAATTACCAAACTGTCAGTTTAATAAGTCATGGCTGCAAAATACTAATGCAAATTCTTTACAGACGAATGAAAAAACTAGTAGAAGCCGACCTCGGGGAAGATCAGTTTGGATTCCGTGGAAATATTGGAACATGTGAGGCAATACTGCCCCTACGACTTATCTTAGAAGCTAGATTAAGGAAAGGCAAACCTATGTTTCTAGCATTTGTTGACTTAGAGAAAGCTTTTGACAATGTTGAGTGGAATACTCTCTTTCAAATTCTGAAGGTGGCAGGGGTAAAATGCAGGGATCAAAAGGCTATTTACAATTTGTATAGAACAAGATGGCAGTTATAAGAGTGGAGGGACATGAAAGGGAAGCAGTGGTTGGGAAGGGAGTGAGACAGGGTTTTAGCCTCTCCCTGTCTGTGTATTGAGCAAGCAGTGAAGGAAACAAAAGAAAAATTCAGAGTAGGAATTAAAATCCATGGAGAAGAAATAAAAACTTTGAGGTTCACCGATGACATTGTAAGTCTGTCAGAGGCAGCAAAGGACTTGGAAGAGCAGTTGAACGAAATGGATAGTGTCTTGAAGGGAGGATATAAGATGAACATCAACAAAAGCAAAACGAGGATAATGGAACGTAGTCGGGTGATGTTGAGGGAATTAGAATAGGAAATGAGACACTTGAAATAGTAAAGGAGTTTTGCTGTTTGGGGAGCAAAATTACTGATTATGGTCAAAGTAGAGAGGATATAAAAAGTAGACTGGCCTTGGCAAGGAAAGTGTTTCTGAAGTTGAGAAATTTGTTAACATCAAGTATAGATTTAAGTGTCAGGAAGTCTTTTCTGAAAGTGTTTGTATGGAGTGTGCCATGTATGGAAGTGAAACATGGACGATAACTAGTTTGGTCAAGAAGAGAATAGAAGCTTTTGAAATTTGGTGCTACAGAAGAATGCTGAAGGTTAGATGGGTAGATCACATTACTAATGCGGAGGTACTGAATACGATTGGGGAGAAGAGAAGCTTGTGGGACAATTTGACTAGAAGAAGGGATCAGTTGGTAGGACATGTTCTGTGACATCGAGGGATCACCAATTTAGTATTAGAGGGCACCGTGGAGGGTAAAAATTGTAGCTGGAGACCAAGAGATGACTACACCAAGCAGATTCAGAAGGATGTAGGCTGCAGTAGGTACTGGGAGATGAAGAAGCTTGCACAGGATAGAGCAGCATGGAGAGCTGCATCAAACCAGTCTCAGGACTGAAGACCACAACAACAACAATAAAAAGTAATAATATTAACTCCCGTGGAGGCCTAGGAAAAGAATAGACCTCTGGTATGTTCTGCCAGTCATAAAAGATGATGAAACGGACAAACCACTAATAGGGATAACCCCCCCCCCCCCCCCTTTTTAGTATGATTAGTTGGTTCAGGACAGAACTAATGAAGCGCTGTCATGGTCGGGGACGATGCTAGAACCCTATGCCTGTCCACAATGGTAATGGCACTGCTAGCCACACGGAAAATTATTTAAATCCAAATAGAGGTGTTTTGCAGGATATGCTTCCTGCAACCACTCTAGAAGGAAAACAAAGACAGAGAATGAGATGGTCAGATGAAGTTAACTGACACTTCATGTTCTGTTATTACCAAGCAACAAACTTAGGAACCTTCACAAGTATACACAACATTTATTACCAGATGTCCAGAATTAAAATTTTTAACAGAACAACGACTTGTTGATCAGATCCGTGTAATAATCAAAAATAACATCAAACAAAAAAATACTGGAACAAAACAACGCTCAATCAGGAGATAAAGAAGAAATAGAAGAAGAAGAAGAAGAAAATACAGTAATGGACTCAAACATCACAGAGCAAACAAACAAAAAACAACACGCATCAATTACACAATCAGAGGAGAACAAAATCTTAAGACAGCCTCCAGAACAAGCACAAATAGAACACAAAGTGACACACATGGTGGATATAGAAGAAAAATTTCAGCTTACATATATAGAATACAAATACAGACATTAGACCATTCTTGCATAGACCACCAAATAACCCACAAGTCAAACCAACAATAACAACTATCAACACAATCATACACAACAAAGTAAATGAAAATACAACTATGGAAGAGTTACAACTACTGGTTTATATAGGAGCACTAAATATACACACTAGGCAGACATTGGAACCAACCAACACAGAGAAGAACTCCACAAAACCAGCATGGAAAAACAGGCTACAGATCAGAATAGGAAAACTGAGAAAAGACATCGGACAGCTTAATACAATTTATAAGAAATGAAATATCAGACAAAAAACGAAAAAGGTTGGGTAAAATCTCACAACAAGAAGCAATAGGGCAATTAGATGGAAAAAAGCAGAAATTACAAGCATTGGCCAAACGACTTAGAAGATACAAAAAGAGTGAAAATAGAAGGATACAAAACCAAACATTCAACACAAACCAAAAGAAATTTTACTAGGCAATAGATAACACACAAATTAAAATAGACAATCCACCAAACATAACAGACGCAGAATACTCCTGGAGCAAAATTTGGTCAAACCTGCTACACCATAACAGACATGCACGGTCGATACAAATGGAAAGAGACACGTAAAAGATGATACCACAAATGCCTGAAGTGATAATTTTGCAACATGAAGTCACCTGAGCAATTAATTCTATGCACAACTGGAAAGCCCTTGGAAAAGATAAAATAGCAAATTTCTAGCTAAAGAAGTTCACCTCAACACATTCACATTTAACTAAGTTATTTAACAATTACATTGCAGACCCATACACATTCCCTGATGCACTTACACAAGGAATAATTTATCTGAGACCTAAAGATCAAGCACACCCAGCAAAATATTGCCCCATAACATGCCTACCAACAATATGCAAAATATTAACTTCAGTCATGACACAGAAATTAATGACACAGACAACACAGAACAATATTATAAATGAAAAACAAAAAGGTGGCTGCAAAGGAGCACGAGGTTGTAAAGAGCAACCGATAATAGATGCAGAGGTGACATATCAAGCTAAAACTAAACAAAGGTTGCTACACTATGCATACATTGATTACCAAAAAGCTTTTGATAGTGTACCCTACTCTTGGTTACTACAAGTATTGAAAATATACAAAGTAGATCCTAAATTGATACAGTTCCTATACATAGTAATGAAAAACTGGAAAACCACACTTAATATCCAAACAAATTCAAATAATATCACATCACTACCAATACAGATTAAGTGTGGAGTATACCAAGGAGACTCATTAAGTGCTTTCTCATTCTGGCTTGCTCTGAACCCACTATCCAACATGCTAAATAGTACTAATTATGGATATAATATTACTGAAACATACCAACACAAAATCACACCTTTGCTATACATGGATGATCTAAAACTACTGGCAGCAACAAATCAACCAATTACTAAAGATAACAGAAGTATTCAGCAATGATATAAATATGGCTTTGGAACAGACAAATGAAAGAAAAATAGCATAGTCAAGGGAAAACACACTAAACAAGAAGATTACGTGTTGGATAACCACAGTGACTGCATAGAAGCAATGGAAAAAACCGATGCCTATAAATATCTAGGATACAGACAGAAAATAGGAATAGATAATGCAAATATCAAAGAAGAACTAAAAGGAAAATATAGACAAAGACTAAAAAAAATTGACAGCAAGAAACAAGACAAAAGCTATAAATACTTATGCTATACCAATATTGACCTACTCATTTGGAGTAGTGAAATGGAGTAACACAGACCTACAAGCACTCAATACACTTACAAGATCACAATGCCACAAATATATTCTATATCACAAACATTCAGCAACAGAAGGATTCACATTAAGCAGAAAGGAAGGAGGAAGGGGATTTATTGACTTAAATTGTCTACCTTTCCATAATGTCGATTTTTTTTTTTTTTTTTTTTTTTTTTTTTTTTTTTTTTAAGAAAATTCTTTCCAAGATGAGCAGAAAGTAGCAAAATACACAAAGCAATCATTCACATAAATATATCGGCTGCACCACTGCAATTTCATAACCACTTATAAAACCCTTTAGCTCACATAACATCAACAGATACAAAGAAAGTAAACACTACATGGCAAGCACCCGTATCATCTGACACAGCCACACATCGATCAAGATGCATCCAACACATGGCTAAGAAAAGGCAAAATATATATATATATATATATATATATATATATATTTGTGTGTGTGTGTGTATGTGTGTGTGTGTGTGTGTGTGTATTTATAGTGAGGTGGAAGGTTTCATGATTGCAATACAGGATCAAACAATAAACACCAGATATTACAGCAAGTGTATTATTAAAGATCCCAATATCACAACAGATAAATGCAGACTTTGCAAACAACAAATAGAAACAGTAGATCACATAACAAGCAGATGTACAACACTAGCAAATACAGAATACAGCAGAAGACATGACAATGTAGCAAAAATAATACATTAACAACACGTTCCCACATACAAGTATGCACCACAAAATGTACTGGAGAATGATGAATACAAATTATACTGGAATAGAACAATTATAACAGATAAAACAACACCACATAACAAACCTGACATCATACTCACCAATAAGAAGAAGAAATTTATACAACTAATCGAAATATCCATACCCAATACAACAAATATACAGAAGGTAACAGGGAAAAAAAATTGAAAATGCATCCAACTGGCTGAGGAAGTCAAGGACATGTGGCATCAGGATAAAGTTGACATTATACCAATTATAGTATCAACTACAGAAGTCATACCACACAATAACCACCAGTACATCAACGCACTACAGCTACATCCAAATGTATATATACAACTACAGAAATCTGTAATTACGGATACATGTTCAATTACCCAAAAGTTCCTAAATGCAATGTAACATATACCATACCAGTTAAAAGGAAGTGACGCTTGATCAAGGTCCATGTCACTTTCCATTTTTAACCAGACATAACGTCTGAGAAAGGAATAAAGTTATAGTAATAAGAATAATGAAATAACAGAGGCATTACGAATGATACTGATTAGTTTGGAGCTAGTTTCAAAAGCCTTCCTCGGTATTAGAATAAGTGGAAGGGATAATGGAAGAGGAAAGGGTTGAAATTAAAGTGACAATGGCTTGTAGGAAAGAAGGTAATATCAACAGAGAACTCTGTAGACAAGAGGAGGGAAAAGTAGAGGGGGAGGGAGGATTGACAAGAGTGAGTTGCAAGAAGAGATACTTCACTGTTGTGATAGAAAGTGAGTCATTAGCTCTCTTCTCAAGTTTGAAATGATTTTATTTCTCTAATCTTTTGAGAAAGATTGTTCCAAAGTTTGGTTCCTCATACAGAAAATGGCAGTGCTGTGTTGTGACACAGAGAGGATTTTACTTTATAGAGAATGAGTATATCCGCTGTGCTGTTCAGACAGCAGTGTAAGACTTGAAGATAAATAGGCAGGAGGGCAATGATTGAGAAGATGATGTAGCAAGTTGCTTGGAATGGCCACACAGTTTGAAGCGCCGTGTCGTGGTTTGCACGGCCCCTCCCACCAGAGTTTCGAGTCCTCCCTCGGTCATAGGTGTGTGTGTGTGTGTAGTTAGTTTAAGTACTGTGTAAGTCTAAGGACCAATGAACCCACAGGTTTGGTCCCTTAGGAATTCACACACATTTGAACAATGCAGCAAACACAGTGTATGATAATCTCTATGTCTATTGGCACATAGCCATGATAATTGTTCATAGGAGTGATATGGTAGAAATACTGTAAATCACAGAAGCATTTGTCATCAGTTCCAACTGACATGAGCTCTCACATGAAAATCCCCAGAGAATAGGATCACCGTAACCAACAAGAGGAGTATTAGTGATTCTACAAGTTTCTTTTTAAGTTTGAGAGTAGATATCTTTTTATATTTCTGTAGTGAATGAAGTGTTCTGCATCCTTTGTGATAAGGCAAGTAGGTCAGCATTTACTTTCTGGATGGCTGAACAAAGATTTGTTGGGCTTGCATTTACGTATAACTGCAGATCATCAGCATATAAATCGTATTTACAGTGGGAGACCATACTCGACACATTGTTAACATATATTGAGGAAAGTAATGGGCTCAATACAGATCCTTGTGGGTCCCTTGATACTAAGTTCTTTCTCTGTTTCAGTCATTACACATTACTGATGGCATGTAAGATATGAGTGGAACCACTATACAGCGCGATGTGTGCGTTATGAAACCGATTCTAAAAGCTACTGGATGGATCATTTCTAGTCTGCACATGCCTTTTGTGTAAAACCAGAAGCCTTAGAATTTTCCAGTGAAGAAGAATTTTTAAAATGAAAAGAAGAAACAGAATGTGCTACACATTCCAAATTCATTAAAAGCAGTGGCACTAAATTTTACAATGATGGCACCAAATGTTGTCATGTTTGCTATTTCCCAGGTAATTTTATCTCCAAAGGTGATGGGAGCAGACATCTAAAATTGCCAGGGAGCAACAAAATCAGTGGAAAGTGCCCTGCAGACATTAAAATGTAATACAAGGATGGAAAATGCCATGTTACTTTTGTGTCCACTCATGTTGGTCACGATCTGGACCTGACAGAAAAAGAATGGATGAAGATAGCTGAAGACATTGCGACATGAATCTCATTTCCTACAGTCCTCCAAACAATTGAAGAAATAGTGCACAATTGAAATTTGGAGAAAATGCAGGATTTGCATAATGGAGAGTGGTCTGGGGCGGATCAACTCGCCACTGTGCTAGCCATGCGGTGGTGATTAATTGGCGTCAGTGTACTTGTTCTGCCTGCCTGTCTGATGTGGAGGTCCGGTGGTGTCCTGTGATACTCTGGCTCAGAGACAACTAGTTGCTAAATTTTGGAGTCGTCTGCCAGGTTAGGGTGTGAGCTCGGCTGGCTCGTCAGATTTTCCGCTGGAAGCTCCAGCTGTGGTTTCTGAACTTCATTCTGATGTGGGATGGCACTATTGGAAGTTTATGCTGTGTGTGTGTGTGTGTGTGTGTGTGTGTGTGTGTGTGTGTGTGTGTGTGTGTGTGTGTGTGTGTGTGTCACATTACGATATTCATTGGTACTAATTTATTTGCTCAACTGGAGATCTTTTGTTTATACCGCTGAGTGGGTTGTTACCCACCCGGTCTGCTCAGTGTAACCTTCGGTGATGCCTGTATGTTCCTTTTTGAAGGAATTCATGTAGGTGGTTCCTGTTACCTGCCTGGAGTTGCGTTCATGTATGGTATATTTGGCATTTGACGTGTTAGGTAAAGTCTGCCTAAGGAAGGCGGTTTTGGGCAGTATACGCATAGTGAATTGCTTCTGCTTAGTATATATGGTCTTCTGGGACCTGAACAACACGATCTCGTCAATTTGGTTTGTGCCACAGCATTTAGTGTTCTGTATTTTTATCTTACTGTGTTATTATTAACTTGGTGGAATAGTCACGTGTGGTGTTGTTAAGGCACTTCTAAGACTGTGGTTTGACTTTTCATGTGTGCTTGGCTTTTATTGTTTTGCTTATTAAGATTTGTGTGTGTTGGCTTCTGGCACCTGTTAAGAGCGCCTGAGTTAACGGTTCTGTGGTTATCATGTGCTGTCGGGATGTTATATTGTTATTTCATTTTTGAATTTTATCTTGTGTTGATGTTAGCTGTCGTGTGTTACAGAACATAACCAAGGTGCATAAGTGATGGGCAGTTGTGGGAGGCATGTAGGGGAGCTCTCAGCATTTATTTCGGGGACTGTTTCTAGTGGGAAGGCTCTGAAGTGCGATAGCTCGGTCGTCTGTGCTTGAGTTGGGAGTTGCCCTTGCCCTCTGGTTGTATCAAATTATTATTTTGTTATATTTATCGGTTGTGTGTTGCACTTTTTTATTTTATGGTGCCAAGTGCCATTATCTTTCTCAAAGTTCTTTTATATACATGATTTTAAATTGTAATGCCAAGTTAATTTATTATTGGATCTTGGTCTGTGGTGTAAAATCTTTTAAAGCACCATTGTAATTTGTTCTTACAGAATAAGTTTCTCTTATTTTATTATGCCAAGTTGCCATTATTATCAATGTTTTTTAGTTTATTGGTGCTCTTGATGTTTTCTGATTTTATGGTGCCAACTGTCATCATTCTTAAAGGTTTTTGTAAATGATCTTAAGTTGTATTGCCAAGTTAACTTATTATTGGATTTTGTCTCTTGGCTAAACTCTAAAAGCTGTTTGGGGATTATTGGGTGGAAATCCTTGGACAGTTGTCCTATAAGAACACACATTCCAAATATGACAGGCGAGCTGGACAGTGCAGAACGAGAAGTCCAAATGGTAAGAAATGTGCATGGAATCTGAAAGGAACGTGGGTGCTCTAGTGGTAAGAGATGATTCAAAAGGTCAGCTAAGAGGGAACCTCTTGGACAGGTTATCTAAGAGCCCCAAAGCGGATGGTGGGCAGTGAAGTTGCCAAGCAGCAAAAAGGAGTGAGGGAGCTGACCAATGAGCTAGAGTAAGTCCGACTTGGTAACAGCAAATGATGGAGAGGTGTAGATGTTGCAAAGAGAAAACGTGAAATGAGGAAGGGCAATGCTGACTGCAACAGCAAGCAGTCGCATGTTAAATGAGATGGATGGCCAGCAGAGCTCCCACGTGAGGTGGAATGCTGTCCTTGGAGGTAAAGGTCACAGAGAACCAGAAAGAAACATGAAAGGTCAAATGGGTTGTGAGGATAATTTTTTTTCTTGGAAGCAGAAAACAAGCGGACACTGCAATTCCAAGAGCAGCTGTAATCCCTCCTGGGATCTAATGCCATTAATTTTCCATTGGAGAAGTCATAATGGGGATTGGGGAAGAGGGAACAAATGAAGATTAGTTACCTTGGTGGCTGCTGAGTACCAGCCTTCAAAAATCCACTGTTACAGGGGGAAGAGGTTGGAGAATCCTGTTCCATGAGATCTACAAACATATTGGCACTCCCTCTGGGTCAGTCTGAATTCCACGGCAGAAAATCGGTAGGCAGTGGGCACCAGCAAAATGGCGGTCAGCCAGGTAAGGGTACATATGCCAACACCACTGAAGTGGATCTCCGAGTCAGGGAAGGAGAAGACCATTTGTTTTTGTTAGAGTTCTACATCTACATCTACATCTTCTTAGAACTTTCTAGTTGACAGATGAAGAGTATGTTTTTAGCTGTAGAAAGTCTTTGCAGGAGTATTGCTTTTGTCCTTTCAGCCTGACAGTTGTGTAGCACATGATTTTGCCAACAAATGTAAAGATCTGATTGCTTGTTGCGTAGCTATAGTAGGAGACGGGGATGCTATTGTGACCTGTGTGATTTCACTACTGCAACACTGACTTGAAGTTGCAAGTCTTGGTGGGCATATTCTCTGTTACACACGGCATAGCAAAAATGGTACTGTAAATGACAGATGGTAAAATGCACGGATTTTGACTAGCTAACAATTACAAATGACAGGGTGGGGTTTGATGTCCTTCAATCAGATCTCCTAGATGCTTGCTCATTAAGACACTTGGGACATTCACGGGATTACAATTGATACAGCAGAGACGAGGCGAACTGCTGCCCTCGTGAGCATCTCTGCCAAAAGTAACACACTTGGCCATGTTTTGACTGGATACACGTTTTATTATAATGTTGACACTTGTATGAGCTCATCTGGTTTGGAATGTATGGTTGGACTGTGATTACTTCACAGCCTCCGTTAATCTTTGAGGCAAACACTACTCAAGCAAATGGTAGATAATGAGTGCATGTGGGTCCACAGCTCATGGTCATGCAGTAGCGTTCTCGCTTCCCGCACCCGAGTTCCCAGGTTTGATTCCCGGCGGGGTCAGGGATTTTCTCTACCTCATGATGACTGGGTGTTGTGTGCTGCCCTTAGGTTAGTTAGGTTTAAGTAGTTCTAAGTTCTAGGAGACTGATGACCATAGATGTTAAGTCCCGTAGTGCTCAGAGACATTTGAACCTTTTTTTTTTTTTTTTTTTTTTTTTTTGAGTGCATGTGGGCATTAAGTTTGCATCTATCTTTTTCATAAATGAGAAAAATTTCAGACCCTCCAACTGCAACATCTTCCAGAACAAGCCACGCATTAACGGTAGCAAAGAAATGACCGTCTTCAGTATGTGATACCATGAGGAACCAAGGTGCATTTGGGAGGGCCTTCAAATCTATAGCCTCATTCTGTTTATGTTTATGTTTAGTAGACACACGCTAAGATGGTGATTGATACATTGCAAAAGAATCCCCCATGATTACCAACATCTCCAATGGCATGCTCTTTCCAACTGGGAACCCCCTCAGAGGGGGATTCACCCACTGTAAATGATTGTTCGCACCTCAGGTCACACCCCCCAAACTCCTGACAGAAGGACCAATTGGCATTTGGGAAGGCAACAGCTCAGGGACTCACCCTTCTGGGCCTGACCTGTATCAGAGGGTACATGAGAACCCTGCCCGTTGACCTGGAGCTGCCAATTATGCATTACATTGTCACCTGTAATGTGTCTAACGAATGGGGCAGCCTTCAGGAACACACCAGGACGAAGGAGAAACAAAGAGAATGAGGATTCACCAGTTAAGTCTTCACAGCCTTACTGAAAGGGGCACCAGCTACTTATGTTTCTTCTTGATGGTGGCCTGTAAACCACTACAAGCTTGTGCGTTACCTGAGCACCACTGTGGCACTGCACTGAGAGGGGTGTTCAACACTATATTCATTAATCTGAAAGGCTGGGAATCAGTTCCAATTTTTGGATATATAGCCATTCATCCTTTCTTGTAACTTGTTCTACTGCAGTACGATATTAGCTTGTGCCCATCAAGATTAATCTGTTGAATTACAGTGATTTCATGTGACATTCTGCATTAAACACAATACAGCTGCTGATATGCCATCTGAACTTTTATTTTCGTGTGTGGATATCAGACATTTGCTCTATTTATCTAGGAATAGTCACATAATGGTTGGTGCAAAGAATAGTATTAATGAATCATTACAGTAGTGCATTTTATAACTGAAGTACTCTCACAATTAATAAAAAAAAATTATATTTCTGAAAAAGTTCTGCAGTGAATTATGAAAAATTACCTTGCACTATCAGATGCATATATTGTTGAGGTTTCCACCTGAAATATTTGAAGAAATGGCCAGTGATTTACAACTGATGAGACAGTAAATACATAGAATTCTTTTAACACCCACCAACATGTGATAGGTCCACAAAATGCTGTAAGTCAGGCTTGAAAATATCATTAAAGAGGACATGATAAACTGTTGCAGTTAATGAAACAGAATGTTAGTAAGAATTCATTCTCCATTTTCTCACTGTCTTCAGTACTGTAAATAACTACACAAGCCAGTAATTTGGTTGTAGCCATATTTGCTACTAGACACTTCACAAAGGAAAGTGACGAATAACGTCTTTAATCTGTTATGCACTTACACTTTGTGTAAAATTTTCTTTCACTTTTTTTCCGTTATGAAAACTGCCATGCAATGACAGATGAATCCATCATCATAAGTGACACATTTGGGCCTCTGTGCTCTGGGCAGCCCAGACCAACTTGCAGAGGTGAGGAGTGACACATACAGGCTTGAACCATCAAATATACAAACATTAATAAATATTGGCAAACTCAAAATAGTTTCACACTTTGTAAATGGACAAGTTAAAATTGGCATTCCAAAATATCACATTCACAGATGAAGAAATACCACAATAAGAGAACTGTAGATTCTTCACAGAGAACACAGGGAAGAAATTCGTGAAACTACTACAGAACTAGGGTCTGCATTCATAAATGGCAATTATGTTGCAAACGGTACCAAAGTTTTTGGAGGACAATGGTTCAATCCCACGCCCGACCATCCGGATTTAGATTTTCCATAATTTCCCTAAATCACTCCAGGAAAATGCCGGGATGGTTCCTTTGAAAGGGCGTGGCTGACTTCCTTCCTCATCCTTTCTTAATCCGATTAGACCAATGACCTCTTTGTTTTGCCTCTTCCCTCAAACAATCCAAAATCCATATTTTTCATTACCTCCAGAAGTCTATCTCTCTGCAATAATTCAATATTTAGGTGAAGGTACACAATAATTAATGCACATGCACCAATAGATCAGGATAACAATGCAGGAGGTAAAACAGTCCTCAGAAAAATGTTGAGAAGCATCTGATGAAGTTCCAGAGGAAAACATACAGATTTTATTTAACTTTTAACCTCAGACTGGCACGGAATGGGGATGAGAACATTATCTGCCTAAACTGCTATTAAATGAATTTATTCACAACTGGAATTTTGACTGTTATGCCATTCTCAAGTGACAGCTTATTATGAACTAAGTCAGTGTTATTAAATGTCATGCCTAGTGCTTAGGGAGTGGATATTAAGATGTGCAGTATGACATGACTTTGATAGAAAATAGTACATGAAGTACTACCAATTTCTAGGCATACAGATTACAAAGATTCCCATCTTGTAAAGAAAATGGAATTTGTAAACATGATTAATACAAAGAAAGTATTACCTCAAAAGGAATTATAAAGGATTCAGACATCACACTCAGCTACCACTTGAGAATTGTACAACTGCCAAATTAATTTTGAATAAGCACAATGTATGATGAGATAAAAGAAATTATTCAGGTAGTGAAGGGAGACGAAAATTTACTAGTGATGGGTGACTGGAATTCGTCAGTAGGACAAGGGAAAGAAGGAAACATAGTAGGTGATTATGGATTGGGGCTAAGAAATGAAAGAGGAAGCCGTCTGGTAGAATTTTGCACAGAGCATAACTTAATCATAGCTAACACTTGGTTCAAGAATCATAAAAGAAGGTTGTATACATGGAAGAATCCTGGAGATACTAAAAGGTATCAGATAGATTATATAATGGTAAGACAGAGATTTAGGAATCAGGTTTTAAATTGTAGGACATTTCCAGGGGCAGATGTGGACTCTGACCACAATCTATTCGTTATGACCTGTAGGTTAAAACTGAAGAAACTGCAAAAAGGTGGGAATTTAAGGACATGGGATCTGGATAAGCTGAAAGAACCAGAGGTTGTACAGAGTTTCAAGGAGAGCATAAGGGAACAATTGGCAGCAATGGGGGAAAGAAACACAGTTGAAGAAGAATGGGTAGCTCTGAGGGATGAAGTAGTGAAGGCAGCAGAGGATAAAGTAGGTAAAAAGACGAGGGTTGCTAGAAATCCTTGAGTAACAGAAGAAATATTAAATTTACTTGATGAAAGGAGAAAATATAAAAATGCAGTAAATGAAGCAGGCAAAAAGGAATACAAACATCTCAAAAATGAGATCGACAGGAAGTGCAAAATGGCTAAGCAGGGATGGCTAGAGGACAAATGTAAGGATGTAGAAGCTTATCTCACTAGGGGTAAGATAGATACTGCCTACAGGAAAATTAAAGAGACCTTTGGAGAGAAGAGAACCACGTGTATGAATATCAAGAGCTCAGATGGCAATCCAGTTCTAAGCAAAGAAGGGAAGGCAGAAAGGTGGAAGGAGTATATAGAAGGTTTATACAAGGGTGATGTACTTGAGGACAATATTATGGAAATGGAAGAGGATGTAGATGAAGACGAAATGGGAGGTAAGATACTGCGTGAAGAGTTTGACAGAGCACTGAAAGACATGAGTCGAAACAAGGCCCCTGGAGTAGACAACATTCCATTAGAACTACTGACGGCCTTGGGAGAGCCAGTCATGACAAAACTCTACCAGCTGGTGAGCAAGATGTATGAGACAGGTGAAATACCCTCAGACTTCAAGAAGAATATAATAATTCCAATCCCAAAGAAAGCAGGTGCTGACAGATGTGAAAATTACCGAACTATCAGTTTAATAAGTCACAGCTGCAAAATACTAACGCGAATTCTTTACAGACGAATGGGAAAACTGGTAGATGCGGACCTCGGGGAGGATCAGTTTGGATTCCGTCGAAATGTTGGAACACGTGAGGCAATACTGACCTTACGACTTATCTTAGAAGAAAGATTAAGAAAAGGCAAACCTACATTTCTAGCATTTGTATACTTAGAGAAAGCTTTTGACAATGTTGACTGGAATACTCTCTTTCAAATTCTGAAGGTGGCAGGGGTAAAATACAGGGAGCGAAAGGCTATTTACAATTTGTACAGAAACCAGATGGCAGTCATAAGAGTCGAGGGGCATGAAAGGGAAGCAGTGGTTGGGAAAGGAGTGAGACAGGGTTGTAGCCTCTCCCCAATGTTATTCAATCTGTATATTGAGCAAGCAGTAAAGGAAACAAAAGAAAAATTTGGAGTAGGTATTAAAATTCATGGAGAAGAAATAAAAACTTTGAGGTTCGCCGATGACATTGTAATTCTGTCAGAGACGGCAAAGGACTTGGAAGAGCAGTTGAACGGAATGGACAGTGTCTTGAAAGAAGGATATAAGATGAACATCAACAAAAGCAAAACGAGTATAATGGAATGTAGTCAAATTAAATCGGGTGATGCTGAGGGAATTAGATTAGGAAATGAGACACTTAAAGTAGTAAAGGAGTTTTGCTATTTAGGAAGTAAAATAACTGATGATGGTCGAAGTAGAGAGGATATAAAATGTAGACTGGCAATGGCAAGGAAAGTGTTTCTCAAGAAGAGAAATTTGTTAACATCGAATATAGATTTATGTATCAGGAAGTCGTTTATGAAAGTATTTGTTTGGAGTGTAGCCATGTATGGAAGTGAAACATGGACGATAACTAGTTTGGACAAGAAGAGAATAGAAGCTTTCGAAATGTGGTGCTACAGAAGAATGCTGAAGATTAGATGGGTAGATCACGTAACTAATGAGGAGGTATTGAATAGGATTGGGGAGAAGAGAAGTTTGTGGCACAACTTGACTAGAAGAAGGGATCGGTTGGTAGGACATGTTTTGAGGCATCAAGGGATCACAAATTTAGCATTGGAGGGCAGCGTGGAGGGTAAAAATCGTAGAGGGAGACCAAGAGATGAATACACTAAGCAGATTCAGAAGGATGTAGGTTGCAGTAGGTACTGGGAGATGAAGCAGATTGCACAGGATAGAGTAGCATGGAGAGCTGCATCAAACCAGTCTCAGGACTGAAGACAACAACAACAACAAGCACATTCCATATCAGTCCTGGTAGAAAATGTTTTCATTTATAAATGTCTGCCTGACTAGATGTAAGAAAAAAGGAAAACTGCAAAGAAAAAGACATTTAGCATGCACCACTAAAAATATACGAGGACAACAATAATATGATTTGAGAATATCAGACAGCTTGTGTGCCAGTAACAAAGCACAATTCCAAAACGATGATGAATTCCAGAGTCAGACATAGATATCTGTTGAAATTGACCATTACCACTGAATAATAAAAGTAAGATTCCTAGCCTAGAATAACTGATAACCATGTTCACATAAGATTCAATGAAATTCCATGAAAAGTTCAAGGAGACAACAGCAGAATTCTAAAATACAAGATATATCAGAGATGGCTTAGGACAGGATGGTCCTGTGAAGGCCAAATTGATAGAGGACTAAAGGAGCAAAATACTATTGGAACACATCTGTAACATTTTAGAAGGCTTATGACTATAAAGCAAGACTGCTTTATTTCAAAATTCTTAAAGAATCTGAAATACAGAAGACAACACGGGTCTTCGTAAAAGAACTACAGCCTCATTTGAGATAAGAACAGACTTTAGCCAAGGCAATGTACTAACTCCATTCTTCTTTCAGACTATGCTAGAAAAGTGAATATTGAACAGATGGAGCAGTTGTCAGAATCTACTATTACCTAACTTGGTTGAAAATTGGTAATTTCAAGATTGTTTGTTCAACTTTTGTAGATAATTTAGCAATGCTAACAATGTAGAGAAACCACAGAACAGAGAGAAAGAAAAACAGTAGGAAAAGCATGACTACTCGTCTCCTCTGATAAGCAGCAGTGAAGCAGTAATGGGTAACTACAGGACTGCAACATCCCTATCAAATACGAAGTGTGGGATGGTCAGGGGAAGACAAATTTAAGGATCTATGAGAAGTCATGTAGCCAAATGGTGGGGAAAATGGAACCACAAGAGGAAGACTATAAAAGATGGACTCTACATTTCAGTTAACAGAAGATGTTTGTAGTAAAAATTCATTCTCCAAAATTGCAGAACCTCCAACTTACAAGGCAGTCATTTGGCCAAAATACACATCTGTATCACACAGAATACACATCTGTATCACAAATACTAATTTTAGAATCAACAAAAGATAGTGAAAATTATGATAAAGAAAAGATGTTAGGAAACAGAATACCACCACAAACATTTAAATTCAGAAACAATACATAAGTACAGATAAATATATAGGAAAATAACTGGAGACAAAATTAGGCATACAAGGTTAATGAGTCTTAGCATACTGAAAAGAAAAACTGTGTATCAGTACTAAAACCATTAAAAATCTCATTGCCTTACAAGAGTGCACAAAGACCTACAAGAAACTTTTATAAATTAGTAAGATATTTAAAACCAAACCAAATACAGAAACTGGATTGAGTTGGTAAATTCTCCACGGCATAACAGTTCCAAAAAGACAAGATAGAAACTGAACGTCAGGTGCGTGGAAAGAAAAATGTGTACAGAAGAAGGAGTAGCATAAATAAATGTAAAACCTTAGCTGGCCTGTAATTGATCAGGAAAAAAATTGTTCCATATTTGTAGTACTTTCTCAGTAAAGCATAGTGATCGTATATGTACTGCAACAAGTTGCAGCAAGCAGCTCAAAGAGACTCTGTAAATATGCAGATAACAGTATTTGGAGTGTTTTGTTAGGCTACAGCAGTGATCAGAAATATTTTGCAGTGGTGGTGTTATGCTGTCAGTACTGCTTGCATGCAGTCACAAAAGAGCAATGCATTCAAGTGTCACTCCGTCAAGAGCTGCACACTGCTGTTGTTACATATCTAGTGAACAAATAAGATCATACAACAAGAATGTACATATGTATTCCTTTAGCTCGAAAGTTTGTAACTTGTCTTGGTGGTATGGTATCCCGTAACTATTATGACTGAGGTATTCACTCAGTGATTGTTTACTTGCAGAGAACTAGAAGTATAGCAAAACAGAACACTCGCTTGATGTGAGACAAGCTGTTTTTCATGTCTTCAAGATTGGGAGTACTTCTAGGGACTATGGCATATCACAACCACAAACAAGTTAGGGTGGTGGGGTTTCGGGTTTCGGGTTCCGCTGAATAGGTCAGGAGTTCACTACACCCAGCTGGCAGCTACACGGGTAGCGGAGGCTGTGTGGCGTGGACTGGGCAGTTTTTTAAGTTAGAAGGCCTCGGGAAAGTGCGGGATGGGCTGCAATGTCAAAGGGTGCTTGGCAATTACAGGACGTGCTTGGATCAAGGAACAGTCGGAATTATAGTTGTAAATTGTTGTAGTTGCGCTGGAAAAGTCCCTGAGCTTCAAGCGCTAATAGAAAGCACATAAGCTGATATCGTTATAGGTACAGAAAGCTGGCTAAAGCCGGAAATATGTTCTGCAGAAATTTTTACGAAGTCTCAGACGGTGTTCAGGAAAGATAGATTAGGCAGAATTGGTGGTGGAGTGTTTGTGTCTGTCAGTAGTGGTTTCTCTTGTAGTGAAGTCGAAGTAGATACTCCATGCGAATTGGTATGGGTGGAGGTTATACTTAACAGCCAAATTAAGTTAATAATTGGCTCCTTCTACCGACCCCCAGACTCCGATGATACAGTTGCGGAACAGTTCAGAGAAAGTTTGAGTCTCGTAACAAATAAATACCCCACTCATACGGTTATAGTTGGTGGGGACTTCAACCTACCCTCGGTATGTTGGCAAAAATACTTGTTCAAAACCGGTGGTAGGCAGAAAACGTCTTCCGAGATTGTCCTAAATGCTTTCTCCGAAAATTATTTAGAGCAGTTAGTCCACAAACCCACGCGAATTGTAAATGGTTGCGAAAACACACTTGACCTCTTAGCCACAAACAATTCAGAGCTGAGAGAGAGCATCATGACTGATACAGGGATTAGTGATCACAAGGTCATTGTAGCTAGGCTCAATACCATTTCTTCCAAATCCATCAGAAACAAACGCAAAATAATTTTATTTAAAAAAGCGGAAAAAGTGCCACTAGAAGCCTTCCTAAAAGACAATTTCCATTCCTTCCAAACTGACGATGCGAATGTAGACGAGATGTGGCTCAAATTCAAAGATATAGTAGCAACAGCAATTGAGATATTCATACCTCATAAATTGGTAAGAGATGGAACGGATCCCCCGTGGTACACAAAAAAGGTCCGAACGCTGTTGCAGAGGCAACGGAAAAAGCATGCGAAGTTCAGAAGAACGCGAAATCCCGAAGATGGGCTAAAATTTACAGACGCGCGAAATTTGGCACGTACTTCAATGCGAGATGCCTTTAATAGGTTCCACAACGAAACATTGTCTCGAAATTTGGTAGAAAATCCGAAGAAATTCTGGTCGTATGTAAAGTACACAAGTGGCAAGATGCAGTCAATACCTTCGCTGCGCAGTGCCGATGGTACTGTTATCGACGACTGTGCCGCTAAAGCGGAGTTATTGAACGCAGTTTTCCAAAATTCCTTCACCAGGGAAGACGAATGGAATATTCCAGAATTTGAAACACGAACATCTGCTAGCATGAGTTTCTTAGAAGTAGATACCTTAGGGGTTCCGAAGCAACTCAAATCGCTTGATACGGGCAAGTCTTCAGGTCCAGATTGTATACCGATTAGGTTCCTTTCAGATTACGCTGATACTATAGCTCCCTACTTAGCACTCATATACAACCGCTCGCTCACCGATAGATCTGTACCTACAGATTGGAAAATTGCGCAGGTCGCACCAGTGTTCAAGAAGGGTAGTAGGAGTAATCCATTTAACTACAGACCTATATCATTGTCGTCGGTTTGCAGTAGGGTTTTGGAGCATATACTGTATTCAAACATTATGAATCACCTCGAAGGGAACGATCTATTGACACGTAATCAGCATGGCTTCAGGAAACATCGCTCTTGTGCAACCCAGCTAGCTCTTTATTCGCACGAAGTAATGGCCGCTATCGACAGGGGATCTCAAGTTGATTCCGTATTTCTAGATTTCCGGAAAGCTTTTGACACCGTTCCTCAGAAGCGACTTCTAATCAAGCTGCGGAGCTATGGGGTATCGTCTCAGTTGTGCGACTGGATTCGTGATTTCCTGTCAGGAAGGTCGCAGTTCGTAGTAATAGACGGCAAATCATCGAGTAAAACTGAAGTGATATTAGGTGTTCCCCAGGGAAGCGTCCTGGGACCTCTGCTGTTCCTGATCTATATAAATTACCTGGGTGACAATCTGAGCAGTTCTCTTAGATTGTTCGCAGATGATGCTGTAATTTACCGTCTAGTAAGGTCATCCGAAGACCAGTATCAGTTGCAAAGCGATTTAGAAAAGATTGCTGTATGGTGTGTCAGGTGGCAGTTGACACTAAATAACGAAAAGTGTGAGATGATCCACATGAGTTCCAAAAGAAATCCGTTGGAATTCGATTACTCGATAAATAGTACAATTCTCAAGGCTGTCAATTCAACTAAGTACCTGGGTGTTAAAATTATGAACAATTTCAGTTGGAAGGACCACATAGATAATATTGTCGGGAAGGCGAGCCAAAGGTTGCGTTTCATTGGCAGGACACTTAGAAGATGCAACAAGTCCACTAAAGAGACAGCTTACACTACACTCGTTCGTCCTCTGTTAGAATATTGCTGCGCGGTGTGGGATCCTTACCAGGTGGGATTGACGGAGGACATCGAAAGGGTGCAAAAAAGGGCAGCTCGTTTTGTATTATCACGTTATAGGGCAGAGAGTGTGGCAGATATGATACACGAGTTGGGATGGAAGTCATTACAGCATAGACTTTTTCGTCGCGGCGAGACCTTTTTACGAAATTTCAGTCACCAACTTTCTCTTCCGAATGCGAAAATATTTTGTTGAGCCCAACCTACATAGGTAGGAATGATCATCAAAATAAAATAAGAGAAATCAGAGCTCGAACAGAAAGGTTTAGGTGTTCGTTTTTCCCACTCGCTGTTCGGGAGTGGAATAGTAGAGAGATAGTATGATTGTGGTTCGATGAACCCTCTGTCAAGCACTTAAATGTGAATTGCAGAGTAGTGATGTAGATGTAGATGTAGATGTAGATGTAGAAGTGTGCACAGTCAATAGCAAAAACATGAAACAACAGTAACCAATAAGCCAAGGTCAGATCATCCCTGAAGAGAGAGGAGGAAGGACGGAATGATTTGTACACAATCAGCTGGTGTTCCAAGAGAAACATCTCAACAAAGCTTGTGAATCCCTGTAACATGTTTGTTGCACTGGTGCATTTCTTCGGCCAATTGACTCCAATGTTACTAGATAGAAATAGATTTCTTGCAGCATTGAATATATGGCCAATTTTAAGGCAACCGGGAATTTTGACTGGAGCACTGGAGTTGTTATATAAATTTGAGTATAACACACCTCAAGTTTGGAAGCAATTTTTTGAAGAAACAAATGAATTTTATAAACTGCAATATATGGTATCAAGTCTTTGTAAGCAGCACTGGAAATTAATTTGAACAAATAATGAAAGTAACTGAAAATCTGTCATGCATTCAAACTTTCAAATATTATACGTGAGATAATAATGTGAATCTACCATCAAATGCACAGAATTGATTGACACTGAACATTTCCCATTTAACATTGGAACATGAAAATCTATACATTTAATATTTTGCTGTGATGAACTACGTTCCTTCTAAGTCAAGAGAAATGCCCATAACCTACTATTTATTGGGGTTGCTTTCCTGTGAGAAAAGGCTGACAACTGTGACGCAGTATTTAAATTCACATTCATGTAACTTTTGCACTTGAATCTTTAAGCAATTTTAGGACTTTCCCAAGGTCAGTGCTATGATGGCAAGTAGAATTTTTGTCAGACATTTAAACATAATCATAAACTCACTGACAAACAAAAGATGAATGCGGCCAAAATTAGTGAGGGACAGCAATAAACAAAAGATGCAACAAATAAAATATTCTAACTCTGCTGACTGATCTCTCAAAAAATCAGATGCATTGCCAACTGACAATTTGTTACTTTCCAGCTATAAAATATTATTCACAAATATTATATAGAAAAACACTAAAATTGAATTGAACAGTACTATTTCAAACTGTGCAGCCCAACTTCTGGAGTCCTGTATAATTTTTCATTAATTAATTTTATAAACACTGATTACAATAATGCTAAATAGTACTACATGTAAGCCAAAACTGCCACAAGCATAAACAATACAACAAACTGTACAGTGACTGGAACTCAACTGGATCCAGGGTATCTACAATTCGATTAGAGCTACTCAATTAATTTGACCAGAGCTAAATGTACTCCACAATTACATACACCAAAAGACAGCATATTTTACACTACACCCTTATCCTTATCAAATGTGTATTAGATACTTTTTTTGACAAATTAACTATTATGCAGTGTGATCAAGATGTGTCAAGTTCAATTGGTTGTAATTCAAACTTGGTATGTGCTATGTAGTAACCTAAAGCACCATGTAAATGGGCAGGAAATTACAATCTCACCTGATATGACGCATTTGTTTGTATAGAAATATTTCCTTGTATTTAATCACTGTAACAGTTGCATATGATGGCAATTTATCATGTTTTCACTGATAATTAATGTAATATTTATCTCAGAATGTTTCGTAAAGTTCTAAAGTGACCAGCATGGGAAGGTGCTTATCTCAAGCCAGGCTTCACAAAATCCTCACCAGAGTACCAACTATTCCAGGAGGTTAATTGAGGAAGGACGATGGGGAAAATACAGAGACAGCACGAGACACTGGAACTGCTCCTCAAAACTAATTTTCCTCAATATTCTCTGGCAGATAACATAGAGCAAAATGCTACCCCTGAAGGACAATGGTTCTCAGGCACTCTAAGAGAGGACTGGGAATCAGCCAAGGAGTGCGTGAATTTCAGTAAAATCCAGTTGCCGGTGGCAACATTCTAATCGGTCAAGTCACCTGGTCCAGATGGAATCTCTTAAAAGAAATAGGAGACAATCTTATAAGAGTCCTCTGCATGTTATTCAGGGTTAACCTAGCAGTGGGAGTCATTCCCAAGGCCTGGAGGGCAATGAAGGTTGTCTTTATTCCAAAACCAGGGAGAATTGATCATACGAAGGTCGAGGATATGAGACCAATCAGTTGAGTTAATGTACATGCTGGGGAGAGGAGGCTAACTAGGGCTCCTCTACATTCAAACTAACACACATAACCAGGTAAATCAAGTGAGACAGCTCTCCAACTATTTGTTGGGAGGGCGGAGAAAGCACTTTCCTTTCAAGAAACAGCCCTCTGCATCTTCCTGGGTGTCAAGGGGGCTTTTAGTAACACACCCTTTGACTCCATGGTTAGGTCAACAGAGGTGCATGACCTAGTGACCACTATATGTAGGTGGACTAGGGCCATGCTTAGTGGAAGGAGGGTAGAGGCCACATGATGAATGAAAAAATAGTAATTAACACCACTAGAGGTTGTCCACAAGGAGTTTTGTCCACTTTATTGTGGAATCTACTGGAGAACGAACTCATTGAGGAACTAAATTACAGACAATACTTTTGCTACGAATACGCAGATGACCTTGTCATAGTAATACCCGGCAAATTTGCTGACACGGTTAGGAATATGGCACAAGGTGCACTGGACATTGTGCAAGACCGGTACATTACAAAGGACCTAAACGTTAATCCTAACAAGACTGTTGTGGTACCAGTCATGAAGAAGCACATCTAAAGCTTTTCGATGAAACTCTATCTGTGAAGGGGATAGTGAAATATCTAGAGATAATCTTAGATGAGAAACTAACATGGACTCTTCACATTAAGACCATCTGCTCCAAGGCGAGTTGTACTCTAGTGAGTACCAGAAGGCCTTGTGGCAAAAACTGGGGCCTAAGATCCTGATGTATGCACTGGACACACACAACAGTGGTTAGTCTTAGGATCTCCTATGGGGCCGTAGTGTCGTGGAAGAATGTATGACAGCAGGCTGCAGCTAAGGAGCTTGCTAAGGTGCACAAACTTGCCTGCTTTGCCACAACAGGCAGAATTAGTAGCACACCAACCACTGGGATGTAAGTCATGCTGTACATGCCTCCACCACATCTTTGGGTTGAGATGAAGGCAGCAGCTGGTGCATACACACTCAAAACTGGTAAAAACTGGATCACATTGGGATATCCACTAAAATAGTGAGACAAATATAGGAATGGCTTGAGAAATGCTGCCTGACTATATAACAACTCTCAACTGCTTCAGCAAGCCTTACAATACAATAATTGGAAGCAGGGAGCAGTGGGAAAACAGTCTGACACCATGCAAAGGAACTGTCTGTTTCACTGATGGGTCAAAATCAGACCAAGGTGCTGGGGGCGGGGTCTACAGGGTTCAGCGAAAACTGGAGGGCATCATCTCTCTAGGAAAACTGGCCTTGGTATTCCAAGCTGAAATTACTGCAATCAAGACGTGTGTGGAGGAGAATATATATAGGTGTTACAAGGACCACAGCATCTACATCTATTCAGACATCAAGGTAGCCCTGAAATTATCGGGAGCTCCTGCAGCACAATATATTATTATTGCAGAGTGTCACAGGGCTTTGGTGGAGTTAGGGGATTCAATAGCGGAAAATTAATGTGGGTCCTTGGTCACTCAGGGATCAGTGGCAATAAAGAAGCTGACAGATTGGCCAGGATGGGGGCAAAGACTCCATTCAGTGGACCGGTACCTGTTCTGATAATAACCAATGCTATGATCAAACAAACTATGGAACTGGCTTAGAAGAAGCACATAGAATACTAGACCAAGGTCTATAAGCAAAAACATGGTATGGTAATGATGCCAAAGTTGTGCTTTAAAAGATGCTCTGTAACCCTGGGCTCGAAGAGGAAAGAGATTAAAATCATGTTTTGACTGATGACCAGTCATGAGAATTTAAAAAAGAAAAAAAAAAAGCCCTACATACAATGGGTATAATGGAAGAAGACCATAAATGTAGCATCTGTGATGAGAGTGAAGAAACTGCATCACACCTAATCTTCCAATGCATGACATTGGAGAGCAAAGAGAGAGAATTTTCAGTGCAACTAGAAGTGAAGAAATTGTGTCTAACAAATAATGGGTAGTGAGACTCCTTGCACTATCTAAGGGCACTGGTTGGCTTTACTAGATATACAGGGAGCAATACTGCACAATAAACTGTTTAAGTGCCAGGTTAGACCAAAGCTGTCTTAGCTTCTCTGCCAAACTCAAATTAAATCCCTCATCCTTAGTGAATTTGTGTTCAGGTATTTTTGACACACTAACTATTATGCAATGTGGTCAAGATGGGTCCAGTTCAACTGGTTGTACTTTGAATTTGGTATGTGCTACATAGTACCTTAAAGCACTATGTAAATGAGCAGGAAATTATGATCTCATATGATATGACAAACTTGTTTCTATAGTAATATTTCCTTGTATTGACTTATTTTAACAGTTGCATATGATGGCTGTTTATCATGTTTTCTCTGATATTTAATGTTAATATTTATCTTAGAATGTTTGGTAAGCTTCCAAAGTGACCAGTATGGGAAGGTGTTTATTTCAAGTTGATTAGTTTCAATAAAAACAATGTACTTTGAATCACTTATTTTAATTAAGTTTTGTAAGATGTTTTGAAAATGACTAGCATGGTATGGTTTCTTGAGGTTTTAAATAAACAGTGCTGCTGTGCCTCATAGTCTTTGGTAATGTATGTGTGTTTCTCACATAGTCTGGGCCAGTGAACTGTTACTGTTAAGTCTGCATAGGTTTTGACAGTAGTTGAACCGAAGTCTCTGGGCAGCCAACCAGTTGTGTCATTTCAGCTCTAAAATTGTATGGATGATAAGATTTTGAGCAATACTTGAGGATTTTGGCATTTTCTCATTACATTAAATTGTTGTATGTTTTTGTGACTGACGAACTTTCACTTTGCGCAACTAATAGTTCTGTTTTGTACTGAACTTTGATTGACAGTGACACAGCATCACTGATGATTAACACCCAGCTGGACTTATTCACATAACCGAACTGCATTATCTTCAATCTGAAGTGTTCGACCTTGCTATGTGATCCTATATAATTCAATTTCATGATTTTAAGGATGGCCATTTCTATTTTTGTGTCTTACGTTGACAGTAAACCATTCAACTTAACTTTGTCACTGTGTTTACATGTCCTTATTTAGTTGCCACTGCATTTAAATTCGTGTAAATAACTTGTTTAAGTGTACATTAACTATTAAAATATATGCCTAACTTCATACTTTTTAATGTTGCTTGACTGACAGGCAGCTGGTGGTTTTAACAGGGTGGTAGATGGCCTTGACCCATGCATGGGACTGTAGAGAGACATTCTGAAATCAGCTCTCTTCACTACCCTGAAACTCAGTGCATCATAGGACCAATTTCAAAGCATTAAAATTACGCATTCTGATTGAATTTTCACAGTAAGCAATCAGCACACACTGTCAGTAGCTGGACTGAAATCACTATCAGTTGCCCTATTGGCACACTAACTGAAGATAACAGACACAAGGCCAAATTTTCAATTTTCTCTTTCAAATATATTTCATTGTGGAATATCATAATGGAGATCCTCCTTTCAGTATCAGCATAAACATCATAATGACAGATTCTGAGATGATCAATTTTTGTTGATTTTATACTGTGTACTCTCTTAATAGAGAAAAGGCACCTGGGCAATATGAGATGGCTGTACAATACCACTCATATTACACTAAACTTGTTCCTTCTCTAACAGCAGCATATCAAATATCTCTGAGCCCATAGAAGTTTCCTAGTGGCCAGAAGAAGGTACCAATAAATCATATTCTCAGTTAGTGTCACCTGATAGATGCACATAATCATAGCAAAATGAAGCATGTGCATGAATAACGCTGTATGGTATATTTCCAAGTTTTTAGGAAATCGACAAAAACCGTTAATAAAAATGTAATAGCAGATATTTATTGTTTGCAGGTGCAGACTGTTGAAAATAGTTGGTTGTGCTTTTTAAAATTGCACTAAGGATAGGTTTTAGAAAATACATAACTATTAAAATGGAAAAACAGTGTGATATACAGCATTGCTGTATATCACACTCTACTAGAACTATAAGGTTGCCTAGAGTCTCAAAGTTTTAAATAAAATAATTACATCTAGATACAAACTAATATTTATAGTAAACTGATTGCTTTGGTCTTAAATAAGTAATAGAACATGAGTTTTGTTATGAAGTTGAGCCCAAAGCTGGCACATTACACTCAGTTGGCACACTGAATGTTTTCATAAAATGCCTGGATTTTGATTGCCTGTATTTCGTCACATCCAATAGATTGCCTTTCTTCTCCTTACAAGTTTCAGTACCCCACTGTAGAGCAACCAAAAACCAAAATCCAACAGAATTTCTTTTACTTCATGTTCAAAAACATGTTTCACAATACAATGTCTTTCACATGGATGAAACCACTTATGCCTTGAGGATCATCACTGCATAGCTTCAACCAGAGCACAGCAGTAATTTCCAAAGTAGGTGGCATTTTGAGAACCAGCTCAACAGATCCGATGCCCTTGTCTTCCATAATCTCCTGTATGATTAACTTCAAAGGTTCTACAGTGGCCTAAGCAATGACATGCTTCCATTCTAAAGGAGCCATAACTTTTGACACTTTCTTTCCTCAAGCACTGCAAAGTTCCTGTCACAAGGCAGGAAACTATCACTCTAACATAAAAACTTTTTATGTATTTCTACACAGTACTTTCAGTTGACCAGATAGAAATAAAGTGCTAGAATTCTCCAGTTATCATTCTGCCCAACTTGGTGGTCAGACCATATAATTAGTTTGTGTCCCATACCTTTTGCAAGCATCACAAATTTAATCAGACAGGAAACTATTTTGGCTGAACCACACCTTGCACCAGATCCATCCCCTAAATTTACCATGTTAGTTAAGTACCAAAGTCATGAAGCATGAAATTATCTGACGGCAACTGTCTCTGGCAGAATACCATGGAATGTGCCAATTTATGACAAAGTAGAACGTGTTGTACGTCCACGCATGTAACATATATATTTTTCCTTTGTAGCTATTTCTGTGTTGTTTTTTAGCAGTTTGTATGCTCAGTCTGCTTTTGCATGACAACTGACTAAGTTCTATGTTGTGCATTTGTATCTCATCTGAAGCTGTGATCATACAGAATCATTAATTTCTGCACAGATTGAGATAGTGGTACAGACATTCTTTTGAAGATTTATTTTTACTTTGAGAAACTCAAACTGAGTTCTTGAATCAGGGACCTGTCATCATTGGATATGACGTGGCCTACACGAATATTTTCCTCAACCATCTTCAGGAGTGGTCACTCCACTTTCCAGTTTTATTGAAGAGAGAGTTTTCATTGCTGGGTGATGCAAAATATGTCAAGCAATGTTTTTTGACACACTTATTTTGACTGGACTTCATGTTTGAAAGCAGCTTGTTTCAATGAAGTACTGTCTGTCTTACCTTCCTTTCGTCTGCCTGGCACACCTATTTATGTAGAGTTTATCGAGTAAATTGCCTTTCCATTGTGCATCAAGGCACGGTATTCTCTGTACAGCCTTAATTTACATATTTATGTTCTAGAATCCTTCTTTTGAACACACTTCTGTGTTGCACACATGGTCCTGAATCATGCTGTCAATACTACTACCCACTATTCAACTGAATTATCATACTCCACATTCTCTTTCAATAATATAGCAGTGTGTTTTCTACTTTTTCATCACTGATGAAGACAGAACTGCAGTTAGTTTTATTCATGGTCTTAGAATTATGTGACAAATTTCAATGTTGGATCAACAACAAGTAATGGAAAATCCGGGAAGGAATGTAACAATAGACTGTTTGCCCAGGGACCTCAATACATGGGAATGAAAATTTTTAATAAATTAAAAGGGAACAAGTTGATGCAGATGAATTTAGGTTCACTTAAAAGAAAGCTATATGAGGTACTGACAATGAAGTGTTATTACTCAGTGGATGAATTCATGCAGGACAATCTGGAAATTTGAGCTGGGTACAATGTGTTACATGTTCCAAGAAATATCCTTATAGTGTTGTTATTTATTATAGTGCTATCATTAATTAATGTAAAAATCATTGTAATTGTTTTATAAATTTTTGACATGTCTCCTGTACGCAAACCAAATGGATTGCAAATGTACGTCATGAGATGAATAAAACACAATTCAGACAATAAAGAGCAAACTTGATCGGTTGGTTGGTTTTGAGTATAAAGGGACCAAACTACAGGGTCATCAGACCCTTCTTTCCTGACGGAAGCAAGGCTCAAGGTACAAAAACACTCAGCAGCACACCTAAAAAGAAAATGAATGGAATGAGCAAAAAATAGGGAAAACATATGCTACAATGAAAAGCAGAAGAAGGCATTAAAACCATAGAGCATATAGTCTGGGCTGGCTGATCACAATAATAAATGAGGATGAGCCAGCTACTCTGCAACATATTAAAACGTCCACCTCAAAAAGACAAGGCGAGAAGAGCACATATAGGGAAAAGATGACAACGAAGACAAACAAATGCAAAGAAAGTGCGACAGAGTTACAATGGAGGGAGGATGGCGTCCTCAGAGAGAAGACTAAATGCCCACCCTTTGATTGTATGACTAAACACCCTCACAAATAAAACCTTAAATTAAATCTGTGGCTTGAAACATTGTTACTCAACACCGAAGGTGGGGTTTTAGGAAGGTTAAAAGTCTGCCGTAGAGAGGTTAAAAGTCAGCAGTCCATCAAGATGTGGATGACAGTCATATGTGAGCCACAGTGACACAGACGTGGGTCCTCACGACAGAGGAAGTAGCCATGTATGGCCAGCATTTGTTTGGTTTGGTTTGAAGGAGGAGACCAGACAGCAAGGTCACCAGTCTCATAGGATTAGGGAAGGAAGTCGGCAGTGCCCTTTGAAATGAACCATCCCGCCATTTGTCTGGAGCGATTTAGGGCCAGCTTAGCTGCTGCAGCAGCTTAGTGCGATCTGCACCCCAGTTGGTGTTGTTCAGGCACCAGAGGGCATTGGAGTGCTACCAGCAGTTCCACTTCAGCTGACCAAGATGAGAAAGCCACGTCAATCACGTGTTGAAATCCAGTCATAAGAGCCGATATGTCTCCATTACAGTGAGTGGATCATCCTTAAGGTAATGTTCTGGCTCCGGATGAATGGTACAACACCGACAGAAGGGCGTGACACACAACTTCGCAGCTGAAAACCAGAACCTGTGGGCTAGACTCCAAGACTGCACCTTGTGAATGGTTCCCTGTAGGCACTGCTCAGCAGCACCAGTACTGGAGGAGCTGCATGAAATACATACAGAGAAGGTGAGACCGATGGCCTGACAGTTGCTGCAAGGCAGTTAATGGCCACTAAAAATAGAGATACACTCAATACAGAGCCCTGCAGAACCCCATTCTCCTGAATGTGGGGCAAACTACGGGAGTCACCAACTTGGACACAGACTGTACAGAGCAATAGGAGATTTTGCATAAAAATCTGGCATGGGTTCTGGAGATCCCACTCATATAATGTGGCTATGGTATGATTTCGCCAGGTCATGTCTTAAGCTTTTCATAAATCAAAAAAGACAGTAACCAGGTGTTAGCATCTGGAAAAGGCTGTTTAGATGGTAGACTCAAGGGAAACTAAATTATCAATGGTAGAGTGACCCTGGCGGAAACTGCCCTGGCATGGAGCCAGTAGGCCACACGACTCCAGGACCCAACACAGCTGTCGACTTACCATACGTTCTAACAGCTTAAAAAGAACGTTGGTGAGGCTGATGGGCCATTAGCTATCCATATCAAGTGGGTTTTTACTGGGTTTGAGCACTGGAATAATGGTGCTCTCCCACCATTGCGATGGAAAGACGCCATCACACCAGATCCAGTTGAAGATGATAACAAGATGGCACTTTTAGTCAAACAATAGATGTTTGATCATCTGACTGTGGATCTGATCTGGCCCAGGAGCTGTGTCAGGGCAATGTGCGAGGGCGCTGAGGAACTCCCACTATATAAATGGAGCATTATAGGGTTCAATGTGACATTCAGTGAGCTAGAGTGCTTTCCCTTCCATGTGCCATTTGAGGGTGCAGAGGCTCAACCGTAGTGCTCTCCAATTGCCCTTGTGTTGGTAGATAACACACAATTGATGTTAGTGCCAGTAACACTTGTCGTGGTCTGGTACGCACATACATGTCCGATCTTCTTCCAGACTTAGGAAGGTGATGTAAGGCACCAATGGTCAAGACGTACCTCTCCCAACATGCCTGTTTCCATCTTTTTATAAGCTGGAGAATGCGAGCATGAGCCCTTCCAAAGCTATTAACTGTGCTAGGGAAGAGTGTCACTTACGTCACTGTAGAGCTTGTCAATGCTCTTTAATGGCCTCAACGATTTCTGGTGACCACCAAGGTTTTTGCTGGAGCACTATAAAGAACAAGGGATCGTAAATTCTGTCACAGAAACGATCGCTCTAGTGACCTGCTCAACTACCACATTGATGGTACCATGTGATGGAGCTTCAATGGTGACAGCACAGGTGAAAGCTTCCAGTCTGCAGTGTTTAAAGACCATCTTGATAGACATCTGGGGGGAATGGTGCTGGGGAAGTGGCAGGAAGATGGGCAAGTCGTCACTACCACACAAGGCATCATGGGCTCTCCAGTGGACAGACAGGAGAAGTCCTGGGATGCAGAGGGATAAAGCAGTGGCCGAGTAAGTGCCATGAGCAACACTGAAACGTGTGGGGGGCCCCTAGTATTTAAGAGGCAGAGGTTGAGTTTCGACATCTCTAACTTGACCAGTAAGCATTTTGCCACCACACAAGGGGTTATGGACGATAAAATCTCCCATAAGTAGGAAAGGTTTAGGGAGTTGATGAATCAGGGCAGCCAATGCTTTCAGGGGTACTGCACCATCCGGATGATGATTTATGTTGCAGGCAGTTATTTCCTGCTTTGTCCTTATCCTGACAGCCACAGTTTCAAGAGTGGTTTGAAGGAGCACAGGTTAACTGCATACTGAGTTCAGGCCATAGACAAGAACTCCACCTGACGCAGTATTATAGTTGCTACAGTTCTTGTAATACCCCCTATAGCCATGAAGGGCAGGGGTCCGCATTGCAAGGAACCAGATTTCCTGGAGGGCAGTGCAGAAGCAGGTGTAAACCTAAACAGGTGCTGTAGCTCAGCCGGGTGGTGGAGAAAGCCGCTGCTGTTCCACTGGAGGATGAGGTTATTGTGAGGCTGGGAAGGCATGAAGCATGCAAGGAGGCAGGTTACACTTCAGCGTCACCTGCTGCCACCGACTAAATATTTGTATCTGTTCTTATTGTGGATGAGGCATCAAGTGAGATCCAGGTCCTCAGTAGATGCTGAGATCTCCACCTCATCCGCAGGTATAGAACTGGTAGCTAGTAATGGTGTTGAGGCCACCTGAAGGTTCTTTTTCTTAGCAGACTTCTTTTTTTTTTTTATTGCCCTCTCACTTCTCTTTAGGGGCTTGCTGGGAGGACTTCTCTGAAGTAGCTTCACGGATGGAGGAAGACCATGCAGCTCTTTGACCAGCAGCTTTTTGCTCCTTTAGCCAATGGTGAGTGTCCGCTGTAGCATTAGTGGAGACCTTGGGAGAGAGAGTCCAAAGCGACCGCTTCCACACGAGATGAGCTAGAGGAGGCTGTTGCTTCTCTGGCTGGTGGGTGGGGACTGATGTCCCCTGCAAATGGGGAGGAGGGGGGGCTTGTTCCTAAACTAGGTACTTGTGATGGCGATGGTAATGTAGCTGCAGCATATGTCGACGTCAACCATATCAGTTGTAATCATTCAAATTTACATTCAACCTCTTGGTAAGTCAATCTGTCCAGGGTATGTACTTCATGATTTTCCGCTCCTTTTGGAGTACTGTGCAGTCTGGCGAGCCGGGGGAGTGCTGCTTTCCGTAGCTGATACAAGTGGGAAGGGCACACAAGGAGTATCTGGATGCAGTGGACATTCGCAGTCTCGACATGTGGCATTGGAAGTGCAGCGGGAAGACATGTGCCCTAATTTACAGCACATAGAGCACCACATATGGGGAGGAACATTTGGTTTAACATCACAGTGGTAAATCATCAAGATGACCTTTTCAGGCAATGAATCATTCTCAAAGGCCAAGATGAAAGCACCAGTAGTGACCCTGTTGTCTTTGGGTCCCCTGTAAATGCGCCAGATGAAAAAAACACCCCACCATTCTACATTGGCACAGAGCTTGTCAGACTGCAGGAGGAGGTCGCAATGCAAAATAATCCCCTGGGCATGTTGAGGATTTTATGGGGAGTGACAGAAACAGGATTATCACCCAGACGGTCACAAGTGAGTAATGCCCGGGATTGGGCTGGAGATGCTGTATGAATCGAGACTGCACTGTTTCTCATCTTGGAAAGTGCTGCCACTTCCTCAAACTTATCCTCAAGATATTAAAGAAACTGAGGCTTCGTGGGTAGAAAGAGTCCCTGTCCAGTCTGCTACAGACTAAATACCGAGGCGAATATGGCTATCTTCTTTCTGTAGACCTACCTTTCTCCCATGGTTTAGCAAGGGAGGGAAAAGATTTAGGATCATATCTGTCAGCTTTGTACTCGATCTTGCCTTCTTGGAGGCAGCTGGTGTCTTACAGTCACCAGCAAGGGATGACTTAGTCCGCTTCATTGTGGGTCATCTGCCCTGATGCCACCCATTCCGATCATGGGCTCTCTCCACAGGCGCCACCCAGCGCCAGCAAAGGCCACATGGCATGCTGGTCATTGCCAGGAGTGCTGATGCCCCAGGAAGACAGGCGTCTACTCCTTGGCATACATGGGGAGTTTACAGCTCAGGTATCAGCAGTGCGATCCCTGTGTTGTCAGGGGACTACCACCAAATGGGTACATGATTGCCCCACCACAACGGACTGGCTACCATGCTGGATATTGGGTGCAGATAAATCCAAACTGCCATGAGGGTGAAAGAGTACAGGAGAAAATGGAAGAAGAAGTAATACCCCGCAAAGTGTGCTCATCCAAATAGTTGAATTGCAGGTGGAGATGCAAAGCCAAGACAATAGGCTCAGGATATCCAATGTAGAGGAACTATGGATAACTTGTGCTCCACGTACGGCATCCTTCCCCATATGGTTCGCACTTCTGTAGAATTTGGAAAGTGGCAGGTCAAACCATAAAATAACCTGAAGTTATAAGGTCGAAGAGAGAGAGAGTCATTTTAGTCACGTCTTACGACAGGCAGGGATACCTTAAGCCTATTCTAACCCCCAGATCTGCTAGGGGAAGCAAAGCTGACATTTGTCATATTGCACAGATGCTAAGTTGCAGATAGGAACAACAAAAAGAGTGTGACAAATATAACTTTTGGCCCATGAGCCTTTCGTCAAAATAGATGACACACACACACACACACACACACACACACACACACACACACACAACTGCAGTCTCGGCAACTTTAGCCACACTATGAGCAGCAGCACCACTGCATGATGAGAGTGGTGACTGAGCAGGGGTAACGAGGAGGCTGAAGTGGGGAGGGATAGTTGGGTAGGGGTGACTTACAGTGCAGTGCCGCTGAGGAGCATGCAAGGATGAGGTGGAAAGAGGGTAGGGCAGCTACGTGCTGTCAGGCAATTAGACATCGGGCAGGGGAGAGGTGGGAAAGGCGGCACCAGCAAAGGAGAGAGGTAAAAAGACTGGGTGCAATAGTGGAATGATGAGGGCTGCATGGTGCTGGAATGGAACAGGAGGCTGAATGGGTGAGGACAATGACTAATGAAGGGTTAGGCCAAGAGGGTTACGTGAATGTAGGGGAAGTTCTCCCTGCATAATTCAGAAAAGCTGGTCTTGGTGTGAAGGATCCATATGGCACAGACTTTGAAGCAGTCACTGAAACAAAAGATGTCACGAATAGCAGCATTCTCAGCAACCAGGTGGTCCACTTTTTTCACTGGCCATTCATGCAGACAGATGGCTTGTCAGGTGTCATGCCCACATAGAATGCAGCACAGTGGTTGCAGCTTAGTTTGTAGATCACATGACTAGTTTCACAGATAGCCCTGTCTTTGATGGGATAGGTGATGTTTGTGATGGTGGTGGGAGTATGTATGGGACAGGTCTAGCATCTACATCTATTACAGGGGTATGAGCCATGAGGTACAGGGTTGGAAGCAGGGGTTGTGTAGGGATGGGTGAGTGGATTGTGTAGGTTTGGTGGAAGGTGGAATACCACTGTGGGGGGTGTGGGAAGGATAGTGGGCAGAACATTTCTTGCTTCAGGGCAAGACGAGAAGTAGTCAAAACCCTGGTGGAGAATGTAATTCAGTTGCTCCGGTCCTGGGTGGTACTGAGTTACATGGGGAATGATCCTCTGTAGCCATACAATGTGACACTGGAAAGATAAAGCATGATATATTTATTTTTGTACAAGGCTGGGAGGATAATTACTATCAGTGAGGGTCCTCAGTATATTTTACACACTATAAGATGCTGCAGGCTATAGGGTACACATTCATACTTAAGCACTTTTTAAAAAGTAACATTTCTACAATTTGTAATATTAGATTGGAAAGCCAGGCTAACATCAATTCTGTGTATAGAACCGCACTGACCTAAAGGCCTCTGAATGTCAAAATAGAACTTCTCCTTCGTAAAGACTGTCTTCTTCAGATAAGAGATGGTCTTCACTGCCCACCAGAGCATTACCTATGCACTACTTCCTGAAAGCTTTGACCAAAATGTCTTCTCTTACACTAGACAACAACTTTTATCCAGTGACACACTGGTGTGATTGTAGGCCCTTTCAATGCTCTTTCTGGTGTAAGTCCTTGTTGGGTTTCATCTGTAGCATGTCAACTGAATTTGGTCAGAAAATACGCCAGAGCAGAAGTGAGCTGCAACAGTGCCAGCTGCAGGTGGGTGGGAGTATTACATGCTGCAAAGCAATACACAACCAACTGGTGTTGTGAAGCTGAGTCAGTTGGGCGTGATATAGCAACAGCCAACGCTGGAGTGCATTAGCAGAAGGTCGGGAGCCTGTCCTCATCTGCCACCAGTCGTGTTTAAAATATTGGCCTGAAGCCCTAAATGAACATAGTCTAGAACGAATAAACATTCAGCTATTTGTGTACTAAATGATTCTTGTCTCACTATCAGAACGAACAGCACCCACAAGCCTGTGACACCCAGAGTGACATCCTAGAATGCACTATGGGGTCTGTCGTTTGACCACTACACAGGGTAGCCTGCTGTGAGGCATGAGGGAGCTGTCTGCTCACTGGAGGAAGTTTACGGCCATCATCAGCTGCATCACTGTCGCAGCCAGAGTGACTGCTGACAGCAACACTGAGTGACCCCATATTCAGACTTGCTCCTTGACCTGTCAGCAATGACAGATGTCTACTATTTCACTTAAGAGGCAACTGGAAGCCTCTACCAAGCTGTTCCTGATTTACTACAGCTGAGGGCTGGAAAAAAGAAAGTAATTAAACATATCTAGTCGCCCTGACACCTCATTTCACCCTCCACATGTGACAATCCAAGGGTCATGCAACATTGATGTCAGAACTTTGCCATCACTTCTTAGAGCAATGTTTGAACCTACACCCTATGTTACAGTGAATTAAAGAAAAAGAAAATCCTTATATTTTGGTCATAGAAAAGCCATCTGACAGTGGTGAATTTTATAATGTAGATTTTATTGCGAATATAAAACCAGTGGATTTTTTTACTCTTAGAGGTAATGGAAGGTATGACTAGTTAGTGACTGTTAGGAGATGTGCACAGAGTAACCTCGAGGGTCATAAGTGCAATGTATGAAATCACTTGTAGGAAAATGTTACACATGTAATCACTTAGGCCATACGGCTAGGCAGTGCTGGGAGACAATATAGCTCATAATTACATGTAACAATTAAGTTAATGTATTTTGTCTTCTTGTCTTGTGGATGTTAGTTCTCAAAGTGAGTATTGTCAAGGACAAAGCTTGAATAGAACCAGAGACACAAGGTGTACCACAATCAGAAGTTGTATGCATACTGTTCGAGAAGGTAACAGAATTACCAGCAGAAAATAAGGAACTTTGTGGCTTGACAGGATCACGATCATTCAACAAAGTGTAAATTTGTCAGACAAAAGTTTAATTGGTCCTTGTCCTGGTGAAACAACCGACAATGAGCATGTCTTCATGTTCAATATCTGGCTCAGATGCACAGTTGGTCTAATGAAGTATTATTGCCTGTTACAAAACTGATACTAACAAAGGAAGTAGGAAAATATTTAGGATATACAGGAGCTGTGAAGGGAGCCACAATATTCAAAGAATTTAAAGAAGGTTTAATTCTAAGATATATGGATCAAAATAGTGCCAGACACTATAGGGAACAATTTGCAGTAATAACTAAGAGAAATAAAGAAACTGTGGAAGAATTTGCAGATAGGATAAGGAAAATCAATGGACATAGCTGTGCATTGGGGCAGGATGATGAAGTTAATGACATTATTTTGCAAGAAGCATAGCAGAGGGTCTCCAAAGCTTTTTTAAGAGGGCTGCATGCAGAAATGTCAGAATGTGTGTGGACAGGGTGTCTGACAGATTTGCGCACAGCAGTGCGGTAACTACAGTGTGTGAGATCAATTTTTCTACTGGAATACAGGGCAAATGAACACTGTTTGCAGCTAATATAAAACATTTCAAGTTTGGACAAACAGGCCATGTAAGGACGAAGTGTTGCCAGCCTCAGGGTGATGTGAATAGAGAAAGAAGAAGTAACAGTTTTAAAAGTAGAGGAGCAGGTAGAAATAAGGCATTGAACACTAGCTGGGACTCCTGGTCCACCTATGGTCTTCCCAGTAAGACTATATGCTACAAAATTGTATGCAGATGTGGAGGCCATAAGATCTGTATGGGATAAGAAGAGTAGGAACAAAAATGATTCCATGATATCATTGGACACAGGGGAGGATGTTTCAGTGACCAGTAGTAATCTGGTGAAATGTACGCAATTGGACCCACCACAGTACAGACTGCATGGAGTGGGAATAAAGACGTCATCACACCATTAGGACTGTGGACATAGGCATCCACCTGAATACGACTTAATTTAAACAATGATTAGAGAGTGTGTCACATTCAATTGAGGGGTACAACATGATTCTGGATTAGATTTCCTTGTCAGCATTGTGCCACACTAAACTTCCAGCTACATAGGTTGGAACATGGCAGAAAAATGCTTCAGTTAGGTTAAGTCATGGTAGAGAGGTGGCAAGAAGAGTCTATTGTGAAAGATAAACCAATTAAACCATGAAAACTATACTAAGACTCGATTCGCGTGATTATGTATCTAATGTTACTGGGAAATTTCTTTGGGTCAGTGTCAAGTCCAGCTTGCTGGCAGGAATTTTGTGTGTGATGGAACCATTAGAAGAGAATTAAGTATTAGATCAGGTGGGTTGTTTATTTAACAGACATATCATGCCCATACCTGTTTCTACGTACCATTTCAGCATAGAGGGCACATGATCAACACACCAGTTGTTAATCTCCAATATGAATATCTTGAAGGAAGAAGAATGGAACATATGGGGTGTCAGCCACGGAGAATTGCCAGACATCACTGAAACTGTATGAGGAGCAAAAGTGAAGCATCTAGAGGGAAGCAAGAGCAAACAGATGACAAAACTACTTTTGGAATTCAATGGTTATTTTTTCCAAAAGGACCATTATCAGGTACGCATATTACACAACACTGCATACCAATATGAAGTGAGTCATCAGTCTACCACAAACCATACAGAAGAGCTAACAACTTTCACCCAATTTTGAAGTTGTAAATTGATCAACAGCTGAAAGATGGAATACTTGAAGAATGTGATGTCAACAGTGGGCAGGAATATTTGTGCCAAAAATATAGGTTTGGTTTGATTACAGACATCTAAATGAGGAAACCATAATGGATGCCTACCGTTTCCCAAACATCACAGAAACTATGGATCATTTAGAGCTATCCTAATATTTTTCGAACAATGGATTTGCAGAGTGAGTATCACCAGATAGAGCCTGTATCACAGGACTGACACAAAACAGCATTTTTGGAACCATGGGGACACTACCAAATCAGAAGGATGCCATCCTCATTAAAAAATGCACCTGTATAACGTTTCAGAGAATGTTTGACACAATTCTCATAAGTTTGAAACTATGGTAATGCTATGTATCTTGATGGAATAATTGTCTATGGAAGTGACAGCAGTTAGTATATGCAGTGCTTAAGGGTAGTATTCCTAAGGTTGAAAGCAGTGAAGTTAACAGTGAGTACAATAAAGTGTGACTTTTTGATGGAATAGATAGCATACCTAGGACATATCAAAAGATGGATGTAACACAGACCAATATTAATTGGTGCTGTATGGGAATTTCCCGTACCACAATCTGTGAAAGGGTTGCAGTCACTATGGATTTGTGTACTATTACCACCAGTTTGTAAAAGAATGCGTAGGTACTGCCAAAAGGTTGACAATTGTTAGAAGAAGGGTACTAAATTTGTGTGGTCAGAACAGTGCAAGCATGCTTTTGAGGAGCTAAAAGAAGCTTACACATTGAGTCCAATTGTAGCATTTTCAGATTTTAATACAGAATTTGTTTTATTATGTGGTGCATAAATTCATGCACCAGCCTGTCTCTTATCAGAAGAGGTAGAATGTGTAGAACATCCAGTAGCTTACGCTCAAGGCAACTGAATTCTGAAGAATGAAATTATGCCACAGTGGAGAATGGGAAGTTAACCATATTTATGGACTTTCATACTTCAAATTTTATCTGTACAGTAAAACATTCAGAGTAAAAACAGATCATACAGCATTAAAATAGTTGTTGGAGTTAACGAATCCTTCCCAATAGGTTGACATGATGGGCAGCAAGGCTAAGTGAATTTGATTTTGAACTTATTCATAAAACTGAGAAGAAGCATGAGAATGCAGATAGATGAAGTAGAAAACCAGCAGTATTACATATTACTCAGAATATCAAAGAACTACAAATCCAAGTAGAAGTCTTAGAGAGGGAAGTAGTTATTAAAATGGTTGCAGCCCGTAGAAGATATTGTTCCAGCTAGGGGTAAATTTGTTGCAAGAAGGGAAGTATTTAAAAGGTCTAAGGAAAATACAGAAGGAACTATCGATGAAGTTGAGGTTGGTTTCAGAATCTAAGCACAAAGGCTTGCCCTTTAATTTGGAGTAGCCACAACATCATTGAGAACTGATGGAAGAAAAGTTTCTATTTCCATTTCTGTAACAGTAGCAGGAAAACAAGAACATGATGAGTGCTACATAATTCATGCATAACTCATCACAAGGGGAACACTGAAGAAATTTGTAAGAGTAAAAACTCAGCGACTGTCATTAACTGCAAAAGATTAAAGGAGATATGTAGAAATGGAGGAAGCAAAGTTACAAAAATGCCACTGAGAGAAAATCATAGTCTGTCTGCGTATGGTAATATGAGTGGGACAGGATTCTTATGCAGTGAAATTGATAATGGGAGAAAGGAGGAAAGAGAATACAATTAAAAAGTGGTCCAGCCAGAATTATACTTTCGGCATGTCGAGGCACATGGGCTTTGTCAAGATGGTAGTAGCAGCTACTTGTTACAAGAAGTGGAGGGGTACATAAGCAACGAGGGTAGAATGAAAGGTGAATGCTTTCTTATTAAATGGAACAGCGTCCAAAGTAATGGGGCCTACTTTCTGCCTGTCCACCATCATTGCAGGGATAACTCACTTGAGCATTTCCCAGCCACATTTGTACTGGCCTGAAGAGCCCATGGAAGTGCCACCTGCCGCAAACCACCCAGCTTAAATCAAACTCTAGGGCCAGAACTAATGTAATCTGTAAACACTCTTCTGAACTGGCAGGAGGGACCAATCTCCCTGGAAAAGTTATTGCAACATGTAAATTCATATTGTGAAAATCAGCACCAGAATGAGACAACACTCACCATTGTCATACCAACCACAGCAGCAGGACTTGTTCTGCTGAGCCTGGTGTTCTTCTGGTACACAGGAGACAAAGAACACAACCAAGTTCGGACCCAGCCATAGTTCAGGTTCCACTGCGTTGGATAACCCAAGCATAAAAGCAGCAGAATGCACAGTGATACAGTATGAAGAATAAACGATTAATTTTCACTTTTAAGTGAGACGTATAGAGTTGAAAAAAATGTGCAAGAAGCATAGTAATGAAATTAGTATCATGGTGTTTGAGTCACGGTGCAGGTCAAGGGGCCGTATGGAAATTTATAACATTCAGTGAAAGGGTTAAGGTAACTAATTGTTAGAACGATACGTAAGTGGCGAAATAAGGCTGGAAATACTTGTCGCCAGTAACTCTGGTTTAATGAGTAGTATAGTTTGGTCAATCCGAGAGACAGAGTCTTGATAAAAAGGTCAATGTAGCCTATTGACCATAATTGGTCAAAAAATATGCTAGAGCAGAAGAACGGCCAGCTGCACATGGGTGACGGTGTTATGCATTGAAAAGCAAAACATGGCCAACTTGCTTTGCAAAGCAGGGCCAGCTGGGCATAGTATAGCTACAGCCAATGCTGCAACATGCTAGTGGAAAGATGGAAGTTTTTCATCACTTGCCACCAGATTAGTATTTACAATACATGCCTTAAACACTAAACAAACATAATCTGAAATGTAGAAGTACTAAGCAGTTCGTATGATACTTGTTTCACTATCACAGCCAACACCACACACCTGTGACACCCACAGTGACATCCTGGAATGCAGCATGGAGTCCACCATTCAAAAACAAGACAGGGCAGGCTGCCCTTTGTCACAAGCAAGCTGCCTGCTCACTCTTGACATTGCCTTCTGTAAAGATGTGTCAGAGGTAGACATACAGCAGGTCTCCAACAATAAAGGCCACTCTGCCAAAGCCATCTGCACACAGTTTACCTTGATGCAACATGTCCAGCAGATGCTACCGTGCAGTGCAAAGGCAGTCTGTTGTGACCTTACAGCCAAATAACAGTCATCTCTTCAGAAGTCACATGTGGTCGACCCTGCCCTGGACTTTGGGATACAGTTTCAGTCTTTATGAACTGATGTTACATCTAAGAAACAACAGCACAGTTCACACTAAGCCATAGGGCCACATCAATTTTTAACAGTCCTGCTTCGTTTCTTTCTATGGCCCTCCAATGCCAAGTCTAGTAGGCATTTTCTCTGTGTCAAACTGCACTGTCTGTAGCTGTGTACATGGTGATTGTGAATGTGGGGTTACCCAACAAACACTACCTCATTTCATATGTTCCCTGACATCATTGGCAAAGTTGTCAGTTGACCGGAATGCCATCTTCCATGCAGAACACGACCATACGGACATCTGGTTACAATTTGTAGGATTGTATTGTGAATGAAACACAAGTTAGGGAAGTAGTATTTTGTTATTTTAATTCTGGATATAAGATTAGTTTAGGCCATTTTGCATTCAGCCCTCAATTGGCACATGTAGTCTTACCTATTCTTTCAGTTCTACTTTACTGGCAAGCCAATCACGAATGGCTCTTTCTGTTGGAGGAGGACGAAACTGCCACTCAGCTGCTCTGTTTCCATATTGGTCTGCATATGCTATTATCTTCAATTTATAGCCCACATCATATGAAACCCCTATTTTTTCATTAATAAACTACTAAAGAAAATACTCTTCTGTTATCAATAATACAAATCACTTTCAGTTCAAGTTCACTGCCACTGTAGACTGCTGTGATACATCATAGGCTTGACAGTGTTCTAGGTTTGTGATGGCAGGGCAGGAGGGGACAGTGTTAACAAGCTTGTTAAGCTCTACAGCTCATGTTCATTGCATTGGTGCACTGCTGCTGCCAGTTGAATCGTGTTGCCAGATAATTATAGGTTTCCCACAGCATTGTCCTTCTTTAAGCCTGGCAGGAATTTGAAATCAGACACTGGACATTTCAAAATTGATTTTGAGTATAAGACACACCTGAATGATGCAAGAATTTTTTTAAGAAAAAAGTGTGTCGTACTCCATAAAACATTGTATGCTTTTGTTCTGTATAAAATATAAAGTCAAATTGGTGATGTTTCCTTGTGAGTGACACACTTTAGGTATCAGTGACCTGCCCTTCTTTCCTAACCTTCCTGTATCTGTTGCTAACTCTTTCCAGATGAAGTAAATAATAATTCCAAAAGCTAGGGAAGTTCCTTGTATCTTTGTGTGCATGTATTGTCAGTACTAGCTATTTCAACTCCTGAAGTTAAGTGAAGACCAGCCATTTTGTCTGACAAATTTGTAGTTTTGAGCCAATCCAAAATGTGAACACGAGAGTAAAATATAATTTTCTGAACCTTATCTGTGTTTTTGCATCAAGGTTTATCTGTAGTATCTATTTTCCTGTCTGAAGAGCAAAAATGTAAATAATTTCCCACATTATTTTTTGAAAGCTACAAGTAGAGGTTACAATGATATGAAGAATCTTTGTCTTCACATTACATACCTGATGTACTGATCAGTATGACACTTCCTGCGTGTTGATTTGAACTGTCTAGACCATGTTACAAAATACATTTTGTTTGGCTACAGTGTTAGAGGCATGTTAAGTTTAAATTCATCATGTTTGCTGCCAGATAAGGAACTAAAAATACTGATTAAGTTGTGATATCCGAAAAAGAATTTAACATCAAGGATTCTTACTACATAGAAGGTAGGTCAGGAAGAATGTTTAAATTTTTTGTTAGGTAACTTTAACCTAAACAATTTAAAAAGTATGTGCTGTAAAGCAAAGAATTTATGGTGGAATTATTTTGTGGATAAAACAATTAAAGTTTCATTTACTGAATAATTTACATAGTAATACATCTGTATATGAAGGCTGGTGCATTGTTACACATTATTATTACTAGCTTTCTGTTAAAGATAATGGAAAGTAAATTTGAGAGAGAGAGAGAGAGAGAGAGAGAGAGAGAGAGAGAGAGAAATTTTGCAAAACTGTAAGCAAATCAATTACAATTGGTTCAGTGTAGAGAAAAAGACAAGCAAATATCACAAGACTCCAGAAGAGAACAACTTTGCAAATGTCTAGATTTAAAATAAAGGTAAAGAGGAAAAAGAGTTGTGAAGAGTATGTACAAGTAATGTAAATTCACAACCACTCATGTCACTGGAGTGTAAACATCAGAACCCTATTTACATTCATACTAATCCCCATAAACTTTAGGAAAAGCAGTGAAAAGATTGAAATAACTACATACAGAGAGCCAAACATGGAAATATGCAGTAACAAACAAATTAATTGTTCCAGTGGAACAACTTCCGTAATGTTTAAGCACACATTAACAACACGAACTCAATAACAAGGTTTCAGAAAAAGAGAAGCAACCAGTTGAATTTTTTTTACAACAGAGATGACAATCTGTCAAGCACCTGACAGATTATTTAAAGATAAGAAGACAAAGATGCACAGAGTTTTGCAAAAAGTACTACATGGTATTTTCAGTTCAGGGAGCTTATAAGCAATTTTAGGCAGATACAGAAATAGGACAAATAAAACATACTTTGATTTATTACACATTTTGTTCATTTTGAATACACCTCAATGTATGTATGGAGCTATCATGCCAACTCTTATTATCTGGTGAATGCTATGAAAAGAGCATTTTTTATGAGGTAAGGAGTTACTGTAACATGTAGTCTACCAGTAATTCATGTGTACTATGAAATCATGATGTTGTTGTTGTTGTTGTTGTTGTTGTGGTCTTCAGTCCTGAGACTGGCATGATGCAGCTCCCCATGCTACTCTATCCTGTGCAGGCTTCTTCATATCCCAGTACCTACTGCAACCTACATCCTTCTGAATCTGCTTAGTGTATTCATCTCTTGGCCTCCCTCTACAATTTTTACCCTCCACGCTGCCCTCCGTGTTAAATTTGTGATCCAATGATGCCTCAGAATATGTCCTATCAACCGGTCCCTTCTTCTGGTCAAGTTGTGCCAAAAATGTCTCTTCTCCCCAATCCTATTCAATACTCCCTCATTAGTTATGTGATCTACCCATCTAATCTTCGCCATTCTTCTGTAGCACCACATTTTGAAAGCTTCTATTCTCTTCTTGTCCAAACTATTTATTGTCCATGTTTCACTTCCATACATGGCTACACTCCATACAAATACTTTCAGAAATGACTTCCTGACACTTAAATCTATACTCAATGTTAACAAATTTCTCTTCTTCAGAAACGCTTTCCTTGCCATTGCCAGTCTATGTATTATATCCTCTCTACTTCGACCATCATCAGTTATTTTGCTCCCAAAATAGCAAAACTCCTTTACTACCTTAAGTGTCTCATTTCCTAATCTAATTCCCTCAGCATCACCCAGCTTAATTTGACTACATTCCATTATCCTTGGTTTGCTTTTGTTGCTGTTCGTCTTATATCTCTCTTTGGATGAGCTGTCCATTCTCTTCAACTGATCTTCCAGGCCCTTTACTGTCTGACAGAATTACAGTGTCATTGGCTAACCTCAGTTTTTATTTCTCCTCCCTGGATTTTAATTCCTACTCAAAATTTTTCATTTGTTCCCTTTATTGCTTGGTCAATATGCAGACTGAGCGACACCAGGGATAAGCTAAAACCCTGTCTCACTCCCTTCCCAACCACTGCTTCCCTTTTGCTCCTCCCCTTTTATAACTGCCATCTGTTTTCTGTATAAATTGTAAATAGCCTTTCATTCCCTGCATTTGACGACTGCCACCTTCAGAATTGAAAGAGAGTATGCCAGTCAACATTGTCGAAAGCTTTCTTTAAGTTTACAAATACTAGAAATGTAGGTTTGCCTTTCCTTCATCTATCATCTAAGATAAATCATAGGGTCGGTATTGCCTCATGTGTTCCAACGTTTCTACGGAATCAAAACTAATCTTCCCTGAGGTCGGCACCTAGCAGTTTCTCCATTTGACTGTAAAGAATTCATGTTAGTATTCTACAGCCAAGACTTATTAAACTGATAGATCGGTAATTTTCACGCCTGTCAACATTTGCTTTCTTTGGGATTGCAATTATTATATTCTTCTTGAAGTCCGGGGGTATTTCGCCTTTCTCATACATTTTTCTGACCAGATGGCTGAGTTTTTTCCAGGCTGTCTGTCCCAAGGCTATCAGTAGTTTTAATGGATGTTGTCTCCTCCCAGGGCCTTGTTTCAACTTATGTCTTTCAGCACTGTCAAATTCTTCACGCAGTATGATATCTCCCATTTCATCCTCATCTACGTTGTCTTCCATTTTCAAAATATTGCCTGCAAGTGCATCGCCCTTGTATAGACCCTCTATAGGTCTCTTCAGTATTCCAGTAGGCAGTGTCTGTCTTACCCCTACTCATACATGCCTCTATATCCTTAAATTTGTCCTGTTACCATCCCTGCTGTTCCATTTTGCACTTCCTGTGGATCTCATTTTTGAGACATTTGTATTCCTTCCAGCCTGCTTCATTTAGTGCATTTTCTATATTTTCATCATTCATCTATTAAAGTCAGTATCTTCTCTGTTACCCACTGATTTCTACTAGCCCTGTCTTTTTACTTACTTGATACTCTGCTACTTTCACTAGTAATCTCTCAAAGCTACCCTTCCTCTTCTGCTGTATCTCTTACCCATGTCCTTGTCAATGGTTCCCTAGTACTTTCTGAAACACTATACAATCTCTGATCCTTTCACTTTATCCAGATCCCATCTCACAATTCCTACCTTTTTGCAGTTCTTTCAGGTCTGCATAGATATCTGCCTATTACACATTACAAACTTCTCCAAATGTCGGCGGTATCTTTCAGTCAGTAGACAAAATTGGCCTGTATGCTTTTGTGCTGCATGTATCACTTCATGCTTCCACTTCACTATCTCATCAGAAACAGTGGACGTAGGAATGTTCAGGAGTGTGGAAAGCTCGCACACAGACATTTGACACCAATGACACCCTGTCACCTGACCACATTCAAAGTCAATGAGCTCCGTGGAGCGCCCTATTTTGCTCTCTCACCATGTATAATGACTACTGAGGTCTCTGATATGGAGTAGGTGGCAGCACAATGCAACAAATATTAAAAAGTAAGTTTTTGGGGGTGGCCCGATGCTTTTGAGCACATAGTGTATGATGTGCTCTGTACAAAATTCTACCAGACAGCTTCCTCTTTCATTCGTTACCCACATTCCATATTCACCTCCTACTTTTCCTTCTCGTCTATTTCCTACTATTGAATTCCAATTCCCCTATGCCTATTAAATTTTCGGCTCCCTTTGTTATCTAAATAATTTCTTTTATCTCATCATACATTTCTTTAATCTCTTCATCATCTGGGGACCTAGTTGTCATATGAACTTGTACTACTGTGGTAAGTGTGGGCTTTGTGTCTATCTTGGCTACAATACTGCATTCACTATGCTGTTCATTGTAGCTTACCCGCACTCCTGTTTTTGATTCATTTTTAAATCTGCTCCTCCATTACCCCTATATGATTTTGTATTCATAATCCTGTATTCATCTGACCAGAGGTCTTATTCCTCATGCCATCAGACTTAACCAATCCCCACCATATTTATCTTTGCCCTGTCCATTTCCCTTTTTAAATTTTCTAACCTGCCTGCCTGATTAAAACGTCTGACATTCCATGTTCCAATTTGTAGAACAAAAGTTTTCTGTCTCCTGATAACGATGTCATCCTGGAGATCTGAGTGGAGGACTATTTGACTTCCGGAATACTTTACCCAAGAGGACACCATCATCTTTTAATAAACAGTAAAGTTGCATGCCCTCGTGAAAAATTACGGCTATAGTTTCCCCTTGCTTTCATCCGTTTACAGTACCAGCACAGCAAGGCTGTTTTGGTTAATGTTAAAAGACCAGATCATTCATTCATCCTGACTGTCACCCCTGCAACTACTGAAAAGACTGCTGCCCCTCTTAAGGGACCACATGTTTCTCTGGCCCCACAACAGATACCCCTCCATTGGGGTGGCACCTACGGAATGACTATCTGTATCGCTGAGGCATGCAAGCCTTGCTACCGGTGCCACGGTCCATGGTTCATGTTAAGTCCACTCCTTCGTGACGATCGTGTTTCCCACTGGCAGTTTCATTTTTCATGAAAACAATGCACCATTTCACAAGGCCATGAGTGTGTGATAGTGGTTTCAGGAACACAGTGGTGAGTTCCAATTGATGTGTTGGCCACCCAACTCGTCAGCCCTGTACCTGGTCGAACAGATCTGGGATGTGATTTAACATAACGTCAGAGATCATCCCCCTTTCCAGAATTTATGGGAATGAGGTGACCTGATTGTATAAAAATGGTTCCAACTTCCTCCAGTGATCTATGAAGGCCTCATTGCTTCCGTGACACTATGTCTCCCTACTGTTGTCTGTGCCAGAGGTGTACATACCAGCTTTTAGATGAGTGATGATAATCTAGGGCTGATCAGCCTATGGCAGTTACCATTATTGAAAGAAGATTGTTTTATTGTAATGATTGTAATGGTATAATGATACTGTCACATAAAGTCCGGCAAACAGTACATACTGCCCATGAGCCCTGCATGACTCACCCTCCACTCCAGCTTCAAGACACCGACTGCCCGTGAGATCCACTGCTGTTCCTCTACACCCACTGTTGCTTCACAATGCCCACTGGTGTCACGACCTCTGAGCTGTGAGAAGTGACATCTGCCAGGCACATGGGGCTCGAATTCGAAGAGGGAGCCCACTGTGGTTCAGCCTCCTCCACCAAACCAAAGTCCCCCTTCCCCACCATTAAGGAGCCCTTTACATATGCCTCTCCTTGATATGAATAATTTGCATGTGTCATCTATAAATTCAGAACCAGGAGGTTTGCCAAGCTCACCACCCTGACAATTTAACAGGTTCCCAACAACTGAGGAGCTAGCTTGCTATCAAACCCTAAGTCCCCCTTTTCAGCGATATTAGGGTTTCGGACTAACACTGTGTCCCCAGCCTTTCCAATGAACCGTTTAGCCCCTGACTGTAACAGATGGATAACACGTTACAGGCAATTTTGGTATTATGTTTAGCCTGGCTCCAGTTGTGCTGTGTTACTGCTAGGGTGACTTGTTCTTGAAGCAAATCATTGATTGACTACAGGTTGACAAGATGAAAATTGACTTGATGTGCTAACGTAAGGGATACTGGAGCAGCCTCCGGGGACTTGGGTTGTGCAGTATTAAAGATTAAATTGAGCCACGTTGTCTGAACCTTGTTGTGAAAGATAAGCACAGCCTTCAACTTGCAGTTCACCTTGTCAGCAAAGTATGCTGGTAAAAGGATTTGTGGTCACATCTTTAATTCCATTGTCAAAGCAGAACCCCATGAATAGCTGGGAAACAGAAGCTATCAAGCATCCTCAGTGGCCTGGAAACACAGCAAATTCATAACAAATGCTGGCTAGCTACCAGGATGGTCGTTTCTCTGCTCAGAATGTGTCCAAAAAAAATCGAGAAAAGTCATCCATGATAACTAGTATGTGCCTAATACACACACACACACACACACACACACTTGATGAAGTGGACCTATATAATCCATAAAAAGTTAATCCATCAGGCATTCCTAATTGGTAGACTCTAAAAGCCACTTGAGGGAATTCAAGTTGGGCTCAGCTCCCTTACGGCTCTCACACTCCTTCACCAACCTCTGGACAGCCTCATTCAGGGAGGACCAGGGGATGTGTTGTCTGATCTTGACAACAGTTTTATAGATGCCTAAGAGGGTATTATGGAAATAATGAGCCAAAACCTAACTAAGAGCTTGATTGTCAGTCTATAAATAAATTCCTAGTGTTCAAAATAAAATCTGAATTTCTTAAGGGCAAACATAACCGTCAAGGCTTCCCATTCATACATATTTCATCTCCGCAAGTGAAAGTTCCCAAGGTGCATTGCTATAGGGCATGAACATGCATTACCTCCCCTGCCATTTTGTTCCTGCAGGAGGACAGCTACCACTTTCTATTCCAGAAGAATTAGGTGTCTGTCTGCAAGAAGAACACTACCTCAAAATTTGGTATGTCTAATACTAGTGGGTTACTAAGCACCACCTTAATGGCATCAGAAGATTCTGGAGGACTTTCATCCCATATGAAATTTCTTAAATCGTGAAGGCACCCCACTAATTTAATAAAATTTGGCACAGACTTTCGAAAAAAAAATTGGCATGCCTATGAGCCGTGCCACACCTTTCTTATTTCTAGGAGCTGGAAATTTCAGCAAATCACTAGTATGCTCCTGGTCAATTTCAATCCAATCAGTGAAACTAAGACGTCCCAAGGATAAAACCTATGTGCCAGTGTCATTTTAGATGGTATCACAGTAAGTCCCACCTCCCTCTGGTAAACCAGAACTGACTCAAGATGTTGCAGGTTTTCAGAACTGTAAACAACCATGCCATCTAGGTAATTAGACACACACTTGAATGTGAAATCACCAAAAACACAATCTAGAAGGCAAGACAGAATGGTAACTCCCGTTGAAAATCCAAAGGGCACCCTGTTAAAATTGTGGAGGTTCCAATCTGTACAGCAGGCAGTGATATACTTGGAATCCTCTGTTAACATGATCTGATAATATGCGAGATTGAGACCCAGGACAGCAAAATACTGAGCCTGACTGAACCAAGTAAAAGAATTATGCAGATTGGGAAGTGGCACAGATTCCAAAACTATGTTCTCATTAACTGCACAATAATCCACAACAGGATGAAACACCCCACTGCTGCACATAGATACTTAGAATATGGTAGAAGCATAGGCTGAAGTTGAGGGCCTGATGACCACATTTAAAACACATTATTAATCAAAGCACATATACATTTCATCTTTGATGGAGAAACCCTCTCTGGAATGTCATTTGTAAGGCAAATCTTGTACTGGATTTTATCGGTGATGTCCAATCTGTTAGTTAACATCTGTGGTAACCAATCAAAAACTTCCAGTACTAGCATCAGTTCTACTGGATGAAGGTGACTGAGCTGAAATGACAATCATTGCGGTAACACACTATGAATTCCTGTGGCAACCTGACAGGAGCACAATGTGAATGGTTCAGCTGGGTTAAATTTAAAATGAACAACACTGCCTTGACAAACTAGCACAAACCCACTACCACTTACAAAAACACACTGCAAAATTAAGTTCACTGAAAGATTTTTAGTTACTATCCACTTCACAGGCCAAGAAAATTTTCCAATACTTAGTTTTGCCAACCAGAGGCAATATGTGCCCAGTGAGAGCTCAACATTGGGAGGACGGATGCAAACAAGGCAATTCACATGATTGGCGGAACTTCAAATGCCACAGGTGATCTAAACAAGAAACTGAACTACCAGAGTTGAGGAGGACGCACATTCGTTCCTGGTTAAGTTGTACCCAAAAATAAGACAGGGGTTCCCGTACCTCGGACTTGGCACAGATCCAGCCCTTAGGCAGTAGAACACTACCGTGCCTCTTCCATTCTGTGTGATGTTGCTGTTTGATTCTCCTTCCATGTAACCAGAAATCGCCATACAAAATGCCCCTCTTTGCTACACTGGAAACACATCCTACACTTTTTCCTGATGGGTGGTCCCCTTTTAAATTGCTTGGAATCTCAATCCCCATCCTGATAATGACACTTAAACCCCCATCATTGCTGGTCTGCGAAACTCAGACTTCAATAGCAGACACCAAAGCCTGTAATTCAGTAAAAGATTTGCATTTATTAGCAAAGGTAATCCATAAACAGTCCTGTGGGCGCATTTTCTGTAATATATTATTGAGTATTTGTATCTTTGTGACTTGCAATTCCAAGTATGGAATGGTCATATGCATTCATCTATGAACCTAGGAAAAGGTTCATGAGGAAACTGCAATAGCCAAAAATGTTTATGCTTGAGTAACCTCTTAATATGAGGTGACAATTTCAGGCCAATAATTGATTTTTACAAATCCCTTGATGTTGCACTTTCATGTAAATTTCGATTGAAAACCTGGCTTAACACAGGGGGTACAGCGTCTGAACAACAACATTGTCAGTGATGGCCAAAGTGTCAGCATGAAACATAAATTTGACCATGATCCATATGATGGATTTTACCTGTCTTTAAATTCTACATTGAAAGTTCCATTATAGCTTGCAGCAGTAAAATTATTTGGTATGGTAATTTCCCAAATGAAATCTCCTGAGGTCCTTAAAGGTGTCTGTAGCATTCCTACTACTTCCAGCAGTTATATGTCGGTGGGAGAATCTTGTTCACCACCTATTTGTGTAAATAAAGGCAGCTGTCCCTGTAACTGCAGAGCTAATGTAATCTGCTCAGAATAGAGATTACATTGTGCAATACCACACAAGTGATTATCCCAATGGATCAATTGTGCCTGAATTACATGTATTTGCTTATGATAGTGCTGACTACTTTCTAAACACACTACATTCTGACACAAGATTGTCATGGCCGGAGCTCAGGCAGATAGTGCAACATATACCTCTGTGGTGCAGTTGGTACTAATCACCAAGGGGTCGTCCACAAGTTTGGCAACACTGCCCTTACATGGAAGCTGACAAACTTTTAATTCATAGATAAACTAGATTTTTCAATGAGGACAAACTGGGACAGTTGTGGGACCCCATGTTCCGCAGTGGATACCTGCAAACACACACCTTGTGGTGATTGACAGTATGACACCTTCCCCCTTTACTTCCAGGAAAATAACCATACTCTATTACCAACCAAACATCCAGCAGGAAAAGGGGAAATTACGTGGAAGGACTGGATGGATTGGGGTTAACATGAGTCTCCATTGTTTATTAAAATGTTTTTATTTAAGAAAAATAAGTCAGATACATTAGCAGGATTGCAAACACCACTCCGAACTTTCAAATTTAAGACATTACACACATTAGTTTAGTGACAATTTAAATAAGGCAATTGTTAATGACTAAAGCTGTGTCTGACACCAGTTCTTAGATTTTAGATTCAAAATTTCCATCTTCACAAACTGCAAATGAGAAAATGCTTCAACAAATGAAGAAATAACTATCTGCAAACAGGTGGCTCTTTAAGACAACACAGAAGCATAACTCATCTCAAAGATTGAAACTGAATAGCTATACTGGAAGACAGAGCACTTTATAGCTGCCTCAGGACCCCTAGGAAAAGGAAATTCTTAAAATACCCCTCCAAGTGCATCTAGATAATTTAATAAAGTAAACAGGTGCACTGATTTCTAGAGCTACCTTCAGGCAGACAGACAGAGCAAGTCTCTTTAAATCTTGCACCATTGAGCAGTTAAGTAATTAACAAGAGAATGAGCGTGCCTGGATCGATATAACTGGATTCAGACACAGTGAAAATTCTATTAAGGCATACTGTAGAAAATCCCTAAGTAATTCAGTATGTGAATGTGCATGCATAGCAGCTCAAGAACATCCTTCAAAAAGGAAAACCAGTAATTAGTAGTCAGAACCTACTTGTAGCAGTAAATAAATAACAGGTGAGAAAAGCTCACTCCATGACAACCTTATAATAACACACACTTGAACAATTAAATCTGGTAAGCAGTAACTCACCCTGAGACGGAATAAATTTCTTTCACTCTCCACCTCACAAATGGCCAGTGAACGAACACAAAAAACATTCAGAGCTCAGTAACACTTGATGGTTTTACACACTTTTTCTTGTTCCAGTCTCTGAGCGTCAAATGTGCCTGTTACTTACCAACAGGCTTTATTTTCACAAGTATGGATGACATCTGAATGTGACGTGTGATTTACATAGAGATGATCAGCATGTGACCATTCTAACAGTGCTTGACAGTATGTACAGCAAAGGCACACAACCCAACAAACCCCCAAAAATCAAAATGTACAAAATTTTAGCACAAATTTCGAATAGTGATTTACGTAACTTGAGTGAAGGCAGCCTATCGGTAGCTGGCAGTGGTGAGTTCCTTGAGGCTGATATACAGAGGCAATGTTAACAGCCACAGCATGATAAGCATGCCCTGAGTCCAAGTCCAAAACAATCAAAGTGTGCCACAACAGTAGAAAACTGGAGCAGACTAAGGAGCATCTAAATTCCACTGTCATTCTCACTTAATACAATTGCACGGCCACGATAGTTGGGTAGATCAATGGACTCTTCAGATGATTCTCATCAAAAACTCGGTCTAAGGCTAAACATGGTCACACTTAAAACAGTATTCAGGGTTACCAAATCATCGAATCCACTGCTGAACATGGGAAATTGAATAGCAATAACAAAATTGTCTAGTTGCTAGACACTACCCTAACCCCTTCCAAGGCAATGCCACAAGATATTAAGTCATGCAACACAACTGAAATCGGGCAGTTTTTCAGATGAGAAAGCTTGTTGCATAATGTGACTTCCACAGAGAATAACAATTAGCAAATCCAGATAGCCAAGACCTCACCAATGTACTGTCTTTCCATAACACCTGTGCCTGCAATTATTAACTTGACAGTACTTTTGAAGGGCTACTAGTCACTCCATTCTGTCAATTGTGGCTGAATGGCAAATACTGTCAACGTACCCTGCGTGGCTCTTATAGTGCCCCATGGCGCCCCAAGCTCCAAGCCAAAGAAGTGACATCACCAGGTGCAGGATGGGAATCCAAAGAGGTAGCCCGCCATGCCTCAGATAGTGATAATAATAAAATCATAATAATCATTATTTGTACTAGTATATTAGTATTATTGTAGGCAGTTAATTAATACAAAGATTAATTAATAAGATGTTGCTGCCTTCTTTCTATCTTTTGCCCAGCATCTCTCTTCAAGGCATCTTCTTTGCACACACCATTTTGCTTCATTATTTTGTCGATATACTCTTTCTGAAAGTTAAGTGGTCTACTTTGTTTCTATCAGTAAGATGATTTCAAATAAAAAATTAATCTTTGGCTCCTAATTATCTAACATCCTAAACAGATCCCAATATCGGTTTAATGATTTTCTTCCTATGTTATCACTGTTTCATTTTTTTCTCATTCCAGCACTGCCTCTGACATTATGGGTTTTTCAGTCTTGATATGTTGGTGCTGTTCCATAAATAATCTTTCCAGGACTTTTGAGATCAGCAAGCAAAACCCATAGTTCAGATCCACAGAATAGGACTGGTGTAGCCTGTAGCCAACACTCTCTTTTCGTTCTGTTAGAAACATGCTTGCCCACCAAAAGGAATTCATGAAGTTAGAATAGTATTGAGTAGTGGGCCAACGTAGGGTGTGTGCGTTTAATAATTTTATCATCAATAAGCATTCAGTGCAACAAGTTTTTGATGTAACTGTTCTAGACATTTTATTATTCTGATCATAAAAGTAGTATGAGTGATGTGGCACTTGACAGTCCAGTTTCTGCTCCCCCCCCACACAGTTGGTGTAAACTGTATTGTAATTTGATATGAACAACATCAATTTTATGAGCAACACTGAAGTCATTGTTTCAGGCAGTAGCTGCATTATTTTACTTCCTTACACTACCATTATATGCATATGTAGATAATGAAGCTAGAAAATATGATTGAAAACAATAGCATAGGGAGAAGGCTGAAATAAAAGATCATAATGAATTTTCAAAGGCGTTGTCATTAATCAGTCGTACAATTTTTTGCTGCCTCCCATTGAAATATACCATAGTGAACTCATCACTCAGAATTTTGAAATCAAAAGAGAACACTTAACAATTACTATTTAGTTATAAAGTAGTGTGATGGTTGGGGTTTATCTGTGTGATACATTTTATATAATATGGGAAGACTGTGACTGCTTAAAAGTACTTATTACAGTTTGTTATTTTTGCCACAGGCCCAAGATTATCCATGCAGCATGAATGTAAAAGAAGAGTTGGAGGAGGGTGTGAATAAAGAGGTAATTTTAGAATTTATATGACTACATGGAAGTAACCTTGTTGAGCTGTGGTGAAAATAATGAGATGGTAATCAATTATGTGTGTATTCACTTTAGCAGTCCTGTTTTTACTTTAGGGTAAAGATAACAAGGGCTACAGTATTACAGTATGCTCCAGATTGGAAACAAGGAAACCGCTAAAATAGAATATTTTGTTACACTTTACCCATATGGATTTGAACATTACCTTCGAGCAGGTGAAGTAGTTTAGCTTGTGAGTTTGTAGAATTGCTTCTTTAGATTGTAAGTACAAATAAAAATTAAATGAGATAGCATTGATGAAGTTGAATGAAAATTGGTACCAAGTCCCAAGACTCAAGCTATGATTTCCTGTTTTAATGAGTAGTTCCCTTAATGGTTCCGTGTATGTGAACTCCAGCATTGGATGTTTTTATTCGCCATGTGATACTGCTGTGACAGTTCAGAATCATTCAAGAAAATTCTACAGAAAGTAGTGCAGAAAAAGTAGGTGGTCCTAACCTACTGAGTAGATACTAAGATGTCTGTGCATATATTGCAAGTGGTATGGACAGGAAGTCTTGTGAAGTACTTTAGAACAGTTTTCTGAAAGCTGTCATAAGCTGCTAGTTTAACAGCGCGCACAAAATTGAAATAGTTGAAATACTGCAACTATAAACAGGCGAGCCCTTACAGATGGTATTAGTACAGAGAGGGGCTAGTGATCATGATGGCAGCACAGCAGCAGTGGTAAATGAAACTTCCTGGCAGATTAAAACTGTGTGCCGGACTGAGACTCTAACTCAGGATCTTTGCCTTTCACGGGCAAGTACTCTACCATCTGAGCTACCCAAGCACGACTCACGCCCCGTCCTCGCAGCTTTACTTCTACAAGGTTTGCAGGAGAGCTTCTGTAAAGCTTGGAAGGTAGGAGACGAAGTACTGGCAGAAGTAAAGCTGTGAGGATGGGGTGTGAGTGGTGCTTGGGTATTGCAGATGGTAGAGCACTTGCCCGTGAAAGGCAAAGGTCCTGAGTTTGAGTCTCGGTCAAGCACACAGTTTTAATCTGCCAGGAAGTTTTATATCAGCGCACACTCCGCTACAGAGTGTAAATCTCATTCTGGGTGGTAAATGAAGTTAATGAATCCTTTAAGAGGGCTAGGTGAATAGATTTGCTAGAAAGAGCAGGTAAGTAGTTGTTAACATCCCATTTATACAATGAGAATGTCATTTACTTCCAATATCATTTACGCAGAGGAAGATGGACAAACACTAAATGCACTGTAAATCACATGCTGGATAAGTATGTGGTGACTAACTGGATTACAGACAGGAAAGACCCATTGTGGTTTAATGTCAGAATTCGGGAAACACCTGAGGAAGCAGATTGTTGTACACTCAGTTCAAAATGTATGAACACTGATGACAGGCAAGTGCTAATGGAAATTCTTCTGTCTGTAAAAAGATCTATGCGTGAAGCATACAACTACCACCGTCATACATGAGCAACAGATTTTACAGAGAACATGAGACATTTCTGGTCAAAGACTTCTATTCTGGGAGTCATTGACCAGTCTGGTGTGGCTTTGGAGGAAAGCAGAAGGTGGTCACTAACCCCTCTCTGTATTTAGTTATCAAGTTTGTGCAGGAGGATCATACCAACATACTGTTGTTTCACTGTCACACAGACTCCTGTATATTAGGAACATAGTAATAGGATCCCTGCAGTAGAGAAGCAACTTGAAGAGTTGAAAACATAATAGTTGCCATGTCCAAACAGAATCACAAATCATTTGTCCAGAGACTACTCTACAGCATTGGCCTCATACTTAGCTTGCATTTATTGCAAATCTCTCGCCTAGTGCAAAGACTCAGGCAGCTGAGAAAAAGTTCAGGTAACTTCTGTGTATAAGAATGGTAAAGGAATGTACCTGCAAAATTATAGAACAATATCATAATGATTATTTGCTCCAGAGTTCCCGAACATAACCTCAGTTCAAATATAATTAATTTCTTTAAGACAGAAAAGTTTTTATACACAAATCAGCAATGATTTTGTGCAATACTCATCTTGGTCTTCTATCAAATTACATACTGTGAACCATGGATGATGGGCAACAGGCTAGATTCCATGTTCCTATATTTCCAGAAAGCGTTTGAACAGTGCACCACTGCATACTGTAAATAGAGGTATGAGCATGTGGAATAGGTTCCCCGATATAAGAATGGTGCAAAGACTTCTCAAGTAACTTTGATCTCAGCAGCAACTGTTTTTTCAGAGACAAGAGTATCATCAATAGTGCCACAGAGAATGGTGCCATATCTATATATGAAATGATCTGATGAGCAGCATTTTGTGCCTGTTTGCTAATGGCATTGTGTGTGGGGAAGAATCATCACTAAGTGACTACGAGGATACAAAATGACTTGGACAAAATTTTTATGTGATGTGATGAATGACAGATGCAGAAATATTCAAGTAACTGGAGATGGGTGGGAAACACAATCCCATAATGTTGTATACAACATCAGTACTCTACAGATTGACAGTCTGGTCAATAAAATGTTTAGGTATAACATTGCAGGGGCCGGCCAGAATGGCCGAGCGGTTCTAGGCGCTACAGTCTGGAACCGTGCAACTGCTACAGTTGCAGGTTCGAATCCTGCCTTGGGCATGGATGTGTGTGATGTCCTTGGGCTAGTTAGGTTTAAGTAGTTCTAAGTTCTAGGGGACTGATGACCTCAGAATTAAGTCCCATAGTGCTCAGCCATTTGAACCATAACATTGCAAAGTGATATGAAGTGGAACAAGCACTTAAGGATGGTAGTAGGATGGGGAATGATCAACTTTTTTTGTATTTGGAAAACTGTGGTTTATTTGTAAGGGACCATAGAAGTGCCTAGTAGTAGTAATTGTTGTTACTGTGGTAATAGATGCCATCCACGATGCACCGTTTGGTGGCTTGCACAGTTTTAATGCAAACGTATATGCACAGCAGCCAGAAAGAAGATAATCAATCTGCAGGTTCCATGTGAAATGCATTCTCAAGCCTTGTAAGTTTGGAAAGCCCGTTTGTAAGGCTAATAAGTTGTTAACTGACGTATGTGACAGAGCCAAGGATCAGTTATCTGCTTGTGTCATGAAGAGAATACACGGCAGAAAGGTAAACATAAATATAAACTAGAGGTAAAGCTGTCATCAACCTGGAAATTTTAAACACCGGAGTTCTCTACTACACACAGTTCTACTGACTACCATGTGCTGTTACCTTCTTTCCACACCTGAACTGATTTACCCAACTAGTTACAAAGTTCCTGCTGTTCAACGATCAAGGACCTTTGGATTTGTAGTGTCACAATTACCCATTGAGCCACCAAGTACTAGAAAAAGGCAGAAGCATTTAGCAGTAAAGTCCAGAGCTATAACCCTTATAATTCCATATGGAATGCACTTCAAAAGGAGATGATGAACACACCAGAGGTCACATGACCATAAAGTGTAGTTAGCAGATTCAGTTACACAAAAAACAGTGCTGAACTGACACCTTTCTGCCATCCGAATTGTTCATTTATGGAACAGTGGTTTGCACATGTATAGAAACAGGCAAAGGTCATTCCAGTTTGTAAGAAAAGTCATAGGAAATACGTGCAAAACTACAGACATACCTAGTTGGTGCAAAAATCTTCTTGAATGATTTTGTGATCCTGTATGATGGCTCTTGAAAAAAAATCAATTCATCTGCAAGAATGGAAATGGATCCCATAATTACTGGTCATGTGAAACTGTTTAGTCTGCTTCTCTACAGTGCTGCCACAATGTAGTCAGCCTGTAAAATGAGACCATAGTTCTGAAGCAGTATCTGTGGGAAAGCTAGCAAAGTTGATGTGTCTTTCAATAACTTAGTACTTCTGCTATGCAGTTAGTCATTACTTTATGCCTTAAATTACATGAAAACAGTAAGATACATTGGAACTGAATGGTACAAATGGATGGTGTGATGTACCTGCCATTACCACATTGTAAACTATACACGTACCTTCTCTTGTGATGGTGTCCAACAGTCATAGCCAATCCACAAAACATATGGAATGAAAATAAATGTTTGCATAACTGCCTACTTATTTGTGGCAAAAAGTATTTTAAGTATAGTTATATATGTTGGCAATATAAGAATATTATTGAGTCTGAGAATCCTACTTTCACTACTGTTTGGGGGTTACCACCAATAGCATGCGCTTTCATTTATTGCACATATTTCACCCATATTCATTCTTGCCCCTCGTCTCCCCTCCACTCTTCTGATGCTACCATCCCACAGGTGTGTCATCTGTCACTTCAGTGTACATTCCATGGCTTGGTAAATATTTCAAGGGTTTCTGCTCAATGTTTCAGCCAGCTTTGGTCCAAGAGTATTCTAAACATGACAACTTTCTTGGAGGGCATTACATTCAGGAACTACAAATACATCAAGAATTTACTGTTAACATGTTAATGGTAGTATGGTCTTTACTTGGTATGCAGTCTGACTAGCGTGCATTCATCAGAGGACCTCAAACAACTGCCTAGGCTAAAAAATGCTTGCTTTGTGTAGTACACCACTGACCCATCAAGTATTTCTACAATTCTCCACCTCATAATGCATTTCCAGCAGTCTGCAGTTTGAGCCATCAGAGAATTGATGAAGCCTTTGGTTGAGACCCTCCACTCATGCCAAACCAAAGGACCTGAATTAATTCTGGGAATGCTGATACAAACTGCGTGTGCTGCATGCACTCATGTGTGACACAGGGGCTGTTCGCCATTTGTGCTACCTCTCAATATAAAATGAAGGTGGCCTCAGAACCAGAACAGTGAGTATCATTGGTACCAACATCAGTCACAACTTGTAGACAGCCACACCGTGTGTGTTTCATAGCCACAGGCAGGACGTTTTCCACACCTCAGATGAGGCTCCATGGCAGACATATTCAGTACACATAGGATTGATTTCCAGTCCTGGATGTCATTTCCCGAAGGAGCTCCATAATGCGTTTGACGTTGGAGGTCCTGATTAACTAGAAAACTTCTCTCCACTTGGGCCTGTCTGGACCCTGATGAATGAACACCTGCCAGTCCACTCACAGGCAGCCTCCACATCACTCTCTGCCTCAAACAGCGCTAACTGTTAGGACCCATACCTCACCATTTGGTGAGGACAACTCAGCCGCATTGGGTACAATACAAGGTGTCTTGACAACAGAGCCAGTGGGCAAAATAGGTGGCACCTTAGGCATCCTATGTGATGAGCCAGGTTCTCGGCCCCCACTACTACAATAGGCAGCAGCCTGAATGCTGCTGAATATGGCAAAACACATCTTCAGCTGTTGGTGAACTGAGGCCAGCTCCTCCATCTGCACACAGTGTGCACACATTATATCCATTCCAGTACTAGTATTCAAGAATTAACAATAAAACACACACAGAAAGCTATATATGTAGCTTGCTATTGTTCTGATGTTTCACCAGTGGAGGCTAATGCATTATTGCACTGTGTAGTTACTAAAATATGGGATTGCACCTCTTTACTACAAAAGCATGGAAGGAATGTAATCATAAAACGAGAGGGAGAGGGAGAGCTTATTTCAATTGTGGTAAAAGTCCATTACCTCCACTTTTCTGCCTATAATGCTTCTGAAATTAATGATCCAAACAAAGAGAAAGAAAGGTTTGTGTCTAGCAAGAAGCCATATGCTTGAATATATTTGTGGTATCTCAACTGCAGATTTTTCAGCACTCATTTAACTTTAGGACTCTGTATCTTGAGATTAACAAAAATGGACTTGTACCACTATTGAAATAAGCCCTTCATATGCAACTTGATTTTGAAACAACTCTGATTAAATCAGGGTATTGTTAGCAGTCAAATAATGTACGGGCTTCACCTTTGTTTCAAGTAACAGTAGCCTAATGCATACATGCTAATTGATTTTGAGTGCTATGGGTGTTATTTTAGGCAGAATTTGGCTGCTCAATAATGCTACATTCAAGGATCAGGGATTGTTGACTAAAGGTCTTGAAAGTTAGCCCAAGGTTAAGTTACATATTTTGGGTGAAACATAAATGGAAGGAGTCACTATCATTGCAAAATAAATTTTTATTCATATCTAATCTCAACATGTCAAATATGCATGTGTTGTCTGTTCTTTTGGACATGTCCAAGGGGACAGACAGCATTTTGATCCTGCAGCCACAATGACTCAGGGACAAAGGAAGTAGAGACATTAGTTGTCTGTGGGTATTAATTTACATCAATGGGGAGAGTTGAAAATTTGTGCTGGACCAGGAATTGAACCCAAGTCTCATGTGGACTGGGCAGTTGCAGTGACGACTAAGCCATCTGGACACAGTGGTCATCACATGTGCATGGTCTACTCTAGCATGCTTCCTGTCATACCCAAATTCTGAACTTACTCACCACTGATGCAGTGCTCATGCTCATAATCCTCCTTACACATGGTGTCTCACTGGTTCCTGTAAGAGGTAATGTGGTGTGCATCTACACTGAAAGGATCATTGGCTGACATCACCTTAATTGTACATGTGGTGTCCATTCTTTTAGATATGTCGATGTTTCGTCACATTCTGTTCCAACAATCTGAACATGTTTTTCTTACTGCAATCATTTGTCCAGCATTGTGGACATGAATGTGTAATATCAGCATTCCCTGTTTGTGATCATTTCTTGGTAAAAACAATTGTCACAACGTGGTATAATTTTGCTTGCTGGGATCAACCCACAACAATGGGGACAAACATTCAGGCAGTGTGATATTCCTCCTCTCACTGTGCCATTATGGTCAACACTCACTCATTGTGCAGCTTCATCAACGCATCTGAAAGGGACTACAGTGCATACTGGGAGCATTAAGTGATTGACTACTGATACCTTGCATTTTCTACTGGTTTGAATAAAATATGCTTACCTTTCAGTAGGTAATTAAGCATCCCCTACTGTGCTCTGCTGGTGTCACATACTGCAGTTTGAGCCTCTGAGACAAGTAGTTGCTGGCCATTCAAAACAAACGAAAGACAACTGTGTAATTGACTGCACGAATCTATGCATTACAGTTTTGTAAATGTGAGATTACATCTCTGAAACTTACTCATTGTTGCTACATAGGGACCGTACCATTTTCCAGAGAATGTGTAGTGGAGGTCACAAAACTAATGAAAGGTCTGATCTGAGTCTTAAACTCTGCTCAAAATTAGGTGATAGTAGTTCATCCACAGCTTGACTCTACAAATTAAAAGATGTTCTCTTGCCTCACTTACAAATGTTCATTGCCTCTTCAGCCAACAGCCAAAAACTGAGCCTAGGATGTCCTCTGAGCCCAACCAACAGATTTTGTTGTTGCACACGAGCCTCAGTTCACAGCTGGGCGATACAACTTACACCATATCTCATATGAGACAGTGACAGATACAGAAAATCCTCAAGGAGGGCTCACTAATGATATCTTGAGCTACCTTTACTTTTACTGTAATAAAAGCTAATCAAGTCATATGGAAAGTGTAAGAAAGTTTTATTTAAACTGATTATATACATATACATGATATAAAAAGTTAGAGTTGTGGTTCTGTACTTTTAATGATGAATTCTATGCACCTACTCTTCCTGACAAATTGGTTAATTACATTGTCAGCATGACAAGCAATGTTAGGGTGAGTGTCCAACAGAGCTAAGCCATTAAGTCAATCCTCCTTCACTGTTCACCTCAGCCATGTCTTTGACACCGCAGTGTTGAAAAACTTCTTTCTACTGCAGCAATAGATGCAGGTAGACAAATATTTTGTAAAGTGTGTGCAAAATAGGCTAGTCAGATACAGGATAGAGAGACAATGGTTGCATAACAAAAACACAATCATTAAGGGCATTCATGCTCTTTGCTTGTATTGAAGAGACTGTCCCATTCGCCTCTTTTTAATCACAAAGTGTGAGTCGTCTTCAAAATACAGTAGTTCGGTTAAGCACTGACTTAGTTTGTGCACAAGATAATTAGCATCATGTTCCAGTAATTGTGATGGAAAAAGGATGTTGAATGTAATATGATAAATATTTTCTTCAGCAAAACACTCTCTAATGCCAGTCGTATCATGGTCCAGTGTTGGAATAAAAAGTTACTTTCTAATATGTCATAGCATCATCATTATGATCGCATTATGATGAACGTCGAATCTAATTTTGCTTTTGCCAATGTCCAATGCCCAAGATATGGTCTTGTAAGATTTTACTGACTAGATATGTTATGCGCATGTCACTTAGTGTAAATAGATTGATAAGAAACTCCCCGTTTCTCCCCATCTTTACCCCCAGCCTCTCCCCCCCATGCCCTGTCTCCCCGCCCCCCCCCCCCGCCCTGTCTCCCAGCCCCCATGCCCTGCCTCCCCACCGCACTGTCCTGTCTCCCAGCCCCCTGCCCTGTCTCCCCGCCCCCATGCCCTGCCTCCCCGCCGCACTGCCCTGTCTCCCAGACCCCTGCCCTGTCTCCCCGCCCCCCTGCCCTGTCTCCCCGCCCCCCTGCCCGTTCTCCCCGCCCCCTGCCCTGTCTCAATGCCCCCCTGCCCTGTCTCCCCGCCCCCATGCCCTGTCTCCCGCCCCCATGCCCAGTCTCCGCGCCCCCATGCCCAGTCTCCGCGCCCCCATGCCCAGTCTCCGCGCCTCCCTGCCCTGTCTCCCCACCCCCCATGCCCTGTCTCCCCACCCCCCATGCCCTGCCTCCCTGCCCCCCATGCCCTGCGTCCCCGCCCCCCCTGCCCTGTCACCCTGCCCCCTCCCCCGCCCTGTCTCCCCGCCCCCATGCCCTGCCTCCCCACCGCACTGCCCTGTCTCCCAGCCCCCTGCCCTGTCTCCCCGCCCCCCTGCCCTGTCTCCCCACACCCCCTGCCCTGTCTCCCCACCCCCATGCCCTGTCTCCCCGCCCCCCATGCCCTGTCTCCTGCCCCCATGCCCTGTCTCCCCGCCCCTCCATGCCCTGTCTCCCCGCCCCTCCATGCCCTGTCTCCCCGCCCCCCATGCCCTGCGTCCCCGCCCCCCATGCCCTGTCACCCTGCCCCCTCCCCCGCCCTGTCTCCCCGCCCCCATGCCCTGCCTCCCCACCGCACTGCCCTGTCTCCCAGCCCCCTGCCCTGTCTCCCCGCCCCCCTGCCCTGTCTCCCCACACCCCCTGCCCTGTCTCCCCACCCCCATGCCCTGTCTCCCCGCCCCCCATGCCCTGTCTCCTGCCCCCATGCCCTGTCTCCCCGCCCCTCCATGCCCTGTCTCCCCGCCCCTCCATGCCCTGTCTCCCCGCCCCTCCATGCCCTGTCTCCCCGCCCCCCATGCCCTGTGTCCCCGCCCCCATGCCCTGTCTCACCCCCCCATGCCCTGTTTCCCTGCCGCCCCCATGCCCTTCTCCCCGCCGCCCCCATGCCCTGTCTCCCTGCCACCCACATGCCCTTCTCCCCGCCGCCCCCTGTATGACAGTGCCATTTAGGAACAAGAGACAGATACCCTGATACGTCACTTTCTTGGTTTTTCAGTTTCTTAAAGACCCATTAAAGGCTTGCGACCCTAGTGTTTGCGTATAGCAAGATCCAGAACTGAAACACCATGCTGCTGGATCTGAGCATAATGTAAGTTTTCACACAAGCACTGTATTGCGCAGGATGTGTAGTAAGAAACTCTACTTAGATGTGTTATTTGTTGGGTATTACCAATAGTATTTTAACAGCACTTGTAACAAGCATATCTTTACGAACCATTACTGTTGCATTAAATTTTTATTGTGATTCTATGTAATGAATGCTTTAAGTACATATCTGGTGTAAACGGAGCAAGGAAGACTTTCTCTAGGAAGTAATTGCTAATCTTGTTGCATCTGTGTCACAGTGCTGTAACATATGTGGAAGTATGACACCTGATGGGTGTATATTCTAGAGTTCCTAGTCACTATTCACTGTAGTGTTTACATCATTACTGAAATCCTGCTGTGGAATTCCTTCTGATTTTCCTCCTGTACACATGACCTAAATTTGCAGTGTTCCCTAAAGAGCAGGCACTGAAAATACATGGTGATATGGCAAGAAGCTGTGTAAATAACATTAAATTTGGGTAATTTTGATGATAATGTGTGGAATGCCACATTCATTTGATTAATGACCAAAAATTCCTCTTGTTTATGGGTTTACTGTTGGAAGATTATTTGCATCTTTATATTATCTGAGTTTAATTTTGAAATGTTGCCACACACGTGTATCAAATTTGTATATGGGTGTAAAACCATCTGATAGAGTAGGCCAATAGTGCCTCTGAAATCAGAGTGGATTATGTGACAGGAATAGAAAGTGAAAGTATGCCAAATAAGTACTGCAAAATGGCTGATAGTAAAATCAGGGGCAATAGAACTGATTTGGATGCATTCTGACACACTCTCTTCCCAATTGATAAGAATCTCTGCAAAATTGGATGATGCTAATGAGAAAAGAATATTGAGAGCTGTCATATACACACAGAAGATAGTAAGCAGTTATAATTCACAGATTGTGTTTTTCTTTCAGTCTGTTGAAGATCCATTGGGAATATCTTTGTCCATTGATTTTATCAAGGATGATCCTGAATTAAATATAACTGAGAATACTATAAGTATTTACATCTCTGATGTATTGCATGCATTCAAGTACTAAGTCTTTTGTTAAGAGTGTAGAGTAAAAGATGCATTGCAGTGGAATTGTCACAGATTGTCAGTTTTCTGGAATTTGTTGCTGTTCGTAATTGCAGAGTATTCTAGTACTCTTGCATTTGACTTTCATATCACCTCTTACATTCTGACTGTTTTAAATAGAAGTGGAAGGGGACTAGTGGCTGGTATAATCCTGTTCTCTGTAGTCCTTGTTGTTATGAATTACATTGTCTAATGGTTGTCTGTGATGGTCGCGAAATTCACATTTAGATGAAGTTTAAGTTCTAATATTGTAGGTGATTTGAGAAATATTCCTACTTTCAACAATTTCTGATAAATAGAATTCAAAAGAACACTGGCTGTTCTTATCTTTTGTGTGGATCATAGTTATTCTTGAGTTTGCCCCAAAATTTTTTTCAGATTTGAAAAACAGAGATGAAATTTGTGGGTTCTAGATCAGCCCCGATATGTTGGCCACAACCTGTACATATTGTGGCAGCTTCTGTGGTACCTGTTGTATTACTTATAAAATTTTCATTAATAGAAAAACTCTTATAGCTTTTAGTGAAGGATTGTACATAGCTGAAGCCATGTATGGCCTCACCATTTGAGTCCTGGGAAATCTGAAGAAGAGAGATTATTTTTTTAATGTGCTTTATGACCTTGCTAAGGGAAGGAGAAGCTCATATGTCACAAGAATGAAATTAGACAAATATTGGGGAACATTCAACACACATTTGCAAAGGTTAGGTACTGGCTCACTCTTGATCTGATTGTTCATAAACAAACTTTCTGAAGCTATAAAGGATTTTTCAGGCACTGAAATGGTAGCTTCTTCAGACACTGGAATGTGTGGTGATTATACAAGCATACAGGTCTAGGATCCAAACTGTCAAGCTAGGGACAGCTCAGAGATATATAAAGGAGTGTAGCTGATTCACAGCTAACAGGCCAAGACTTAAATGTCACAGGGACTCATGTTATGCCATTTTAAACAAATGAAAGGGATGTACTGGCATCACAAGTAGACAGGACAGTAAGTGAAACAGTTGTAGTGTTGTTCCACAAGAAGGGTTTTACAGAAATGAAAATGCTGCACATAGTAGTCAGGGATGTGCATATGAGGAGTTTGCCTAAAACAGTGATCTGTAGGTGTCCTAGGGCACAGCTGTAGTTGTCAAAGTGGCTGGATTGTAGTTTGTCACCACTTACCATGAAAATACAAAAGGCCATACTGGCCTTCATATGCAGCCCAAGAGATCACAGGTCATACAAGATGTCTCCATGGCACCAAGGCCAGAGGTTCAGGGATAGTGTCCACTGCATGGAGTGCTGCTCCCATAGCAAGTGTGAAGAACAGTGTGTTGCTGATTGTGTGGTCTGGAATACCATGTCATGTGGTTGGCACTGAAATCACTGATGTTGTACCCCACTTGTTACTTTGAAAATACGTAACTTAAACAGTGGTAGACACCTGAGAAATCTACGAATAGGATGTGAGACCATAACAGTGATGCTGAGTAGTACATGCAGTTGTGCAGTAAATATCTTAGCTCTGTCGGCTAGAGTGGACATGCAACCTTCGTGGTCTTGGGAGCATAAAATGCAAGAGCTTAATAATGATGCAGAAAAATAGGGATGACCATTTTCATACTGGCACATGGCCAGCAAGATTCTGTAGTAATTGTGGAATTGGGAATTTTATTAGGTAATTGCATGAGAAGCTGGAGCAAGCTAGCAAGATAGCAAACTAATACGTTGTTGGAGAAGCAGTTCAGTGCCAGGCTGCTTCATCTGTTACTGGTAGGTTCAAACAACACACAAGTGTAACGGAGATCCTTCAGGAACTCAAATGAGAATTCCCAGAGGAAAGGTGATCTTCTTTCTAGAAACACTATTGAGAAAATTTAGAGAACTGCCATTTGAAGCTGACTGGTGAACGATTTTGTTGTTGCCAACATACACAGCACATAAGGACTATGAAGGTGAAATTTAAGAAGTCAGGGCTGATTGAGAGGCACATATACAGTCTTTTTCACCTGCATTTGTGAGTGGAATGGGAACGGAAATCACCCCGCAGGGTTATGGGGTACCCTTTGCGATGTGCCATTAAGTGGATAGCGGAGTATAGATGTATGTGGAAATTCTAGGTAAAATAAGTAGCTGGCCAATGTAGTAGGAGCAACAAAGATATTTTTCATAGTAGTAAATGTACATATTCATACATACAAAATAATCTATTACTAGTTCCCTTAATTAGCCATGGGAGTAGATTAGCACTAGTCACAAACAGCTGGTTGTCACTACACTTCACAGAGATAAATCCCTGTGGGAGCTTCTGCCTTACAATTTGCAGTGTGGCTCATCCCACATCCATCCATGTCTTCATTTATGGAATGAAATGTGTAAATTAAAGAATGAATAAATGAATAACATTCACACTGTATCTATAGCCAGGGCAGAGATTACAGCATTGAAAGCAAATTTAATTTTCTGAAAAACATTGTGAATTATTCAATAATAGGTGCAACCCATCAAGACAAATTAAGATCCTCATATTTCACTGAAAGAAGTTATACCAGTATAAGAAAATCCTCAAGGATGTTTAAAATCATCAGATTTCACAAGACTATAACTTTATTTATTACACAGGTACAGAATTTGGATCAGATTTTTATTTCTATACATGCCTGCAAAGCCTTTACTTCCAAAGGAACCATATAATTTTCATGTTGATCACATTTTGTGTGTGTGTGTGTGTGTGTGTGTGTGCACATAAAACATTGAGGTGCTTTTCACAGCTATGTTTAGAACCAGATCAGTCATTTACTGATCACAAATATCAAACTCCTTTTCTACACATTTAAGCATCCAGACAATAGACTTGATCCATGCATTTGCAAGCATGTCAGTTGAGGAAACTCAATGCTGTTCCCATGTAGCATCAAGTTCATCCAGTGTTATTGGTGCACATAGGTGGAGGCTGTCACAAACACCCACCAATAAAAAAGATACCATACTGTGCGATGAAGCAAATTTCATGGTGAGGTCTGCAGACCCTTTAGCTGATTAATGCTGGTTCCAATGCAGTGGTATACCATCTGTATGAAAAATTACATATCTGATAATTTCCCATCTGTTCGGTTTTTTCGCCATCTATGTGTTTTATAACATTGTCAACTTTCTTCAGTTTGTTACAGAATTTGCTCCTCTTCAGATTCAGTTCAGTGCTAATCCCATCAAACTGTTCATCACATTAATGATGATGTAAATAAAATAGAAAGAAACTTCCACATGGGAAAAATGTACTAAAAACAAAGATTCCAAGACTTACCAAGCGGGAAAGCGCCGGTAGATAGGCACAATGAATAAAACACACAAACACACACACAGAATTTCGAGCTTTCGCAACCGGCGGCTGCTTCGTCAGGAAAGAGGGAAGGAAAAGGAAAGATGAAAGGATGTGGGTTTTAAGGGAGAGGGTACGGAGTCATTCCAATCCTGGGAGCGGAAAGACTTACCTTAGGGGGAAAAATGATAAAAAGATAGGTATATACTCTTGCGCGCCCACACACACACACACACACACACACACACACACACACACACACAGCGGGATGTGTGTGTGTGTGTGTGTGTGTGTGTGTGTGTGTGTGTGTGTGTGTGTGTGTGTGTGGTCGCGCGCGCGCGCGAGTATATACCTATCCTTATTTCCCCCTAAGGCAAGTCTTTCCGCTCCCGGGATTGGAATGACTTCTTACCCTCTCCCTTAAAACCCACATCCTTTCATGTTTCCTTTTCCTTTTTTCCTTCCCTCTTTCCTGACGAAGCAGCCGCCGGTTGCAAAAGCTCGAAATTTTGTGTGTGTGTTTGTGTGTTTTATTCATTGTGCCTATCTACCGGCACTTTCCCGCTTGATAAGTCTTGGAACCTTTGTTTTTAATATGTTCATCACATTAATTATGTTTAGTAATAACTCCTTATCACTGCCAACAAACTTCCTGCCCCATATTGCACAGGACTTTACCCTTATTCATGTTGCAGCTACCAGTTCAAGTCATCCCTTGAAGACTCATTTTATAAGATGGAAAAGCAATCAGAAATGGCCTGCTACTAGAAGTAGTAGACACTACTGGTCACACACTAAATGACACATACTGCATCCAATTCCTTGGTGTCTGCTTGGGTTTCAATTGAAATGGGGTCCAAAAATTGGTAAGATCGTCAAGTTGATCCCCTGAGCAATTTCAATGGCAATTCAATGGCATCTTTTGAAGTGTTGACTTCTTTTTGGAATTATCTTCTGGCAAAGCCAAATAGAAATAAATAAAATATTAATGTTATTTAATGTGAAAGGCAATAGGGAGTTCCATAGTGACATGTAGATGCAAAGTGTTCACGTCACATTCCTACTACAAGTTTGTATAGGATAAATACTAATTTGTTCATTGCTGCCATGTCCTATAAGATTAACCCATAGGCTAGGACTGAGAGAAAGCGTGCTGGGAAGCATTTCTGCATGTATACACTCTGGAGGAACATTCATTAATTGCAGGGCAGAGAGAGATGAGCTTTTTGGTTATCTTGTTCTCATGCTGGTGCCTCCTTAATTTATTATCGATCTGAATGCCTAAGAACTTAACTCTTGGAATCTCATCCAGTGTCTGTCATTGATATATCCTTGTATCTGTAAGTCATTTGAATTTGTTTGGAATTGCATGATGTATGTTTTTGTAAGTATAAAGGTTGAATTTTTATGCTGTTGCCTGTAAACCAGTTGCAAGCATGTTCCATTATTCTCCTGGCTGTTTCTAGTATGAATGTGTTTGGCCATTATCAGTGTACTAATTATCGACAAGCATTGCAGATTTTGAAGGCATCTCCAATGGCTTTAGCACAACATCATATGTATTGTTTCCCCGTTCTGTATTCAGAGTTCCTCCCAAGGTATCATTTATCACTATGACCCAGTTTATTGTTGCTAAGCTAAGATTCACTTCTTGTAAGTGTAATTCATTTAACATGACAAAACTTGTAGTTTCCCTGAGTAAAGGGAGATTAAGGCTTTAATGTGATGCCAATAAGTTATCTCCACTTCTATGTGACTTGTACAGTTACAGAATGAAAAAGTGATCCCAGCATTGGGGAACTGCTGTAAATAGTGAAGGAGAAACATTTTGTTGATTATTTAAGTCTCTTATTTGTATCTGTTATATATTACAATTAGGTAAATATGCCATGAACCATATACCAACCAAATAATTGCTGGAAATGGGTACATATGCCTTACCTTTTTTTCATTTTATTGGTAAACTGTGTTTCCTTTCATCACTGTCTAACCAGTATGTATAATGTTCAAAACAAAACGTGGCCTGTTAAGCCCGGTGTCTGAATACAGATGTTGCAAACACCGATTGGTATTGTACATATCTTTTGCAACACAGTTAACTCAATGGATGTGTGCTAAGTCGTCAATGATGAATCATATTGTCTTTAGTAGTCAAGTTTATAAAGAATTTAATATTTTCTCAAAACAATTCTGATCTACAAGTAAGGTTATGGCTGAGTAAATGTCAGAACATTCTTAAATTCTTGTCATAAAATGATGTGGCTCTGTTGAGAGGTTAATGTAATCTGTCGACTATTGATTCTCATAGTATTTGAGAAGTAGTGTTTGGGTCAGCTGTGTTGACAGTTAACCAACATAATAGCTAATTACTCTTGTTGTGAAGTATCGTTTAAAATAATTTTAATGAACAATCCATAGGGTGCATTGAAATATTTTGTAGGTCATCAACTAAATTTGTTTACTTCATTGTAGAAATGACTGAACTGCTAAATATCCACCAATTGATGTTGGAAATAATTTGATTTTGTTGTATGATCAGTAGGCCTGGTAGTTGCAGTGGATAGAGATACAATTATTTCTTAATGGAATACAACAGTATACTTACTCATTAAATGTTAGTTGAATCGAAAGTACAATTCAGCTGAGGAAATAGCGACTCCAAGTTTTCTCTTGGGCAATCACATGTTTGAAAAGTGAGTTTCATTCATTGTTATAGTAACAGTTCCTTTTCTAAATGATTGATAATGGGTTCACACAATTGTCCGTGTGGAATTAAATATAGCTTCTGAAAGAATTTCTTAAAATTATGTTTAAATCAGAAATTATTTGAATTGCACCCTTCCTTTAAAATCCAAATACATAAGGAATATGTTAAATTAGGCATGCAATAATTGAATCTAAAACTTGAAATCTTGAAGATAAAAGTCAAAAACTAATTGCATTTGGGACACCATAGATTCTATACATAGTTCACACAAATAGCATTATTCATAATGCAATTTTTGAGACTAAAAAAAACTGAAACTATACATAAATCATACGATTTAATACTTGAGTCTTGCGGTTTATCATTATATTACATTTTCTTCTTGAAAGAAAAATTCATCTTGCAACACAGTCATAGGTCCCAATTCTAAAGACATAAGTAATATCTGATGCTTTTTAAATGATCATTGGTTAATTTATTAATGTTCAAATTTGTTCAGTTCTAACAAAAAGTGCTGTCACTTTTGTATTTTATGAAAAAATTGTAGTCTTTGGAATGGGTTTCAAAAACATTACCCTAGGTTTTGCATTTCCAGAGATGCCATAGAAATTGTTTTATACCTCTCTCATTTAAAATTTCTACAATGACAAACAGTCCAGGATTTATCAGATCAATATGCACATTCTTGCCAGCATCTGTTGCTATTGTGTCTTCGTCTGCAGCATTTGATCCCCGCAAGAATCATTTTCCACCTGTGAATGCCAAGCACATCTTTGATGGGTTGCATCCTTAGTTACAAGAAGATGTTTGGATTTTTCAAGCTTCAGGGTTGTTGTGACAACAATATTATGATAGCTTAAGGTAAAAAATAGTAATAGTTTTGAATATAAGCAAAAACATTTGACCTGAATGCGAGTTACACACACTCAGTTGTGCAGAAACCATCTCCTACTACCATAAAACATGGTTTTTACTTGAATCTGAGTTTGTGCCATTTATACAAATCTGTAGCTCAGCCAGCATACCATTTTCTGTGTTTCATCTGGTTCCACATTCCTCTCCTCATTGCACCACAAATAGCATCCATGACGACTTTACCATGTGACGCAGCAAAGAATAACAGTCCATTTCCACTTTAAATACTTTTGAACACAAACTGGATAATGTGTACTTTTTTTTCAAATATAGAAGTAGTACAGCCATCTCAATGAATTGTCATATTTTTTTAGATGTGAGATCATCTTATTTACATCAGGTGTTATTTATATGAGAACACAGCAACAGAAACTTTTTCATGTGCTAGATCACATTAGTGATGATGGCATGATAAAACGTTCCTGCAGCATCCAGGTACAACCTGCAAAGCCTGTACTTATTCATGTTACGAATGAGCACTTCCACTTTGGTCTTTGTTACTCATAGACACACTATCTACAAAGTCAGTCTGTAGATCTCCAGATTTGAGAAATCCGTTTTGCACATGTCCCCAATTCAGCAGATTGTGACTTTTCCATGAAGCAGTGAAATATTAAATATAAAATTTCCTTATCAATTTATGACACTACGTCAGTGATGCTACCATTAACTTTGGCATATTTTTGTTGCCTGTCAACATCAATCCATTTTCTTCCATTTTACTTGTTTGTCAGTCAAATTCATTCTTTAATGTGGAGTGAAGTTTAGGAGTTTCAGTTTTTACACTTTATACATGAGTTCGCCCCCCACCCTCCCCATGAACCATGGACCTTGCCGTTGGTGGGGAGGCTTCTTGCATGCCTCGGCGATACAGATAGCCATACCGTAGGTACAACCACAATGGAGGGGTATCTGTTGAGAGGCCAGACAAACGTGTGGTTCCTGAAGAGGGGCAGCAGCCTTTTCAGTAGTTGCAAGGGCAACAGTCTGGATGATTGACTGATCTGGCCTTGTAACAATAACCAAAATGGCCTTGCTGTGTTGGTACTGCGAACGGCTGAAAGCAAGGGGAAACTACGGCCGTAATTTTTCCCGAGGGCATGCACCTTTACTGTATAATTAAATGATGATGGTGTCCTCTTGAATAAAATATTCTGGACGTAAAATAGTCCCCCATTCGCATCTCCGAGTGGGGACTACTCGAGGATGTCGTTATCAGGAGAAAGAAAAATGGCGTTCTACCGATCGGAGTGTGGAATATCAGATCCCTTAATTGTGCAGGTAGGTTAGAAAATTTAAAAAGGGAAATGGATAGGTTAAAGTTAGATATAGTGGGAATTAGTGAAGTTCAGTAGCAGGAGGAACAAGATTTCTGGTCAGGTGAATACAGGGTTATAAACACAAAATCAAATAGGGGTAATGCAGGGGTAGGTTTAATAAAGAATAGGAAAATAGGAATGCGGGTAAGCTACTACAAACAGCATAGTGAACACATTATTGTGGCCAAGATATATACGAAGCCCACACCTACTACAGTAGTACAAGTTTATATGGCAACTAGCTCCGCAGATGACGAAGAAAATGAAGAAATGTATCATGAAATAAAAGAAATTATTCAGATAGTGAAGGGAGACAAAAATTTAATAGTCATGGGTGACTGGAATTCGAGTTGTAAGACATTTCCAGGGGCAGATGTGGACTCTGACCATAATTTATTGGTTATGACCTGTAGATTAAAACTGAAGAAACTGCAAAAAGGTGGGAATTTAAGGAGATGGGACCTGGATAAACTGAAACAACCAGTGGTTGTACAGAGTTTCAGGGAGAGCATAAGGGAACAATTGACAGGAATGGGGGAAAGAAATACAGTAGAAGAAGAATGGGTAGCTTTGAGGGATGAAGTAGTGAAGGCAGCAGAGGATCAAGTAGGTAAAAAGATGAGGGCTAGTAGAAATCCTTGGGTAACAGAAGAAATATTGAATTTAATTGATGAAAGGAGAAAATATAAAAATGCAGTAAATGGAGCAGGCAAAAAGGAATACAAACGTCTCAAAAATGAGATTGACAGAAAGTGCAAAATGGCTAAGCAGGGATGGCTAGAGGACAAATATAAGGATGTAAAGGCTTATCTCACTAAGGGTAAGATAGATACTGCCTACAGGAAAATTAGAAAGACCTTTGGAGAAAAGAGAACCACTTGTATGAATATCAAGAGCTCAGATGGAAACCCAGTTATCTACATCTATCTACATCTACATCCATACTCCGCAAGCCATCAGATGGTGTGTGGTGGAGGGTACCCTGAGTACCTCTATCGGTTCTCCCTTCTATTCCAGTCTCGTATTGTTCGTGGAAAGGAGGATTGTCGGTATGCTTCTGTGTGGGCTCTAATCTCTCTGATTTTATCCTCATGGTCTCTTCGCGAGATATACATAGGAGGGAGCAATATACTGCTTGACTCTTCAGTGAAGGTATGTTTTCGAAACTTTAAAAAAAGCCTTTACTGAGCTACTGAGCGTCTCTCCTGCAGAGTCTTCCACTGGAGTTTATCTATCATCTCTGCAACGCTTTCGCGATTACTAAATGATCCTGTAACGAACCACGCTGCTCTCAGTTGGATCTTCTCTCTATCTCTTCTATCAACCTTATCTGGTACGGATCTCTCACTGTTGAGCAGTATTCAAGCAGTGGGCGAACAAGCGTACTGTAACTTACTTTGTTTTCGGATTGCATTTCCTTAGGATTCTTCCAATGAATCTCAGTCTGGCATCTGCTTTACCGATGATCAACTTTATATGATCATTCCATTATAACCGAAGAAGGGAAAGCAGAAAGGTGGAAGGAGTATATGGAGGGTCTATACAGGGGCAATGTTTTTGAGGACAATATTATGGAAATGGAAGAGGATGTAGATGATAATGAAATGGGAGATAAGGTACTGTGTGAAGAGTTTGACAGAGCACTGAAAGACCTGAGTCGAAACAAGGCCCCGGGAGTAGACAACATTCCATTAAAACTACTGACGGCCTTGGGAGAGCCAGTCCTGATAAAACTCTACCATCTGGTGAGCAAGATGTATGAGACAGGCGAAATACCCTCAGCATTTAAGAAGAACATAATAATTCCAATCCCAAAGAAAGCAGGTGTTGACAGATGTGAAAATTGCCGAACAATCAGTTTAATAAGCCACAGCTGCTAAAATACTACCACGAATTCTTTACAGATGAATGGAAAAACTAGTAGAAGCCGACCTCGGGGAAGATCAGTTTGGATCCTGTAGAAATACTGGAACACGTGAGGCAATACTGACCTTACGCCTTATCTTAGAAGAAAGATTAAGAAAAGGCAAACCTACGTTTCTAGCATTTGGTGACTTAGAGAAAGCTTTTGACAATGTTGACTGGAATACTCTCTTTCAAATTCTAAAGGTGGCAGGGGTAAAATACAGGGAGCGGAAGGCTATTTACTATTTGCACAGATACCAGATGGCAGTTATAAGATTCGAGGGGAATAAAAGGGAAGCAGAGGTTGGGAAGGGAGTGAGACAGGGTTGTAGCCTCTCCCCGATGTTATTCAATCTGTATATTGAGCAAGCAATAAAGGAAACAAAAGAAAAATTTGGAGTAGGTATTAAAATTCATGGAGAAGAAGTAAAAACTTTGAGGTTCGCCGATGACATTGTAATTCTGTTAGAGACAGCAAAGGACTTGGAAGAGCAGTTGAATGGAATGGATAGTGTCTTGAAAGGAGTATATATGATGAACATCTACAAAAGCAAAACAAGGATAATGGAATGTAGTCAAATTAAGCCGGGTGATGCTGAGGGAATTAGATTAGGAAATGAGACACTTAAGGTAGTAAAGGAGTTTTGCTATTTTGGGAGCAAAATAACTGATGATGGTCGAAGTAGAGAGGATATAATACATAGACTGGCAATGGCAAGGAAAGCGTTTCTGAAGAAGAGAAATTTGTTAACATCGAGTATAGATTTAAGTGTCAGGAAGTCATTTCTGAAAGTATTTGTATGGAGTGTAGCCATGTATGGAAGTGAAACATGGACGATAAATAGTTTGGACAAGAAGAGAATAGAAGCTTTCAAAATGTGGTGCTACAGAAGAATGGCGAAGATTAGATGGGTAGATCACATAACTAATGAGGGAGTATTGAATAGGATTGGGGAGAAGAGACGTTTTTGGCACAACTTGACCAGAAGAAGGGACCGGTTGATAGGACATATTCTGAGGCATCATTGGATCACAAATTTAACACGGAGGGCAGCGTGGAGGGTAAAAATTGTAGAGGGAGACCAAGAGATGAATACACCAAGCAGATTCAGAAGGATGTAGGTTGCAGTAGGTACTGGGATATGAAGAAGCCTGCACAGGATAGAGTAGCATGGGGAGCTGCATCATGCCAGTCTCAGGACTGAAGACCACAACAACAACAACAACAACACCATGATTTCATAGTACACATGAATTACTGGTAGACTACATGTTACAGTAACTCCTTACCTCATAAAAAATGCTCTTTTCATAGCATTCACCAGATAATAAGAGTTGGCATGATAGCTCCATACATACATTGAGGTGTATTCAAAATGAACAAAATGTGTAATAAATCAAAGTATGTTTTATTTGTCCTATTTCTGTATCTGCCTAAAATTGCTTATAAGCTCCCTGAACTGAAAATACCATGTAGTACTTTTTGCAAAACTCTGTGCATCTTTGTCTTCTTATCTTTAAATAATCTGTCAGGTGCTTGACAGATTGTCATCTCTGTTGTAAAAAAAATTCAACTGGTTGCTTCTCTTTTTCTGAAACCTTGTTATTGAGTTCGTGTTGTTAATGTGTGCTTAAACATTACGGAAGTTGTTCCACTGGAACAATTAATTTGTTTGTTACTGCATATTTCCATGTTTGGCTCTCTGTATGTAGTTATTTCAATCTTTTCACTGCTTTTCCTAAAGTTTATGGGGATTAGTATGAATGTAAATAGGGTTCTGATGTTTACACTCCAGTGACATGAGTGGTTGTGAATTTACATTACTTGTACATACTCTTCACAACTCTTTTTCCTCTTTACCTTTATTTTAAATCTAGACATTTGCAAAGTTGTTCTCTTCTGGAGTCTTGTGATATTTGCTTGTCTTTTTCTCTACACTGAACCAATTGTAATTGATTTGCTTACAGTTTTGCAAAATTTCTCTCTCTCTCTCTCTCTCTCTCTCTCTCTCTCTCTCTCTCTCTCTCTCAAATTTACTTTCCATTATCTTTAACAGAAAGCTAGTAATAATAATGTGTAACAATGCACCAGCCTTCATATACAGATGTATTACTATGTAAATTATTCAGTAAATGAAACTTTAATTGTTTTATCCACAAAATAATTCCACCATAAATTCTTTGCTTTACAGCACATACTTTTTAAATTGTTTAGGTTAAAGTTACCTAACAAAAAATTTAAACATTCTTCCTGACCTACCTTCTATGTAGTAAGAATCCTTGATGTTAAATTCTTTTTCGGATATCACAACTTAATCAGTATTTTTAGTTCCTTATCTGGCAGCAAACATGATGAATTTAAACTTAACATGCCTCTAACACTGTAGCCAAACAAAATGTATTTTGTAACATGGTCTAGACAGTTCAAATCAACACGCAGGAAGTGTCATACTGATCAGTACATCAGGTATGTAATGTGAAGACAAAGATTCTTCATATCATTGTAACCTCTACTTGTAGCTTTCAAAAAATAATGTGGGAAATTATTTACATTTTTGCTCTTCAGACAGGAAAATAGATACTACAGATAAACCTTGATGCAAAAACACAGATAAGGTTCAGAAAATTACATTTTACTCTCGTGTTCACATTTTGGATTGGCTCAAAACTACAAATTTGTCAGACAAAATGGCTGGTCTTCACTTAACTTCAGGAGTTGAAATAGCTAGTACTGACAATACATGCACACAAAGTTACAAGGAACTTCCCTAGCTTTTGGAATTATTATTTCCTTCATCTGGAAAGAGTTAGCAACAGATACAGGAAGGTTAGGAAAGAAGGGCAGGTCACTGATACCTAAAGTGTGTCACTCACAAGGAAACATCACCAATTTAACTTTATATTTTATACAGAACAAAAGCATACAATGCTTTATGCAGTACGGCACACTTTTTTCTTAAAAAAATTCTAGCATCATTCAGGTGTGTCTTATACTCAAAATCAATTTTGAAATGTCCAGTGTCTGATTTCAAATTCCTGCCAGGCTTAAAGAAGGCCATATATTTAATGCTGTGGGAAACCTATAACTATCTGGCAACACGATTCAACTGGCAGCAGCAGTGCACCAATGCAATGAACATGAGCTGTAGAGCTTAACAAGCTTGTTAACACTGTCCCCTCCTGCCCTGCCATCACAAACCTAGAACACTGTCAAGCCTATGATGTATCACAGCAGTCTACAGTGGCAGTGAACTTGAACTGAAAGTGATTTGTATTATTGATAACAGAAGAGTATTTTCTTTAGTAGTTTATTAATGAAAAAATAGGGGTTTCATATGATGTGGGCTATAAATTGAAGATAATAGCATATGCAGACCAATATGGAAACAGAGCAGCTGAGTGGCAGTTTCGTCCTCCTCCAACAGAAAGAGCCATTCGTGATTGGCTTGCCAGTAAAGTAGAACTGAAAGAATAGGTAAGACTACATGTGCCAATTGAGGGCTGAATGCAAAATGGCCTAAACTAATCTTATATCCAGAATTAAAACAACAAAATACTACTTCCCTATCTTGTGTTTCATTCACAATACAATCCTACAAACTGTAACCAGATGTCCGTATGGTCGTGTTCTGCATGGAAGATGGCATTCCGGTCAACTGACAACTTTGCCAATGATGTCAGGGAACATATGAAATGAGGTAGTGTTTGTTGGGTAACCCCACATTCACAATCACCATGTACACAGCTACAGACAGTGCAGTTTGACACAGAGAAAATGCCTACTAGACTTGGCATTGGAGGGCCATAGAAAGAAACGAAGCAGGACTGTTAAAAATTGATGTGGCCCTATGGCTTAGTGTGAACTGTGCTGTTGTTTCTTAGATGTAACATCAGTTCATAAAGACTGAAACTGTATCCCAAAGTCCAGGGCAGGGTCGACCACATGTGACTTCTGAAGAGATGACTGTTATTTGGCTGTAAGGTCACAACAGACTGCCTTTGCACTGCACGGTAGCATCTGCTGGACATGTTGCATCAAGGTAAACTGTGTGCAGATGGCTTTGGCAGAGTGGCCTTTATTGTTGGAGACCTGCTGTATGTCTACCTCTGACACATCTTTACAGAAGGCAATGTCAAGAGTGAGCAGGCAGCTTGCTTGTGACAAAGGGCAGCCTGCCCTGTCTTGTTTTTGAATGGTGGACTCCATGCTGCATTCCAGGATGTCACTGTGGGTGTCACAGGTGTGTGGTGTTGGCTGTGATAGTGAAACAAGTATCATACGAACTGCTTAGTACTTCTACATTTCAGATTATGTTTGTTTAGTGTTTAAGGCATGTATTGTAAATACTAATCTGGTGGCAAGTGATGAAAAACTTCCATCTTTCCACTAGCATGTTGCAGCATTGGCTGTAGCTATACTATGCCCAGCTGGCCCTGCTTTGCAAAGCAAGTTGGCCATGTTTTGCTTTTCAATGCATAACACCGTCACCCATGTGCAGCTGGCCGTTCTTCTGCTCTAGCATATTTTTTGACCAATTATGGTCAATAGGCTACATTGACCTTTTTATCAAGACTCTGTCCCTCGGATTGACCAAACTATACTACTCATTAAACCAGAGTTACTGGCGACAAGTATTTCCAGCCTTATTTCGCCACTTACGTATCGTTCTAACAATTAGTTACCTTAACCCTTTCACTGAATGTTATAAATTTCCATACGGCCCCTTGACCTGCACCTTGACTCAAACACCATGATACTAATTTCATTACTATGCTTCTTGCACATTTTTTTCAACTCTATACGTCTCACTTAAAAGTGAAAATTAATCGTTTATTCTTCATACTGTATCACTGTGCATTCTGCTGCTTTTATGCTTGGGTTATCCAACGCAGTGGAACCTGAACTATGGCTGGGTCCGAACTTGGTTGTGTTCTTTGTCTCCTGTGTACCAGAAGAACACCAGGCTCAGCAGAACAAGTCCTGCTGCTGTGGTTGGTATGACAATGGTGAGTGTTGTCTCATTCTGGTGCTGATTTTCACAATATGAATTTACATGTTGCAATAACTTTTCCAGGGAGATTGGTCCCTCCTGCCAGTTCAGAAGAGTGTTTACAGATTACATTAGTTCTGGCCCTAGAGTTTGATTTAAGCTGGGTGGTTTGCGGCAGGTGGCACTTCCATGGGCTCTTCAGGCCAGTACAAATGTGGCTGGGAAATGCTCAAGTGAGTTATCCCTGCAATGATGGTGGACAGGCAGAAAGTAGGCCCCATTACTTTGGACGCTGTTCCATTTAATAAGAAAGCATTCACCTTTCATTCTACCCTCGTTGCTTATGTACCCCTCCACTTCTTGTAACAAGTAGCTGCTCCTACCATCTTGACAAAGCCCATGTGCCTCGACATGCCGAAAGTACAATTCTGGCTGGACCACTTTTTAATTGTATTCTCTTTCCTCCTTTCTCCCATTATCAATTTCACTGCATAAGAATCCTGTCCCACTCATATTACCATACGCAGACAGACTATGATTTTCTCTCAGTGGCATTTTTGTAACTTTGCTTCCTCCATTTCTACATATCTCCTTTAATCTTTTGCAGTTAATGACAGTCGCTGAGTTTTTACTCTTACAAATTTCTTCAGTGTTCCCCTTGTGATGAGTTATGCATGAATTATGTATCACTCATGATGTTCTTGTTTTCCTGCTACTGTTACAGAAATGGAAATAGAAACTTTTCTTCCATCAGTTCTCAATGATGCTGTGGCTACTCCAAATTAAAGGGCAAGCCTTTGTGCTTAGATTCTGAAACCAACCTCAACTTCATCGATAGTTCCTTCTGTATTTTCCTTAGACCTTTTAAATACTTCCTTTCTTGCAACAAATTTACCCCTAGCTGGAACAATATCTTCTACGGGCTGCAATCATTTTAATAACTACTTCCATCTCTAAGACTTCTACTTGGATTTGTAGTTCTTCGATATTCTGAGTAATATGTAATACTGGCGGTTTTCTACTTCATCTATCTGCATTCTCATGCTTCTTCTCAGTTTTATGAATAAGTTCAAAATCAAATTCACTTAGCCTTGCTGCCCATCATGTCAACCTATTGGGAAGGATTCTTTAACTGCAACAACTATTTTAATGCTGTATGATCTGTTTTTACTCTGAATGTTTTACTGTACAGATAAAATTTGAAGTATGAAAGTCCATAAATAAGGTTAACTTCCCATTCTCTACTGTGGCATAATTTCATTCTTCAGAATTCAGTTGCCTTGAGCGTAAGCTACTGGATGTTCTACACATTCTACCTCTTCTGATAAGAGACAGGCTGGTGCATGAATTTATGCACCACATAATAAAACAAATTCTGTATTAAAATCTGAAAGTGCTACAATTGGACTCAATGTGTAAGCTTCTTTTAGCTCCTCAAAAGCATGCTTGCACAGTTCTGACCAGACATATTTAGTACCCTTCTTCTAACAATTGTCAACCTTTTGGCAGTACCCACGCATTCTTTTACAAACTGGTGGTAATAGTACACAAGTCCATAGTGACTGCAACCCTTTTACAGATTGTGGTACGGGAAATTCCCATACAGCACCAATTAATATTGGTCTGTGTTACATCCATCTTTTGATATGTCCTAGGTATGCTATCTATTCCATCAAAAAGTCACACTTTATTGTACTCACTGTTAACTTCACTGCTTTCAACCTTAGGAATACTACCCTTAAGCACTGCATATACTAACTGCTGTCACTTCCATAGACAATTATTCCATCAAGATACATAGCATTTCCATAGTTTCAAACTTATGAGAATTGTGTCAAACAATCTGTGAAATGTTATACAGGTGCATTTTTTAATGAGGATGGCATCCTTCTGATTTGGTAGTGTCCCCATGGTTCAAAAAATGCTGTTTTGTGTCAGTCCTGTGATACAGGCTCTATCTGGTGATACTCACTCTGCAAATCCATTGTTCGAAAAATATTAGGATAGCTCTAAATGATCCATAGTTTCTGTGATGTTTGGGAAACGGTAGGCATCTATTATGGTTTCCTCATTTAGATGTCTGTAATCAAACCAAACCTATATTTTCGGCACAAATATTCCTGCCCACTGTTGACATCACATTCTTCAAGTATTCCATCTTTCAGCTGTTGATCAATTTGCAACTTCAAGATTTTTGGCACAAATATTCCTGCCCACTGTTGACATCACATTCTTCAAGTATTCCATCTTTCAGCTGTTGATCAATTTACAACTTCCAAATTGGGTGAAAGTTTTTAGCTCTTCTGTATGGTTTGTGGTAGACTGATGACTCATTTCATATTGGTATGCAGTGTTGTGTAATATGAGTACCTGATAATGGTCCTTTTGGAAAAAATAACCATTGAATTCCAAAAGTAGTTTTGTCATCTGTTTGCTCTTGCTTCCCTCTAGATGCTTCACTTTTGCTCCTCATAAAGTTTCAGTGATGTCTGGCAATTCTCCGTGGCTGACACCCCATATGTTCCATTCTTCTTCCTTCAAGATATTCATATTGGAGATTAACAACTGGTGTGTTGATCATGTGCCCTCTGTGCTGAAATGGTACGTAGAAACAGGTATGGGCATGATACGTCTGTTAAATAAACAACCCATCTGATCTAATACTTAATTCTCTTCTAATGGTTCCATCACACACAAAATTCCTGCCAGCAAGCTGGACTTGACACTGACCCAAAGAAATTTCCCAGTACCCTTGGATACATAATCACGCGAATCGAGTCTTAGTATAGTTTTCATGGTTTAATTTGTTCATCTTTCGCAATAGACTCTTCTTGCCACCTCTCTACCATGACTTAACCTAACTGAAGCATTTTTCTGCCATGTTCCACCCTATGTAGCTGGAAGTTGAGTGTGCCACAATGCTGACAAGAAAATTTAATCCAGAATCATGTTGTACCCCTCAATTGAATGTGACACACTCCCTAATTATTGTTTAAATTAAGCCGTATTCAGGTGGATACCTATGTCCACAGTCCTAATGGTGTGATGACGTCTTTATTCCCACTCCATGCAGTCTGTACTGTGGTGGGTCCAATTGCGTACATTTCACCAGATTACTACTGGTGACTGAAACATTCTCCCCTGTGTCCAATGATATCATGGAATCATTTTTGTTCCTATTCTTCTTATCCCATACAGATCTTATGGCCTCCACATCTGCATACAATTTTGTAGCATATAGTCTTACTGGGAAGACCATAGGTGGACCAGGGGTCCCAGCTAGTGTTCAATGCCTTATTTCTACCTGCTCCTCTACTTTTAAAACTGTTACTTCTTCTTTCTCTATTCACATCACCCTGAGGCTGGCAACACTTCGTCCTTACATGGCCTGTTTGTCCAAACTTGAAATGTTTTATATTAGCTGCAAACAGTGTTCATTTGCCCTGTATTCCAGTAGAAAAATTGATCTCACACACTGTAGTTACCGCACTGCTGTGCGCAAATCTGTCAGACACCCTGTCCACACACATTCTGACATTTCTGCATGCAGCCCTCTTAAAAAAGCTTTGGAGACCCTCTGCTATGCTTCTTGCAAAATAATGTCATTAACTTCATCATCCTGCCCCAATGCACAGCTATGTCCATTGATTTTCCTTATCCTATCTGCAAATTCTTCCACAGTTTCTTTATTTCTCTTAGTTATTACTGCAAATTGTTCCCTATAGTGTCTGGCACTATTTTGATCCATATATCTTAGAATTAAACCTTCTTTAAATTCTTTGAATATTGTGGCTCCCTTCACAGCTCCTGTATATCCTAAATATTTTCCTACTTCCTTTGTTAGTATCAGTTTTGTAACAGGCAATAATACTTCATTAGACCAACTGTGCATCTGAGCCAGATATTGAACATGAAGACATGCTCATTGTCGGTTGTTTCACCAGGACAAGGACCAATTAAACTTTTGTCTGACAAATTTACACTTTGTTGAATGATCGTGATCCTGTCAAGCCACAAAGTTCCTTATTTTCTGCTGGTAATTCTGTTACCTTCTCGAACAGTATGCATACAACTTCTGATTGTGGTACACCTTGTGTCTCTGGTTCTATTCAAGCTTTGTCCTTGACAATACTCACTTCGAGAACTAACATCCACAAGACAAGAAGACAAAATACATTAACTTAATTGTTACATGTAATTATGAGCTATATTGTCTCCCAGCACTGCCTAGCCGTATGGCCTAAGTGATTACATGTGTAACATTTTCCTACAAGTGATTTCATACATTGCACTTATGACCCTCGAGGTTACTCTGTGCACATCTCCTAACAGTCACTAACTAGTCATACCTTCCATTACCTCTAAGAGTAAAAAAATCCACTGGTTTTATATTCGCAATAAAATCTACATTATAAAATTCACCACTGTCAGATGGCTTTTCTATGACCAAAATATAAGGATTTTCTTTTTCTTTAATTCACTGTAACATAGGGTGTAGGTTCAAACATTGCTCTAAGAAGTGATGGCAAAGTTCTGACATCAATGTTGCATGACCCTTGGATTGTCACATGTGGAGGGTGAAATGAGGTGTCAGGGCGACTAGATATGTTTAATTACTTTCTTTTTTCCAGCCCTCAGCTGTAGTAAATCAGGAACAGCTTGGTAGAGGCTTCCAGTTGCCTCTTAAGTGAAATAGTAGACATCTGTCATTGCTGACAGGTCAAGGAGCAAGTCTGAATATGGGGTCACTCAGTGTTGCTGTCAGCAGTCACTCTGGCTGCGACAGTGATGCAGCTGATGATGGCCGTAAACTTCCTCCAGTGAGCAGACAGCTCCCTCATGCCTCACAGCAGGCTACCCTGTGTAGTGGTCAAACGAAAGACCCCATAGTGCATTCTAGGATGTCACTCTGGGTGTCACAGGCTTGTGGGTGCTGTTCGTTCTGATAGTGAGACAAGAATCATTTAGTACACAAATAGCTGAATGTTTATTCGTTCTAGACTATGTTCATTTAGGGCTTCAGGCCAATATTTTAAACACGACTGGTGGCAGATGAGGACAGGCTCCCGACCTTCTGCTAATGCACTCCAGCGTTGGCTGTTGCTATATCACGCCCAACTGACTCAGCTTCACAACACCAGTTGGTTGTGTATTGCTTTGCAGCATGTAATACTCCCACCCACCTGCAGCTGGCACTGTTGCAGCTCACTTCTGCTCTGGCGTATTTTCTGACCAAATTCAGTTGACATGCTACAGATGAAACCCAACAAGGACTTACACCAGAAAGAGCATTGAAAGGGCCTACAATCACACCAGTGTGTCACTGGATAAAAGTTGTTGTCTAGTGTAAGAGAAGACATTTTGGTCAAAGCTTTCAGGAAGTAGTGCATAGGTAATGCTCTGGTGGGCAGTGAAGACCATCTCTTATCTGAAGAAGACAGTCTTTACGAAGGAGAAGTTCTATTTTGACATTCAGAGGCCTTTAGGTCAGTGCGGTTCTATACACAGAATTGATGTTAGCCTGGCTTTCCAATCTAATATTACAAATTGTAGAAATGTTACTTTTTAAAAAGTGCTTAAGTATGAATGTGTACCCTATAGCCTGCAGCATCTTATAGTGTGTAAAATATACTGAGGACCCTCACTGATAGTAATTATCCTCCCAGCCTTGTACAAAAATAAATATATCATGCTTTATCTTTCCAGTGTCACATTGTATGGCCACAGAGGATCATTCCCCATGTAACTCAGTACCACCCAGGACTGGAGCAACTGAATTACATTCTCCACCAGGGTTTTGACTACTTCTCGTCTTGCCCTGAAGCAAGAAATGTTCTGCCCACTATCCTTCCCACACACCCCACAGTGGTATTCCACCTTCCACCAAACCTACACAATCCACTCACCCATCCCTACACAACCCCTGCTTCCAACCCTGTACCTCATGGCTCATACCCCTGTAATAGATGTAGATGCTAGACCTGTCCCATACATACTCCCACCACCATCACAAACATCACCTATCCCATCAAAGACAGGGCTATCTGTGAAACTAGTCATGTGATCTACAAACTAAGCTGCAACCACTGTGCTGCATTCTATGTGGGCATGACACCTGACAAGCCATCTGTCTGCATGAATGGCCAGTGAAAAAAGTGGACCACCTGGTTGCTGAGAATGCTGCTATTCGTGACATCTTTTGTTTCAGTGACTGCTTCAAAGTCTGTGCCATATGGATCCTTCACACCAAGACCAGCTTTTCTGAATTATGCAGGGAGAACTTCCCCTACATTCACGTAACCCTCTTGGCCTAACCCTTCATTAGTCATTGTCCTCACCCATTCAGCCTCCTGTTCCATTCCAGCACCATGCAGCCCTCATCATTCCACTATTGCACCCAGTCTTTTTACCTCTCTCCTTTGCTGGTGCCGCCTTTCCCACCTCTCCCCTGCCCGATGTCTAATTGCCTGACAGCACGTAGCTGCCCTACCCTCTTTCCACCTCATCCTTGCATGCTCCTCAGCGGCACTGCACTGTAAGTCACCCCTACCCAACTATCCCTCCCCACTTCAGCCTCCTCGTTACCCCTGCTCAGTCACCACTCTCATCATGCAGTGGTGCTGCTGCTCATAGTGTGGCTAAAGTTGCCGAGACTGCAGTTGTGTGTGTGTGTGTGTGTGTGTGTGTGTGTGTGTGTGTGTGTGTGTGTGTGTGTCATCTATTTTGACGAAAGGCTCATGGGCCAAAAGTTATATTTGTCACACTCTTTTTGTTGTTCCTATCTGCAACTTAGCATCTGTGCAATATGGCAAATGTCAGCTTTGCTTCCCCTAGCAGGTCTGGGGGTTAGAATAGGCTTAAGGTATCCCAGCCTGTCGTAAAACGTGACTAAAACGAGTCTCTTACTCTTTGACCCTATTACTTCAGGTTATTTTATGGTTTGACCTGCCACTTTCCAAATTCTACACAAGTGCGGGCCATATGGGGAAGGATGCCTTACGTGGTGCACAAGTTATCCATAGTTCCCCTAGATTGGATATCCTGAGCCTATTGTCTTGGCTTTGTATCTCCATCTGCAATTCGACTATTTGGAAGAGCACACTTTGTGGGGTATTATATCTTCTTCCATTTTCTCCTGTACTCTTTCACCCTCATGGCAGTTTGGATTTATCTGCGCCCAATATCCAGCACGGTAGCCAGTCCGTTGTGGTGGGGCAATCATGTACCCATTTGGTGATAGTCCCCTGACAACACAGGGATCGCACTGCTGATGCCTGATCTGTAAACTCCCCATGTATGCCAAGGAGTAGACGCCTGTCTTCCTGGGGCATCAGCACTCCTGGCAATGGCCAGCATGCCATGTGGCCTTTGCTGGCGCTGGGTGGCACCTGTGGAGAGAGCCCATGATCGGAATGGGTGGCATCAGGGCAGATGACCCACAATGAAGTGGACTAAGTCATCCCTTGCTGGTGACTGTAAGACACCAGCTGCCTCCAAGAAGGCAAGATCGAGTAGAAAGCTGACAGATATGATCCTAAATCTTTTCCCTCCCTTGCTACACCATGGGAGAAACATAGGGCTACAGAAAGAAGATAGCCATATTCACCTCGGTATTTAGTCTGTAGCAGACTGGACAGGGACTCTTTCTACCCACGAAGCCTCAGTTTTTTTAATATCTTGAGGATAAGTTTGAGGAAGTGGCAGCACTTTCCAAGATGAGAAGCAGTGCAGTCTCGATTCAGACAGCATCTCCAGCCCAATCCCGGGCATTACTCACTTGTGACCGTCTTGGTGATAATCCTAATTCTGTCACTCCCCATAAAATCCTCAACATGCCCAGGGGATTATTTTGCATTGCGACCTCCTCCTGCAGTCTGACAAGCTCTGAGCCAATGTAGAATGGTGGGGTGTTTTTTCCATCTGGCGCATTTACAGGGGACCCAAAGACAACAGGGTCACTACTGGTGCTTTCATCTTGGCCTTTGAGAATGATTCATTGCCTGAAAAGGTCATCTTGATGATTTACCACTGTGATGTTAAACCAAATGTTCCTCCCCATATGTGGTGCTCTATGTGCTGTAAATTAGGGCACATGTCTTCCCGCTGCACTTCCAATGCCACATGTCGAGACTGCGGATGTCCACTGCATCCAGATACTTCTTGTGTGCCCCTTCCCACTTGTATCAGCTACGGAAAGCAGCACTCCCCCGGCTCGCCAGACTGCGCAGTACTCCAAAAGGAGCGGAAAATCATGAAGTACAAACCATGGACAGATTGACTTACCAAGAGGCTGAATGTAAATGAGAATTATTACAGCCGATATGGTTGACGTCGACATATGCTGCAGCTACATTACCATCGCCATCACAAGTACCTAGTTTAGGAGCAAGCCCCCCCTCCTCCCCAAATGCAGGGGACATCAGTCCCCACCCACCAGCCAGAGAATCAACAGGCTCCTCTAGCTCATCTCGTGTGGAAGCGGTCGCTTGGGACTCTCTCTCCCAAGGTCTCCACTAATGCTATAGCGGACACTCACCATTGGCTAAAGGAGCGAGAAGCTGCTGGTCAAAGAGCTGCATGGTCTTCCTCCATCCCTGAAGCTACTTCAGAGAAGTCCTCCCAGCAAGCCCCTAAAGAGAAGTGAGAGGGCAATAAAAAAAAGAAGTCTGCTAAGAAAAAGAACCTTCAGGTGGCCTCAACACCATTACTAGCTACCAGTTCTATACCTGCGGATGAGGTGGAGATCTCAGCATCTACTGAGGACCTGGATCTCACTTGATGCCTCATCCACAATAAGAACGGATACAAATACTCAATCGTTGTCAGCAAGTGACGCTGAAGTGTAACCTGCCTCCTTGCATGCTTCATGCCTTGCCTAAAAGCAAAAACACATGGAAGAAGAAGTGACAAGTAAGAAGAATACAGTTAATACTTAAATTAAGGTAGCTCGCTGCACAGTAGACGTGAAGCAGACGGCGGTTAGGACGACACTGACACTACTCAGGTGCTGCAAGGTTTCTTGGGGAATGGCAGCCCATTCTTCACGGAGTGCTGCACTGAGACGTATCGATATCGGTCGGCGAGGCCTGCCTTGGAGTCGGCGTTACAAAACCTCTCAAAGGTGTTCCATAGGATTCACGTCAGGCCAATCCATCTGGTATGTTATTGTTGTGTAACCACTCCGCCACAGGATATGTATAATGAGCAGCTGCTCGATCTTGTTGAAAGATGCAACCGCCATCCCCAATTTGCTCTTCAGCAGTGAGAAGGAAGAAAGGGCTTAAAACATCAGTGTAGGCCTGTGCTGTGATAGTGCTAAGAACACAACAAGGGGTGCAAGCCCCCTCCGTGGAACACAATCACACCATCACATCACCACCTCAGAATTTTGGTGTTGGCACTACTCAAGCTGGTAGATGACGTTCACCGGTCATTCGCCACACCCACACCCTGGCATCGGGTCGCAACATTGTGTACCGTGATTCGTCACTTCCCACAACGTTTTTCTGCTGTTCAAACGTCCATTGTTTACGCTTCTTACAACGAGCGAGGCGTCGTTTGGCATCTACCAGCGTGATTTGTGGCTTATGAGCAGCCGCTCGACAATGCAATCTAAGTTTTCTCCTCTCCCGCCTAACTGTCGTAGTACTTGGAGTGGATCCTGATGCAGTTTGGAATTCCTGTGTGATGGTCTGGATAGGTGTCTGCCTATTACTCATTACGACCCTCTTCAATTGTCAGCAGTCTCTGTCACTGAACAAACAAGATCGGCCTGTACGCTTTTGCGCTATACGTGTCCCTTCACGTTTCCACTATCACATCGGAAACAGTGGTCCTAGGGGTGTTTAGGAATGTGAGATCTCGCGTACAGACGTACGATACAAGTGACACCCAATCACCTGGCCACGTTCTACGTTCGTGAGTTCTACAGAGCGCCCCATTCTGCTCTCCCACGATGTCTGACGACTACTGAGGTCGCTGATATAGAGTACCTGGCAGTAGGGGTCATCACAATGCACCTAATATGAAAAACGTATATTGTTGGGAGTGTTCGCAATTTTTGATCACATAGTGAGTCTGGCTTTGTAGTCCCTAGCAACGAGCATGGGCTAGATAAGTCAAATCTTTGATCTATAATTTTATTCCCGGAAGTCGAGTGCATGAAGAGAGAAGACTGAGAACTTTTTGCGTACCCTCCAATGTCAAGGAGTGAAAACAATAGTTATCATCGCTAACAGCTGCAAGTACGATTGAAAAAAAATACTTGTAATGATAATGCATTGAGCCACTGTCTTGTGGATGAATAATCCTGACAAGCTTTCCATCTATGGCGCCAACGCAATTCGGGAAATCTGTTATTCTGAAAACTCGGTCAGCTACTGCTTCCCATATTTCCTTGTTCGGCATTGGCGTAGTCATTCGTCTCATGCAATCCCATATCTGGTTGCATACATCCTGCATTATTCGAGACATGGTTGAAATTCCAAGTTGGAAAATGTTACGCAAATCGGCAAGGGGTCCAGCAGATGCTAAGTATCTGTAAGAAGAATAGTTTTACATAAATATGCTGATGAAAAATATATTTTTAGGGAATGATACACAAAAGAAGTGCAAAAATCTGGGGTTGTCATACGTGAGAAACATAAAAGATCTCTAGAAGTGAAGAGTGGTTCTGCTGCAACTGTCATAAATGAATATATATATTCTGAGCTCCTGCCATTTTCGTCACCTGTTATTGAACAGAAAATATAAGCTACTCGTATATTATCTTATTCTGTATTATTGAAGGCATTCAAATTGCTTTGTATTTTAATGCTGTCATACACAGAATTGTTTCGACAACGTTCTCTAACTTATGTCAAGAAGATGACACACTCAGAAACGACGAAGCTGAAGGGGATAGTGATGAGTTTCGAGCTAGAGTTAGTAAGGGAGAACGGATCCCTTCAGAATCAAGGAGAATTACAAAAGAATGTCCAAAATCAGACATGGTCAAATTGTGTAGTGTTTTGTAGCGAAGCACTGAAAGTGGAGGAGGGAATAGGACCACGTCGTCTCAAGAGGATAAACATTTCCTACTGTCTTTGGTAAAAGGCTTGGCGGGTGTTGCAGAACACGGCAAGCTTCAGGCAAAAAGTGAAATATTTCTAAATATAAGCTACCAACTTTTGCGACACTGTTTCAGTCAGGTTGTGCAAGCTTTGCACCACACGTGGCACAACTGTGTGATGTTTTACCAGTTGCTTTTTATGCACGGCAGCAGTTTTCCTCGAATGCCTTTGTAGCAAGTACCCAGTACCTCCTGTCCATCCTGAGCGCTTACAGGCAACGTTCCTCTCAGCCGGATTCAGAAATCGAAAACTAATCTGATAATTCGTCAATTCTCAGCTTTCAAAAAACTTCTTACCTCGTCAATATATAGAATACTTCATTTGTAGTACAATTCTGAAAACGTCCTTGACATTAGATTCTATTATGTTTGCTGACATATTTGCATCTACGACAAATAACATGTCAAAATTTTAATAAAATGTTGCATTTTGCTTCCTGGCAAAATAAAACTGTATGCCAGACCTAAACTCTAAACCAGGACCTTTGCCTTTCGGGGGGAAGTGCTCTACCAACCACAAAAGAGCTTCTGTGAGGTTTGGAAGCTAGGAGACGAGGTACTGGCAAAATTGAAGCTGTAAGGATGGGGCGTGAGTCCTGCTTGGGTAGCTCAGATGGCAGACCACGCCCGCAAAACCCAAAGGTCCCGAGTTCGACTTTCGGTCCGGCACACATTCTTAATCTCCGAGGAGGTTTCATATCAGCGCACATTCCGGTGCAGACTGAAAATCTCATTCTGAAAATTTTTTACGCTCTTACAAGAAAGAAGCTTGTTTTGGACTCATCTGAGAGTTACAACCACCCTCTCTTCCACTATTATATGTTTCCTGAAGTTGGTGTCCACCGACCGAAGGAATAAACACAATTCATCGAATGAAGTTAATGACATACGATGTTGTTGTTGTGGTCTTCAGTCCTGCGACTGATGCAGCTCTCCACGCTACTCTACTCTGTGCAAGCTCCTTCTTCTTCTCCCGGTACCTACTGCAACCTACATCCTTCTGAATCTGCTTAGTGTATTCATCTCATGGTCTCCCTCTACGATTTTTACCCTCCACGTTGCCGTCCAATACTAAACTAGTGATCCCTTGATACCTCAGAATATCTCCTACCAACCGATCCCTTCTTTTAGTCAAGTTGTGCCACAAACTCCTCTTCTCCACAATTCTATTCAATACCTCCTCATTACTTATGTGATCTACCCACCAAATCTTCAGCAGTCTTCTGTAGCACCACATTTAGAAAGTTTCTATTCTCTTCTTGTCTAAACTATTTATCGTCCACGTTTACCTTCCATACATGACTACACTCTATAGAAATACTTTCAGAAACTTAAATTTATACACGTTGTTGTTGTTGTTGTCTTCAGTCCTGAGACTGGTTTGATGCAGCTCTCCATGCTACTCTATCCTGTGCAAGCTTCTTCATCTCCCTGTACCTACTGCAACCCACATCCTTCTGAATCTGCTTAGTGTACTCATCTCTCGGTCTCCCTCTACGACTTTTACCCTCCACGCTGCCATCCAATGCTAAATTTGTGATCCCTTGATGCCTCAAAACATGTCCTACCAACCGAATCCTTCTTCTAGTCAAGTTGTGCCACAAACTTCTCTTCTCCCCAATTCTATTCAATACCTCCTCATTAGTTACGTGATCTACCCACCTTATCTTCAGTATTCTTCTGTAGCACCACATTTCGAAAGCTTCTATTCTCTTCTTGTCCAAACTGGTTATCGTCCACGTTTCACTTCCATACATGGCTACACTCCAAACAAATACTTCCAAAAATGACTTCCTGATACATAAATATATACTCGATGTTAACAAATTTCTCTTCTTCAGAAACGCTTTCCTTGCCATTGCCAGTCTACATTTTATATCCTCTCTACTTCGACCAACATCAGTTATTTTGCTCCCCAAATAGCAAAATTCCTTTACTAATTTAAGTGTCTCATTTCCTAATGTAATTCCCTCAGCTTCACCCGATTTAGTTTGACTACATTCCATTATCCTCGTTTTGCTTTTGTTGATGTTCATCTTATATCCTCCTTTCAAGACACTGTCCATTCCGTTCAACTGCTCTTCCAAGTCCTTTGCTGTCTCTGACAGAATTACAATGTAATTGGCGAACCTCAAAGTTTTTATTTCTTCTCCATAAATTTTAATCCCTACTCCAAATTTTTCTTTTGTTTCCTTTACTGCTTGCTCAATATACAAATTGAAAAACATCGGGGAGAGACTAAAACCCTGTCTCACTGCCTTTCCAACCGCTGCTTCCCTTTCATGTCTCTCGTCTCTTGTAACTGCCATCTCGTTTCTGTACAAATTGTAAATACCCTTTCGCTCCCAGTATTTCACCCCTGACACCTTTAGAATTTGAAAGAGTGTATTCCAGTCAACATTGTCAAAAGCTTTCTCTAAGTCTACTAATGCCCGAAACGTATGTTTGCATTTCCTTTATCTAGCTTCTAAGATACGCCGTACGGTCAGTATTGCCTCACGTGTTCCAATATTTCTACGGAATCCAAACTGATCTTCCCCTAGTTTGGCTTCTATCAGTTTTTCCACTCCTCTGTAAAGAATTCGAGTTAGTATTTTGCAGCTTTGGCTTAATAAACTGATTGTTCGGTAATTTTCACATCTGTCTACACCTGCTTTCGTTTCGACTCAGGTCTTTCAGTGCTCTGTCAAACTCTTCACGCAGTATTGTATCTCCCATTTCGTCTTCATCTACATTCTCTTCCATTTCCAGAATATTGTCCGTAAGTACTTCGCCCTTGTATAGAAACTCTATATACTCCTTCCACCTTTCTGCTTTTCCTTCCTTGCTTATAACTGGGTTTCCATCTCAGCTCTTAATATTCATACAAGTGGTTCTCTTTCCTCCAAAGGTCTGTTTAATTTTCCTTTAGGCAGTATCTATCTTACCTGTAGTGAGGTAAGCCTCTTCATCCTTACATTTGTCCTCTAGCCATCCCTGCTTAACCAATTTCCACTTCCATCGCTGTAAGCAAGTAGAAACACACTACGTGATCAAAAGTATCCGAACACCTGGCTGAAAATGACTTACAAGTTCGTGGCGCCCTCCATGGATAGTGCTGGAATGCCATATGAAGTTGGTCCACCCTTCGCCTTGATGATAGCTTCCACTGTCGCAGGCATACTTCCAATCAGATGCTGGAAGATTTTTGGGGAGTATCAGGCCATTCTTCACGGAGTACTGCACTGAGGAGAGGTATCGTTGTCGGTCGGTGAGGCCTGGAACGATGTCGGCGTTACAAATCATCCCAAATATTATCTATAGGATTCAGATCAGGACTCTGTGCAGGCCAGTCCACTACGGGGATTTTATTGCCATGTAACCAGTCCACAAGAGGCTATGTATTATGAGCAGGTCCTCGATCGTGTTGAAATATACAGTCGCCTTCCCCAAATAGCTCTTCAACAATAGGGACCAAGATGGTACTAAAATCATCAATGTATACCTGTGGTGTGATAGTGCCAAGCAGAACAACAAGGGGCGCAAGCCCTCTCCATAAAAACCACGGTTACACCATAACACGACTGCCTCCGAATTTTACTGTTGCCACTACACACGCTGGCAGATGACGTTCAACAGGCATTCACCATAACCACACACCGCCATCGGATCACCACATTGTGTACCGTGATTCTTCACTTCGCACGACGATTTACCACTGTTCAATTGTCCAACGTTTACGCTCTTTACACCGAGGCGTCGTTTGGCATTTACCGGTGTAATGTGTGGCTTGTGAGTAGTCGCTCCACCATGAAAACGAAGTTTTCTCACCTGCCGCCTAACTGTCATAGCACTTGCAGTGGACTCTGATGCAGTTTTGGATTCCTGTGTTATGGTCTGGATGGATGTGTGCCTGTTACACATTACGACACTGTTCAACTGTCGGCGGTCTCTGTAAGTCAATAGACGAGGTCGGCCATCATGCTTTTGTGCTGTACGTCTTCCTTGACGTTTCCACTTCACTATCACATCAGAAACAGTGGACCAAGGCATGTGTAGCAGGGTGGAAATCTCTCGTACAGACATATGACTCAAATGGCACACTATTTCCTGACCACGTTCGAAGTCCGTGAGTTCTACAGAGCGCCCCATTCTGGTCGCTCACGATGTCTAATGATTACCGAGGTCGCCGATATCCAATACTTGGCAGTCGGCGGCAGCACTATGCACCTAATGTGGAAACGTACGATTTTTGGGCGTGTCCGGATACTTTTGATCACATAGTGTAGATCAAGAAAGGAATAATATCATTAGCACATATAATTCCAAGCTAATGACTGTTAAATATGGTGTGCCACAAGGATCATTAATGGGGCCCCTTCAGTTCTTACTTGCTGTAAATGACGTAAAGATAAGCAATGACAGCGGTAAAATATTCCAATTTTCTTATGATACAAGCATTCTAATTACAAGAAACTGAGATGAAACCCTTGTAAAAACATAAGAGAAGCCAGTAACGGGCTAACATGTTGCTTTGATAACAATGAGTTCACCGTAAACACTAGAAAAACTGTAGCTATGGTTATACACACAGCACAACGAAAAAATCTGATATCACCCAATCGATAGTTATATGGACAGACAATTACTAAAACAGTCTGTAGCTACTTTCTTGGACTTCATCTACAAGACACCTTGAAAGAATATACTTAAAAAAATGAAGAAAAAATTAAGTACTTCTTGTTTTGTGTTGCGTACATTAAAAAATATACCATCTACAGTACTCTTCAGTGTGTATATTACGCAGTCGTTCAGTCTCACCTCCGGTATAGCATTATGTTCTGGGGAAATTCTGGAGATGCCATCAAAAATTCTAAAAGAAATTGTAAGAATAATGGAAGAGGCAGATAGTTGCACATCATGTAGACCATTGTTTCAAAAAAGGATGATCCTTCCTTTTCCTTGTATATACATATTCAAAAATATAATATATTTAAAATAAAATTTTCACACAAAAAGACCGCTCAGCACTACACAGCTAAGAAACAAGACAAAAATTGGATGCACATGTTCAAAGGGCCAACACAATTTCCGAATAGTCTTAGCCATTCTAGTATAAAACTATACAATGCCTTACAAGATACCGTTAAACACTTACAGAACAATGCTCTTGAAATCTAAATTCAAGTCGCACTTGGTTGATCACTGATATTGCACAATAGGTGAAAGGTCTCTGTTCGGTTCCTTTCATGTTAATTTCCTAAATATGTTGTCATTTACGGCATAAATTCCTCTTCTAAGTTTACTGTGGTGTTTCTGACTATCTGGGAGGAGACTGAGCAGCGGAACGTGTTACTTTTACACATAAACAAGAACGATCTGTCACACTACTACACTTTAAAACATAGCTTATATGTAATTCATGTCACACAGTCTCATACGGAACCTACATCCGCTTTCTTTTACATACTGTATAATAAGATACTATCATCCCCCTTACCTTCTGTGTGAAAGGATGAATGAGCAAATGTATTTCTAGTTGCATGCTTGATGGTAGCAGAGAAGCCTGTCTGCTAGAGAACAGTAGGACCAACGTCGGAACAGGTAGCTAAGCTTTCTAAAAGCAGAGTTTTCTATTCTTAGTATGGTCCTGTGTGTACCTTGTCAAATTGGTATAGGAAGCTGCCTCTCTGGTCACTTCCGTTTGTATATGTTAAGCACGCTCGGTAGGAGCCCAAAAGGCAGTCTGTCCGCGGCGAGCGTCTGTAGTGGTAAGATCTCCGGCTAAGCGCGTGTCCGTAGGACAATGGATTTCTTAAGATCAGCCTAACTGAAAATTTAATCACCTTTATTTCAGGTTTAGCTCTAAAATATGTAATGTTATCTTAAATTGCAACGCAGTGTATTTCAAGTGTGAAGTGCAGAATATCTTCCAGTAGTTGCTTTGTCACTACTTTGTGAGTAAAGTGGAACCATGTGTTGATCAGTAACTCTAACTAAGATCATCAATCTTAAATGCGAATGTGCGTGAGATTATAACGTCTAGTCTTGACAATATTTTTCAATATAGCAACTTTTTTTATGTTCAACCGTCGTGGACTGTACTTTGTGAGACCAGTACCACGTGCTTATACAATTGTTTGACCCATCAGGTTAATAGTAAGACGATAGTAACCAATTCGAGGTTTTACATTTGTAAATTGCTTTTCGATCTAATTTATTTTATGTAGCAAAGGTACCAGGTAGTTGAATGTAGTCAATTACAGTCATTGGAAAAGGAATGGACAAGGTACAGGGACATAGTACTAGAAGTGGCTAAAGAATGTCTTGGAACAGCAGTGTGTAAAAGCAGGAAGAAGCAAACAGCTTGGTGTAATGACACAGTCAAGGCAGCCTGTAAAAGGAAAATGAAGGCGTATCAAAAATGGCTACATACTAGAACTCAGGTAGACAGAGAAAGTTATGTTGAAGAAAGAAACAAAGCCAAACAGATAATTGCAGCATCCAAGAAGAAATCTTGGAAGACTTTGGAAACAGGTTGGAGACTATGGGTGAAGCTGCTGGAAAAGCATTCTGGAGTGCAATTAGCAGTCTTCGAAAGGGAGGTAAGAAGGAAATGACAAGTAATTTGGACAGGTCAGGAAAACTGCTAGTGAATCCTGTGGATGCCTTGGGCAGATGGAGGGAATATTTTGAAGAGTTGCTCAATGTAGGTGAAAATACAATCAGTAATGTTTCAGATTTCGAGGTAGAATGGGATAGGAATAATGACGGAAATAGGATCACATTTGAGGAAGTGGAGAAAATGGTCAATAGATTGCAGTGCAATAAAGCAGCTGGGCTGGATGAAATTAAGTCCGAACTCAACAAATAGAGTGGAATGTCAGGTCTTAAATGGCTACACAGGATAATTGAAATGGCCTGGGAGTCGGGACAGGTTCCATCAGACTGGACAAAAGCAGTAATCACACCAATCTTTAAACATGGAAACAGAAAAGATTGTAACAACTACAGAGGTATCTCTTTAATCAGCGTTGTGGGTAAAATCTTCTCAGGTATTGTTGAAAGGAAAGTGCGAGTATTAGTTGAGGACCAATTGGATGAAAATCAGTGTGGGTTTAGGTCTCTTAGAGGTTGTCAGGACCAGATCTTTAGCTTACGGCAAATAATAGAGAAGTGTTATGAGTGGAACAGGGAATTGTATCTATGCTTTATAGATCTAGAAAAGGCATATGACCGGGTTCCTAGGAGGACGTTATTGTCTGTCCTACGAGATTATGGAATAGGAGGCAAACTTTTACAAGCAATTAAAGGTCTTTACGTGGATAGTCAGGCAGCAGTTAGAGTTGATGGTTAATTGAGTTCGTGGTTCAGAGTAGTTTCAGGGCTAAGACAAGGCTGCAACCTGTCGCCACGGTTGTTCATATTATTTGTGGATCATATGTTGAAAACAATAGACTGGCTGGGTGAGATTAAGATACGTGAACACAAAATAAGCAGTCTTGCGTATGCGGGTGACTTAGTTGTGATGGCAGATTCGATTGAAAGTTTGCAAAGTAATATTTCAGAGCTAGATCAGAAATGTAAGGACTATGGTATGAAGATTAACGAAAGTAATGTCAGTGGGAAAGAAATATAAACGGATTGAGTGCCAAATAGGAGGAACAAAGTTAGAACAGGTGGACGGTTTCAAGTACTTAGGATGCATATTCTCACAAGATGGCAACATAGTGAAAGAACTGGTAGCAAGGTGTAGTAAAGCTAATGCATTGAGCGCTCAGCTACGATCTACTCTCTTCTGCAAGAAGGAAGTCAGTACCAAGAGTAAGCTGTCTGTGCACCGTTCAATCTTTCGACCAACTTTGTTGTATGGGAGCGAAAGCTGGGTGGATTTAGGTTACCTTATCAACAAGGTTGAGGTTACGGATATGAAAGTAGCTAGGATGATTGCAGATACTAGTAGATGGGAACAGTGGCAGGAGGGTGTCCACAATAGGGAAATCAAAGAAAAACTGGGAATGAACTCTGTAGATGTAGCAGTCAGGGGGAACAGGCTTAGATGGTGGGGTCATGTTACACGCATGGGAGAAGCAAGGTTACCCAAGAAACTTGTGGGTTCAGCAGTAGAAGGTAGGAGGAGTCGGGGCAGACCAAGGAGAAGGTACCTGGATTCGGTTAAGAATGATTTTGAAGTAATATGTTTAACATCAGAAGAGGCACCAATGTTAGCACTGAATAGGGGATCGTGGAGGAATTTTATAAGGGGGCTATGCTCCAGACTGAACGCTGAAAGGCATAATCAGTCTTAAATGATGATAATGATGATCAAAGTTATTGTGGAGTTACACTCTTTGTGTAAACCAAGTTGAACACGTGAAGCATGTGGTGTAATCATAAAAGTAGCCCTCAGCTATTCTTTTCGGGAAGATTTCACAGAGAGTTAGTATGAATTTAGTATATCAGTGTGTAGTAATTACATGGCGGACAGGATTGCGCTACGAACGTAACTTCTTTGGGTGAAAATTGAATCGTTTGGTTGTGGTCAATTTCCTCTTGCACATGTTTCAGCGTTATTCGTGTGTTTTTTTATGAATGCAGTGTTGTAGGCAGTCTCCCAATCTTGGCTCCATATTTGATGTGTTCCATAAGATTACAAACTCACATTTTCACAATCCTAGATAAGGCACCAATTTAGTTATGAATCAAGTTTTATATGCTGAAATTTCAATGATCAATGTTAAAATAAATTTCCAACAAATATAAACTGATTTATTTCTTTTTATTTAAATTCTCTTGTATATATATACACTCCTGGAAATGGAAAAAAGAACACATTGACTCCGGTGTGTCAGACCCACCATACTTGCTCCGGACACTGCGAGAGGGCTGTACAAGCAATGATCACACGCACGGCACAGCGGACACACCAGGAACCGCGGTGTTGGCCGTCAAATGGCGCTAGCTGCGCAGCATTTGTGCACCGCCGCCGTCAGTGTGAGCCAGTTTGCCGTGGCATACGGAGTTCCATCGCAGTCTTTAACACTGGTAGCATGCCGCGACAGCGTGGACGTGAACCGTATGTGCAATTGACGTACTTTGAGCGAGGGCGAATAGTGGGCATGCGGGAGGCCGGGTGGACGTACCGCCGAATTGCTCAACACGTGGGGCGTGAGGTCTCCACAGTACATCGATGTTGTCGCCAGTTGTCGGAGGAAGGTGCACGTGCCCGTCGACCTGGGACCGGACCGCAGCGACGCACGGCAAGACCGTAGGATCCTACGCAGTGCCGTAGGGGACCGCACCGCCACTTCCCAGCAAATTATGGACACTGTTGCTCCTGGGGTATCAGCGAGGACCATTCGCAACCGTCTCCATGAAGCTGGGCTACGGTCCCGCACACCGTTAGGCCGTCTTCCACTCACGCCCCAACATCGTGCAGCCCGCCTCCAGTGGTGTCGCGACAGGCGTGAATGGAGGGACGAATGGAGACGTGTCGTCTTCAGCGATGAGAGTCGCTTCTGCCTTGGTGCCAATGATGGTCGTATGCGTGTTTGGCGCCGTGCAGGTGAGCGCCACAATCAGGACTGCATACGACCGAGGCACACAGGGCCAACACCCGGCATCATGGTGTGGGGAGCGATCTCCTACACTGGCCGTACACCTCTGGTGATCGTCGAGGGGACACTGAATAGTGCACGGTACATCCAAACCGTCATCGAACCCATCGTTCTACCATTCCTAGACCGGCAAGGGAACTTGCTGTTCCAACAGGACAATGCACGTCCACATGTATCCCGTGTCACCCAACGTGCTCTAGAAGGTTTAAGTCAACTACCCTGGCCAGCAAGATCTCCGGATCTGTCCTCCATTGAGCATGTTTGGGACTGGATGAAGCGTCGTCTCACGCGGTCTGCACGTCCAGCACGAATGCTGGTCCAACTGAGGTGCCAGGTGGAAATGGCATGGCAAGCCGTTCCACAGGACTACATCCATCATCTCTACGATCGTCTCCATGGGAGAATAGCAGCCTGCATTGCTGCGAAAGGTGGATATACACTGTATTAGTGCCGACATTGTGCATGCTCTGTTGCCTGTGTCTATATGCCTGTGGTTCTGTCAGTGTGATCATGTGATGTATCTGACCCGAGGAATGTGTCAATAAAGTTTCCCCTTCCTGGGACAATGAATTCACGGTGTTCTTATTTCAATTTCCAGGAGTGTATATATATATATATATATTATTAGCGAATGTCCCCATAGGAGAACGATAAGCAGGTGATTTATCAATATTTCTTTAGGTTCTTCTTGTTTTGCCAATATTTCTTCATTTTCTCCCCAAAGGCCTTCTTTCTTTCTTCAGTCCACTTTGGTCGGTATGGTTTTGGTGCCGTCTCTGAAGTAAACTTCCACTTGTCAATTTTTCTTCTGAATGTATCCCTGTCTGATGCGTCTGTTATGTCAATTTTTGCTTTTGTCAAATCCTTCTTAACTTCAGTTACCCAGGGTATTGTTGCTTTAAGTGATGTCACATACTCCAATAGACGTTTAGTTAACCTGTTTCCAGGTAATCTGTGTAGGTGTCCATAAAATTTCATTCGTCTCTTTCTAATGTCACTTTCGATATTTGATAGTTTTTCGGTTGTTTCGATGGTCTGCAGTCTGTATCCATCTTGTGTGTATCGTGGTCCCAGAATTTTCCTAGTAATTTTTCTCTCTATTTTCTTAATATCTTGTAAATCTAGTTTTCTATTCAGTGAGAGCGTTTCATTTGCATATGTGACTGTAGGTTTGATAACTGTGTTGTAGTGTCTGATTTTAGTTCCTTTTGACAGGCATTTTTTGTTATATATGCTTTGAACAAGTCCGAATGCTTTCTTGAATTTCTGTACTCGGTTGTTTTGTGCTATTTTCTCGAGTCCTGTTGGTTCAATAACTTCGCCGAGGTACTTAAAGTGTTTGACTCTGTTGATTTCACCAAAATTTGTTTCCAGTTTCGGAATATCTAATTTGGAGCACATAAACTCAGTCTTCTCAAAGGAGATTTGCAGGCCAACGTTCTCTGCACATTCTTTAAGGATCTAAATTTGTTTTATTGCAGTTTCTTCACTGTCAGTTATAATTGCTAGGTCATCTGCAAACGCTAAATATGGGATGTTCAATTTTCCTTTACCTCTTCCTAGTTCAATTGGTTTCCAGAAGTTTTGTTTCCTTAGTTCGATTTCCCATTCTTCCATTACTTTGTCTAAAACTATGTTGAATAATGGTGGCGAGATCCCATCTCCTTGTCTTACTCCTGTTTTAATTAAGAATGGTTCCGAGATTTCGTGTATGAATTTATTTTTGATTTGGTTTCTGTCAGTGTTTGTTCGATTAGTTTTCGGGTTTTGGTGTCTAGTCCACGTTGTTCGAGAATATTAAATAGAGACTGTCTGTCTATAGAGTCATATGCTTTTTTAAAATCAACGAATGTGCACACTATTGGTTTAGACCGGATTGCTTTCATTTTTAAAATAGCTTTAAGGTTAAAGATCTGTTCAGGGCATAATCTGTTAGGTCGAAAGCCTGCTTGGTAGTCTGAAATTGTATGTTCTAGTTGTTCTTGTGCCCTCTTTAGTAGACACGCAGATAAAATTTTATAAGTCACAGGTAAAAGTGAAATGCCTCTGTAGTTGTTTACGTCTGCTCTGTCTCCCTTTTTGTGCAGTGGATGAATTAGTGCACACTTCCAATCCTCTGGAATATTTTCTGTCTGCCAGATTTCTGTGATGATTTGGGTGATCTCTTTTAGGGAGTTTGGGCCAAGGTTCTTCAGTAGTTCAGCTATAATTCCATCCTCTCCTGATGACTTATTATTTTTGAGCTTCTTAATGTGGCTAGTGAACTTTCATTCGTGCATTCTGGTTGTAATCTGGGGAATCTTGTTTTCGTTTGTGGGCAGTTTAGAAGTTGTGAAAAGTATTTAGCTAGTTCTTGGCAATTTTCTTTGTTAGTTAATGCTAATTTTCCATTTTCTTTCCTGAAACAGAGGTTTCGTGGATTGTATCCTTTGACTTGATTTGCGAACATTTTGTAAAAATCTTGTGTGTTGTGGTTCCTGAAGTCTTCTTCTATTGAGTTTAGTTGTTCATGAAGATATTTTCTTTTAGTTTGCCTAAGTATTTTAGTTGTTTGCTTTCTCACTTCGAAAAATGTGTGTTGCGTGGTTTCTGATTTGTCACAATTGTAATTTAGGAAGGCACGTCATCTCTCTTCTATTGCATTATCACAATCTGAATTCCACCATGGGTGTTTGGATTTTTTCTTTAATGGGATCAGTTCTCTTGCTTTCTGTACAATTTTTGCTTGGAAATCTCTCCAATTGTTTGCAGGTTGCTTTTCCCATACTTCTGTAATTTTTGATTCTTCGATTTTTTTCAGATCAAATTTGGGAATTAGTGGAGTTTTCTTTCCTCCTTTCCTTTTTGGAGTGAATTTAATTTTCACTCTGGTAAGATAGTGGTCAGAATCTATATTTGCCCCTCTGCGGATTTGAACGTCATGTATTTCTTTTTGGAAATCATAGGAAATCGCAACATGGTCTATTGGAAATTCCCCTAGCTGAAGGCTAGGGGATCGCCACGTTTTTTGTTTCTTAGGGTCCTTTCGAAATGATGTTGACATGATTTTTTGGTTGTTTTGCTGGCACAGCTCGATGAGCCTCATGCCATTCTTGTTCGTGAATTTGTGTGCAGGGTAGTTGCCGACTGTTTTTTTATATTTCTTTTCTTTGCCGATTTGTGCGTTAAAATCACCGAGGAGAATTTTTACGTCCTCCTTTGGAATTCTGGACATTTCATTTTCAAGTTTTTCCCAAAATTTTTCTGTCTTCTCGGGTTCTTTTTTGTTATCAATGTTGGTGGGTGCATGAACATTAATAAATGTATATGTTTTGTTGGTGTGCTTGACTCGCATGGTCATTAGTCTGTTACTGATTTGATTCACACCTATAACAGAATCAAGGATGTCCTTATTCACAATAAAGTCCATGCCAAATAATGCAGCTCCTTTGCATATTTTCTTGCCTGTTTTACTTTTAAAGATACGGTAGTTATTGTAGTCTATTGTTTCTGAATCGGTGAATCTAGTCTCTTGGAGAGCAAGGATTTGAATTTTCTGTTTGTTTAGTTCTGTCATCAGATTATGTAACTTGCCAGTTTGTATTAGTGTTTGGATGTTAAAAGTGCCAATAAATGTATGCGACTTTCATGGAAGTTTACCAGAGAACTCCGACTCTCTCTGTCGTACTAGCCCAAGCTCCCCACAATCCGATAGCTTGGTTGTCGCCCCAGGGCGAGTGGATTGTCCACCTGGGGTAATATTAATTTTACTTGTACGAATCATACTGCTTGTAATTCAGTTCCAGCTATGCTGGGTGGTTATAACCAGGGATTGTTAGTTCCTGGAGCATGGTGTTCAGCTGCACCTCACATGGTGAACAGACGCTGGCCAGAGTACCGGTGGTTGCCACACAGACGTGTCTGGACTTTGGGTATGGTTTATCTTCTCCGTAAAGCTAGCCTCTTCCGCCAGTTCCGCCGTACCGATGATCTTCATCTCCGTCTTCACTGCCGTTGAGGTCTTCATTGTATCCCGACAAGGGGCCCTCACAAGGTACTATCACCCGGGCCAGGTGAACCAAGGTTTTTTAACGAGGTGTTACTCCTCCCCCTCCACCTTTTGCAACCGGGCTTGGGACCGGCTTTGGCGATATATATATATATATATATATATATATATATATATATATATATATATATATCACTGGTTGTTGTATGAAGATTAAAATGTTATAATTAATGTTAGTCTGGTAGGGAATTTGGTAAGCTAGACTGGATACCTGGTGAAACAGTTGCTCAGTAATGCAAGGTTAACTTCCCCAGACGGCTCACAGCTTTTAACCTACTTTTTTGGTCTTGAACATCAGCACCGCTTTCAGAACAAATTAATGCAACAACATTACATAGGAACCCCAATTTTTTATTATATATTCGTGTAGTACGTAAGGAAATATGAATGTTTTAGTTGGACCACTTTTTTCGCTTTGTGATAAATGGCGTTGAAATAGTCACAAACATATACTCTACAATTTTAGACGAACAGCTCGCAACACGCAGGTTTTTTAAATTACAATACAGAACGTAGGTATGTTTGCCTACGTTCTGTATTGTAATTAAAAAAAAAACCTGTCAATACGTTTGAGTTTTACCCATGGTCTAGGGGTGGCGACTTTGATTCATAACCAAAACGTCTTCGGTCCCAGGTTCGATCCCCGCCACTGCCTAAATTTTGATAAATAATCAGCTTTGGCGACCAAAGACTTCCCGCATAAGAAGTCAGTCTCAATCTGCCAACGGCCTTGTCAAAGAGAGCGGAGGAGCGGATAGAGGTTCAAGGCACTCTCTTGTCCTAGGAGTGGGAAATTGCCCCTGAAGGCAGAGTAATCAGCAATGATCAACGACATGAGGATGCAGAAGGCAATGGAAACCACTGCATTAAAGACACGTAACGTGTATCCACAGGACATGTGGCCTGTAGTTGAAGAAGAGTCATGGTAATCTCTTGATTGGCAAAAGATTCCAGAATAGTCCCCCATTCGGATCTCCGGGAGGGGACTGCCAAGGGGGAGGTTACCATAAGAAAAAGATTGAATAATCAATGAAAGGATAATGTTCTACGAGTCGGGGCATGGAATGTCAGAAGCTTGAATGTGGTAGGGAAACTAGAAAATCTGAAAAGGGAAATGCAAAGGTTCAATCTAGATATAGTAGGGGTCAGTGAAGTGAAGTGGAAGGAAGACAAGGATTTCTGGTCAGATGAGTATCGGGTAATATCAACAGTTGCAGAAAATGGTATAACAGGTGTAGGATTCGTTATGAATAGGAAGGTAGGGCAGAGGGTGTGTTACTGTGAACAGTTCAATGACCGGGTTGTTCTAATCAGAATCGACAGCAGGCCAACACCGACAACGATAGTTCAGGTATACATGCCGACGTCGCAATCTGAAGATGAACAGATAGAGAAAGTGTATGAGGATATTGAAAGGGTAATGCCGTATGTAAAGAGGGACGAAAATCTAATAGTCATGGGCGACTGGGATGCAGTTATAGGGGAAGGAGTAGAAGAAAAGGTTACAAGAGAATATGGGCTTGGGACAAGAAATGAAAGAGGAGAAAGACTAATTGAGTTCTGTAACAAGTTTCAGTTAGTAATAGCAAATACCATGTTCAAGAATCACAAGAGGAGGAGGTATACTTGGAAAAGGCCGGGAGATACGGGCAGATTTCAATTAGATTACCTCATGGTCAGACAGTGATTCCGAAATCAGATACTGGATTGTAAGGCGTACCCAAGAGCAGATATAGACTCAGATCACAATATAGTAGTGATGAAGAGTAGGCTGAAGTTCAAGACATTAGTCAGGAAGAATCAATACACTAAGAAGTGGGATACGGAAGTTCTAAGGAATGACGAGATACGTTTGAAGTTTTCTAACGCTATAGATACAGCAATAAGGAATAGCGCAGTAGGTAACACAGTTGAAGAGGAATGGATGTCTCTAAAAAGGGCCATCACAGAAGTTGGGAAGGAAAACATAGGTACAAAGAAGGCAGCTGTGAAGGAACGATGGGTAACAGAAGAAATACTTCAGTTGATTGATGAAAGGAGGAAGTACAAACATGTTCTGGGAAAATCAGGAATACAGAAATACAAGTCGCTGAGGAATGAAATAAATAGGAAGTGCAGGGAAGCTAAGGCGAAATGGCTGCAGGAGAAATGTGAAGACATCGAAAAAGAAATGATTGTCGGAAGGAGAGACTCAGCATACAGGAAAGTCAAAACAACCTTTGGTGACATTAAAAGCAACGGTGATAACATTAAGAGTGCAACGGGAATTCCACTGTTAAATGCAGAGGAGAAAGCAGATAGGTGGAAAGAATACATTGAAAGCCTCTACGAGGGTGAAGATTGGTCTGATGGGATAGAAGAAGAAACAGGAGTCGATTTAGAAGAGATTGGGGATCGAGTATTAGAATCGGAATTTAAAAGAGCTTTGGAGGACTTACGGTCAAATAAGGCAGAAGGGATAGATAACATTCCATCAGAATTTCTAAAATCATTAGGTGAAGTGGCAACAAAACGACTATTCGCGTTGGTGTGTAGAATATATGAGTCTGACGACATATCATCTGACTTTCGGAAAACCATCATCCACACAATTCCAAAGACGGCAAGAGCTGACAAGTGCGAGAATTATCGCACAATCAGCTCAACAGCTCATGCATCGAAGCTGCTTACAAGAATAATATACAGAAGAATGGAAAAGAAAATTGAGAATGCGCTAGGTGACGATCAGTTTGGCTTTAGGAAAAGTAAAGGCACGTGAGAGGGAATTCTGACGTTACGGCTAATAATGGAAGCAAGGCTAAAGAAAAATCAAGACACGTTCATAGGATTTGTCGACCTGGAAAAAGCGTTCGACAATATAAAATGGTGCAAGATGTTCTAAATTCTGAAAAAAGTAGGGGTAAGCTATAGGGAGAGACGGGTCATATACAATATGTACAACAACAAAGAGGGAATAGAAATGGATGATCAAGAACGAAGTGCTCGTATTAAGAAGGGAGTAAGACAAGGCTGTAGCCTTTCGCCCCTACTCTTCAATCTGTACATCGAGGAAGCAATGATGGAAATAAAAGAAAGGTTCAGGAGTGGAATTAAAATACAAGGTGAAAGGATATCAATGATACGATTCGCTGATGACATTGCTATCCTGAGTGAAAGTGAAGAAGAATTAAATGATCTGCTGAACGGAATGAACAGTCTAATGAGTACACAGTATGGTTTGAGTGTAAATCGGAGAAAGACGAAGGTAATGAGAAGTAGTAGAAATGAGAACAGTGAGAAACTTAACATCAGGGTTGAGGGTCACGAAGTCAGTGAAGTTAAGGAATTCTGCTACCTAGGCAGTAAAATAACCAATGATGGACGGAGCAAAGAGGACATCAAAAGCAGACTCGCTATGGCAATAAAGGCATTTCTGGCCAAGAGAAGTCTACTAATATCCAATACCGGCCTTTATTTGAGGAAGAAATTTCTGAGGATGTACGTCTGGAGTACAGCATTGTATGATAGTGAAACATGGACTGTGGGAAAACCGGAACAGGAGAGAATCGAAGCATTTGAGATGTGGTGCTATAGACGAATGTTGAAAATTAGGTGGACTGATAAGGTAAGGAATGAGGAGGTTCTACGCAGAATCGGAGAGGAAAGGAATATGTGGAAAACACTGATAAGGAGAAGGTACAGGATGATAGGACATCTGCTAAGACATGAGGGAATGACTTCTATGGTAGTAGAGGGAGCTGTAGAGGGCAAAAACTGTAGAGGAAGACAGAGATTGGAATACGTCAAGCAAATAATTGAGGACGTAGTTTGCAAGTGCTACTCTGAGATGAAGAGGTTAGCACAGGAAAGGAATTCGTGGCGGACCGCATCAAACCAGTCAGTAGACAGATGACCAAAAAAAAAGGTACGTTTGAACATTTTATTTTGGTTGTTTCAGTGTTATACATGTACCTTTGTGAACTTATCATTTCTGAGAATGCATGCTGTTACAGCGTGATTACTTGTAAATACCACATTAATGCAATAAATGCTCAAAATGATCTCCATCAACCTCAATGCATTTGGCAATACCTGTATCGACATTCCTCTCGACAGCGAGTAGTTCACGCATGCAGTGACAATGCGCTGACGCATGTTCAAAAAATGTTCAATTGGCTCTGAGCACTATGGGACTTAACATCTATGGTAATCAGTCCCCTAGAACTTAGAACTACTTAAACCTACCTAACTTGACATCACACAACACCCAGCCATCACGAGTCAGAGAAAATCCCTGACCCCGCCGGGAATCTAACCCGGGAACCCGGGCATGGGAAGCGAGAACGCTACTGCACGACCACGAGATACGGGCTGCTGACGCATGTTGTCAGGCGTTGTCGGTGGATCACGACAGCAAATATCCCTCAACTTTCCCCACAGAAAGGAATACGGTGACGTCAGGTCTGGTGAACGTGCTCGATGAACAATCCACCTGTCATGAAATATGCTGTTCAATACCGCTTCAAGTGCAAGCGAGCTATGTGCCGGACATTGATCATGTTGGAAGTACATCGTCATTCTGTCATGCAGTGAAACATCTTGTGGTAACATCGGTAGAACATTACGAAGGAAATCAGCATACAGCACACCATTTAGATTTCCATCGATAACATGGGGTCCAATTACCCTTCCTCCCACAATGCCGCAAGGTCGCTGACGTTTCACTTGTCGCAGCCGTCGTGGATTATCTGTTGCCCAATAGTGCATACTATGACGGTTTACATTACCGCTGTTAGTGAATGACGCTTCGTCGCTAACTTGAAGGCGTGCAAAAAATCTGTCATCGTCCCGTAATTTCTCTTGTGCCCAGTGGCAGAACTGTACATGACGTTCAAAGTCATAGCCATGCAATTCCTGGTGCATAGAAATACGGTACTGGTGCAATAGATCGTGATGTATCATTCTCAACACCGACGTTTTTCAGATTCTCGCGCAATTTGTCTGCTACTGATGTGCAGATTAGCCGCGACAGCAGCTAACACACCTACTTGGGCATCATCATTTGTTGCAGGTCGTGGTTGACGTTTCACATGTGGCTTAACACTTCCTGTTTCCTTGAATAACGTAACTATCCGGCGAACGGTCCGGACACTAGGATGATGTCGTTCACGACACCGAGCAGCATACATACCACACGGCTGTTGGACATTTTGATCACAATAGCCACACATCAACACGATATCGACCTATTCCGAAATCGGTAAACGGTCCATTTTAACACGGGTAATGGATCACGAAGCAAATACCGTCCGCATTGGTGGAATGTTACGTGATACCACGTACTTATACGTTTGTGACTATTACAGCGCCATCTATCACAAAGCGAAAAAAAATGGTCCAACTAAGACATTCACAGTTCATTACGTACTACACGAATATGTAAGAAAAATGGGGATTCCTATTTTAAAAAAACGAAGTTAATATCAGTTTGACTTATTTCAGCGTCATCCAACGGACCAACCATAGCGCCATCTGTTTTCCCCCTTCAAGCTAGACAAGTTTCTTTGTTTGTAGTTTTTTCGTTTCACTGTTATTTCGTGAGATATTTAGCCTTGTCACGAACAATGGACCACCCTGTATAATTATACCTTTTTGACATAATAACACACATTTTAATGTATCAGTTAATGATCAGTACTTAAATAAATGTTCAACGCCATACACAGGGAGATAATATACCATTCCTCAGTATGAGACAACGTTGGGTCGACATAGTAAAGATTATTTTTGTAGATATTCTTTTATTGTTCAAAATCAGTGATCAACCATGCGTGACTTGAATTTAGATTTCAAGTGAGCATTGTTCTGTAAGTGTTTAACGGTATCCTGTCAGGCATTGTATAGTTTTATACTAGAATGACTAATACTATTCTGAAATTGTGTTGGCTCTTTGAACATGTGCATCCTATTTTTGTTTTGTTTCTTAGCTGTGTAGTGTGTGATTCTAAGTGCTGAGTGGTCTTCTTTGTGTAAATTTTATTTTAATTATATAATATTTTTAAATATGTATATACGGGGAAGAGGAAGGATCACCCTTTTTTGAAACAATGGTCTACATGATTTGCGACTATCTGCCTCTTCCATAATTCTTACAATTTCTTTTACAATTTTGAATGTTTTGATGGCATCTCCAAAATTTCCCCAGAACATAATGCTATACCGGAGGTGAGACTGAACGACTGCGTAACATACACACTGAGGAGTGCTGTAGATGGTACATTTTTTAATGTACGCAACACAAAAGTACTTAATTTTTTCTTTATTTGTTCAGTATTTCCTTCAAGGTGTCTTGTAGATGAAGTCCAAGAAAGTAGCTACAGACTGTTTCGGTAATTGTCTGTCCATATACCTATCGACAGGGTGATATCAGATTTTTCCATTGTGCTGTGTGTATATCCATAGCTACAATTTTTCCAGTGTTTACTGTGAACTCATTGTTATCAAAGTAACATGTTAGCCCGTTACTGGCTTCTCTTATGTTTTTACAGGGGTTTCTTCTCAGTTTCTTGCAATTAGAACGATTGAATCAGAAGATAATTAGAATATTTTACCGCTATCATTGCTTATCTTTACGTCATTTACAGTAAGTAAGAACTGAAGAGGCCCCATTAATGATCCTTGTGGCACACCATATTAACAGTCATTAGCTTGGAATTATATGTGCTAATGATATTATTCCTTTCTTGATCTACACTATGTGATCAAAAGTATTCGGACACGCCCAAAAATCGTACGTTTCCACATTAGGTGCATAGTGCTGCCACCTACTCCCAAGTATTGGATATCGGCGACCTCGGTAATCATTAGACATCGTGAGCGACCAGAATGGGGCGCTCTGTGGAACTCACGGACTTTGAACGTGGTCAGGAAATAGTGTGCCATTTGAGTCATATGTCTGTACGAGAGATTTCCACCCTGCTACACATGCCTTGGTCCACTGTTTCTGATGTGATAGTGAAGTGGAAACGTCAAGGAAGACGTACAGCACAAAAGCATGCTGGCCGACCTCGTCTATTGACTTACAGAGACCGCCGACAGTTGAACAGTGTCGTAATGTGTAACAGGCACACATCCATCCAGACCATAACACAGGAACCGAAACTGCATCAGAGTCCACTGCAAATGCTATGACAGTTAGGCGGCAGGTGAGAAAACTTCGTTTTCATGGTGGAGCGACTACTCACAAGCCACACATTACACCGGTAAATGCCAAACGACGCTTCGGTGTAAAGAGCGTAAACGTTGGACAATTGAACAGTAGTAAATCGTCGTGTGAAGTGAAGAATCACGGTACACAATGTGGCGATCCGATGGCGGTGTGTGGTTATGGTGAATGCCCGTTGAACGTCATCTGCCAGCGTGTGTAGTGGCAACAGTAAAATTCGGAGGCAGTAGTGTTATGGTGTGGCCGTGGTTTTTATGGAGAGGGCTTGCGCCCCTTGTTGTTCTGCTTGGCACTATCACACCACAGGTATACATTGATGATTTTAGTACCTTCTTGGTTCCCATTGTTGAAGAGCAATTTGGGGAAGGCGACTGTATATTTCAACACGATCGAGGACCTGCTCATAATACATAGCCTCTTGTGGAGTGGTTACACGGCAATAAAATCCCCGTAATGGACTGGCCTGCACAGAGTCCTGATCTGAATCCTATATAATATATTTGAGTGGATTTGTAACGCTGACATCGTTTCTGGCCGCACCAACGAACAGCGATGTCTCTCCTCAGTGCAGTACTCCGTGAAGAATGGCGTGATACTCCCCAAAAATCTTCCAGCATCTGATTGGAAGTGTGAATGCGACAGTGGAAGCTATCATCAAGGCTAAGGGAGGACCAACTCCATATTGCATTTCAGCACTATCCATGGAGGGCGCCACGAACTTGTAAGTCATTTTCAGCCAGGTGTTCGGATACTTTTGATCACATAGTGTGTTTCTACTTGCTTGCGGCGATGGAAGTGCAAAATGGTTCAGCAGGGATGGCTGGAGGACAAATGTAAGGATGTTGTGGCTTGCCTCACTGCAGGTAAGATAGATACTGCCTACAGGAACATTAAAGGGACCTTTGGAGGAAAGAGCACCACTTGTATAAATATCAAACACTCAGATGGAAACCCAGATATAAGCAAGGAATTGAAAGCAGAAAGGTGGAAGGACCATATAGAGGGTCTATACAAGGGCGACGTACTTACGGACAATATTCTGGAAATGGAAGAGAATGTAGATGAAGACGAAATGGGAGATAAAATGCCTGCGTGAAGAGTTTGACAGAGCTCTGAAAGACCTGTGTCAAAACAAAAGCAGGTGTAGACAGATGTGAAAATTACCGAACAATCAGTTTAATAAGCCACAGCTGCAAAATACTAACGCGAATTCTTTACAGAGGAGTGGAAAAACTGGTAGAAGCCAACCTCGGGGGAGATCAGTTTGGATTCCGTAGAAATATTGGAACACGTGAGGCAATACTGACCTTACGACTTATCTTAGAAGCTAGATTAAGGAAATGCAAACCTACGTTTCGGGCATTAGTAGACTTAGAGAAAGCTTTTGACAATATTGACTGGAATACACTCTTTCAAATTCTAAAGGTGGCAGGGGTAAAATACTGGGAGCGAAAGGCTATTTACAATTTTTACAGAAACGAGATAGCAGTTACAAAAGACGAGAGACATGAAAGGGAAGCAGCGGTTGGAAAGGCAGTGAGACAGGGTTGTAGCCTCTCCCCGAAACATCTGTATATTGAGCAAGCAGTAAATTAAACAAAAGTAAAATTTGGAGTAGGTATTAAAATCTATGGAGAAGAAATAAAAACTTTGAGGTTCGCCGATGACATTGTAATTCTGTCAGAGACGGCAAAGGACTTGGAAGAGCAGTTGAACGGAATGGACAGTGTCTTGAAAGAAGGATATAATATGAACATCAACAAAAGCAAAACGAGTATAATGAAATGTAGTCAAATTAAATCGGGTGATGCTGAGGGAATTAGATTAGGAAATGAGACACTTAAAGTAGTAAAGCAGGTTTGCTTTTTGGGGAGCAAAATAACTGATGATGGTCGAAGCAGAGAGGATATAAAATGTAGACTGGCAATGGCAAGGAAAGCATTTCTGAAGAAGAGAAATTTGTTAACATCGAGTATAGATTTAAGTGTGCGGAAGTCGTCTCTCAAAGTATTTGTATGGAGTGTAGCCATGTATGGAAGTGAAACATATACGATAAATAGTTTGGACAAGAAGAGAATAGAAGCTTTTGAAATGTGGTACTACAGAAGAATTCTGAAGATTAGATGTATAGGTCACGTAACTAATGAGGAGGTATTGAATATAATTGGGGAGAAGCGGAGTTTGTGGCACAACTTGACAAGAGGAAGGGCCCGGTTGGTAGGACATGTTCTGAGGCATCAAAGGATCACAAATTTAGCATTGGAGGGCAGCGTGGAGGGAAAAATTCGTAGAGGGAGACCAAGAGATGTATACATTAAGAAGATTCAGAAGGATGTAGGTTGCAGTATGTGTTGGGAGATGAAGAATCTTGCACAGGATAGAGTAGCATGGAGAGCTGCATCAAACCAGTCTCAGGACCGAAGACCACAACAACAACAACGATTACAGGCAACCTGTGCTAGCAAACAAGAAGGGAAACTGTGGATGAAGCCCGACAAATAGGCATTAAATAATTGATAAAAAATGATGGTGTATTGAGAATGGGTAGTTTCTAGCTGAAATCTAGATCTGCAAAAAAATTTAGAAAGGCCTACTGATAGCTGAAATCTATTATTTTCATTTCAAGAACGAAAAATTTATTTTAGTGCTAAAAGCAGACTGTACGAGTAGTTACTCGCTATTATTTGTCACCTCAAAATATTCTTTAACTCGCTACAGGATCTGCTAGGGTCTCAGCCGGGGAGCAGTCGTCGTTGGCACTTGTTTGCATATTATGGGTGACACGCCCAGAGTCCAAAAGAAAAAGAGAACGATAGTATGAAAAGCAAGAGCGGCCAAAGCACGATGAAAACGACGCAGAAAAACTTTAGAAATTATGAAATTGCATTCAAACCAATTAATTGAATAAAAATAATAGACGATTTAGAGATAACAAAATTTCGCTATGTCTGAGAAGGTGTTTTTGATTTTTGCACCAGACCATGTGCTTCACGGTTTGTTGGAAATTTAACTTCTACGAGGTTAAAATGGGGATGGAAGTTTTTATGGAAATACTTCGTTGTGCAAGCTTTTTTGATGTTAAATCTGTGAAAATTTGTATTCGTCTTCTCTGTTAGAAATAAGACATCCGCATTTTTCTGTTCTTGGAAATTCAGCTCCTAAGAGGGTGATACAGGGTCAGGCTGATTCACTGACTAATCGCCCAGGCCACACCGCTAAGTATAGAAACTTGAAGTTTGAAGAGGGTGTGGATCTTATACTGCCGCCATAGTTCGAGAAGGGGGTAAAATAAGGACAAAAGGGTTTTTGAAAGTATGTCGCTAATTAAGGGAATATTGAAGCTAGAACTGTGAAAACTGGTATATGATCTCTCAGTCAGAAAGTAAAAAATACCTGTTTCGGCGTTTTTGAAATTTCAGCCGCCTAAGGGGATAAAATAGTGGGTGAAAGTTTCTTTGAGAATAAATAATTACTGAAGAACCACTAAAGGATTTTTAAGGCTGCATTTACTACAACTAGTATTTCACTTCTTGGTTACAAATTAAGAAAAGTACGTGCCTCAATCTTACTGGAAATTCAGTCCCTAAGGGAGTGAAATAGCGAATGAAAATTTAAAAAAAATACTTAGTTACATTAAAAAATTTAATGCTAAATTTGTGTAAATTGATATATTTATTCTCGATTAGATTTGAAGAGATATTTGTTAGTGGATGGAAGCTGCAAAAGGCACGATTAACAGAAAGTTTGGGCTCCAGGTACCAGAATCGCTTTTTGGCCAGAAGTACATGCGGGAAAGACCAGGCTAACCGTGAAAATCTTAGAGGTGTTGCAATTTGTGAACAACATAAAAATTTGATTAAATAAAGAGAAAACAGAAAAGAAATCTCGGAAGGCCACACAATCCGCGCTATTGGAGCGGCTCGCACTGAGTGGATTATCTGTACAGACTGTTTATCCGTTCAGGAAATCTAGAATATCGACGATTTTGACCGTTTATCAACATTGATGCTGCCTGTATACCAATGTAGCGGATTCCAAAACTTTCAGCAATGTTTTAATTTCGAGATTTAAGTCGTATAACATGTAACGAAAGAAATTGTTTTCCGGTCTAAGCCGTTGCAGTCATGGACTGTGCGGCTGGTCCCGGCGGAGGTTCGAGTCCTCCCTCGGGCATGGATGTATGTGTTTCTCCTTAGGATAATTTAGGTTAATTAGTGTGTAAGCTTAGGGACTGATGACCTTAGTAGATTTCACACACATTTGAACATTTTTTTGAAATGCTTTTTCGTGTGATATAATTACAAATTAATAAACGTCGAATTTCTTCCTCAACTTGCGCTGTGAAACCATGCTTCCTGTCAACTTTCATGATTCTAGGTCAACAGGAAGTATCCCATACGCTTTGATGAGTGAGTTTGCTAGTATCAAAATACGTAACAAGAGCACCCATATCTTTTGAATGCACTGGCTTAGAAGCTTCGACTTTTTACACCGCCAAGAGGCCGTAGATCTCAATATGTGACATAAATTTCAACGCGGTATGTGAACCCATACTGACAGACAGATGGACAACAAAGTGATTCCGTAAATGTTCCGGTTTTACTGATTGAAATACAGAATCCTAATGAACATGGCAACACTAGGCACGAGAACACACATAGGATGACTTGTTGTTTGAAGGCTTGATGCAAGGAGGCTATAAATTAATGAGGAGAACTAAAATGTGACTTTAAATTTAATATGTGAAATTTATGTAGTGAAATAAGAAACCAACACAACGGATTAGTTTCCACTGTGCAGTGTGTGCCGACTTTGAACTTCCTGTGAGATTAAAACAATGCGTCGGAATGGGACTCCAAACTGGGAGCTCCGCCTTTCGCAGAGAAGTGCTGCAGCGACTGAACTGTGCGAAGCTCCCGCACGGCGTTTCTCCCGCCAGTAACTCGTCTCCCAAATTTCACAGCAGCCATGTTTACGCCGGGTGAGTAAGATCCCGGTTCTGTGTTTTATACGTGCCTTGTGTGTGAGTGGTGTGGGGCTCGGCAGTGTACGTGCACGCTGCCTCCTACACCTGCCAATTCAACACACTGTATTTAATTCCGCGCCTTGTAGACAAAATAACACCCAAAAACCACTGATAGTGAAAGATCAGTCATGCTGCTCTGTAAACTTTCAGGTAAGGATCAATTTTCCAATATAAAATAATTATATCAGTCTTCTTGCACTTGGGGAAGTCCCTAATAATAGTATGTTTCGTACAGGGAAAAACAACATCACAGCAAGACCACAATTTACAATTGTACTTACAATATTTATTAATTATTGCATCACCCCATCAATTAATTGCAAGGAAGAGTAGATGATGCTGAAGCCAATGACATTCATTTAAGATATTTAATTATTCAATGCAATTACAAATTGTAGACCAGTAGACCAACGTTAGTAGGAGTACAATTATGCAAACATTATTTGTTGTATCGGCTACTGTGGGAGTCCAAACCAACATGAACAAGGATGGAGAGAAATTGGGACAGTCGGTGGCGGAAATGCAAAGTGATCTGTACATAACACTTTAAGATTAATTGGTAACTTTATTTCTAAAAAGAAAACAAACTTGACTTCTGCTGCCTCCTACATGCAGTTACCTTTCACTGTTCCTACTCACAGAGCGCAGCCTAAGTGTCAGTATTGGGACAAGGGATATGTGGCCCCAAAGTACCGTTACCCAAGATGGCGGCGATGACGTCATCCAAGATGGCTACCATGACGTTATTCAAGATGGCGGATTTTGGCGGGAAGTTTGAATTTTTTTAATTTTGGCTGGAAGATGGGGCAATTGGCCTACCTCCACTAACCTAACACCCTCTCCCGAGGAAATGGCGGCAAGTTCAAATTCCAACAGGATAATGCATCACGCCTAAAAATATCTCGGGAAGATATCTCATTTGAGCTATCTCCACTGACCTAAGTCAGCCGACCGCCACATCCTCCTATGAACTGGCGCCAAGTATCTATTTTCACGCTAAGCAAAAGGCCACCTGGGGTTTCACTGCTATGCTAAGAAAATGGCGTGAAACAAAGGACGCTTTTGCTAACCACACTCTCCCGATCTCCACTTCCTCCTAAGGATTCGTGGGAAAAGGACTTGGAGGTAAGTGTTTAGTATTTAAACAATTTCAAGCAGGTGTGTCGCCACAAGGTCCATAGCCCAACTGCCTTAGTACACATCGCCAGCACCAGAGGGCCCTCTCGTCTGTGACGTAATCCAAGATGGCAGCACCAAGAGTGTTGACCACGAGGTCCAGAGCCCAACTAACTTAGTACACATGGCCATCACCAGAGGGCACTCTCATCTGTGGCATCAGGTGTTGTTGCAAGTACCGTTATTCAAGATGGCGGTAAACACTGTATTCGTTATGTGGTGTGGGCCTAGTATCCAGTACCTGCACCAAAGAGTGCTGCCGTGATGTCAGCTGATGACATTTTGGGGTGGGGGGAAATGCCAGGAACCAATAGGAACCCTTCATCGAGTCACATTTTCGATTTCAGCCAGTAGGATGGAAGTATGAGCTGACGTCATTTTATGAGATATAGGTGAAGCCCAGCAGGTCTGGGGCCTCAGTCTTGTTGAGTCAGTAAGCAGCAGCAGCAGAAGAAGAACAAGAAGAACAATGAAGCGTCAACAGCTGTTGCACTCCAGCACAGTCATGTAGAACAAGGTTAAACAGAAAAGTAAGTACCACTTATCACATTATTCTCTCTCGTTAGCCTTTTATTATTATTATTCAAAGTTTTCACGACTTAATGCTTCCTGATGTTTGTTCAACAGGGTCAACCGCCAACATGCTTAGCTCTGATGACACATCCTGACCTATAGGAACCTCGCCTGCCATCCCGTCGAGACCTACAGCAGCAGCCTCCAGCTCGTCTGAACCAGTAGTGGTCACGTGGTATCCTGTAGCGCACATAGTCCACTTGTTGGAGCAGTACAAGAAGTTGCTGCTCTCCGTCCCACTCATTGATTTATGTGATGAGGACGCATGACCTGCTAACGACACATCGAATGCTGCTTCTGGTGGTGTTAAACAACAACAAGATGGAGGACAGTACTGGGCGCCAACATATTACCCATCCCAATATAACATTCCTGTGATAGTGCGCTCACAGAGTGCAGGTACTGTAGATATGAAGAAGGCGTCGAGTTCACCTAGGATTTTCACCTCCATACACAATTTAACTCCCAGTGGAGTAGAACGTGTGAACATTGCTATAGAAATTCATCATGTCTGGGGGTTGATTGAAAATGTATCCAAATGTGTTAAAGTGCTAATTTCCGAGTTCGACTGGGATGGAGTATGTGGTGCAGAGCGCTACATCAATCAGCAGATGACTACGGAATATTATTCAACTTCTTCTCCAGCAGACATTTGCCTTACTGGTGTGACACTTTCTATTACAACAGTGTGCGATGACTGTGCATTATGTATGAAATCGGGTGACAACTGTGTTTATCCAAGACATCAGTCAGTTATGAAGTTATACGATCTAGACTCTGCCACACGTCTTGTGCTGGACAGACTGAACCGTTGGTTGCCTAGCATAGACTCAGCATAAAATGATGCAAGCTGTCTACGTGTGCATAGTAGACATATTGACGATCTTAAGCAACACCTTTGTTCGCACATGACCGCCAAACTTCAAGACAAACAGATGAAATGCGTGTGTGAAAGACCTGAGTACTGTGAGTCATTTATTGGCTTGAGTGAAACACACGCTAGCCAGCCAGTGTGGCCGAGCGGTTATAAGCGCTACAGTCTGTATCCGCAAGACCGCTAACATCGCAGGTTCGATTCCTGCCTCGGGCATGGATGTATGTGATGGTCTTAGGTTAGTTTGGTTTAAGTAGTTCTAAGTTCTAGAGTACTGATGACCTCAGAAGTTAAGTCCCTTTGTGCTCAGAGCCATTTTTTTGAGATACACGCTAAATTTATTGTTTACTATAAAGCATTTTTGGGTAAATACTGTACAGGTGCGAAGAAGAAGAATATATATGCAGATTGTAATGATATTTCTGAAATACTACACCTCATGTATGATTAAGTAAATAATTTATGTATAATCTCAAACTGTGTTTGAGTTTTATTTCATACCTCTTTCTCAGTGTAATCAAAGTATTACAGTTTTTTTTTCAGTGTTATACGAGTTACTGAGATGATCATGTTACTCTTCGTGGGTAAAATATATAGCTGTGTAATCAATATAGCTCAGTCGGTTGAGTTATCGAACTATAGTGCCTACACATACTACTATTATCCTTTTAAGTGTATTTTTCTATATATATAGGTCAACTACATATCTGTATCCGACGCTTTTAGTATCATGGCGGGCTGGGTGAAGCACACTCGCCGTTAGGACTTTACTGTCGCTGACTGGTCCTGTGAAGATGCAAATGAAGACCTGAAGAACAAGAAGAACGGAATTCTCCTTCCTAGTAATATACGAGCAATAATTGTAGGCCCATCCAATTACGGGAAGACTAATGTCCTCATGACTCTGCCAACACAACACGCGTCATCCGGTAGTACGATCCATCGAGACCGTGGCCCGGCTCGAGTGATGCGCGGCGGCAGTGGTTGGGCGAGCTGTGTCGGCGCAGGCCTCACTGCTACGGTGTTGCAGTTTCCTACCGTGGGGTTTCCTACGAGCAGTGGCGCACTAAACCTGTCAGAGGCAGGAATCGTTAGCGCTAGGATTTCACCCGGAACATGTCCCGCCCACTCTCCCTCACCGGAACAAGTCCCGCCCATTCACCACCGGTTCACCCCCAGTTTTCCCAGTCTTTGTTCATCGCACTAAACCTGTCAGAGGCAGGAATCGTTAGCGCTAGGATTTCACCCGGAACATGTCCCGCCCACTCTCCCTCACCGGAACAAGTCCCGCCCATTCACCACCGGTTCACCCCCAGTTTTCCCAGTCTTTGTTCATCGACTGGGCATCGTTTCAGTTGACCCATCTGGTGGAGCACTGTTCTTTTAGCCGATTTATTTAACACATTTCGGGTGTGAAGAGTTTTGCTTGTTAAAGGTGTTTTATTGTGTATTGAGTGTGAAAAGTGTTAAAAGTGTTTTATCGTGCTGAAAGTGTTTTGCATGTGTTTTATCGTGTACCATCTGTGTGTGAACTATTCACGTGTGAAAAGGGTTTCGGGTGTTGTAATAGTGTTTAATAATCTTTTAAATGTGAAGTTTGCGGCAACGAGTATAGTTACCACGAGACTCTGAAGAGGCATATGTCCACAGCCCATCCACAGAAGCTGAGCGAAATGATGCCTCCTGTTACAGATAAGGAGCCTTCGTGTACATTCCAATGTTATATACGCGAGAAGGATTTTACTTGTAAAGGTAGTTTAAAACGCCACCAACAAAATATTCATGGCCAAACGCAACAGCAAGGGTTTAAGTGTACGAAGTGTGCATTAGAAACCAATTCAAAAAAGTGCTGTATGGATCATTTCCAGTCTGCACACGGATTATGTGTGAAACCAGAAGCCCTGGAATTCTCCAGTGAAGAAGAATTTTTAAAATGGAAGGAAGAAATGGAATGTGCTACACATTCCAAATCCATTAAAAGCTGTGGCACTAAATTTTACGATGATGGCCCCACATGTTATTACGTTTGCCATCGCTCAGGTCAGTTTAACTCCAAAGGTGATGGGAGACGACATCTGAAATTGACAGGAAGCAACAAAATTAATGGCAAGTGCCCTGCAGAGATTAAAGTCCAATACAAAGAAGGAAAATGCCACGTTACTTTTGTGTCCACTCACGTTGGTCACGATCTGGACCTAAGTCATCTCAGCCTGACGGAAAAAGAACGGATGAAGATAGCTGAAGACATTGCTGCAGGAATCCCATTTCCTACTGTCCTCCAAAAAATTCAAGAAACAGTGCAGGGTTCTAATTTGGAGAGAGTGCATCTTACAACGATGCAGGATTTTCATAACATTGCAGCTGCGTATAACCTGTCTTCAAAGTCGGTTAGACATTAAAATGATGCGATCAGCGTTGAAGCTTGGGTGCAAGAAGTGCAGCAAAGTGACAATCCATGTGTATTGTTCTGTAAGCCTCAAGAAACAATTAATGATCTGTACCCTGAACTGAAAAGAGAAGACTTTGTATTAATTATAATGAACAACGGACAAGGCGACATATTAACTAAATATGGAAGTGACTGTATTTGTGTCGATGGAACTCATGGCCTAAATGGCTATGATTTTGAAGTGACAACATGACTTGTACTGGATGATATGAGGCAAGGATTTCCATGTGATTTCCTCATATCTAACAGGAATGTCTCAGATGTTTGAGTATATTTTTCAATTGTGCTAAGTCTCAGGTTCGGCAGATTTCTCCAAACGTATTCATGACAGACCTGGCAGAGTCCTGAAATGAGACTTTTCTGTACCTGGCACGTCGATAGAGCCTGGAGGGCCAGTATTAAGAGCAAAATTAGAAGTTTGGACAAGAGAAACGAGGTGTACAAACTTGTTAAATCGTTAATGCAGGAAAGAGACGTTGCTGTGTTTCAAGAATCGTTGGTAAAAGCATTGCAGAAACTCAACAGCGATTCAGAGACTTCAGAATTTGGTCACTATTTCAAGACGTATTATGAAAAAAAATGTGAAGTGTTGGGCATATTGTCATAGGATGCGATCCGGACTCAACACAAACATGCGCCTGGAGAGCATGCATAAGGCAATGAAATATATACATGCTAATGCAAAGCAGGTGAAACGTTTGGACAAAGGTATATCTGCTTTTATGTCGCTTGTAACAGCAAAGCTTTTTGACAGGCTCATTGTCAACGTGAAAGGGAAGCTACAAGTAAAATGAAAAACATTCGCCGTAAACACAAATGCAGCATTCTGATGAATAAGGACTCAATTAGGAAGGCAGGCAGAGGTTGAGAAGTACCAGCCACAAAATCACATGAAGTTTACCCTGTAAATTAGTGTGCACTGACTGTAAAGTGTGCATTCATAGGTATTCCTGCACGTTTATTGATTATAGCCTTAAGTTAAATATGTGCAAGCATATACATGTTTGCCAACTAGACTTCACAGAACAAAATCCTTTTGAAATTTCTGAACTACAAGATGCAGTAGCTACAATTGTTGGAGATATGTCTTGCATTAATGAGAAAGAAGTGATTCTGAAGCAAGTAAGTGGAAATGCTAAATCCTGCACCCCAGAAGCATTGGCAGAAGCGAAGAGAAAAATTATTTCTAGGTTTTCAGAAATTGTTTCTGGTATGTCAGCTACTGAAGTTCAGCTGGCTAACAAAATGGTGAATTCATTGAAATGAAAACCACTTCATATAGAATCTGTGGATGATGTGTTAGCATATTTATTCTTTTGTAAATAGATGTATCGTGTATGTTCTCACTGTGAGCTTGTATGAATGTATGTTTTTATGTAAATGAAAAATATTATGTCATCTCTCAGTTTTCACAGTTTGATCAGTGTAATTTGGCAATCTCATTCTAGATTTGCTATGTTATTGGTGACCAGCATTTTTGTTTGATTGTGTAATGTCCATGTAAGGACATATCATCATTAATACATTTTCGCACACTGTAGGATATAGTTTAATGTATACACTATTTTATTTTTTATTTGTGTCTGTTACTTTTTTTAAATAACCTTTGGGAGTTATTTGTCCTTTTATATAATTAGACTCATGAGTATTTTCTTCATTGCTTAAGTCTCAGAGTATTTTTGGAAAATGGGAAGTGAGCCAGTAATGATATTTGGCTCCCTCAGTAAACAGTAATCATAATTTAATTGGAGTTCTGAGTTATTTCAAAACATTCAAGAAAGATTATTATTTTGGGTGAAGTTGAAACACATGCTTCTGTCCCTTTGGAAACGTTCAGAGTTGTTTCACTGTAGTAAGCACTGAAAATATTTTAATCATTTATAATAGAGTTAACACACCAAAATTATTTCTGACTGTTGAACTTCAGCATTACTGTTGAGCATACCACACTACCACAGCCAACTGACTATTTGACCTATCAGATGTCCCTTTGGAAACGTTCAGAGTTGTTTCACTGTAGTAATATTTTAATCATTTATAATAAAGTTAACACACCAAAATTATTTCTGACTGTTGAACTTCAGCATTACTGTTGAGCATACCACACTACCACAGCCAACTGACTATTTGACCTAGCAGATGTCCACTTGTATGTCACTCACACTTTATTTCCACGTTTGTTTGATTCTGATGTATTAGTTATAAAAATTTTACTGGGGCAATAAAAGTATGTCATATTAGAATTTGTGTTTTTTTTTTAATTTCCTTGCTCATTTCACATAGTTCCAAGCTAGTAATTGTGTGGGAGATCTGAAGTGGTGCTGCTGAAACTTCACAGTAATGTAATAGCTTTGTGATTTTGTTCTGCATAAAAGACACTAGTAGTTGAAGACCCCTTCATTTGGATCAGTATTGTTATTTTGGATGACAAGTAACTTCATAAGCATTTCTTACTAGCTGACTTTTTCAGATGATCTTTGTAACAAGTTTGCACTTATGCACCTGAAGTATGGCAAGTGGTCTCATTAGCTACGGAGAAATGAAAGTGCTACACAAGAGCCTGTTTATATGATCTAGGTGTGACTGGATGTAATCTGGAATAACAAAAATTTTCACATTCTCAAAATGTTTTACTAGCTCAAAATACTTTATTATTTACTAAAATAACCAAACCTTTTACTTTGACATGAACAAGCAATTTTTTGACACTTGGAGCACTATGCAGAAGGCCTTTTAAGAGAAGTGGCAATACTTGTGATATTTGTCTCTGTTAGTTACAATAAATGTTGGATAAATCATGAAATATATAATCATTACAAGTTACAATATGAAATACACATAGGCTTCCCACCCATATTCTAATTCCAGCGAAGTGCTTTTGTTGTGTTACAATTACAACACACGTGAAAGTTAGAGTTTTGAACCAACATAAGTTTAAAACCAAGCTAACTGCATAACTCGGCAATCACCATTTAAAGCTATGGATCTGTAAAGGACTATGTTAATCCAGAATTACTATGTAGGCTACATATCAGAGGAAGAACAAATTTCTTTTCTATGTACCTACTTGTGCATTTACTGGTATCAACAATTCATTACTACCTTGACTGCAGCTGTTCCAAAAGTGGCAGCTTCTATGAGAGCAAATATTGACAACATACTTCACTTCCAGAGGATCATTTTATATCAGATGGGTTGGAACTGTGTATTTGGTCAATTCCCTGACAAATGTAATGAACACATTCATTAATGGTTCACTCAATGAAAACAACTCAAAAGGTAAACATTTTCAAGTAAAATATCTGATTTCTTTCACACTCACTGCATTCAATGATCATGGTTAGTGATGAAAAACTAACAATCTGTAGAAGTATATGGCAACTCTGTGGAAATTTACAACTTTGGAAACAAATTAACATCTCAAGATAAATGACTATAATTATTATTCTAACACATGTGGAGCAATGGAAATCCTATTACTGAAAACTAAATTTGCATGGTTTTATACATGGATTCACTTACTCCGTTTACCCTTCACTGTGTCCCACCCTGCTACAGATTTTTATTGGCTAAGAACACTGATGGCCACATGTGTGGTGCACCTCTGTTAATTTCAATTTGTTCTTCTGTGGTTTCCTTTAGTAGAGTAACATGCAGGAGTGTATGATATCTTTCACTTCCATTTTCATCAGTAAACTAAATAGCTGGCCGGTGTGGGTGAGCAGTTCTAGGCCCTTCAGTCTGGAACAGCGAACCTCTATGGTCATAGGTTCAAATCCTGCCTTGGGCGTGGATGTGTGTGATGTTCTTAGAACTACTTAAGCCTTACTAACCTAAGTTCTGTGGGACTGATGACCTAAGATGTGAAGTCCAATAATGATCAGAGCCATTTCAACCATTTGAAAATAAATAATTGTCTTTTTTATCAGTTATTTTCTTAAATGCATAGATGATATAGCAATCCATTTGTGTCATTTGTAATTCCCCAAACAGTCAAATAAAAAAGCTGAGTTTTGAAATGAAATAGATGTTGTCTTCCTGTGCATCAGTTCAAAAGTCATAATATACAATTTCTGAAATTATACAATACTTAACACTATAAAGAGGTATAATTTTTGTTTTTATAGAAAATGGGCAGATGATGATTTACTGAAAATGGATAAAAACCATGACTTTTGGTACATTGCATTTGGTATAAAATGTTACTTTGCTATTTCATTGTTTTAGTAAATCATTTAGAGACCACCAAAAAATTCATACAATATTTGGAAACACCTTTTTATATTTTAGGAATGATACAATAAAGTAGTTCATTTAACTCATTTACTGCCATAATTTTATATTTAACACTATGGCTGCAGGTTCCCACAACAGAGGCTGATGCTGTGTGCTTGCCAGCATGGTGGTGAAACATCCATCACTGTGCTTGCAGCATTCAGAGTGATTGAAGGAAACGTTATTGTGCTCTCCAGAATGATTTAAGTAAGACCATATGGGTCATCAGAATGAGGCAAGGAGTGGACATTGAAGTAATGAACAAATCACTATTTACACAGTTATCAGTCCAATTTCATATGCCATTGTATCTTATTGTCTGTAAGATGATAAGCTAGGTGTTCATGCTATTAATCACAAAAGAGTACTTCATTAAGAAAACTTATTATCTTAAAGTGATGGAAATATTCTGTGATGGAAACAGATTATCAGGTTTGGCTTCGTGTGCAAGCTAGACAAACTCTCACTACTGACTGCACGTCTTCTGTGCACTGTACAAATTCCCTAACGTAAGTTCCAGTGGTGAAGGTGAAAACCTAAGCTGACCAGGTACAGCTGCACCAGAATAACACCAGGTCTCTCCCAAGCACTCAAGTGCACAGTCTTTGTACCATCAGGAAATGAACAGTAAATGAGATTGTTGTTTGGAAATGGCACAGACCTGACAGCAACCAGAGTGGTCAAGAAGAAACATTCCTAAATTCTTTCATTACCTGATACATTAGTGGAAAATTGTCATTGTTTAATGTGCAGTGGGTTATTATTAAACCAGATTCTGAGTGAGGACATTAGCACTAATTTGTTGGACAACATGCCACGGAACAATGTGAAAAAAATTTTGTTAAATCGCTTGACAGAAAGGGGAAATAATTTGTATGGCCAAAAGAGGATGATACAAGTTGACAAGAACCTATCATAGGATATATTGAAATATTAAATTTTTCACTACCGAAATCAAATCTTTCATATTAAATCTGTTATTTTAATGCTCTTCATTTGGTCATAAACATTAAACTACACAATTATTTTAACATTTCAAGTATATAATCCAGTCTTTCACAATAAGTTATACTAAACATATTACATCTGCAACATTTCATATACCAAGTTCCACAAGCCCAATACAGAGCCAGTAGTATTATTAAATTCACTCATTCTATATTAACACTAACTTTCATTTTTTTTTAGGAGAAGATGTGTGTGGAGTGCTTGATAAGATCTTGGTTGTATGTTGTTCATATTGAGGTATCTCCATACAAAACTAAGTAGCATATGGACTTTATTTACATGTTATTCCTTCACTTTCAATTGTACAAATGTTATGTCTGTAAGGATGGAACTGTCCAGATGTTTTAAAAAATTTATAGTATACAACCTATCTCTCCCTCACACCCTATTGTCAGCACTTTGCCAGTGAAATTAATTTAAGTTGTAGAATATACAATGATGCAGGTACTCGTTAACATATAACAACAAACAATTAAAAAAACAGAAGTGCTTCTTTATTCATATTGTGGCGAAGTATATATGTACAGTTCAAAAGTTTTTCCAACACATTAAAAATTGATTTCAAGGCACAATTGTGAAATTACAATAGATTTACAATAGATTATGCAAACAGATATAATGTTCAGACTTTTTGGAGTGAATGTTAAATTAATATCTTCTTAGGTGTTAAATTTTGCCAGATAGTTAGAAGGCATGTTACAAAAGAAACGTCCACAATTGGTCTCAGCTGTGCCAGCTACTTCCACAGCAAACATAAGAGAAAACAAGTTAGCAATGAATTCTTTAAATACGAGAACTCAGTATTCACATGAACAGCCTATGAACAAACATGCTTCTATGCGAAAAAAATCATCCAAAACTAAAACTGGAAAAACCTACCCTAAAAGAAAAAATAGCTTGGATAAAGTGGAACCACAGTATACTTGACACTTCAGTTTCAGAACTCAGACAACATATGTGAAACAAGCACCAATGTTCACTATACTTCCAAAGGGCATCAAAATTACTTTGCACCGGATGAAGGACGTTTTACAAATGTGAAACACTGCAGCATGTATTTCCTCCATAACTACTCCCTAACAAACAAACACCATCATTATTATTATTTGTAAAAATTGTTTGTATGAGATTTACGAAATTAATAAATCTGTTGGTTAAAAACAGACAGAGCAGAGAATAACGACAGATTATTTTCCTGAAACGTTTTCAACTGCATATAGGACACTGAGCCACAATTCTTTATAACCTCGTTTATAATGCGCAGGGATGGCAGTGAAAGAATTTACAAGTTAAAATTCACCCATTACCCATACAAATACTAACGAAATATGTCATTTAAGCAAATTTACTACTTTCATTAAGCTATCTACTTTACAGTATTCTTATATTCTTTAATGTTCGTGATCTACTATGAGGGCCTACATCAACAAAACGACTGACTTATATCTGTATAATGTTGATTTTAGACAGCAGTTATTTGACTGCTTCCGTGGTTTTACTACCAACATAACAGATTCAAGACCATTGTTTTCGCATCGTATGTTTGCTCAGCTGTATCCCTCAAATGAACATATTATAATAAGTGAGTTAGTTAGTGAAAATTTGTCATTATTGCCTTTAAATAACATTACGTTATTCTTTTGTTTTCTATTGCTAGCGATGCTTTCAATTCTCTATAAATATTTTTATTTCTTTATTAATACACATTCATATTATATTACTATCCAGAAAAACTTAAATTTCTTATTACTGAATTTCACCGCAGTCTAACGTGTGTTGGACTGAGACGATAGCAACTTCGCTGTAGCTTCCAGTTCGCGGAACTGGCGGTTGTTTAGGGGAGGGCCTTACACTACCGATAGGCAAGGACTTGTTCCGGGTGAAATCTTGGCGCTAAAAGCATGTTGCACTGAGGGTGAGCGACCGCGGTAGACAGGCAGTGGGGGAGGCTCAGTTCGCAAACGCCTCGTTAGGGAACCGGTTGTTAGGGACAGCTTGGCTGCCTGCTGCACCCTAGTAGGAAACCCCACTATGGGAAACCCCACGTAGCCCACTGCTACAGCTGGTTTTACACTAACAAATCGCTTCCAGAAGTTATCGCTGCAAGTTATTGCTAGCCGCTTGCAGCTGGGTTTACGCAGCAGTGCAAGAATTAAGCAAGATTCTTCCGCAAGTTCTTTGGTAAGAAAGTTGAATCAACAACTTTCTGATACTGTTTACATATGCTTTCAGTACCATTATGAGCGTCAGCCGAAGTGTAAAATGACATGTAGGCGGGTGAGATATGCAGCAGCTCTTCTAATTGTAATGAAAAACGTGAAAAAGAAAAAGAGAAGTATTTGGGTTAGAGAGTAGATAATGAGAAGATCGCAAAATAGTGCCTATGATAACCTTTTGCAAGAACTTAGTATCAAGAGCTTGGATACTTTTGAAAACTTTTGCAGAATGTCCGCAAATAATCTGGAGTATTTGTTGATGTTAATAGCGCCCGTCATATCAAAACGAGACACAAACTTCCCTACTGCTATTTCAGCAATGGAACGTTTGCTAGTCACTCTACAATTTATAGCTACCGCTGAACTACGAATAAAATAGGCATTTCATTTATTTATGTGAAACATACAACCACCCAAAAAAGTTTGAATTTTGAAATCTTTTCTTTGTAGGAGACTCACACAAGTCCCTCATGTACTTGCTTCGTATTCCCGCCAGCATGGTTTCTCTGATCGTACCAGATGTATGTAGAGCCATTTTTAACGTCTTGAAAAGGGAAAATTATTTGAGGGTATTTGAAAACACAACAATGAAATTAAATTTTTATTGAAATAAATTGCATTTTACAGAATGATATGCTTATAAAAATGTTTTTTTTTCTAATGCCCATAAAATGAAATGAAATAGAACATGTAATACCTACACATCGTCTTTTTTTAGACTCCTAAAACAACAAGCGAGTGGATGCAGGTGGCAAAGGGGTTGTATCTTCAAGTTACACTACTTTCTCTGTACTTCTTGCACATATGTGTCGAATATCGACGAGATTTCATTTAATGCGATCATCTTCTTCACTCAGTCCTTAAAGTCTCGGTTATGCACGTTCCATATTTCGGGGTAGCTCTCCACGGCTTCAATAAAATGTTCTGTATCCTGCTTTATCCATTCCTGATCTCCTCCATTTCTGAAATTTGTTACCATATAATACGTAAGATGGTTGCATAAAATTAAGTTACAACATTAAGTAAATTGTTAAATATGAGTGTTATGCAGACAGCATACTTACTATAACTTGCGCTTTCTACTTGCAGGAAATAGAAATAAATCCTAAAAGCTGCAAGTTACTTACAGATATTTCTCGCATGGTGTTCACAGTGGAAGCGGAAAACGCGCAGCAAGTCACTTCCGCAATAAATTGCTACGGTCGCAAGTCGACTTGGCGATATGTTTACACTCGCAAATCGCGCGGCAAGTTCCTCCGCGTAAGTAAATTGCTGCAATAACTTGCTAGTGTAAACCGAGCATACTGCAACCGACTGGCAGGTCCGGGCTGCGCTCCAGACTTGATCCAACTGACTGGAAGACCCGAACTCGCGACACGAACTCCTGACTCGAACTGCCAATCCGAAATCTTTACGCGAACTCCGAACAACTCACAACAGACAACGAGCGGGAAGTAACAGCAGTCGACCAGAGACACTACGAGAGGGGATATATCGATACGCGCTGGTAACATCGCTCACTGCGAAGCAGCAAATCAGTGACAGTAGTAATCTAAACTAACGTAGTGAGATGGAAGTACGTTAGAAACAGGGTGTAAAATACATGATGGAGGGAACACGAGCGATGCACGGCTCAGTATCCGTGCCAAAGATGGACACACCACCTATCGGGTAGGTGGTCCTCATGTTCTGGCTGATCAGTGTATGTCTCGAAGCAGTGCAGCTCAAGGCGCGCAGATTATCCGGCCCATATTCAACGAGTATTTGGAAGTGAGAGCTCACAGCGACTTCTCACCGTTTCAAGACTTTTCTCCTCACGGAAACACCACGAGAAAGTAAGGAAGGGGGGAAAGCGTTTCATTTACTACTTTTGTGCTATTCGTATGGTAATAATACAGAATCAGGTTACGTTTTTTAATTCGATATTTCTTTATCACCAACTACTTTCGCAACAAATTATGCAGGCATACCGAACTTGCACAGTCGTATTCTGTCCTTGCATTACACAAAGTTCAGGAACTATGAAGTCATAAACATTGAGGTACGCGAAAAGTCGCTTTTTTTCGAACTGAGCTCGATTCCTTATGGACTCCAGGAGTGGAGGTTTTGCTTGTGACGAAAAGCTTGTGATAACGGGTGGTCATGATCCAAAATTGGAATTCTTTGATAGCGATGAGATTCATCAAGATGAATTGTTGAAGTGCATTAAGACACCAATTCAATGAAGAGTTTTCATAGAAAAATATGTTCACGTTGGTTAAAATACCGCCGGCTCCAGTAGTCTTAATATAATGAGAGGGTTGAATGAAAAGCAATGCCTCCACCTTCCTTAATTGGGTTTAGATGGCAATATTTCAATAAATCAAACGCTGAAATAATCCTGAGAATTACCAATATTCACTTTTCCACATAATCGCCAGCCAACTGGATGCTTTACTGCCATCGATGAACAAGTTTTCTGAAGCCGTCAAGGAAGAAGTTGACACAATGTTTCCGTAACCACAGTCTAACATTTCTCCCATCAGAAGCATAATGATGTTCCCACATATGTATTTCATTATCGAGAACAGATGGAAGTCAGACGGTGCTGAATCTGGACTGTATGGAGGATGCCGTACGGTGGTGAGCTTCAGTCTCTGAAGTTGTGGTGTGGTGGCACGTGATGTGTGTGGTTGGAATTGTCATGCTGCAGGAACACATTTCCCTTTTCCTTTCCGATTCTCGTTAGCCGTCGTTTCAGTGTTCGCAGCGTTGTGATGTAACGCTCTGAATTTATTGTTGTTTCGCGATCACGGAAGTCAACAGGGATAACGTCATCTGCGTCCCAGAACACTGTCGCAATGTTTTTTTCCAGATGAGAGCTGCGTATTGAATTTCTTTTTCTCGGGCGAGTCTTTGTGTCCACAGACTGACACTTCGCCACCGGGTCGTAATGGTGTACCTAAGTTTCGTCTCCTGTCACAATTGAACAGAGAAAGGCGTCGCCTTCATTCCCTGAACGCGAGAGTTCCTGGCAAATTTCAAGTCTGTGAGCTTTCATTAAAGGAGTCAGCATCTGGGGTACCCATCGTGAACCGATCTTGCGATAGCCGAGCAAAGCAATGATGTGACCCATACCTTATTGTGAAATGTCGATTGTGCTTCTCTCTGTGATACGACGATTGTCCTGTATCAATCTGTCAACATTTTTCTGGTAAAAGTCGGTGTTGCTGTCACAAGACGTCTAAGTCTTTGTTTGTCAGGTCAGTTGTTGCCGCCTCAACATCTTAAAACTTTCTCGCCCAACGACTCACAGTACTAACATAAACACAATCACCATAAACTGCGTTCATTCTCTGATGAATGTCCTTAGGGATGACACCTTCTGCTGTCAAGAATTCAATGACTGCATTGACCGGCCGTATGCGCAGGCTTCCATACTTTACACTGTAACAACACAACCATTCAACACTAAGGCTTCCCGCCGACTGGAGCTGTAGAGAAGAGGCTACGGAAAAAGCTAGTACCTGCCGCTTACCAATGCTGCCAACTGCCGAAGAGTTTACGAAGGTGGACGCATTACTTTTCAGTCAGCCCTCGTAAAATCGCATTTTACCACTGTTCGACCAAGACGCATCAAGGCATTTGACCCGAATGAAGTATTCGAGATAATATTTGATGCTGTTAACACGACCAAAATACCATTTAGGGCAAACAAAAAACGGAGATACAAGCCTGCGAATCACATAGAACTGAAGCACGAACTGGCCGATTTTTGAGTCTATTGCTTATAACGTGCTCTTTTCCAATTTCTTAAAAATAAGGTGGGTTAATAATTTTCTGCAAAAACCTCACTGGAAACTGTTGTGTGGTTTATTCGAATATTTCTTGATATCTTGGGAACACTGATTAGTTGGTCGGTCTGCAAGTTATCTTTTTCTCTTCTTCGTAGTTTTCTCAACGTATCCCGTTGCCGAAGTACGTGTTCTGTTATATTCGCTGCTTTAAAAGCACGAATCCACGATTGTGTTTCTTCAGATGAACTGAAATTGAAAATTAAATTTTGCAACACTTTTTCCGTTTTAATCACATATATTGAATAATAGTTCAAAACATACATAAACTTGAAATTGAAAAGTACCTAACGTACATGTGTACCTTAAAACCACAGCAGCCCTCAATGTGAGGTATTATGTTCTGTAGCCTCATGACAATTGCACATATGTCGAAATTACTATGCACTGTGGAAAAAGCTGCGCAGTTTCGGTATAGGGAAACGAAGATATGACGCTGTTTATCAAGCGTCTGCAGAAGAATTAAACGATTTCTTCTCAACAGCTGTAATCTGCCACGCAGCGACAAATTACCAGCCCCAAGATATCAATCTCTTGAGAGACAAGTTTTTCCTAAAACATGTCACTACCGGCACAGTACACAAGGCAATTATGTGAATCTCTTCCGAGGCAGTAGGAAATGATGGAGTGAGCATTGGCATGATTAAAAACGTCGTAGCCACTATTATTCCAGTTATCACAGACATCTTCAACCTGTCTCTTGTCAGTAGTATATATCCTACTGAGTGGAAGCAAAGTTTAATCCAGCCTATACCCAAGACTGACAACCCTAAGTCGCCAGGTGACTACAGGCCGATCAGCATACTACCTGCAATATCTAAAGCCCTAGAATACATCGTCCATGAACAGCTGACGGATTACCTCAAAACTCATAACATCCATGACGAATATCAGTCAGGCTTTCGAAAGCACCATAGTACAGCAACTGCATTAATCAAAGTAACTGATGACATTAAACATGCTATGGACAGACGTGAAGCTACTATCCTATCACTGCTTGACTTTAGCAAGGCTTTTGACACAGTTGACTTCGATATATTACTAATTAAAATGAAACAGCTGAATTTCTCAATCAGCGCAATACACTGGTTCGACAGCTACCTCAAAAACAGAAGTCAACAAGTCGTTTGTGGGTCGGAAAAGTCATCATGGAAAAGCGTGCACTCTGGAGTTCCCCAAGGCTCCGTCCTTGGTCCACTACTCTTCTCACTGTATATTAATGATATTTCTTCAGTGATTCACTCCTGCAGCTACCATCTATATGCTGACGATATCCAACTGTACATAAGTGCAAGCCCCAAAAACATTGCTGGCGCAGTAGCGAGTATGAACGCAGATCTTTGCTGTGTTTCTCGATGGGCACAGAACCTAGGTCTGAAACTAAACCCCAAGAAATCCCAGGTCACACTTATATCTCATCCAAAGTTAATCAGCCGGTACTTTCGCGAAACGGTCCCTAAAATACTCCTCAATGGTACCCAACTACCATACCAAAAAACAGTAAAAGACCTTGGAATAATCTTGGATGAACACCTAAACTGGGAAGAACAAACAGTCACAGCTTGCCGGAAATCGCTCTCCTCCCTACATGCAATTCAAAAATTTAGAAAAATATTTCCAACCCATGTTAAACAAAAATTAGTCCAAACACTAGTCTTGCCTAATCTTTACTACTGCGATGTAGTTCAACACGGCACAAATAGTGAAAATTCTAGATGCCTCGAGCTAGTGATGAATGCTTGCGTCAGATACGTGTGCAATATTCGGTTGTATGATCATATCAGTCCTTCATACTCCCAGCTAGGTTGGATACGCCCACATAAGGCACGCGATCTCCACACAATGTGCTTACTTCATCGATTTCTTAGCCACTGGTGCCCTCAATACTTATCTTCTCACATTAAACATCTATCATCATTCCACAATCGCAATACCAGATCGGATACGTCTATCATCTTGGCTGTACCTTTACATAACACAAAATCTTTCTCCGTGTCATTCTCCATCTCAGCCATACGACTATGGAACGCACTCCCCTGTGATCTGCGTCTTATCCAGAACTACTCAACATTCAAGAGGGAACTCAAAACTTACATATTAGGGACGGTATAGCCACCATTGTTGTGCCCCTGACATCTCTTTCTTTCTTCTCTCCATCACAGCTTCGAATTTTACCATTCTTTTTCTCTTCCTCTAACCTATCTACCTCTTATATATCTCTTTCACGCCATTCTATCGTCTTATGTCTCTGCTCGATGAGAATAACTCACAAGCTGCAAGAATATAACGAGAAAATTCCCAACTAACTGACATTCACAAAAGAAATGTATGTTTACTTTCATATACTTAGTCACTATTATTATTATTATTATTATTATTATTATTATTATTACTATTATCATTATTATTATCATTATTATCGTTGATTGTTATAATTATTTTTATTGTTATAACTATCATTGTACTACTGTTATAATCTCAAATTTTCTTCGTTTGACAACAATACTGCATAATACGTTAAATGTTCTTAATGTTATTTAGTAACTGTAACTCGTTCAATCTGAGTATGCCTGGTTAGGTGTAAGAGAGGGCCTGAAGGCCCTAATCTTGCCAGGTAAAATAAATGCATAAATAAATAAATAAATAAATATAGTAACAGTAATATCTAAAAACAAGCTGAAATGATTTGAAAGATTTATAGAAGCTGTGAACATGTATGACAAAAAGTAACAAAAATTTGTGTTCGATGTCAATAAACTCCTCTATTTCGGAAACGGTGTTATTCTTATTGCCAGTCCGCTTTCTCTATCCTCTAAGCTTTGAGCAGCACGTATTTTCATGACGGTAAAATAAGAAAATTTATCACATCACTTACTTCTTTATGCCAAAATGACAAAGCTCATTTAGCTCCCCGTTCTCTAACTAGATTCTCTCAATATCGCCTGATTTAATTGGAATAAATATTGGAACAGGTGATTCAGTACTGACCCTATGACTTGTTATAGGAAATAGATTAAGAAAAGATAAACCTACGTTTCTAGTATTTGTAGATGTAGAGAAAGCTTTTGACAGTGTTGACTGGAATACTCTGTTTCAAAGACTGAAGAGGACAGGGGTAAAATACAGGAAGCGAAAGGCTATTTACAATTTGTACAGAAACCAGATGCCAGTTATAACAGTCGAGGGGCACGAAAAGGAAGCAGTGGTTGGGAAGGGAGTGAGACAGGGTTGTAGCCTCTTCCCGATGTTATTCAATCTGTATGCTGAGAGAGTAGTAAAGCAAACAAAAGAAAAACTCTGAGTTGGCATTAAAACCCATGGAGAAGAAATAAAAACTTTGAAGTTCGCCAATGACATTGCACTTCTGTCAGAGACGGCAAGCGACTTGGAAGAGCAGTTGGACGGAATAGATAGGGTCTTGAAAGGAGGATATAAGATGAGCATCAACAAAAGCAAAACGAGGATAATGGAATGTAGTCGAATTACGTCGGGTGATGCTAAGGGAATTAGATTAGGAAATGAGACTGCGACGGGTCAGGCTCTTATCGCGCAGTTTCCTTTCCCTGAAAGAAAATCCACCTACCTCGTTTCTTAGGTAGTTGCTGCACTCGCCTCTCCTGATAGCAGCTACTGGAAAAATTGCAGAAAAGCAGTGTTGAAGAAACTGCAATTTAATAGCCGCTCACCGGAGGCCGCGATACATGTTTGCTGAAATACAATCTATGAGCAATCTTCCTAAATAAATTGAGTTATTGGAATGGTAGTAATTGTTTACTCAAACGAGAACGCGAAGTTGGTAATTCTATTTAAGCTCTTTATTGTCTTTAAGCCTGATCATCAGCCCGCTAATCTACGTTTGAAGAAAGTTCAGTTCACAATTCTATCCACACTCAAACCCCGCCAGAATTAGCTTTCAAAGTTACGGAATTTACTTAACTGCAACACAGACGATTTTCTAACATACACGTTTGCAGTCGATGTTCAATAATAGTTCGTTTTTTAACGTTAATGCTCGCCATAAGCACTTAGTAAAAGTTTACGAAGTACCGCCACGCTTTTAATTATTAAAGTTACTCGCGTCTTTCGCGGAACGAAAAGTCACAACTCGCTCAAACTCACACTACGCGTTACTGGACTCTTCCAGTCTCAAATCGCACAGTACCGAACCGATGAAGCCGTTTTATGACTTCATTTTACACATTATTCGCGAGGACACATCAAGCATGTCTCTTCTCGATCACAGTTCCTTCGCGACTCCTCCTCCACTCGCGACTCACTCTCCTAGTCTGCTAACCGTCCTCGCATCTCATTGGCTCACACATCACACAGCCAATCAGAATTAACTCTTTGGGTGCGCCTCGCGCCAAAATCTAGCACGCACCAGTCATGACTTCTGAATCATTTACGTCATGATTTCTTGTTACACAAAATTTACTGTATAATTTAACAAACCGAAAGGAAAACTAGACTTTACTTTATTTCCAGAAATTATTTAAATACTCGCGAACGTTCTGGCTGCTTGTACAATACCATACACTCTTGGACATCCGACATTCACTAAGATGGGGAACCACTGGCGACTCTGTTCCCACGGTTACATCGTCTGAACACTTGCGAGTTCCAACCTAGATTTTATACACTTGCAAAGAATGGCGAATGTCCCTCTTTCATTCACTCAGGCACACTCATTCACTCTCACCTACTCATATAAAATAACTGTTCACAAAAATTCAAAACATTTATGGTTTTAACAAAGTTATAGGTGAATTTCTAAAAGTAAAATTCTCAAAATAAATACAAAAGCACGGAAGGTGATTTTGTTTCATAGTTGGATGGTCACTGAAGGTGATCTATACATAATGGTATTTATTTAGACTCGAAAATTGTAGAAATTTGCGTTTTCTGTAAGATTTTTCTAATTTCCAAAATATGCAGGTTTCAAAACTCAAATTTGGATGACTTATTTTTATTCATAACAGAAACTAGTATATTAACTTTTAATTTCCTCAGGTTCCTCAGTTAGAAGTTATTAAAGATGAAAGTTCCACGTTATACACGCGGCTAGTTAGCGCACAGGTCTTACATTCTCACGGTACAGACATGCCATATGGTCGTGACGTCAGACGAACGGACACCGGTAATCTGCCCGCTACAGCACATATGCTAATCTGATGGCTACTTTACAGTCTGTCTACATTTCACAGTAAATATTTGATAGAAAACTGTGCGCTCGCACTAGTTGCGACGCCACAGAGACCCTTAAAGTAGTAAAGGAGTTTTGCTATTTCGGGAGCAAAATAACTGATGATGGTCGAAGTAGAGAGGATGTAAAATGTAGACTGGTAATGGCAAGGAAAGCGTTTCTGAAGAAGAGAAATTTGTTAACATCGAGTATAGATTTAAGTGTGAGGAAGTCGTTTCTCAAAGTATTTGTATGGAGTGTAGCCATGTGTGGAAGTAAAACATGGACGATAAATAGTTTGGACAAGAAGAGAATAGAAGCTTCCGAAATGTGGTTAATGCTGAAGATTAGATGGGTAGATCACATAACTAATGAGGAAGTATTTAACAGGACTGGGGAGAAGAGGCGTTTGTGGCACAACTTGACTAGAAGAAGGGATCGGTTGTTAGGACAACAACAACAAAATCCTGTTACCCTTGTTTCAGTTTTTGTTGATGTTCGTATTTACAATCTCTCTTCAAGACGCTGTTAATTCCATTCGCGGGTGATCCAAGCAGTTTGAAGTTTTATTATCGTAACACAAAATCACGCGGACATGCAACTTTGTTCACAGTTCCAGGATCCCGGAAACGAGTGCTCGGTCTCCTCGAGGAAATCCTGGTGCTCGCTCTCGCGGAGGAAGGAAGTCGGGTGGCAAGAGGGTTGTATGGCGGGGGCGGTGGTGGGAAGGGGAAGCGCGAAGCGTTCTCAGTCCCGGCCATTAGCCGCGCCGGGGGGCAATCTTGGCAGGGAGCGCGGATTACCGGCCACACCGTCGGATTAGGCGGGAGGCGGCGCGCTAATCGCAAAACGGCGCCTCCGGCTGCCTCCGCACCAGCAGGTCGCCCTCTGCCCGCCAGCTCCTCGGCACTAGCTGGCTCAAGGCGGAGCTACCACACAGCTCTATACTCAGTCCCACACTGACGGTTCGGAACATTACGATCACTGGCCGATATAATACTGAAAGCCTTGTCGTAGAGTTGCGGTCATGTGACGTGGCAAGGAGGGAGTGACAAATGGGCTGTCAGTATAGTGAAGGCTGGTTCGTTGATAGTGACCGGGCCAAATACCTCACGAAATAAGCATCAAACGAAAAAACTACAGAGAACGAAACTCGTCTAGCTTGAAGGGGGAAACCAGATGGCGCTATGGTTGGTCCGCTAGATGGCGCTGCCATAGGTCAAACGAATACCAACTGCGTTTTTTCAAATAGGATCCCATTTTTTTATTACATATTCGTGTAGTACGTAAAGAAATATGAATGCTTTAGTTGGACAACTTTTTCCTCTTTGTGATAGATTGCGCGGTAATAGTCACAAACGTATAAGTACGTGGTATCACGTAACATTCCGCCAGTGCGGACGGTATTTGCTTCGTGATCCATTACCCGTGTTAAAATGGACCGTTTACCGATTTCGGAATAGGTCGATACCGTGTTGATGTATGGCTATTGTGATCAAAATGTCCAACGGCCGTGTGGTATGTATGTTGCTCGGTGTCGTGAACGACATCATCCTAGTGTCCGGACCGTTCGCCGGATAGTTACGTTATTTAAGGAAACAGGAAGTGTTCAGCCACATGTGAAACGTCAACCACGACCTGCAACAAATGATGATGCCCAAGTAGGTGTGTTAGCTGCTGTCGCAGCTAATCTGCACGTCAACTTTGGAGTTGAGAATACTACATCAACATCGACTGCAAACCATACCATATTTCTATGCACCAGGAATTTCATGGCGACGACTTTGAACGTCATGTACAGTTCTGCCACTGGGCAGAAGAGAAATTACGGGACGATGACAGATTTTTTGCACGCGTTCTATTTAACAATGAAGCGTCTTTCACCAACAGCCGTAGCGTAAACCGGCATAATATGCACCAGTGGGGAACGGAAAATCCACAATGGCTGCGACAAGTGGAGTATCAGCGACCTTGGCGAGTTAATGTGTGGTGTGGCATTATGGGAGGAAGGATAATTGGCCCCCATTTTATCGATGGCAATCTAAATGGTGCAATGTATGCTGATTATGCTGTTACTACAAGATGTTTCACTGCATGACAGAATGGCGACGTATTTCCAGCATGATGGATGTCCGGCACATAGCTCGCGTGCAGTTGAAGTGGTATTGAACAGCATATTTTATGACAGGTGGATTGGTCGTCGAAGCACCATACTGTGGCCCGCATGTTCAGCGGATCTGACGTCCCCGGATTTATTTCTGTGGAGAAAGTTGAAGGATATTTGCTATCGTGATCCACGACAACGCCAGACAACATGCGTCAGAGCATTTTCAATGCACGCGCGAACATTACGGAAGGCAAACCACTCGCTGTCGAGAGGAATGTCGCTACAGGTATTGCCAAATGCATTGAGGTTGATGAACATCATTTTGAGCATTTATTGATTTAATGCAGTATTTACAGATAATCACGCCGTAACAGCATGCGTTCTCAGAATGATACAAAGGTACATGTATCACATTGGAACAACCGAAATAAAATGTTTAAACGTACCTGTATTTTAATTTATAAAACCTACCTGTTACTAGCTGTTCGTCTAAAATTGTGAGCCATATTTTTGTTACAGCGCCATCTATCACAAAACGAAAAAAGTGGTCTAACTAAAACATTCATATTTCTTTACGTACTGCACGAATATGTAATAAAAAATGTGGGCTACTATTTGTCAAAAAGCAGTTGATATCCGTTTGACCTATGGCAGTGCCATCTAGCGGGCCAACTATAGCGTCATCTGGTTTCCCCAGCAAGCTAGACAAGTTTCGTTCTTTGTAGTTTTTTCGTTTGACGCTTATTTTGGTGAGATATTTGTCCCGGTCACGATCAATGGACCACCCTGTATAAGTGGTTTTGACAAAGGGCAATTGTTGTGTCGCTACAGCTGGAAACGAGTATCTCTGAAACCGCGAAGAGGTGGTGAAATAACGAGTAGGCCGTACAGCACGCCTCGTGTCAAAACGCAGAGGTCGCGGGACTCCCCACTGTAGTCCAGGATGGGCAGCGACCTGTGGGAGACGTGACGCCGGAGTGCTGTGATGGTGCACACACAAAACGTTTCCGAGTACACCGTCCAAAGGCAGTTTTTAAAAATAGCACACGACCCCTACTTCTTCCAATGGTGATCCAATAACATCACAGTCAGTAAAATGTTCCGGGCTATTATGCCGAGGTCGAAAGGATTTCATTTTAAAACCTGACGTGTCGTCCACATCTGTGGAGGACACTTTCATGAGGGATAGTGGCTTTGTTGAATGGCCGATTCACACCCTGGCTCGAATGCCGGACATTTGCCACGCCTTACAATTGCCACACCTGCCCCTTCGCCAGGTAGCAATCCCTTCCTCGTACTACTTCTGTCCGCTTTCAAACCGCCGTCTCCACATCTTACTCGATACAACCAGTACGTAAGGGACCCTCATCTTCGACATCTTGGCCAAATATAGAGCTTCTTTTCCGAAGTCGAAGCATTTATAACTTTTGGGAAACGAAAGCAATACCGACGATTATGTCAGTATGTAATTAGTTCTGCCAAGTATAAATACAGATTCCTCTGTCTGTACGGTAGCTTCCTTTCACGCTTACTGATTACGATAGAAACAGTCCATCGGCATTGGAGCAACAAGAAAGGAACGATGAAACGTGAATGCAAATGTACGCTAATCACCTCTTTTTTATCACTGGATTTGTGCCGACTTTAATAACTACAACTGCATACCCAAAAGACAATAGGGAAAGAATAAATGGGTTTGTGAATGTTTGAAAAGAAGAACGACATACTCCATATTAATTTACTCTCTAAAAACATTAGTTAATAAAGTGTAGCGGGGCAATGTTCAAAACATAAGTGAAAACACGTTCACTAAATAGAGATAAGAACATCTATGACTGACATGTCATCTAAAGTCGACTTACAATGTTAAAATGTTAGAAACAAGGAAATGAAGTAATACAGAATGATACGCTTGTAACGTACGTTGTTGTTATACATTGTTTAGCTCTTGTATTTACAGGGTCACAGGTTCTGGAGGGAAAAGCTGTAATTCTAATTATCTGCACTACAACAAAAAAAAAGGACAACTTAAGGAAAGATAATGTAAGCTCACAATCGACTTTGAAGCAGATAGTTCCTGTGACTTAGTATGGGCAAAGGTTATGTTCGACAACCAGAATAAAATAATAACTGGCTCCTTTTACCGACCCCCTGTCTCAGATGAAACAGTTGCTGAACAGTTCAAAGAAAAGAAAACTTGAGTCTCATCACAAATAAGTACCCTACTCATACAATTATAGTTGGCAGTTGCTTCAATCTACCTTCTGCTTGTTGACAAAAATACATTTTCATAACCTATTGTAAATAGAAACCAACTTCCGTAATTGTTCTAAATGCTTTTTTAAAAATTATTTTAACAGTTACTTGACGAGGCCATTCGGATTGTAAATGGTTACGAAAACACACTTGACCTTTTAGCCACAAATAATCCTGAGCATCACGACGGATACAGGGATTAGTGAACACACAGTCGTAGAGAGGCTCACTTCCGTAACAAAGAAATTCACCAAAACTGAACGCGGAATGTATCTATTTATATAAGCAGCTAAAAATTCGGGTGATTTCTTTCTAAGAGATAGTGTCCAATCCTTCCAAACTATGTAAATGAAGACCATATGTGGCTTAAGTTCAGAGAAATAGTATCAACTGCACTCGAGATATTCATACCAAATAAATTAATAAGAGACGGAACTAATCCCCCATGGTAACCAAAACACGACAGAAAGCTGTTGCAGGAGCACCGCAAAAGGCACATATAATTTAGACGAACGCAAAATCTCAAAGATTGGTGAAGTTTTATTGAGGCTCGAAATTTGGTGCGGATTTCAATGCGAGATGCATTTAATACTTTCCACAACGAAACTCGCTCTAGAAATGTGGCGGAAAATCCAAAGAGATACTGGTCCCATGTTAAGTAAACACGCGGAAAGGCTCAATAAGTACCTTTACTGCACGACAGCGACGGTAATGTTACTGATGACAGTGCCACTTAAGTCGAGTTAGTAAATGCATTTTCCGAAATTTCTCCACCAAAGAAGACGACGTAAATATTCCAGAATTCGAAATGAGAACAGCTGCAAACATAATTAAGAAGTAGATATCCCTAGTGTTCCAAAGCAACTGAAATTACACTGTCAGTAACAGAGGAAATGATCAAATATCTTTTGAAAAAGTCTGTAACGTATAAGATAAGTAGGTCTAATACATTCGTTTCTGATGTTCTTTAGTAACAATTAATTTTCTGTAGCAAGCTCCTTGCTTTTACTGACCTGCTTAAAGATAATCAACAATTTAGTAAGAAATTTTAATTTTTAAATGACTACATCTAAATGTACTTAAGTAGATTTACATCTACTATAAATGTTTGCAGCTAAATTTAAATAAAGAATGTTTGAGGTGCCAAAATTGTCAACATTAGCATTCAGTTCAGTTTTGGGATGTCAATTGTAGGTGCAATTCAAAGGTTCAGTTTCCATTTTCTTTTACGAAAGCGTATAGTATCAGTTTAACAAACCATGATATTTTAGGTGATAGTTGCGCTTATGAAGCTTCAGAAAATTATTTTTGAACTCACAATTATTTAATAATATGGCCATAATATTGGAAGATCTTAACGTGACAACAATAGGTATACTTTTGTGAGGCTTGAAACACTTGTTTAATTTTTACATTAAAGGCTGATTCGGATCACACTTTGCACAGGCTTTCGACCGTGAAAATGATAAATGACCATCTGCCATTCTGGCTGTGTAAAATCAGCCTAAACACTCTGAACTAATGTACACTCTATTTACAATTACAACTTAATATTAGCTCCGATAATGCTGCTTCAATGTTTTAATAATTTTATCTCAGTAACCTACGAGGACTCAGTGGCCTTCATAGTTTTTAATACAGTATTTTTAATGTATTTTAGTCCAGTTTGTGGGCAATGGATTACAAGCAAGGCCTAATGTTGCCAGCCTCTTAATAAGTCTTTACGATTGTCTCTATCCTGTGGTCCAGCTTCAAATACTTCTTCTTCCTCTTCTTACCTTCAAGATTCATTTCCAGTTTCATGTACATGCAGTTTATGAGCTCTGCTTCCTTTTTCAAGCACTCCACCAAATAGTTAATTCTAGGGTGAGGGTTTCCAATAATGCTATTTATTTTGTTGTGCCACCCTTCAACAGCATTCCTGGTTCTGTGCCTTTTTCCGTAACAGTCCCACATTTCTATTGCGATATCCTCTAGTCAGTTATGCACAAAGTAGTAAAAAAATTGAGAGAAGCTTCCGTTATAAGGAGCTTATGCATGAAACTCAATCCATCCATTGCTTACGTCCTGCATCTGAGTCTGCGCGTTAGGCCGCCAGTCTGCTCCACTTGCTCAGGCAACGGTCATTGGCGGTTGGATCGATCGGTTGGTCGGTCGCGCATTGAGAGACGAGATGGTTTGTCCGCCTGGAGCGTCGGCGCGTCGACACGAGAGCAGCAGGAGTCATCCCACGACATCGGTCTGGCCGGGGAGAGCTGCGACGCCGTGAGGCGGGAGATCGGCGCGCCTTCCTGCGTCCGTTGAAGCGGCTGGCAGCGGACGGTTCGGGAGAGCGTTGGGGCTGCGCGCCAGGTCTTCGCCAGAAATTGCAGTTTATTAGAAGTTAAGTGATTGCAAATATGTTGTTGCATTTACTTGTTAAATTCTACTTCTTTTCTTGGTGAGGTCACCAGCCGCTTGTCTTGGGGTCGTCCCACCATTCTTCTCCGTTATTAATGAATTGGGTGGTCCGTTTTTCTCTTGTAGAGTAGGGACGGGTTAGAGCAACTTGCGGTTCGGGTTGTTCGGCAATTTCCCTGTCAAACTGCCATACGTTAATAGCTGCCTCTGTCATGTTTGTCGGATTCAGTGTTAACGAATATATTGCTTGAAGTGTATCGGCTGAATTCGTCAAATATGTTTTCATCTTGCCTACCACTTTGAGAAGAGGTATATGTGTCATGTAGATCATGTTTGGCCAACCTTGTTTACTTTATATAAGACTGCATTTCATGGGTTTTTATTTAAATGGCCATTTTAGTATATTGTTTCTTTAAATTATTTTATTGTTATCTTAATTGGATTATTATCTTGTTAAGATTTCTTGTTGGGGCCTGCAGCTGTGAAAAAGTTGCCAAATTACAATAAATGACAGTTAGCAGCAGAAACTGACATCAATCCTTGGCCCTTTCCACAATCCTATTACCTGTTCTGCCGAGTGGGTTTAGAGGGCGTTTCAGATACCAACGGCGACACGTCGTGGCATGGGAGCAATGACGGTTTGGTGAATCCCTGAACGGAGTTGGTACGACATCTGCTTACGCAAGTCACCTAATTCCCTTAAACTCGGAGGCCGGCGGGGATAGGGGGGGGGGGGGGGGGGGGGGAGGGAGTGCGAAGAGGTGTGACGCCATGTCAATCACATCCCAGACGTGATCGATGTGGTTCAGTTCTGGCGCAGTGAGGGGTGGGGATGCAGCACATCAATTAGAGCTCGTGACTGTGTTCCCCCAACCACTCGTCACGCTCTTGCCTTGTGACATGGCACATATCTTGTTGAAAACGCCATTGCTTCGGGAGACGTGATCGTTATCAAGAGGAGTACGTGGTCTGACATGGCGCCTTCCACGAGCTCCACTGCACCCACAGATGGGCTCATGAGTGTTCCCCAGAGCGGAACTTGTCTTGGTCCGCAGGACACTTTCCTGTGGACGGCGACGGATTCGCCCAAAGGCATGACGGTGCACTGCGTGTTCAGACACACAGAGCCCAACTATACTTGGTCCGTCGGAACCCAACCAGGGGACCGCCACGGACCGACAAAACGACTTGCTTGCCACCAGTCGGTAAATGGGAACTCTTGTACTTTGTCTGAAGTTAGTTCCGCCACAGTTCGCGCCCTTTCCTGTTTTGAAATTCTGCCCGGCCTACGTAGTGCGACATCTGTAATAGGGGATGGCCACCTATCTTTCACCTTGATTTGCCACGTCTTGGAGAGACCCATAACTCTCCTAACGCCCGACGTGTCGAGCAGTTTCGGATGTGCTCGTGCCGGGCCGGGCCACCACAACCTGCCTTCGTTCAAACTACACAGGTCGCGCGCCTTCCCCATCTGACACATGGACAGCACACGGACTCATACTGCATGCACCGTGCGTGTGTCCGAGTAGCAGTCGTTTCTCGCCTGGTGACTCACCTATCGTCCGGACGGGTTTTTTTCGACAACAGGTCGGTTGTCATAATGTTCTGGCTGATCAGCGTGTACAGTTTCTGACTGTAATACTTGTCTTGCTGTGTCTATCTCTTAACATCACATTACACCTCTCAATAAGTATATCACGACATTATTTTAAGTTTTAAATTAGGTCAATTATTAAAAGAACTATTAAAAATGAAAATTTTCTTGTCTGTGGAAATCGTTCTATAGATAATCTTCAACAGGGACCGTCCACCGTCCCCCGTCTCCTTCTTAGGTGCGTATTTAATCGTGAAGTTTTTCTCTATGTGTCACATCGATTTCCAGAACGGCTGTTTACATTTGCCACTACAGACATTGAAACAAACCAGAAAAACGAAATATATAACACAAAAGAATAAATCTACGCTCATGACTCGGGTGGCCCTGTCCGTACAATTTGCGTCTGCATGGTGCGTATTTTGCGGTAATATGCGTCTGCCATAGAGTTGCTGCAACATTGCCGAAAGTGGCTGCTGTGGGCGAAAATTTTACTGTATAGTTGAGCAGTATTGCTGAAGTTGCAGGCTGTCGCAAGCAGTAGCCAAAGAGTTGCCAAGGGCTTGCAAGTGTTGTCTACCAAGGATGGAGAATATTTCGTGTTGCAGGGCAATGTTTACCTCTCTGATTGTCTCGAAATGCTTCCCTCTGGCTCTCACAGACAGTCCTGCGTACATGTGTTTGAACGGAAATATATCGTTTCGCTTTTGTTTGAAAGTTTTCGCGCTCGTGCTAGGTATGATTAAAAAAATGACGGGAATCTCTTAATTTCGTAGAGTTTATACGACCGACATACAACTCGTTTCATCTCCTTAATAAACATGTTCCTGATATATGTTTGCATTTTCAGCTGTTTTGAATATTTATGTTATTATTGAGGACCGAATAGGTTGTACATGTATTCGAGTGCTCAGCAAATTTTCACTGGAATTTGGATAGCACAAAGGTCGTCGTTCGAACAGCAGGTACGTAACTGACCGACCTGTTACCTGCTTCCACTAATGTTACCACAATATTTAATGAAATATGAGCACTCGACTCAATGTTCGAGATATTATCGTTCAAATGGCTCTGAGCACTATGTGACTCATCTTCTGAGGTCATCAGTCCCCTAGAACATAGAACTACTTAAACCTAACTAACCTAAGGACATCACACACATCCATGCCCGAGGCAGGATTCGAACCTGCGACCGTAGCGGTCGCGCAGTTCTAGACTGTAGCGCCTCGAACCGCTCGGCCACGCCGGACGGCTCGAGACATTAAGTAACAAATAACACATAAATAGGTCTTCAGGAGAAGTAGTGATTTCTGTTACGTAACACGTTCTTCGTATTTCATTTTTGCGAAGTTGAAAACACTAAGTGGATTCTACACTACTGTGAAATTCTTGAACCTCCACAAAGACAGATTCTGTTAGCAAGCATATAGCAAGAAATCACAAAGAAAATTAATTTTTATCCCTATTGTTTACACTTAGCGATACCACAAAGGCAACTGCAATTATTATAAACATTATACACTGAAGTGGCAAAGAAACTGGTTGGTGTTGCTGGGGTCTTCAGTCCAGACACTGGTTTGTTGCAGCTCTCCATGCTACTCTATCCTGTGCAAGTTTCTTCATCTCCCAGTAGGTACTGCTGCCTACATCCTTCTGAATGTGCTTAGTGTATTCATCTCTTGGTCTCCCTCTATGATTTTTACCCTCCACGCTGCCCTCCAATACTAAATAGGTATGCCTCATGTATCCATCTTGATGCCTCATAACATGTCCCACCAACCGATCCCTTCTTCTAGTCAAGTTGTGCCATAAAGTCCTCTTCTCCCCTGTTCTATTCAGTACCTCCTCATTAAATACGTGATCTACCCATCTAATTTTCGGCATTCTTCTGTAGCATCAAATTTCGAAAGCTCCAATTTGCTATTTATCGGCCATGTTTGACATCCATACATGCCGGCACTCCATGCAAATACTTTTTAGAAAAGACTTATACGTTTGTGACTATTACAGGGCATCTATCACAAAGCGAAAAAAGTGGTGCAAAGAAAACATTCATATTTCTTTACGTATTACACAAATATGTAATAAAAATGGGGGTTCATGTTTTAAAAAAAGCAGTTGATACCCCTTCCACCTATGGCAGCGCCATAGAGCGGGCCAACCGTAGTTGTTAACAACTTTCTGGTATAGGAAAACATATTCAAATTCAGAGATATGTTAACAGTTAAAATATGGCGCTTCGGTAACCAACGCGTATACATCTTGGTCCATTGATAGAGACTAGGCTAAATGTCTCACGAAATAAGCATCAAACGAAAAAAAATACAAACTAGCTTGAAGGGGGAAAACAGGTGGCGCAACGTTTGGCCCGCTCTATGGCGCTGCCATAGGTGAAAGGGATATCAACTGCTTTTTTAAAAACATGAACCCCCATTTTTTATTACATATTTGTGTAATACATAAAGAAATATGAATGTTTTCTTTGCACCACTTCTTCGCTTTGTGATAGATGTCGCTGTAATAGTCACAAACGTATAAGTACGTGGTATCACGTAACATTCCGCGAGTGCGGACAGTATTCGATTCGTGATACATAACCCGTGTTAAAATGGACCGTTTACCAATTGCGGAATAGGTCGAATTTCGTGTTGATTTATGGCTATTGTGATCAAAATGCCCAACGGGCGTGTGCTATGTATGCTGCTCGGTATCCTGGGCGACATCATCCAAGTGTCCGGACCGTTCGTTGTATAGTTACGTTATTTCAGGAAACAGGATTTCCTTCTGTGGGGAAAGTTGAAGGATATTTGTTACCGTGATCCACCGACAACGCCTGACAACGTGCGTCAGCTCATTGTCAGTGCATGTGCGAACATTACGCAAGGCGAACTACTCGCTGTTGAGAGGAATGTCGATACACGTATTGCTAAATGCATTTAGGTTGACGGACATCATTTTGAGCATGTATTTCATTAATGTGGTATTTACAGGTAGTCTCGCTGTAACAGCATGCGTTCTAAGAAATGATAAGTTCGAAAAGGTACATGTATCACATTGGAGCAACCGAAATAAAATGTTCAGACGTACCTACATTCTGTATTTTAATTTAAAAAACCTATCTTTTACCGACTGTTCGTCTGAAATTGTGAACCTATGTTTGTGACTAATTCAACGCCATCTATCACAAAGTGAAAAAAATCGTCCAACTAAAACATTGATGTTTCAATACGTACTATACGAATATGTAATAAAAATGAGGGTTCCTATTTTTAAAAAAACAGTTGATTGTCCTATTCAGCGTCATCTAGCGGGCCAACCACAGCGCCATCTGGTTTCCCCCTACAGGCTAGACAAGTTTTGTTCTTTGGAGTTTTTTCGTTTGACACTTATTTCGTGAGAAATTTGGTCCGGTCACGATCAATGGACCACCCTGAATAAGACAACAAGTGTCTTCCGCAGTTGTTAGATCGTTTACTGCTGCTACAACGACAGGTTATCGACATTTAAGTGAGTTTGAGAGTGGCGTTATAGTCGACGCTCGTGCGGTGGGACACAGAATCTCCGAAGTAGCGATGAAGTGCTGAACTGCGGATTTTACTGTACGACCATTTCACGAGTGTCCCGTGAGTATCAGGAAACCGGTAAAACATAATATCTCTGACATTACTGCATTGGGAAAATGATCCTGCAAGAACGGGAGCAACGAAGACTGAAGAGAATCACTCAACATGACAGAAGTGCAACCAGCAAATTGCTGCAGATTGCAATGTCCGCCCGTCAACAGTTGTCAGCGTGCAAACCATTCAACGATACATCATCGATATGGGTTTTCAGAGCCGAAGGCTCACTCGTGAACCTTTGATGACTCCACGACACAAAGCTTTTCCCTAGCCCGGGCCCGTCAACAACGACATTGGAGAGGTGGTGACTGGAAAAATGTTGCCTGCTCGGACGAGTTTCGTTTCAAATTGTATCGAGCGAATGGACATTTACGTGTATAGAGACAACCTCATGAATCCATGGATCCTACCTGTCAGCAAGGGACTGTTCAAGCTGGTGGAGTCTCTGTAACGGTGTGTGGCGTGTGCCGTTGTGATATGGGGCGCCTGATAAGTCTAGATAGGTGACACGTAGATAACCATCGTGTCTGATCATTTTCGTGCATTCATGTCCGTTGTACATTCCGACGGACTTGGGCAATTCCAGCAGGACAATGCGACACCCCACACGTCCAGAATTGCTACAGAGTCGCGCCAGAACACTCTTATGAGTTTAAAGACTTCCGCTGGCCACAGATATGAATATTATTGAGCATATCTGGGATTACTTGCAACGTGTTGTTGATAAGAGAACCCCACCCCCTGGTACTCGGACGGAGCCATTAGCAGTCCTCTAGGATTCACGGTGTCAGCTCCCTCCAGCAATATCTGAGTCAATGCCACGCCGTGCTGCAGCACTTCTGTGTGCTCGATATCAGGCAGACGTACCAGTTTCTTTCGCTCTTCAGTGTATGAGTCGCAGATTCGTGTGAATGGTATCAGTGAACACTTCTGTCACGGAAATTATCAACGGAAACTGAAATTGGCTTTACAAATTACGATCACATTGCACCGCCTTACAAGTTTAACGATGTGCCGTCAACCGAGGGACGCGTGCCCGGTCAGCCGCGCACACGCTGTCTGCTGCAACTACGGCAGGGCTGTACAGCCGCCTGCGGAGCTGTAAATATGATAAAACTTGCAGTTTGTCTGAGCTGCTGAAATTTTGACGCCATGTTTCTTTAGGTTTATTCTTCCTGCATAAAAAAATTTAAGAGCAGACCAGGACGTGTCAGTTTGGAGAGTACACTCGCAGGAACTGGGTTGGAATGAGAAAGTGGCAGACTTGGACTTCTGTGCAGCTTTTCTTAGAATGAAATTATTTGACAGATGCGCAAAACTCGCCCTGGGTGTTGAAAGGGTACAGCACCGCACGACATTGAAAATAAGTACAACATTCTTCGTCATTCTTGTCAGAACCACATATTTTATGTAATAGTAACTCAATTTCACTTAATACACCGAAACCGGATACCAGTGTAGGAAAGAATGACAATTTATTTATTTAATTGATCACATGTGATCTCCCACAAAATAAATCCCTACATCCAAATTGGTGAGATCTGTGAGATGAATGAATGTGTGGTCGTCTGCTAACCGCAGATAGTGAATGTGCTGAAATGTGGCTGACCAATACGGTAGCAAGGTACTCCCCCACCTTGACAGAGGTGCGAGATGACCTGAAGAACGACCATGTTTGAGCACTGGCGTTGGATCTAGTGCTGGTAAGACCTGTCTTCTGTGTGCTCTGTAAAGACAAACGAGTGGATAGAATGGTATGCATGTGGAATACTTAAGAGTAGTTTGGAATAATAATTTCTCTATTTCTGGAACTTTTGTGGGGAGAATTAAATATGAAGCAGGTAATATTAAGGGGATCGTAGTGATTTTCGGAAGTGACCAACGGTCACAATGAAACCACGTGTAGCAATCAGATGAAATACTTCTGAGTGCACAAGCTAAGCTGAATTACTGGCGTGTGTGCTATAAGTTGTAAATATTTAAGAAATGGCGTGTGCAGGACTTGAAATTAGAGACGAGTACTTCCACGTGGTGAGTACTGTGTGAGCCTCAATCTGTGTGTGAGACAAAGGATAAGGAGAAGTACTCGTCCAATGTTTCAGTTGAGGACTCACGTGTGTGATGAATATGATCTTAGTATTACTTTCCATGTTATGTTTCCGTGTGACGCTAGATTCGAACTCTAATACTCTGAGAGAGAAGCGAGGTGAGTCAGCCGCGTATCCAGCAACGCCACTTGGCTTGCATTGCACAGGAAGACGTGCATATGTCCTCTAGAGTTCGTAGTAGGAAAGAAAAGTTACGAAGTGAGGCAGTATCGTATTAAACTGAAAAGAATACTAATTGAATTGGGAAAGCTGAAAGTCAAGTGATTCTAACGTTGTGACTATTCTTTGTAATGTATTATATGTTGCCAGTGTGATGTATTTCATGTAATCTAAGTATGTGTGCTTCGCATGGGAGAGTAGCAAGATGTTCCTTTTTGTACCGCTCGGTCTGGAGGAAATGATGGGTGTGAGAGTCGAAGTGTGAGATATAGCAAAAGATCCACCATCCTATCCAGAAAGTGCGCTGTAGTGTTAGATAATTACGAGACCATAAGATAGAGAATCACCAATGTAAAGCCATGACCACTGGGGGGAGTTTCTCATGTGTAATGGTTGTATAAAATGTAATGGTGTGTTTTGGTTATCTTTGAACCATAATAGAATTTATCGGAATAAAAAAGATAGTGAACAGGAAAAGATTGGTGGCCTTGTTCTTCAAATAGTGTGTAGTCATTATACCCAGAGCTTATAATGTGTGCGCTATTCATATTCAGTCCGATGGCCACGTGTTGATCAAAGCCGTTAAATAAGAAGGAAAATGTGGTATTGCCAGTGCGTAGTGAACAGTCAGAGTTGTGTAGTCAGATGTGCGTTATCCGTTTCCCTTGGGTGATATTCAAACAGGAGAATAGTTTGTAGCCTAATTGTGGGTACTAGAGCTCATAATCAGTCATTACTTTCTAAATTTCGGGCGCATGCAGCATGCGGAACTCATGCCAGCGTTCAGAGACTTTGAGAGGCACCCGCATGCCTTGCTCATACTGTGGCATCAAGCAGTCAGGCGTGCAAGGTGAGTGGTCTGCCAAGCGAGTGGACTCATTCTCGTTTATCGAGTAACGTCAGTCATTGAGAATGAGTCCACTCGCTTGGCAGACCACTCACCTTGCACGCCTGACTGCTTGATGCCACAGTATGAGCAAGGCATACGGGTGCCTCTCAAAGTCTCTGAACGCTGGCATGAGTTCCACATGCTGCATGCGCCCGAAATTTAGAAAGTAATGCTTACGACAGTCCCTTCGAACAGCCTTCATACTGCACACGAAAAAGTTCCCTCTGTTTGGCCCGAGATTCAATACACGTACATCCCGCGACGTTCTGCCGTGTGGCTGCTGTGAATGTGCGTGGGGCGAGGTGTAAACACTCCGATATTCGCAGCGCGACAGGTTTTCTCAAACAAGCTCGCAAATGAGCGCAATTAAGCAGACTCGAGCCTTTTCATACGAGTATAACCTCATTTTCTCTTGAAAACATACAAACGCGAGGCTAGTGCTTTCGTTTTGATGTTTCCGCTACGGATCAAAATAAAGCGGCACACTCTAGTAGCGAGTGTTGTTCGGAAAAAGAGAAAGAGAGAGAGAGAGAGAGAGAGAGAGAGAGAGAGAGAGAGAGAGTGAGAGAGAGAGAGAGAGAGAGAGAGAGAGAGAACAGAGGAACGAAAGACACTGGAAATTCATTTAAAAGGTCGTAAATTGAGTTTGATAGCTCTTTGTACTGGGATAAATTAAATGTATGCATATATTAATAACACGGAAGAGATTGCAGGGCGCATGGCTGATGTTACTTCGCACTGATGTTATTGATTCCTTATCGCCGGCCGATGAGGCCGAGCGGTTCTAGGCGCTTCAGCCTGGAACCACGCGACCGCTACGGTCGCAGATTCGAATCCTGCCTCGGGCATGGATGTGTGTGCTGTCCTTAGGTCGGTTAGGTTTAAGTAGTTCTAAGTTCTAGGGGACTGATGGCCACAGCAGTTGAGTCCCATAGTGCTCAGAGCCATTTGAACCTTTTCTTCTATGACTGGCGTGTTGAGCGTTGGGAAACAGATTGCCTACAGACCGCCACAAAACCCACCGCCAAAACCTCAGCATCTCGTTTCATTCTATAATCCAGTTTATTTTCGTATCTCTACTGCTCAGAAGATTTATGCTGCACTGTGCAAACACCGGCGGTTTGCGCCGTTTGTCTTCTTCGGAGATAACTTGCTTCAGGCTGTCGATAACACTGATGCCAAATTTATTCCTCGTCTTAAAGTTTGCATCGACAGTTATTCGGGTTTCTTTTTTCCGACAGTGTTATTTGTACGTTAACGATAAGAAACAGAGATGCGCTTAGGTTTAGTGCCGAACAACTGGAAACAACAAACTGATGCAGGTTTGAAAACATCACTCGATATCTCTTTAATGCAATGCTTATTGTCGTTGAAACCACATGCGCACAGCATACCTCAACCTAACTACAAACATCCTTCAATAGACTTAAAGCAAATTTCTAGAGAGCGTAATACACATTGGGCTGGCGCATAAGTTCGTAGCGTTTTTTCCATAACTCTAATAAATACAATTGAGACTTTAATCATTAATAATAAGGGTGTATCAAAAGAATCTTCAGATTTGGCACGTCTTTATTTCTGAAACTAATGTACAATGAATTTTGTTTTTTGGATAACAGGAAACTCAAAAAGTTTTTTTCTTTTTCAGTTTTTTTCAAGCACGGTATTTCTCAATGATTGTTCGCACATTGCAGCGAGCATGTCTCGAGTTACAGCTTCCACAGCTGCTTTAATGCTATGCCTCAGTTCATTAATGGTTTCTTGTAATGCCGGCACATGAACTGAGTCTTTTATAAACCCCCACAATAAATATTCACCTACTATCAGGTCCGGTGACCTTGGAGGCCACTACTGTAAGGCTGAATCCTTTGGTCCAGTGGAAGCGAATCCATCGTCCAGCAGTCCTTCGCTTTAAAATTTCCCGCACTTCCACATGCCAGTGTGGCGATGACCCATCCTGCTGGTAAACCAAGTCGTTCGAATCAGTCTCCAACTGTGGGAAAGGAAAGTTCTCAAGCATATAGAGGTCTGTGCTTCCTGTAACAGTGTTCTAAGCAGAGAATAATGGACCATACACCTTTTCCCGTTAAACTGGACAGCGAGTCCCTGTCATGTAGTACGAAATCCTGTGGTTGTTCCTTACCCCATATTTTCACATTATGAAGGTTCAACTTTCCATTTAAATGGAACGTTGCCTCGTCACTAAACACTAAGCGTGGAAGAAAACTGTCATCATCCATCTTGCCAAGAACGCAATTACAGAACTCCACACCTTGTTGTCCGTCACCTTCATGAAGAGCTTGCAGTAGCTGAATTTTGTACGGTTTTACGTGTAAACGTCGACGTAACGCACACCAGACGGACATCGGGGGCATGTTGAGCGGACTCCTTGTCAAACTATGGCGGATGCATTCGACGGCTGAGTAAGACACCCGGTAAGGCCTTTACACAAGCAACCTGTTTCTCGGAATCGTTTGTGCCATCGTCTAATGCTCTGTGGTGTAGGTGGATCCACACCGTAGATAGTACGGAAGTCACGCTGAACAGTTATTACTGACCCGAACGGTTCAAAACGTACAACACAAACGCTTTCTGTTGTTCCGCCACCAATTTTACTAGAACTGAAGTGGGAAAACGCTGCTGCTACCTGGCGGGAACCATGTGACACTCTAGAGTTTGCTCTTTCCAACAGTACAAGGTCATGCACATATCTCAAATAATATAATAGTTACGATTTTGTTAAAATCGGATGATCCACCCTGCATATTCTCCTTTACTATTCTGAACACACTGCCAACACTGTGGTAACTTTTCGATCCTGCGGCTATACAAGCGACGTGGCTTTGAGCGGAGGAACACGCCGAGCCTTGTTCGCAGCGCATTAATCACTCGCAAAGCAAGTTCTTCGGAGGTTGTTCGGCAGAGAGCGGAAGAGGGAAAATCTGAGGGCGTAACATCAGGTAAGTAACGCATATGACCTCTTCACATTTAAACCTATGCTACAAAGCTGTTTTTATGATTCAAAGTTCAGTTTATCCGCAAACAAAGGATGCTGTATTAGCGACGTATGATGGTAACTCGAACTTCTTTAGCCCTGGGGATAACTGGCGCCATCTCGCCGCGATATTTAGACTGACAGCCATTGAGACATCTCCTGGTAAGTTGGACAGTGTGAAAATGGGTCTGGCTCTCAGCTGAAACATCGTAGCAGTTCTGAAACGTCATTACGCCGGGGAAACCTCGAGAATTACAGTCCTCGTAAGTGCTTTGAGGCCGCGCAGCACGGGACAGACGCGGGCGCACTCCAATAGTAGTATGGAGATGCCTGCAAACGTCTCTGCAAAGTGGTCTCAGCTGGGAGGTCGCGCCCCAGTTGTACCGCAGTTCCTCCCCTGCGGATGGACGCCGTTAATAGGGCGTCACAGGGGTCTGGGGAGACGGAGAAACAGCAACGTGGGTTGGAGGGCAGCAGAGAGCTGGCTGGCGGAGCTGCCACGCGGGGCTGGTGAAGCCGTCCGACACACACACACACACACAGCCAGCGAGCGGTGGGAGGCACCTTCCGAGCCGGCGAGTGCTCCAAGTGGCAAGCGGCTGGCGCCGGTGTTGACGTGGCAGAAGGCGTAAACGGCATCCGATCTCTAAATCCACTGGGGGAAGTCACAACCAGACAATGTACCAGGGTCACTCCTAAAGAAATGCACACTATTATTTTCTAAATCCATCTTTTATTCTAGATGTTTGAAAGTTTTACAGTGTGTAGATACATCATTTAGGAACAATATTTTCATTTCTCCACATAATTTCCATTCCTCTCAACTGCCTCACGCCATCTTGCAACCAGCGCCTGAATACTCGCACGGTGAAATTCTGGACCAACCTGTTGGAGCCACTGTTTGCCAAGGGAGTCATCATCTTCAAATCCTGTTCCACGAAGAGGGTCTTTCAAAGAGATGATGCTCACATGGAGCCAGGTCAGGACTGTAAGGCGGGTATTTCAGTGTTGCCCGTCCGAGTTTTGTGATCGCTTCCACGGTTTTTTGACTGACAAGTGTCCGTGCATTGTCGTGCAACAGCAAAAGTCCTGCTTTTGCCGATGTGGTCGAACACGACTCAGTCGAGCTTGAAGTTTCTCCAGTGTCGTCACATATGCATCAGAATTTATGGTGGTTCCACTTGGCACGATGTCCACAAGCGAGAGTCCTTCGTTCCAAAAGTTCGCTGCATACCGTTTTTCTTGTTTCTTTGTGACCCACTGTCAACAACCTGGGAACCCACCTGGCACAAACCTTTTTTAACGCCAACACTTTCAGGATTCTGCAAAAACTTCCTTCCCCTATCCCAACGCACCATGACAATTCGTTTACTGTGATGCATCTGTCAGCTGTCACCAGTTCGTTAATTCTCTGCACATTGTCTGGGGTGTGTGCAGTACGAGGCGTGCCGCTGCGAGGACAATCCTCAATATTGCCGTGCCCGCTTTCATCACGTAACCTGCTCGCCCACCGACTAACTGTACTGCGATCGACAGCAGCATCTCCATACACATTTTTCAACCTCTTGTGGATGTTTTCCACTGTCTCGTTTTCACAGCACAGGAATTCTATGACAGCACGTTGCTTCAGACGAACGTCAAGTGTAGCAGCCATCTGGAAGACATGCTATGCCGGCACTACTCACGCGAACAGGTTGAACTAAGAATGAAAACGAGCGGGAAAGGTGTATCTACACACTGTAAAACTTTCACATATGCAGAATGAAAACTGTATTTTTACAAAAATAGTGTGCGTTAGTTTTGGAGTGACCCTTGTACAAACCAAGTACCTTACACCGAAACGCGAAAGAAAGTGGCGCAGCCATGCGTATTCAAACAGGCAGAATAGAGCGCTGCAATCGGCAACGCGTATATAACGTCTGGTGCAGTTGTTAAATCGCTTACGAGAATGGCTGGTTATCAAGGTTCAAGTAAGTTTGAACGCACGAGCGATGGGACACAGCATCACAAAGGGTAGCGATAAACTGGAGACTTTCCCGTACAACCATTGCACGAGTGTACCGTGAATATCAGCAGTCCGGTACAACATAAAAATGGCCGTCATCACTACTTCCAGAAAAAGATCCTGCAAGAATGAGTCCAACATTGACTGAAGAGAATCGTTCAACGTGACACATGTGGAACCCTTCCACAAACCACTGCAGATTTTAGTGCAGGGTCGTCAATAAGTGTCAGAATGCAAACCATTCAACGAAGCATCGTCGATGTCGGCTTTCGGAGCTGAAGGCCCACTCGCGCACCTTTGATGACTACACGACGCAGGTCATTAAGCCTCGTCTGGGCCTGTCAACTCTGACATTGACCTGGTGATGACTGGAAACATGTCACCTGGTCGGACGGGTCTCGTTTCAAATTTTATCGAATGGATCGATGCCTATGGGTATGGAGACAACCTCATAAAGCCGTGGACCCTGCCTGTTAGCAGGGGTCTATTCATGGTGGTGGAGGCTCTGTAATGGTGTGGGCCGTGTGCAGTTCGAGTGTTCCGCACGCCTGATACGTCTAGATAACACTCTGACAGGTGACGGGTACACAAGCATCCGGTGTGATCACTGCATCCGTTCATGTCCATTGTACATTCCAAAGGACTTCGTCAATTCCAGCAGGACAATGCGACATCCCAGACGTCCCGAATTGCTGCAGAGTGGCTCCAGGAATTCTTTTCTGAGTTTAAATACTTCCGCTGAGCACCAAACTCCCCAGACACGAAGATTAGTGAACATACCTCGGATCCCTTGCAACGTCCTGTTCAGAAGACACCTCCACTCCCTCGTGCTCTTACGGATATATGTACAGCCTGCAGGTTTCATGGTGACAGTTCCTTCAGCACAACTTCAGACATTAGTCGAGTCCATGCCATATCGAGTTGCCGCAGTTCTGCGTGCTCGCGGGGATCCTACATGATGTTACGTAGGAGTACTAGTTTTTTTGGCTCTTCAGTGCATAAACTGCGATAACAGAAAGCCCTAATAGAAAGCACTGAAGCTGAAATAGTTGTAGGTACAGGGAGCTGGCTAAAGCCGGAGATAAGTTCAAACGATCTAACAGTGTTCAGAAAGGATAGATTAAATACAGTTGGTGGTGGACTATTTATTGCAGTCAGAGGTAGTTTGCCTTCTAGCGAAATTGAAGTAGGTAGTTCGTGTGAAATAGTATGGGTAGGTGTTATACATGACAATCGGACTAAACTATTAATTGGATCGTTTTACCAACCCCCCGCCCCCCCCCCCGGCTCTGAAGATATAATTGCTGAGCAGTTCAAACAAAACTTGAGTCTCCTTTAATATAAGTACACTGCTCATACAATTATAGTCTGTGGTGACCTCAATCTACCCTTGATATGCTGGAAAATTTATACGTTTAAAGCCTGCGGCTGGCATAAAACGTCATCGGAAATTGTACTGAATGCTTTCTCGAGCCCACTCGAAGCGTAAATGGTTGCGAAAGCGTACTTGACCTTTTAGCAGCAAATAATCCTGGACAAACAGTGAGTGTTGTGACGAATACAGGGATTAGCGACCACAAGGCAGTTGCTGCTAGGCTGAATATTGTAACGCTAACAACCATCAATCAGAAACGCAAAGTATATATATTTAGAAAAGCTGATAAAAATACTCTTAACGCCTGTTTAACAGACAGTATTCAGTTCTTCCGATCTTATCCTGCAAGTGTAGAAAAGTTGTGGAATGTTTTCAGAGAGATAGTATCGACATTAATTGATAGATATATACCACATAAATTAAAAAGTGATGGTACTGATCCCCCATGGTACACAAAAAGGATCAGATCGTTGTTGCAGAAAGAACAAAAAAAGGATGCGAAATATAAAAGAACGCTAGACCCCCAAGATTGGCAAAGTTTTGTAGAAGCTCCAAATATAGCGCGTACTTCAATGCGAGATGCTTTTAATAATTTCTACAACGAAATTCTGTCTCGAAATCTGGCAGAAAACCAAAGGAGATTCTGGTCATACATAAAGCACACCAGTGGCGAGACGCAATCAGTACCTTCACTGCGCGAAAGTAACGGTGAAGTTACTGATGACAGTGCCACTAAAGCAGAATTATTAAACACGGTTTTCCGAAACTCCTTCACCAAAGAAGACGAAGTAAATATTACTGAATTCCAATCAAGAACTACTGCCACGATGAGAAACATATAAGTGGATATCCTCGGTGTAACAAAGCAGCTTAAATCACTTAATAAAGGCAAGGCCTCCGATCCAGATTGTATACCAGTCAGGTTCCCCTCAGAGTATGCTGATAAAATAGCTCCATACCAATTATATACAACCACTCGCTCACAGAAAGATCCGTACCTAAAGATTGGAAAATTGCTCAAGTCACACCAATACACAAAAAGGGGAATGGGAGTAATCCGCTGAATCACTGGCCTATATCACTGACGTCGATTTGCAGTAGGGTTTTCGAATATATACTGTATTCGAACATTATGAAGCACTTCGAAGAAAACGATTTATTGACACATATCAGCACGGATTCAGAAAACATTGCTCTTGTGAAACACAACTGGCTCTTTATATTCATGAAGTAATGAGTTCTATCGACAGGGGATGTCAAATTGATTCCATATTTTTAGATTTCCAGAAGGCTTTCGACACCGTTCCTCACAAGCGTCTTGTAACCAAACTACGTGCCTACGGAGTATCGCCTCAGTTGTGCAACTGGATTCGTGATTTCCTGTCAGAAAGGTCACAGTTCGTAGTAATAAACAGAAAGTCATCGAGCAAAACAGAAGTAATATCCGGCGTTCCCGAAGGAAGTGTTATAGGCCCTCTATTCTCCCTGATCTATATTAACCACATAGGAGACAATCTTAGTAGCCGACTTAGATTATTTGCAGATGATGCTGTCATTTACCGTCTTGTAAAGTCATCAGATGGTCAGAACCACTTGCAAATTGAATTAGATGAGATATCTGTATGATGCGAAAAGTGGCAATTGACCCTGAATAAAGAAAAGTGTGAGGGTATTCACATTACTAAAAGAAATCAGTTAAATTTCGATTACACGGTAGGTCACACAAATCTGAAGACTGTAAATTCAGCTAAATACTTAGGGATTACAATTAGAAATAACCTAAATTGGAACGATCACATAGATAACATTGTGGGTAGAGCAAACCAAAGACTGCGATTCACTGGCAGAACACTTAGATGGTGCAACAGGTCTACTAAAGACACTGATTATATTACGCTTGTCCGCCCTATTCTGGAGTATTACTGTGCGGTGTGGGATCCGCATCAGGTGGGACTGCCGGATGACATCGAAAAAGTACAAAGAAGGGCAGCTCGTTTTGCATTATCGCGAAATAGGGGAGATGGTGTCACAGACATGATACGTGAATTGGAGTGGCAATCATTAAAACAAAGGCGTTTTTCGTTGCGACAGGATCTTCTCATGAAATTTCGATCACCAGTTTTCTCCTCCGATTGCAAAAACGTTCTGTTGGCAGCCACCTACACAGTGAGAAATGATCGTCACGATAAAATAGGAGAAAGCAGGGCTCGCACAGAAAAATTTAGGTACTCGTTTCCCCGCGTGCCGTTCGAGATTGGAACGGTAAAGAGACAGCTCGAAGGTGGTTCACTGAACCCTCTGGCAGGCATTTTACTGTGAATAGGAGAGTAATCACGTAGATGTAGATACTAAATATTAACATTGTCCATTTATATTGTAACACTGATGTTTTGCTATCTAGTCAAATAATCCCAGTTTGAGTCCACCTCTATAGCTGAGTGGTCAGCGCTACGGACTGTGATGCGAAGAATCCCATGTTCGAATCCCGGCTCGGTCGGCAATTTACTCCGCTCACGGACTGGATGTTACGTTGTCGTAATATTTGTCACCTCACCCCCACAGACAAGCAGGTCGCCGAAGTGGCATCAACAGTAAAGACTTGCACCAGGCGTCCAGCATACCCGATGGGAGGCAGAGCGTTTCATTTATTTCACCCCAGTTTGAAGTTTTTAATTGGCAAGAGTCGAGCACTGAAAGGAAACTTGTTAAAATTTTTGTGGGCATTCACTCTATGGGTCTTTCCTGTTATTCGTAACCTGTGACTTGGGATATCCATGTTTTCCTTACTTCTAGTGTCATGATCGTGAATTGTTTCCCTAATAACACATACTTCGATATTGTTCCTGACAATGACTGCAGACTCATATATACATGGATACTATTAGTTTCCTAACCCTGGTATAAAGAGAGTGACAGTGCTCTTTACGAACAACCTCGCCTATTACACAGAAATAGTTTTCTTTTTTTTAGTGTAACTAATACGAGTAGGCCATATGATACATGTGACTGAAAGAGTGTAAAATATGTCATATAGGAGTAATTATGGCTGACAACATCACTCAACGAGATCGTTTTACAGACTTGGTTGATACACCCTTCTCAGCTGAGTTTGTCGTCAATATGTAGTCCTAAAAATTTGACTCATTTATTGACTACATTCTTAGACAGTCCTAACGTAAGCATTTGCGTTTTGTCTCTAATACAAACAAATATCTTGGCTGCAAACAAATTTAATCCAGAGTCAAGTGCTTCTTCTGTAATCAAATGAAGAGTTGGGATGTTGTAACGTGAAGTAAGTGAAGTAGTATCATCAGCGTAGCAAGGAACCGAGTGTGACACACAACGAGCCAGGTCATTGACAACCACAGTGAGAAAGACTGGGCCAAGAACAGAGCTCTCTGTGGGGCGCCTGTGCTAGTTTCTACTAAGAGGAAGTGTTTATTCCTAACTGAGACAAACGATCTTCTGTTGTTCAGCTAGGAAGAAATTGCTGGTAATGCAGGTTTTTGTACACATAATACTCTAATATCGTTAGCGATATGTTAAAACGAATGCAGTCAACCTCTTTACTCAGAACACATAATAAAAGTTACACAATCTTCGAAATCTGTTAAAATCTGATCAGTTATTTCCACAGCAGTTGTAGTGGTATCTGGCCAAAATCCATACTGATTGTCATGAATCAGGTAATGCTTTTCAAAATAGTTGCTTAAATGAATGCAGATCTTCTTCTTATTCTTAGTGTGCCTGCCCGCTTCAGACGTTGGCGATCATGATGGCTATTCTGTCTTTATCAGTTGCAATGCGAAACAGTTCTTCAGAGCTAATATTAAACCAAGAAATACGGCTGTCGAGCCAGGAAATTCTTTTTATTCCGGAGGTCTCTTTCCCTCGATTTTTCCTCGCAGGAAAATATCGTTCTTGATTCCTCATGAAGTGGCCCAGGTGTTGTAGTTTGCGACACTTCATGATGCTGATCAGCTCTGGACGTTAGTCACTTTTTGAGTCCATGATATTCTCAACATTCTTCTGTACAACCAGACTTCAGAGGCACGGAGTCTGGCTGTGGTTGCCTTTGTAAGGCTCCATGTTTCCACACCATACAAGAGGACTCCCAGTTCTAAGCAAAGAAGGGAAAGCAGAAAGATGGAAGGAGACAATATTATGGAAACGGAAGAGGAGGTAGATGAAGATGAGATAGGAGATATGATACTGAGTGAAGAGTTTGAGAGAGCACTGAAAGACCTTAGTCGAAACAAGGCCCGGGAGTAGACAACATTCCATTAGAACTACTTACGGCCTTGGGAGAGCCAGTCCTGGCAAAACTCTACCATCTGGTGAGCAAGATGTATGAGACAGGCGAAATACCCTCAGACTTCAGGAAGAATATAATAATAACAATCCACTGATAGTGAAATATAGTATAAAATATAAGTACAATTCCAAAGAAAGCAGGTGTTGACAGATGTGAAAATTACCGAAATATCAGTTTAATAAGTCACAGCTGCAAAAGACTAACTCGAATTCTTTACAGAAAAACTACTAGAAACCGACCTCGGATTCCGTAGAAATGTTGGAACACGTGAGACAATACTGATCTTACGACTTCTCTTAGAAGAAAGATTAAGGAAAGGCAAACCTACATTTTTTGCTTTTTTAGACTTAGAGAAAGCTTTTGACAATGTTGGCTCGATTATTCTCTTTCAAATGCTGAAGGTGGCAGGGGCCAAATGCAGGGAGTGAAAGGCTATTTACAATTTCTGCAGAAAGCAGGTGGCAGTTATAAGAGTCGAGGGACATGAAAGGGAAGCAGTGGATGGGAAGGGAGTGAGACAGGGATGTAGCCCCTCCCCGATGTTATTCAATCTGTATATTGAGCAAGCAGTAAAGGAAACAAAAGAAAATTTCGGAGTAGGTATTAAAATCCATGGAGAAGAAATAAAACTTTGAGATTCGCCCATGACATTGTAATTCTGTCAGAGACAGCAAAGGACCTGGAAGAGCAATTGAACGGAATGGACAGTGTCTTAAAAGGCATGGATGTGTGTGGTGTCCTTAGGTTAGGTAGGTTTACGTATTTCTAAGTTCTAGGGGACTGATGACCTTAGGAGTTAAGTCACATAGTGCTCAGAGCCATTTGATTAAAATGTCATGCATTCGCACCGAAGCTGAGGTCAGAGGTGATTGGTTTCCCTAATCACAATACAGGGTGTACCTAAAGTAGTCCGGGAACACTTTCAATTAGTTACTGTACAAGAACTAAACATTATACGAACATTCGATATGTGAACCAGACGTCAATACGCGCTCGGCATTCATTTCACTCACTCTGGGACGTCCGTTTCTCTTTGTGGGGCACAACCAACTCGTCGTAACGAATTTGTTGCGCCAGTGTTAAAGGACCTCCCTTGTTGGTGGCTTCTTACCGTACTTCATTCTATACATTGCTTTCGTCGAACAGAAAGCTTTCCCCGCAGCTGAACTCGCCATGTTTGGGACTAGCGTTGACTTTCGGCAAATTAACAGTCCACACTGTGGCGGTATACGTGAAAAAAGCTTTCAGGGTTTCTCTTCAAAATGACATATGTATGTTGTCTGTAGAATGTTTGATGCTTGTGCAAAAAAAACAAAAATTTGAAAGTGTTCCCAGACTTTATGTACACCCTGCACAGTATGGTTGAGCATCGAGCATTCTTTGCCTCAGAGATTTCGTTACCCCTGCCCAGATATCCACAATGACTCAATCTTCCATAGAGGCAATAACATAACAAATTCCATCCAAGCATTCACTACAAGTAGTTCTTTTAGTAGAACACAGTAAATGGTTTTAACACAAAATTAACAAAATGTAAACAACATGTGTAACATAGTGAGACTTTACACAATAAATACATGAGTCAATTTCAAAGTCCTAGCATCTGAGGTCATCAGCCCCCTAGAAAGTTAGAACTACTTAAACCTAACTAACCTAAGGTTATCACACATATCGATTCCCGAGGCACGACTCGAACCTGCGACCGTAGCAGTCGCACAGTTCCAGACTCAAACGCCTAGAACCGCTCGGTGAAAGAGGTCGGCAATATTAGTGTAATTGTTGAGTGTCATCTTTTGTCAATCTTAGATTTTAGATGAGATTGACCTTGTAACCCAGCAGTCATCTAAAAATGGTGTTCTCCCTTTAAAAAAATATCTTTAACCTAATAAAATAAATCCAACAACGCACACAGACACAATAATTAAAAAACACAAACATTTTTAAGTCTCCTACTGCGCCCTTCTGAAGAGTGTACTGGAGTCCAAACAATAAGATTGGATGGATGTATAAACACAGAACTGGTGAGGTGTGTAACTGGTTGGATGCGGCAGATGTAGCGGGTTGGTGCCAAGAGAAAGATTACCCCTTTCCTTAACGTCATCAGTAGTGGCAGGAGCGATGGGGCAGGACGTGTTTCCATTCTATGGCAACAACTGGCGGGCACCATGGCTATTGACAGACCAGAGACAGGGCAGCAGATGACAAACAGGTGCTCTTGTTGGAGACTGTCCTCCAGCAGCAGCAGTGAGTGCCGTCGCAAGTGCCCGGAGACGTCAGTGGCTTGGTCCGGCGCTCTCCAGTGTCTCCTTTCCGGTGGTCAGCAGTGTTACATCTAGGTCGGGTCCGTCAAGACTGTTGCACCAGTCTGCAGTGGCACCGGCGGCTGTGTGGCGTCTGCTACCTGTCCGCTGCAGGTGACACCCCCTGCGGTGACGTCACTGCTGTGACGTCGTGGCAGTAGCCACGCCCAAGTCTCGCTCCGGTAGTTGAGTGCTGCCTGCCGCGTTGTGATAGGGCGCCTGCGCAGTGCCGAAGCCCGTCCAACGCCCGTCCTCTGCTCGCTCGTCGTTTGCAGCGCCGTAGTCCTCTGCACAATCCTTAGCACGTTTCAGTGCTGTGTGCTGTGTGCTGTGTGCTAAAGCGGAGTTATTGAACGCAGTTTTCCGAAATTCCTTCACCAGGGAAGACGAAAGTAATATTCCAGAATTTGAAACACGAACATCTGCTAGCATGAGTTTCTTAGAAGTAGATACCTTAGGGGTTGCGAAGCAACTCAAATCGCTTGATACGGGCAAGTCTTCAGGTCCAGATTGTATACCGATTAGGTTCCTTTCAGATTACGCTGATACTATAGCTCCCTACTTAGCACTCATATACAACCGCTCGCTCACCGATAGATCTGTACCTACAGATTGGAAAATTGCGCAGGTCGCACCAGTGTTCAAGAAGGGTAGTAGGAGTAATCCATTTAACTACAGACCTATATCATTGACGTCGGTTTGCAGTAGGGTTTTGGAGCATATACTGTATTCAAACATTATGAATCACCTCGAAGGGAACGATCAATTGACACGTAATCAGCATGGCTTCAGAAAACATCGCTCTTGTGCAACGCAGCTAGCTCTTTATTCGCACGAAGTAATGGCCGCTATCGACAGGGGATCTCAAGTTGATTCCGTATTTCTAGATTTCCGGAAAGCTTTTGACACCGTTCCTCATAAGCGACTTCTAATCAAGCTGTGGAGCTATGGGGTATTGTCTCAGTTGTGCGACTGGATTCGTGATTTCCTGTCAGGAAGGTCGCAGTTCGTAGTAATAGACGGCAAATCATCGAGTAAAACTGAAGTGATATCAGGTGTTCCCCAGGGAAGCGTCCTGGGACCTCTACTGTTCCTGATCTATATAAATGACCTGGGTGACAATCTGAGCAGTTCTCTTAGGTTGTTCGCAGATGATGCTGTAATTTACCGTCTAATAAGGTCATCCGAAGACCAGTATCAGCTGCAAAGCGATTTAGAAAAGATTGCTGTATGGTGTGTCAGGTGGCAGTTGACGCTAAATAACGAAAAGTGTGAGATGATCCACATGAGTTCCAAAAGAAATCCGTTGGAATTCGATTACTCGATAAATAGTACAATTCTCAAGGCTGTCAATTCAACTAAGTACCTGGGTGTTAAAATTACAAACAACTTCAGTTGGAAGGACCACATAGATAATATTGTCGGGAAGGCGAGCCAAAGGTTGCGTTTCATTGGCAGGACACTTAGAAGATGCAACAAGTCCACTAAAGAGACAGCTTACACTACACTTGTTCGTCCTCTGTTAGAATATTGCTGCGCGGTGTGGGATCCTTACCAGATGGGATTGACGGAGGACATCGAGAGGGTGCAAAGAAGGGCAGCTCGTTTTGTATTATCGCGTTATAGGGGAGAGAGTGTGGCAGATATGATACACGAGTTGGGATGGAAGTCATTACAGCATAGACGTTTTTTGTCGCGGCGAGACCTTTTTACGAAATTTCAGTCACCAACTTTCTCTTCCGAATGCGAAAATATTTTGTTGAGCCCAACCTACATAGGTAGGAATGATCATCAAAATAAGAGAAATCAGAGCTCGAACAGAAAGGTTTAGGTGTTCGTTTTTCCCGCTTGCTGTTCGGGAGTGGAATAGTAGAGAGATAGTATGATTGTGGTTCGATGAACCCTCTGCCAAGCACTTAAATGTGAATTGCAGAGTAGTCATGTAGATGTAGATAAATGTTTAGAAAGATACATACATAGAACATTAAGACAAATGTAGGTCACTGGCAGTCATTGAACTTTACAATATTATTAATGGAGAAAAATAAATGGCTGTCTTTCATTAAAATAAAGAACGAACCCACAATAAATTGATTAAGATACCTTAAAATAATTTGTGTGTGTCAGTGTCATGTTAGTTTCCCAACACTCCTCATGCACCCCTGTGAGCTACACCAGCACAGTGTGCACTCTCACACCACCCAGCACTTACCTCTAATTATTCTACCCATTATCAACTAACCCTTTATATTTTACACTACTCCTAGTGCCAACTTTTTAGATGATGACGCTGCTGTGACTCTCTGGCGCAGAATCTGGGTCGAGTACTGCTCACTACCATGTTTACATTACTGTCTAAGCAGTCAGCATAGATCAGACATTGACACAAATTCATCTTTCCCTCTGAAACCGACCAACATTTATCAGATACTGACATACAGATATCATCAATTAAAAGCTGCTGCAATGCCATAAAAATACCAGGTCTTAGTAATTAGCATTTTGTTTTCATCCGGTTCCATTCACCATTTCCTTGCTATCCATTTCAAAACGTGCAAATACCGCGATCGCCTAAGACTCACATCTGACGCTGACGATCCACAATCGAAAGCACTGAAACATGATACCACTACCGGCGATAACTCATGAGCGATAACCACAGACGAAAAAGTACTTCCATAGAAAATTATGACACCATAGGCGATTGTCCATAAGTGTGACCACCCTTGAAAACCACCAACGATAACACATTGCTCCAGTGACGATAACCGTAATCGAAGCCCACGCGAATGTCAGCACACCTCTCGCGAGGACAGCGCGAATTCATCTCGTAGGGTAGCCCCACCGGTATCGGTGGCATGATCCAAATTACGGCAAGGTCCACTATCGGATCACAAATCAACTTCCGTGGAGCCACGGTCGGCTGCTCACTCTGAATGTCGGAACAGACCCTGCGTACGCCGCACCAGCAATTCACGCAATGTCAACGGAAGAAACCAAACAATTACTGCACTCCAAGATGAATTCTGAGAAGAATTGTGTCTCCAGGAGCTGAATATATTTCTGAACCAAAACTGCAATTTCGCTTTGTTCCAAGACATAACTTTGCTGTGGCGTGACAGGCTAATAATACGGCAAGTTCAAGTGTTGAACCGACCAGTTTTGTCATCAACCCGACATGTTTTCGTCGACAAATCAGGATATTCCTATTCACGTAATAAATATCTATCAGTACATCACAAAATTGAGGTAATTCATCTAAGTGAAAACGCTACGTCATTGAGGAGGTGGTAAGAGATTTTACCCGCCAATTATAATAATAAATCGCACCAAAACTGTAAATGAAAAGAAGTAATACACTAAGTGACTACATAAACGAATTGGAAACAAACGATTCTTAGCCCTAATTTAATGGTATAACGAGGCCACAGTGGCCGACTGTTAGTTTCTGTGGCAGTTTCTGCTGCGGTTTCTGTATGGGGAATTGGGTGGCCTGGTTCTGGGGATCACGCTGTGGACTTTGCCTACCCATCGCACCATTATCCCTCGTTTGCCCTGAGCTCCAGAGTGGCTGCAAGAAGTGGTCAGACTATTGCATTTCCCTCCTGTTGCTGTTTCCGTTCCGGTGAAAGTTTCCGCCATATGTCTCTTGTCTGTCACTACACTGAGGCTCATTATTACATCTTTCGCCTTGATATTGATTTGTTGTTGCCCTGTTTCTATTTTTGTTTTGCCTGTCGTTATTTCCTTCACATGCACCTTGCTAATTTCGTTCTTAATATCTCATTCGGTGTCTCGCGTTTTGTACTTCCTTCACAAAATCTAACTCTAGTAGAGCGCTCTTGAATGGCTCTGTTGCGTCGTTACATTTACCGATGAACAGTTCCCGGCACCTCAAAGGGAGTTTCATGGAGCCGTGTCACATTTATCAGTATATGGTTGGTCCAGAAGCTCTCCTGCGAACCTTGCAGAACTAGCACTCCTGAAAGAAAGGATATTGCGGAGACATGGCTTAGCCACAACCTGGGGGATGTTTCCAGAATGAGATTTTCACTCTGTAGCGGAGTGTGCGCTGATGTGAAACATCCTGGCAGATTATAACTGTGTGCCGGACCGAGACTCGAACTCGGGACCTTTGCCTTTCGTGGGTAAGTGCTCTACCAACTGAGCACCAGAAGGTAGGAGACGAGGTACTGGCAGAAGTAAAGCTGTGAGGACGGGGCATGAGTCGTGCTCGGATAGCTCAGTTGGTAGAGCACTTACCCGCGAAAGGGAAAGGTCCCGAGTTCGAGTCTCGGTCCAGCACACAGTTTTAATCTGCCAGGAAGTTTCATATCAGCGCACACTCCGCTGCAGAGTGGAAATCTCATTGTGGGCACAAAGAAATAGACTAATATGGCTGAAACTTGTTGTGCAATTTTTCCAAAGATGCTACTAATTAAACTTGACCTCAATACGCGCTGGTGGTGCCATCTCTCGGCCTTTGCACGGACTCTTCAAACACCCCTCGCATATGAGCGAATGCGTTCCAGGATCGCGTCTGTTTCCCGACTCTCACGATTGCCGTAAACCCTGAAAAGAACAAGTGGGAGAAAGCGATACTTGCGGACCACTGGCAGCGCCAAACGCTGTGGTGGGTGTAGCAAGTGTAGGAGTGTCTGGTGGTGGGTGTAGCAAGTGTAGGAGTGTCTGGTGGTGGGTGTAGCAAGTGTAGGAGTGTCTGGTGGTGGGTGTAGCAAGTGTAGGAGTGTCTGGTGGTGGGTGTAGCAAGTGTAGGAGTGTCTGGTGGTGGGTGTAGCAAGTGTAGGAGTGTCTGGTGGTGGGTGTAGCAAGTGTAGGAGTGTCTGGTGGTGGTGGCCCGCCTCGTGGGTGGAGCGACCGGAGGTGAGAAAGAGTGGCTCCGCCTGTTCCCGTGTGTGGGTGGCGCGACGCTTGTCCACCAGTAGCTTGAAAGTGCGTACGAAGAGAGGGGGGGGAGCTACAGCTATAGCCCCCATAGCGTCCCCCCCTTGCCACTGTCCCTCGGCATACTTTTATGCTCGTTACATGCCTAAAATTGGTAAACAATCTCTTAAGGGTTAAAGTAGTCATCAATAAGAATAATTTTTAGTGTGGGAGCAACTTAATAATTTCGAAAAATCATCTGTCTCATACATTTTGGTGGTGTAGGTTAGTTTGTATGTAACTTTTACAGGGACTAGCTGATATCAAGTTTGTCGCATAATAAAAGAAAAGCTTCGTATTAATGACTTTTATTTTAAATCCTTAAACGGTTATTGGCCTTTTTAAATAACCCAGTAACATAGTTCCGATGAGCAACGGTCTTGCCGCAGTGGCCGGCACTTGGATCGGTGCATATTGTTTGCCTTACGGACAGTTTTCTGGCCCACATTGTAGGGACAAGCATTCAGTGACTCTAAGGCCTTTAGTCACTAGTACACTTTGCAAAATCACCAAAGCACTAGAAAGCTTCACAAACCATTCTGCTACAGATTATCACAAAATGACAATTTTAAAAAGCACACATCTCAAAATGTCATATGAAAACCCTAAAAATATTGTAAATAATTTAATCGAAATTGAAAAAATGAAAATGATTAAATCAAACAGGAATCGGCTGATTCCTATAGTAAAGACGACCATAGTATGTGGTCGAGAAAACATACCGTTAAGAGGCCGCCGTGATGGTGGTACATTGAGTGATGTAATCAGCCAAGTAACATTTTGAACACTTAATCATTTATCATTGTCTCAGGTGATTCGTCTTCCCCAAAAACATTTAGACACAGCGCCAAAAAATTCTACACATCTGAGGAAAACAGCTCAGAGTCAGCTGGTTTATTTTTGTCATTCTGTCATTATCAAAAAAAGGTACTCCACAAAGTCTATGAAGCAAAATATTATGCTGTCCTTGGCGACGAAACAACAGATGCCAGTGGTACCGAAAATCTCAGTGTATGTATCAGGAATCTGAATTTACAAAAAAGCACAATACACGAAGACTTCATATGCTTTCTGTGTGCAACTGACGTGACTGGTGCTGCATTAAGCGATCAAATCGTTCAAGAATTAAATCAAGTCGGCCTACAAGTGAGAAATTTGAGAGGTCAAGGCTATGATGGTGATGCCAACATGTCTCAGTGGCATAGAATCCCGAATAAAGCAGCTCCAACCGCTACCGTCTTATATGCATTGTGCAGCACATAAACTGAACCCAGCTATCGTGAGGGCCTGCAGCTTGCCTATTATTCATAGTACGATGGGAACTGTAAGCCGTGTTACTAATTTTGTGCGCTTGTCAGCAAAATGGTTGGAAGTTATCAAGTGAGCTATCCTTGAAAAACAGTCACAGGAGAAAAGAGTCAAGTTACAAAGTCCTAGTGATACAGGCTTGATGCATTCCTTCAATTCAAAGAGCTCTTTGACTCTGTTGTACAGTTCTTGAAGAAAGGGGCAGAAATTGTCCGTCATCGGAAAGTGCAAGTCTTCTGGCTTCTATTCAGAGATATGCCTTTTCTTAACTTTGACGGTAATCGTCGCTGTATTTGAATTTACTGTTTCGCTGTCACGGCAACTTTAGGCATTTGAACTAGATCTAAACCTTTGCTATGGGATAGTAGACAGTATAATAAGAACACTGGAACGATACAGAGAAAGGAAATATGAAGAAATTTTCCAAGAGGAGTGTCGTATTGCAGAACCCTTGGACATCCCAGTGCAGGCACTCAGAGTCGCCAAATGCTCTGCTCATTGCTCAAATATAGAAGCACCTGTGGCTAAGAAATACTGCCGGTAAAATAAACCTTTAATACATTCACACGATTTTTGCTTGATGCAGCATTGATTTATTTTCTGTTCTTTCCAGTTCCAGAGTAATGTCATGTCATGTTTTGTTTCAGATCAAATGTATTTCTTCCTTTCATCGATATTGTATTGGGACAGTTGAGGAATCGCTTTTTGAGAGCAGTTATCGACCTGTTCACACTTATACCAAGTGCCATCTCAAAATCAGAAAATATGAACTCTTTAGTGGCAGCTGCACGTGTTTACAGCAGGGCCTTGCCTCCACGTGTTTACAGCAGCGCCTTGCCTCCTCGTGTTTACAGCAGCGACTTGCCTCATTATCTCTCGTTATCTGGAGAAATAACTCTTTGGAAGGAGCTCTGAAGACACGAGGAACATCCCCTCGCCAAAGAATTGAAAAAAAAAAAAAAATTGCAGAGGCATATCAAGAGACAAATGAATTTCTCCCTAATACAAAAATTGTGTTACAAATTCTCGCTATGTTATCAGAATCTACTTGTAGTGTGGAGCATAGCTTCTCTTCACTTACACTGATAAAGTCGTACATTCGTACGACAACGACGGATGACAGGTTCAATGGTTTGGCTGCCGTATATACTTACTGAGATATATCTGTCAGCCTTCAACCTGTCGAAGTCATTGAATAATTGGCAAAGCGTTATTCGAGGAGACAGCCTATGCATGAAATGAGGAAAATAAAATTATGTCCGCCATTTAGTATATTAATTTGAGAAAGCCTACGCTTAGTTCCGACTAGTCCCTCTCAAAACAAAATCCTGGTTCTGCCACTGTAGTAGGATAATGGGACTCTGGATACACTTTTGATATCAAATTGATATACAAATTAATTAAATTGATCAACTAATTCCCCACACTCCCACCCCAACCCCCAGATGACGTCATGGTTTTCCCCAGTCGACTCCTGTGTCCCCGTCCCCTCCCCCTCACCACCCTATTTCCCCTTCCCCCCCCCCCCCTACCCTATTGGCAGGAATTTCTAAAATTTGCAGGAATTTCAAAATTTGACCGTAAATTAAAAAAGGTGGTGGGAGTTTCGAAAATCATGGGACTTTTTTTGTCCCAAGGCTGTGATGCATCCCACCCCACCCCCACTCAGTAGCTGGTGGAAGTTGAAAATGGCGGTGCCCTTTCCAGGCCTTGAACCTTGGTCCTTCTGGAAAGTTTCCACCCCCCCACCCCCCCCCCATGGAAACTGTCTAGATGCAAGGGAGGGAGGTTACGATAACGTACTTTATTTATTCTGTGTGGGGAACTTGAGTGAAGATCGGTCCTAATTACGTAACAAATCAAAAGATCCGTCTTAATTATATATCTATATGGACAGCACTACACAAAGAAGCCTGAAATCGCGACAGAGCTCAAAAAATGACGATGTCATACAAATCAAGGTACGCACGTTTCCTGCTTAAAACAACGTATTAAACCCGTCAGGTTCCTAAGATGCGGAACAGCAGTCTGCCGACTTGGTTCTAGTTGGTTATAAGCTGTTCGATCGGCGTGCATACATCGACGATACGTTCGTAGTGAGGAATAGCTCAGTCACCTTCTATAGTGTAGAAGTTTGTCGCCATAGTCACTGGGGTAAAAACTTGCAAGGTTGTTCTATGTCAGATGTTGGACATAAAAGGGTCATTCAATGATTACAGAGAGAAATTGGTCTGAAACTTTTCAACATAATCCTCTTGAACATTTATGCACTTGTTCCAACGGACTACAAGCATTTTTATTCCGCCTGCAAATAACTCTTTATATTGATGTTTGAACCAATTCCGCATAAACTTTTTCACGTCCTCGTAGTCCTGTAACCTTTTCCCACTTAATGCGTCCTTCAGTGCACCAAACTAATGGAAATCAGTAGGAGCTAAGTCAGGACTGTAAGGGGGATGATTCAGTACTTCCCAGCCCATTTTGACGATGGTTTCAGGGGTTAGTTGAACAATATGAGGACGTGCGTTGTATTGCTGGAGAATCACACCTCTCCTCTGAGATCCACGACGTCTCTCTCACATGGCTGGCTTCACCTTGTTTAAAAGCAAATCCGAGTAGAATTGGCTGTCCACTGTACGCAGCTCTTCGAGATATTCACAAGAAACTGAACCTTCAGCATTCCCGAACACCGTCAACATCACTTTTCCAGCTAATACTTGGGTTTTGAATGTTTCCTTGACAGGTAAGTTGGTTTGCTTCCACTCAATGGTTTGCCTTTTTGATTCTGGCTCATAACAGTGAACCCAATTTTCATCACAAGTTTAACTGTTGTTTGAGGAAGTGCTCAACTGCCCTTTCATAACGTTTCTTTAGCTCTGTGCACACTCTCGATCTTGTTTTCTTGTGTAGCGCGTCAACTCCTTTGGGACCCATTTTGAACATGTTTTGTGATAATTCAACTTGTTACAGATAAAGTTATGATTTGTACCAGTACCATCTTGATCCTTGAGAACTATCATTTCAACAGTCACACAGCGCTCGTGAGAATAATGTCATAAGTTCGACTTTCAAGTGAGGGAGTTGAAATTGGAACTGGTCGGCCAAAACATTGTTCGTCAGTCACTGATTCGCGGCCGTTTTTGAGCTGTTCCACCCACATGTAAAAATTTGCACGGTTCATACAACCTTCACCATAAACTCTAGACCTTCTACAGTATATATTCACTGGTTTATCGCCTTCAACAAGTTCAAAAATGGTTCAAATGGCTCTGAGCACTATGGGACTCAACTGCTGTGGTCATTAGTCCCCTAGAACTTAGAACTACTTAAACCTAACTAACCTAAAGACATCACACACATCCATGCCCGAGGCAGGATCCGAACCTGCGACCGTTCAACAAGTAAAAAACGAATAACAGAACGTTGTTCAACTAATGTGGAATGTATTTTTGATGTTAAAAACAAAACAATGTTGGTATATCAGATGATCAGGGCATGTCCTAGTGACGTCAACGTAAAACCATAGAAGTACCAAAAGTTCCCTACTAACAGTTTTTTCCCCAAACCAATTTCCCTCTTTAATTATTGTAGTCATGCTTCAGAGTATTAAGAGCGTTGCATGCTGTAGGACTGCTACTTCAGAAACCATATGGTTTAAACGATATAGCGTTTTTAGGTTCAGAACTGTGTAGCTTTATGAGTGCGTGTGTTTATGCTCTACAATCTCTCTAGCTGGTACCTTCTTCTTAGTGACACTGGAATAATACTCGAGAACTGATAGCACAGCTGATTAATACAAAATTTTTCCAACTCCATTCTTCTGGAGCTTTAGCATGAATAAACCGCACATTTCTTCTTAACCGTCTGTTATATCATCAGAGCACTGCCATGAGTATCGTACACCAACCAGGGGTGCTAACCTACACGACGTCCATGCATCTGCGGCGACCTTGTGCACTTGGGATAGATGCCGTTAATCAGACTGCTATGCAACAGTTTTCATTGAACAACAGTTATGGACACAGCCGACTCTGTTCCTTCAAAATATGTGGAATGTTGCTGCTATATTTCCTTCCTACTTCTGATCAGTTGCAGATTAAATCAACAGCTTTGTTCAGGGATGGTTGCTTGAGGTCAATGGGGGAGGGGGGGGGGGTCGGGGGGATCTTTAAAATTTCGAGTTTGTCCTGTGAATGCCAGGATACTCTGTAAGTCCCATCCACATTGGGAATGGTTGCCACTCATAATCTTAAATTCCGTAGTACGATCGATGTGCTCGATACATTCAGGTAACCTATCTGCGTCGGTATAGAACGCTGTCTAGCATGCTTTGTTGTATAGGACCAAATGGTCGTACTTCACAGTCATCCATCTAAAATAGTGGAGGAGTGGTTTAGCGATGATACAGGAATTGGGAAGCGTTCTGCTATGCCATTGGCTGACATTAAACTAGTTGGGGAAAAACTGGTAAAACTCTTAAAATTGGTACCATTGCCCCATTTGTATGGTGTCTTTTGCATCGCATCTACACTAAGCTGTTGATTACCACATAATGATTGACTGTCAACACTTGTTTGAGATGGAGAGACCCTTGGTGGAACACTGGACCTTTCACTGTGGTACATGGGGTTGAAAAAATGGTTCAGATGAGTCTGAGCACTATGGGACATAACACCTGAGGTCATCAGTCCCCTAGAACTTAGAACTACTGAAACCTAACTAACCTAAGGAAATCACACACATCCATGCCCGAGGCAGGATTCGAACCTGCGACCCTACCGTAGCGGTCGCACAGTTCGAGACTGAAGCGCCTAGAACCTCTCGGCCACACCAACCGGCCATGCGGTTGAATGTAGAGGTCATCACCTTCAGATTGAAGAAGTTTCTCAATGCTGCAGACCCGTCCTGTTTCCATATGCTGTGATGTCCTTCAGATATTTTTCACCAAGAAGTGACAGTACCTCTTTGAATTTCTGCTACCCTGCACATGTTGTGAACAGCACCTTCTGGGGATGGTCAAGACTGGAGTAGTGATCAGGTAAATGAATGAAAAATGAGGAAACAATGTTCTTGGTCTCTTCGAAACGAAACCCCGAGACATCTGTTACCCCACCACTGTGGAAGATGAGACTAAATCTCATCACTTTTGGACAGCTGTTTTAAAATGCTACACAATGTTGCAAACTCTTCCAGTTTACATATGTTACGATTCTTCCACATTTTTGTCAATAAGAATCATCAGCTCTGTCTTTGATTTCTACCACCCAATGAGTTGTGGGAACAGCATAGTTTACAGCATTTAGTCTCTAGCTTTCTTTGAGAGCCAATGGATCGAAACTTTTTAATGTCGGTTAAGCACTTGACACAGATTTTGAAAACATGGTTGTTGTTGTTGTGGTATTCAGCCCAGAGACTGGTTTGATGCTGCTCTCCATGCTACTCCATCCTGTGCAAGCTTCTTCATACCTACTGCAACCTACATCCTTCTGAAACTGTTCATCTCCTACCAACCGAACCCTTCTTCTCGTCAATTTTTGCCACAAACTCATCTTCTCCAAAATTCTATTCAATAACTCCTCATTAATTATGTGATCTACCCATCTAATCTTCAGCAATCTTCTGTAGCACCACATTTCGAAAGCTTCTATTCTCTTCTTGTCCAAACTATTTATCGTCCATGTTTCACTTCCGTACACGGCTACACTCCATACAAATACTTTCAGAAACGACTTCCTTACACTTAAATCTACACTCGATGTTAACAAATTTCTCTTCTTCGGAAACACTTTCCCTTCCATTGCCAGTCTACACTTTATATCCGCTCTACTTCGACCATCATCAGTTATTTTGCTGCCCAAATAGCAAAACTCCTTTACTACTTTAAGTGTCTCATTTCATAATCTAATGACGGCGGGGGTGGCCGAGCGGTACTAGGCGCTACAGTCTGGAACTGCGCGTCCGCTACGGTCGCAGGTTCGAATCCTGAATCGGGCATGGATGTGTGCAATGTCCTTGGGTTAATTAGGTTTAAGTAGTTCTAAGTTCTAGGGGATTGATGACCTCAGAAGTTAAGTCCCATAGTGGATAGCGTTCAGAGCCACTTGAACCATTTGAACCTATTCTAATAACCTCAGCATCACCCGATTGAATTCGACTACAATCTATTATCTTCGTTTTGCTTTTGTTGATGTTCATCTTATATCCATGTCCATTCCATTCAACTGCTCTTCCAAGTGCGTTGCTGCCTCTGACAGAATTACAATGTCATCGCGAACCTCAAAGTTTTTATATCTTCTCCATTGATTTTAACACCTACTCCGAATTTTTCTTTTGTTTCCTTCACTGCTTCCTCAATATACAGATTGAATAACATCGGGGAGAGGCTACAACCCTGTCTCACTCCCTTCCCAACCACAGCTTCCCTTTCTTGGCCCTTGACTCTTATAACTGCCATCTGGTTTCGGTACAAATTGTAAATAACCTTCCGCTCCCTGTATTTTACCCCAGCCACCTTCAGAATTTGAAGATAGTATTCCAGTCAACATTGTCAAAAGCTTTATCTACAAATGCTAGAATCGTAGGCTTTGCTTTCTTTAATCTATTTTCTAAGCTAAGTCTCAGGGTCAGTATTGCCTCACGTATTCCAATATTTCTACGGAATCCAAACTGATCTTCCCCTAGGTCAGATTCTAACATGGTAGAAAAACAAAATGCATGGCGGTGTATGAATCTGTGTTCATAAACTGCTTTTATGTGTTACAGCTGAAAAACAATGTATTACATGACTTATGAAAGAAAAACATAGGAATCCTCTCGTGTGATTGATAGGTCTTCCTCCAGTACACGAGAGAAAACTTTACACACTGCTGTGCAAGCGACTTTGATTACTGGCAAACTGCGCCAGTGAAGCAATATGTGTGTACGTATGGTGCCTGATGTGTCAACACACTTTTGGTACTTATTTCCGATAGATCAGAAGAGAGAGACGTCATAAAATCTCACAGGATATGCAGTTGCAAGGAGTTGCATGAGTTTGGATGCAGATAGTTCATAGTTTTTACTTACTCTGCATGTTACAAAATACGAATGTAATAAATGATTGTATGGGTGCTGTTCTGTATCTAGTATTTCATACAGATGAAATGAATGTAATTCCGTAGTGCATGACAATTTGTAATGCTCTCAAACTACAGTGATTTCGCTCATACAACTAATACAAATCGACTGCACCTGTTCTCCTGGAATAATAACTGTTTTTATTAGTATCATCACGACTGTGTGTTTAGAAATATGTATAATAAGTTCTGCGTTGTTTCACACTTGATAAACTCTAAAGTAACAACCACTGAATAATAGCTCTCTGTGGAACCCAGAACGGACAGTGTTTCTTTCTGACATGTGTTTAGTTTGTATGAAACAGGCTGTTCTGTTATCACGAAATTGCTTTCGAAACTACAACGCAAGAATCTGCTACTATTTCAGAAGATGGTCTGCTCGGTGAGATAAACATTACACTCAGGGCGCTAGAGGCGGGCTATGGAGCAAAAAATGTCAGGCGTCAGGATGCATATGGTATTTGTTTTCGATGTATCGGTGGAATCTCACAGGATTCTCTACTAGGTAACATTAGGAGGTTGTATTGGAAAGCATGCTCTCACGATTTGTTTCCCACGTTCCGTAAACGCCAGTGTGATGTAGCAACTCATTGGATAAACGGGACGTGCCACAGTGTACAAAACAACGCCATCTGGAACTATAGCTCGTTGTTGTCGAACGTAAAATGATCATGTTTATTCCAACAACGAAAGACTGTATTGTGCAGTGTTATTTCACGTGTTTGAAATATGAATATGACAGTTTATTTACAGACACTGGTCTGAACGACAGAGACTGAAAGAAATTGCTTAACATCGATGTTTTGTCTCTTCGCAGTTTAAATTTTTGCCTTTTCTTTATTCTGATGATAGTGATCGGTAGTTTCCACATCAGAATACTAGACTTTTTCAGTTTCACGCAGGGTAGGCTTGCGCAGGGGACGTTAGGTATGTTAACACATGTGCCAGATGTACTGACGTTGAGCACCAATCCCTGCAGTTTGGTCATCCGTTATCGGCCGCAGTGCTGTAACTTTTCTTTTCACGTAATTTGATGTCACAAAATAACAGGAGGCAGAGGAGAGCAGAGAGATATGTGCACTGTATTCTGCGGTTGAGCGTAAGAAACTATACCGATTTTGCTCATAAAACTAAAAAAATATGTACTGTGCCTGATTATGTGGACACAAGAAATGTATCATCACGGTTTTGTTTCCTTTCTTAACCGATGCTCACTTCTAAGACGTGCATTGAAATTAGCCCTCAGTCACTCGCGCGGAACACTCGTCATCCACATGACTTTCAAGCTCAATTTTGTCTGACAGGGCAGGACTGAGATCGCGCCATTTTCAGTACCTTTCTGTTAACTCTCCGGCTATTAGTTTTCAGTTATTAAAGATCCATTGTTTATGAGACATTATTATAGTCTGGAGGACACCAGTCATCCGCTCGAGCTCTGCTGCCGCAGTCTGAAACAAACTAAGTCTGTATTACTTTATTGCTTTCCTAGACTCGACCGATCTTTCATGTGCGTAAATTCGGGCTTATTGAACCCGACTGCAGTTACCTTACGTGTTACCTAGTATTCCCTTTATTTTTAGATTGTGGAAGAAATGTCGGAGGTAAAAAAACCACGCACAGAGTTTAGTAGAGATCCTAATGTATAGTTGGAGTCGTTCGATGAGCTGCTCACAGTGATAGAGCTGACTCAGGGACTGGGGATTCTGCTTATGAAAGTGTTCATGATTCAGGAACAGAACAAGAAGTGTCAGAAAATGACGAACATGTATCACAGGACGAAGTAAGTCATGACGATGCATTTTTACAGGGAAAGATGGGATATTTAAACGGAGTAAAAATAAATGTCCTACCAGTGGTAGAAGCAGATTTTGTAATATTATTACGCATTTGCCTGGACAAAAAAAATCTAGCTCGTATAAAAAAGACAGAAACAGAAATTCTGAATGTGTTCTTGGATGAAAACATAATAAGCATTATCGCAATATGCACTAATAATTACATCAGTGAAGTTCGTGGTAACTTCTCTAGGGAAAGGGATGCGATAGAAATCAGAGCTTTCATTGGTTTGTTATACCTATGTTGATCTTTGAGAAGTTCTAGGAAGGGTATATCGAAATTGTGGGATAACTCAAAGGGAAACGGACTTGAATCATGTTATTTGTGCATAAGTGAAAATCGATTCTGGTTTCTGTTGAGATGTCTTAGGTTTGATAATATCCGTAATAGAGGTGTTCGCAGAGAGACTGACAAGTTGGCTCCTATCAGAGAGGTACTTGAACCTTTCACGAATAATTGCCAAAAATATTTTTCGCCAAGTGAATATCTTACTGTTGACGAACAGCTCATGGCATTTAGAGGAAGCTGCCCATTCCATTCAGGCAATATATCCCTAGGAAACCAGCAAAGTATGGATTAAAAGTGTCTGCTTCGGTTGATGTAAAACCAGCTTACACTATGAATTGAGAACTGTATGTCGGTAAGCAACCAGAGGGACCATGTAATGCCAATAATTCAGCTGAAGATATTGTTCTTCCAATGGTCGAACTGTTTCAAACGTTAGAATACAATACATTCTGTACGAATATTAAATGTATTATATTTAGATTTAATAAAAAATCATAAAACCAGTCGTAAATACCGTTAAAAGTATACAAATAGACCGCCTGTTTTGTGGCTGACACTGTCATCCGTCACAGTCACGGTCACAGGTTCGAATCCCGCCTCGGGCATGGCTGTGTGTGATGTCCTTAGGTTAATTAGGTATAAGTAGTTGTAAGTTCTAGGGGACTGATGACGTCAGAATTTAAGTCCCATACTGCTCATGGCCATTTGAATCATCTGTCATCCGCGCGAGTGACCATATCAAGAATTTTCGCGAGAGTAACGGAGGTTTAAATACAAGTTACGGTGAAGTCTTTTCTCTGTCAGAATGGCGAGCGCTTTCAGAACTGGGGGGGGGGGGGGGGGGGGGTGGTGGTGGGGGTGTTGGTGGTCTCTTAGGGTCTGCAGCTGCATCCTTTGACAAACAACTCAGCTTTCGGGAGGCAATCATTTACCTCGCTTCTTCTGAGGCCTGCCGGTGTCACAGCCTATTCTGTACTTGTGTAGCTTTTGTCGGTATAGACAGCGCTGATCGCCTCCAACCACATGTGCAGCTGTTGTGGTTGGTCGAAGGCACTGCATGGTCGCTGGGCTTGCTGTGCGGCAGCGCGCAGGTGCGGTAACAACTGTCCATTTCCTGAGCAGTGGACGTTTGAAAAAGCGATCTGGAAATTTCTCCGGAATTACATATTTTTTCCAATAGGGGGGAGGGGAGGGGGAGAGGAAGGGATATCTAAACGCGACTGAGTTACGCAGACTGTAGATAGTAAATCACAGCCACCAGATGGATTTCTTTGTGGACAATCAGCAACAAGAAAGAACAAGTATGCATCTCTATCTGGTGAGAAGAGGGAGGTGTGGGGGAGGAGGGTGGTAGGTGGGAGGAACGGCTAGTTCTAATTTGCTCAGCTCGAGACCACACATTGAGGAGAACACATCTGCAACTGCCACTCCCCTCTCCTGGTACAATTTTCCCCAATCATAAGTACATGTGTCGCATTATGACCCTTTGGTTACGAGTGCTGGTTTGTTTTACGAAAATTTCAATGTGTAATTAGAGCAGTGAAGCATTTCCCATCAGTTGTGGTAGGATGTATTGGCGTTCCCGAATTTTGAGCACCTGGGTATCAGACAGACTGTCGAGCAATGTAGCTAATTCTGACACCAAATGACGACAGACCCAGTCCTGGGTTGTATGCTTGCAGGTGACACTCGTATACCTGCTAAACTCCTCTCTATCCAACACTAATATCTCATCAGCTGAACATAATTCCCACTAAAAATCAGTAAGTATCTTCCACTCCTGCCTTTTCACACCAGCCTGTAGGTGAAGGTATCATCCTATATATAGATTGAGTACGTCTGCCACTAGGTTTCAGTGGTATTGTGAAACTTTTTCGCAGAACGATAATATCGGTTGCATGACATCGTAACTTGTTTAGCTGTGATCAAAAGTATCCGGACAACCCGAAAAATATACGTTTTTCATATTACACGCATTGTGCTGCCCCACCTACTGCCAGGTACTCCATATCAGGGACCTCAGTAACCTTTAGTCATCGTGAGAAAGCAGAACGGGGCACTCCATGGAACTCACGGACTTCGAACGTGGTCAGGTGATTGGGTGTGCCTTGTGTGCTACGTCTGTACGTGAGATTTCCACACTACTAAACCTCCCTAGGTCCACTGTTTCCGATGTGTGAAGTGCAAACGTGAAGGGACACGCACAGCACAAAAGCATACAGGCCGACCTTGTCTGTTGACTGACAGAGAGCGCCGACAGTTGAAAAGGTTCTTAACGTGTAACAGGCAGACATCTTTGCAGACCATCATACAGGAATTCTCAGTTGCGTCAGGATCCAATGCAAGTACTATGACAGTTAGGTGGGAGGCGAGAAAACGGACTTAATAGTCGAGTGGCTGCTCATAAGCCACACATTACACTGGTAAATGCCAAACGACGCCTCCCTTGGTGTAAGAAGCGTAAACATTGGACGATTGAACAGTGGAAAAACATTGTGTGGTGTGAAGAATCACGGTACACAATGTGGCGATCCGATGGCAGGGTGTGGGTATGCCCGGTGAACATCGTGTGCCAGTGTGTGTGGTGTCAACAGTACAATTGAGGCGGCGGTGTTATAGCGTGCTCGTATTTTTCATGGAGGGGTCTTGCACCCCTCTTTGTTTTGTGTGGCACTATCACAGCACAGTCTGTTTTAAGCACCTTCCTGCTTCCCACTGTTAAAGAGCAATTCGAGGATGACGATTGCACCTTCCAACACAGTTTAGCACCTGTTCTTAATGCAGGGCCTGTGTCAGAGTGATCACCCGACAGTAACATTCTTGAAATGAACTGGCCAGCACAGAGTTTTGGCCTGAATCCTAAAAAACACCTTAGGGGTATTTTGGAACTCCATGTCAGGCCTCACTGACTGGCATCGATATTTCTCCTCAGTGCAGCACTCGGGTGGGCCAACACCATACAGAATTCCAGAATTATCGGTGGAAGGCGCCTCGAACTTGTAAGAGAGTTTCAGCCAGGTATCCGGGTACTTTTGATCACATAGTTTAGGTGTGTAATTAGGACCAATATTTATGATTAATTATGTAAATAGAGCTGATCTTCAATTGTGTTCCCCACACAAAGTAAATGAAGTACACTAACCTAACCTTTCTCTCCTGCACCTAGACAGTTACCCTGTGTATGTAAGGGGGGGGGGAGGAGAGGGTGCACTTGGGCTTTCTGTCTAGAAGCACTAGGGTTCAAGACACAGGAAGAGGACCGCCATTTTGAATTTCCCGCCTATTCCCGGGTGGAGTGGAATGTCACCATAGCCTTGGGACACAGAAATTCACGCCGTTTTAAAATTCCAACCATTTTTTTTGAATTTACCACCAAAATCCGAAATTCCCGCCAGTAGGGCTGGTGGTGATAGGGGAGGGATGAGAAGAGGAGGGGGCAGCGTCCCACGAGCCGTCTGCAGTGGGCGCGGGAGTGGGCGAGGAGAATCAACTGATCACTTTCATTAATTTGCATATCAGTTTGATATCGAAAGCACACCCAAAGCCCCGTTACCCTAGTACTCATGCCAAAACAGTATTGTGTAGTAAACGTAGAAAGTGTGTTGTGCAAGATGTTTTATAAACGATTGAAATGTTCTGGTTGTGATATGTAAATGGCCAAATTTGATGTTAGCAGCTGGTATCACTGTATAGTTCCATTCGTTGCATGTTCTTCCTTCATTTTCTTGCATCTGAGATAATCTGGAGACTGCATGTTACCAAATTATTCATTTACAAATATTGTCACGTGATTATTTTCTATCTATAAGTTTATTTCACTATGTACTAATTGTTATGCTGGAAGATTTTCCGGCAAATGCTGCTCCAGAAAGTAGTAAGAATTTCTGTAGATGAAAAAGTTGATAAGTTATGCTAATTTTTTTTATTTTATGCATCTGTTTGTTTTGTAGTGTTGAAACCGTGAGCTAGGTTTGAAGTGATACGTTTCATATATCGTTCCTATTATACAAGATTATCAAAGAATCTCTATGTCCATCGTACCGTTTTGTATATATATGTGTTAATAATGGGTGTAACACATATAAGCGGTTTGCCTCAGGTACCAGTGAATTATCGCTAGTCGAACTGCAGGGATACCCATGGACGCCACTTTGAGCATGTCTTATAAATAGATACCCACAGGTTTTTTTACGTTATTATTATTTATTCTATTTTAGTTACTTCAACTGGAGAATGTCAGTGATTGAAAATATCCAGCCACTAAGGCGCACCTAAATCCATTTGTTAGCTGTACATTTGCTTCCTCGTCCTCTATCGAATGAGTTGTACAACGCCACAGAGTTGTGGGTTCGCCACATCACGCAGGAGGGCTCAAACGGCTCTGAGCACTACGGAACCTAACATCTGAGGTCATTAGTCCCCTAGAACTTAGAACTAACCAACCTAACGACATCACACACATCCATGCTCGAGGCAGGATTCGAACCTGCGACCGTAGTGGTCGCGCGGTTCCAGACTGAAGCACCTAGAATCGCTCGGCCACAGCGGCCAGCCTCGAAGGAGGGAAAGCCCGTAGTGGACTGTGGCTGAGATCGTGGAAGGCAGACGTGACTACTAAAGTAAGGATCACTGCAATGTATATATGCAGACAGAAGCCCCGAATGGAAATTTGTACCGAGCCCCGATTCGAGCCTGGGTCTACTCACTATGCAGATGGGCTGACCCCTTCGCCAACCTGGTAAAGAGGCTTTGTACAAATGTACAGACTATTCTAGCACGCCTCAATTAAAATTCTCATTCACGCCAGAGCAGCACTGCAGAGCATCTCCAACTGTGTGGGCACCTCGGCATCTAGCCAATCGGGGGTTCGTGCCTGAAACTCGTGCATAGATGCCTTAGTAAAATGAAACTATATGGTTCCAGAGAGCTTTTCGTGTCTCAAATATCTATGATGTATATATGCTGACTGAAGCGACAAATAAAAGTTGGTATGAAGGCTGGGATTCGTATCCAGGTCCTGGCTCACGAGGTAGATGTGCTGACCCTGGTAAAGTGGCTTTGCACAACTGCACGGACTACCTAGCACACTTTCTTCCTCAATCCTAATTTCCATTCGTGCCTCAGTGCAGTTTTTATTCCCAGTGAACTCGAATAGCATTGCAGAGGCTCTCCAACTGAATTGGAATACCATCTAAGCAAGGATGCAGAGGGCAGTGGCCTGAGTTCTCAGCAGTGCAGAAGCTGCACAGCATGTGCGGTACTGTCTGCAAGCAGAATTCTTCAGCGATGCAGTCCCTGCACTTGGAAGTAGGGGATTTTTTCTGAAAAGCTTGGTCCAAAGTACACCGACATGCCTATAGACCAGTGCTGAATAAATTATTTTACTATTAGGAATCTCTGCTCAATGAACATTGTGGTGCTGTATTTTCACTGACTGGCGCTCCAAAAAAATTGAGGGAACTCATTGTTAAAGATTTTCTGCTTTCCTACTAGTGGAGGGATATTGCAATATCTCGATACCACTCCACATGTGCTGCAAATTTCTCTCATTTTCACCGTGGGAAGGCAGTTCACTACTTAGCTAAAAATATGTCGGCTAGGTGGGAGTTTGGAACTACTCTAAATTAAATGTGTGAGAATGGAGATATGTGTTGGGTGGGGTGTTGTATCATAATGGAGAAAAAATCGTATTAGTTATTCATTGGCTGTGCCACTCCCATTGGTGGAAACTCATTTGTGTGGATTTTGTGTGGAGGGGAGAGGAAGTGTAGAATTATTAGGGCACTTTTTTCAGAGACAGAGAAGATGACACGGTAGCTCGAGTCATGGAAGGACCCTGGGTGGAGATGGGCTCTCTATGTAGAGCCACACATAGAGCTGCCTTATGCTGTCTCCAGGCTTGGCTCATCACACCGTCACAGATGAACGGCTGTTGCCTGCTGCTGCAGCAGACGGAGATCTCATCTCATCTCAAGCTGCCGTCTGGTGAGAGCAGCCTGTCTCACAGGCTATCACAGGAGGATCATATTCCAATGCTTGCAATTCGTTTCATACTAAATGTGGTCACACATCACGATTCAACTGTTGTCTCGAACTCGAGGATTCGTCCATGACCAAGTGGGTCCCATGTAGACTCTACACCTTGTTTCCTGGTGCAACTGGAGTCATCATTGTGATCCCAACCGCAATTACACATTTTGGAATGCGATGAGAGTCACTTAGTGTCCTATGTGCTCTTTGTGGTCCTTTTCAACATGGTTTTGTACTGAGTTAAATTCTTTCAATGTTCGGTATCGGCATCTATTTTGTTTATATTTCCTTTATCGTTATTACCTTTTGATGTTTGTGCTCGCAAAGAGCACATGAAACTGGGATTGCTTTGAACCAAGACTTTCAATTCAGTAGATGGTTTACTCCTTCGAATTATTAATCCTTAGCTATTTTGTGAGAACTGACACCAAAGACTTATTCATGAGGAGCCAATGTTTCTCACTATTTGATACACCAGCGAACCAAAACATTATGACCACCTGATTAACTGGTTCAAATGGCTCTGAGCACTATGGGACTCAACTTCTGTGGTCATTAGTCCCCTAGAACTTAGAACTACTTAAAGCTAACTAACCTAAGGACATCACACACATCCATGCCAGAGGCAGGATTCGAACCTGCGACCGTAGCAGTCGCACGGTTCTGGACTGCACGCCTAGAACCGCGAGACCACCGCGGCCGGCCCTCATTAACTGCTTGTATGTCCGTCTTTGGAACGAAATAGAACACTGATTCTGCGTATCAGGAATCCGACAGTTTGTTGGAAGGCGCTTCAGTCCGGAACCGCGCTGCTGCAACGGTCACAGGTCCGAATCCTGCCTCCGACGGATGTGTGTGATGTACTAAGGTTAGTTAGGTTTAAGCAGTTCTAAGTCTAGGGGACTGATGACCTCAGATGTTAAGTCGCATAGTGGTCAGAACCATTTGAACCATTTTGTTGGAAGGTTTGAGGAGGTATGTGGCATTGGATGTCTACGCCCAGATCATGTAATTGGCGTAAATAAAGGGCCGCTGATTTGCGTACGCGGTGATGACGACCGGTAGCGACCCAGATGGGTTCCATAGGAATTAGATCAGGAGAATTTGGTCACCGAGACGTCGACGTGAATTCACTATAACGTTTTTCAAAGCACTGTACCATGGCACTGGCTCCGAGACACCGACAGTTAAACTGAAAAATCACGTCGCTGTTGGGGAGGACATCAAGCATGAATGGGTGTATATGGTAGGCAGCGGTCAGAGTGTCTTCGACTTTTACCACAGGTCCCGTGCAAGCGCAGGAGAATGTCTCCCACAGCATAATGCTGCTCCCACCAGTCTGCGTCCGTGGCGCACTGCGCGTTTCCAATCGGCTTTCACCGCGATGGTGGCGTTTGTGGAGGTGACCAACGACACAGGGTAGTGAAAATGTGATTCATCCGAAGAGCAGAAACGTTTCCATTGGTCGACGGTCGAGTCTGATAGTCCCATTCCCACTGCAGTCGTAATGGACGATGTCGTTGGGTCAACGTGTGGTCTGTTGCTGAGTTCCTTGTGCTACAATGTACGATGAACGGTGTGCCCTGAAACACTTGTGCGTTCACCAGCTGTCAGCTCTTCGGCCACAGATGCCGCAGATCGACATCTAACCTACTTTACAGTGCTAATAAGCCTCCTAACCCCACGTTCTGGGGAGAGTCGTGGACGTCCAACCATATAGCACCTAGTGGCAGTTTCACAATCGTAGCGCGTGATCATTCCACCAGTTTCGCTCTTTTTGAGACACTCGTTCACAGGCCCTCAGTAATAATAATTTACCCTTCGTCAAAGTCACTTATGAGACGGGTGTTACGATTAATCAAGATAAACCCCCAGTTGGGAAACGGGGCCAAAATTAGTTGGTTACTGTCGAGTTGCAAGATATGATAGCCTTTTCAAACCGATTTACTTTACAGTTAACGGCCAAGCCCGTTTACTTAAAAACCGAATTTGATAAAACATTTGATAACAAATCAAAATTTTCCAAGTAATGAAATTAAAAACTTTACTTTACCGTTAATAGCCAAGCCATTTTACTTAAAACAGACTTTGATTAAGCATTTAATAACAAAATTAAAACTTTCCAAGTAATGAAACAAAGAAACCACCAATTTGCATACCATTTCGCTACTGAACATGTACGGAGCCAACTTCTAATAACTTTGGCACAACAAGATATTAAATTACAAGGACTGGCTAACAGGGAGGCAGAACTAGCATTTTCAAAGGATGCCAAGTAGATTAAAACAATCAGAGTAAAGATACAGTCATTCACCTTTTACAATAACTAACAATTTTAAAGCCTCGTAATTTTAAAAACCCACCAATGAAAGCATATTTAACCTTTTTAAACAGTGGCCAAAAACAATCAGAGTAAAATACAACCATTTAACATTTTACAATAACTAACAACTTGAATACCATGTCCTGCCACCAAAATGTACTGGGATGGAAATAATTAACCGACCAGGTGTAAGGGCGGCCTCTATTGTCTCCGCAGGATGCTCAGGCTAGAAGCGGACTAACAGACCCACAACGCCTCACATTCAGCAATCACATCGGCTTCACGCGAGGCCAGGGGAGAAGGAGGAATCAAATCAGGAACCATAATCCCTGAACAAAAACACACTGCCCCCAGGCAGTACTAATAAGAAGCCAAAAGATCACTGTCTATAATTACACCGGCGACAGGACAGTAAATCCGAACGCAGGACGCCACAAGGCAGAAACAATATAATCTAAAACAATAATACGTGCCCAAAAATACACTTCCTACCGGGCAGTACTAATACAGGGACAGGAAACCCGAACGCAGAAGGCCACAAGGCAGAAAAGACGCTGGTTGCACCAACCAAAATTCTTCAATTAACATCTAAACCATTACCGAACATAACTTGCTGTTACCAGAGAAACAACAGGTGAACTCCGATGCAAAGGCTCCTCACACCCGACCCTGTCCACGTCGCCAGCGTACCCAACTGGGCACAGTCACGCAACCACGCGCTCTCTCACCGGAGCCCACGGCGGCGAAGTACCACTTCTGACGTTAGGCGAGTTACTAGTCCATCATTCCCGCCTCCAGACGGACAATTTAAAGACGTCCGTTGCCGCTCCCACTGAGCAGTGACTCGGAACCACAGCCGTGGCCCCGGGTGTTCACAGCAAGAGCTTGCAGCCTCGTCCCGTCAACTCGTCCCACTAGTCCTGCACCGCTAGGACAGACCACGCGGCTTCTCGGAACAACAGCCAACTCTCCAGCGCCACGCCACGCCGCGGTCTCCTTGTACGACATTCTGTCGTTCGCGATTTTAAAAACCGACCGACCGACTCGTCACCCCTAGGCAACCAACCGGCTATCCCCCCAAAGATCTAATCCCCTTACACAAGGCTAACAGGAAGCAGCGACTCAAAGATAGATAAGACCAGACACGCCGCCAGAGGGGAATCTCAACAGAATCGTACGCAGCATAACGATAAATATGAACGAATCAATTAACTATGGGATGGAAAGACTCAGGATAATTTTTACAGCGCGATATATGTTGAGATCCGACACACGGCTCAACTTACCTGAGTGGATTTCACCATTTTCGTCCCACGTCTTCGCTAGCGTGATCCTTCATTCGTGTCTGCTCCTCTTACATACTTACCTTACAACATCACGTGGCAGCAAGACCACCAGGCGGCATCCAACCCAGCGGTAGGCAGTGGTCACAATGTTTTGCGTATGTTACGCGACAGCTTCATTTCCATGTGTGAGATCGTGGGGAGCAAACTGTCTCTTGGTCCATCCAGCTGCAAAAGTTTGCTAAAACGGCCGAACGGTGGGTTACCTCGAGTCAACATCCCGCAGTGTTGCCAAAAGATGTTCCCTGAAGTTCCCTCGTAACTCTGTTGGACGTAACTAGGGAAATTACGCAATGTGTGTGAAGTGAACATGCAACACAGGAAGAAAATCAAGCTTGTTAGGCGGGAAAACTGTTGTCTTATTTCTCAGTTTGAGTGCTATGGTATTGGCGCTGCTGCAGTACAGCTGTAAAGGTACCTTTCTAAGCTACAGTAGTTGCTTTCCTATTCCACAATTGGTTACCTCTAAACGTGCCTTCCCGATGTCCGTATGATGATTGAAAGATGGGACCGTGTTACGATCTACTGCGGTGAGACGACACTATCTAGAACCATGGTCTGTTGTCTTCCGGTTCTGTGTCACTATGGTCACTGAGTGACCGAATAGAGTCTTCCGAACTGATTACTGATTTTGCTGAAAATTTTGCTATAAAAGAGACTACTTTATTCAAACAATGAACCACCTATATTATTATCTACTTCTAATCCATAAATATTATAAGAAATCTATGTACATTTGTATGCAAGTATGTATGTATGTATGTCTCACTTTTCGTCATAAACCACTGGACCTATTTCAGCCAAACTTGGTTCACATATTACTTACTATGTGGAAAGGAATACTGAGGGGTAAGAAACAGAAAACTTCCTGTTGGGGTAGTGGCATTAGTGTGGAGAGAGAAGTGGGAGATGGGAAGAAAAAGAGGGAAAGAAGGATACGGACGTGGATATGAGAAGGAGGAAATTGAGAGAAAGAGAGAGGGAGTAGGATAAATACAGAGAGAAAAGGAAGAGGAAGATAGGGACAGAGCGAGGAGAAGATGAGGACTGGGTCAGAGAGAGGGCATCTAGGAGACAGACAGACAGAGGGAGAAGAGGAGATGGAAGAGAGGAAGGAGTAAATCAACTCAGGAAAGGTAGAGGATGAGGAGGATAGGGAGAGGGGAAGAAGAAATGGGCAGAGAAACTACAGAGATGGACAGGATATGGGGGAGGAAGAGCTGGACAGAGAGAGAGGGAGGAAGAGATTGACAGAGAGGGGTAGGGGAAGAGATGGGCAGGGAGAGGGGAAGGAAGAGATATGGACAGAGAAAGGAACAGAGAGAGGAGGAGACGAGTAGATAGATAGAGGGAGGGGATGTAGAAGATAGGCAGAGAGGGGGGGAAGAGGAGATGGGCAGAGACATAGGTAGGAGCAGATCAACTAAGGAAGGGAAGTGGTTGAGGTGGATAGGAAGAGGGGGAATAAGAAGTGGACAGAGAGGAGAAAGAGTAAGAGGTGGATAGAAATATGGGAGAGAAAGAGATGGACAGGGAGAAGGTGTGGAAGAGATGGACAGAGAGAGGGAAAAGGAGCATGTAAATTAGCACAGGATTGGAGTAATTACACATTTAATATTTTTCTCGTTAATTGATTGACGCAGAAGATGTTTTTTTTTCTTTTTACTTTGAAGAAACTGCCCTTTGGGGCGAGACAAATTCTCAGGGAATTCTCGTCCCCGTAGATCGGAAATACAAAAAGTTTATTTGATATTAGTAAACTGTAGGAGCATCCAAGGGAAGGTTCCAAAATTCGTATCGCTTATTGAAGGTTGTAATGCCCAGATATTAATAGGAATAAAAAGTTGATTGAAACCGGAAGAGGGGAACAACGAAATCCAAAGTTCAGATCGTAATGCTTATCGAAAGGATAGGATGCTCTCAGTGGTGGCGGCGCATTTATTACATTCGAGAGTTCGATAGTATCTAGGAAGGTTAACGCGGATTCCGAATGTGAACTGATCTGGGTGAAGTTAAGTATCAAAGGACGGTGAAAAATGCTTTTATAGACCACCTGAACCAGGAACTGTAACGGCAGAGCGTTCCAGAGAGAACTTGAAGAACTCGTTAATAACTTCCATTATCGTGCCGTGACTTCAAATTACTTCGAGCAGGCAGTTAGAGAAAGCCAACGGCGTTGCCGCAGTGGTAACACCGGTTCCCGTCAGATCACCGAAGTTAAGCGCTGTCGGGCTGGGCTACCGCTTGGCTGGGTGACCATGCGTTCTGCCGACTGCCGAGTGCTGTTGGCGAGCGGGGTCCACTGAGCCCGTGTGAAGCAAACTGAGGAGCTACCTGATCGAGAAGTGGCGGCTCCGGTCTCGGAAACTGACCTACGGCCAGGAGGGCGGTGTGCTGTGCAGATGCCCCTTGTAATGGTACTTGAATTACGTAACCATTATGGCTCCTCAGCTGAACCTCTCGATACCAGTAATACTCGACTGTGTTTCTGCAAAGTAGTTAACGTAGTTATGAGACGACATTCAGATTTGATTTCATTTGTGACACATCGATATGTTTGTATTGCAATGATATTATTCTTATGTGTATTCTTTCTTTTGTCACTATGATCTTCGACGTACTTGTAACTCTGATTTTTGGGCGCGTAAGCGATTATTAGTTAATTAGTTGTGGAGTTGTTAGAGAGTCGGACCTTGAGACATCATGATGGAAAGGCGCATATTATAGTTGGCTTATAAAAATGTGAGGAAGATGTTTTAAAGTATGTTTTGTATTGTGAAGTGATATTTTGTGTGATAGGTGATATTGCAATAAAAGCAGTTAAAAGCAAGTGTAACTTAAATTCGGAGTGATGATTACTTCTTTTACATCACTATTGTGCTACCTTTGAAAGGTTTAATTTCCAAGAATGGTTTGTGAAGCGCATCTACAAAACTTTTTAATATAGCACGATAAAACCTAGGCCTCTTTGCATCCGAGCTTGGAATCATAACCACCTAGGTTTTCAACGATTGAGCCATGATTTTACGACGAGACCAGCGTGTGAAACACAAAAAGATGAGTGCCTAGTTTTTTAATTATTACATGAAATGACTGTTGCTCTAATGACACCTGCCATATAATATGACTGATGTTGCCCGAAAATGCAGTATTTAGCAGCGGGAGCAACACCACAATCGTTATTAAAACTTCGACCTTTGTTGTGGTAGGGTTGTTAGACCGTCCATATCCGCGTCCAGTCAGCTGAGCATGACACGGCGGCCGATCGGTACCTCAGGCTTCGTGGCCTGTTCGGGCGCAGTTTAGCTTAGTTTAGACAGAGAACCAACTGGTGAAGGTGACGTTTTCGACCTCCTCGCAGACACATATCTGAAATTATCGAATTAGCGACCACAAGGCTGTGTTGGAACTGCGACTACCGGTATCACGAGCAATGTTAAGAGAGGTAGGAAAACGTGTTTACTTAGCGGGAGTGAGAGGCTGTAAGTTGCAGAGTATCCGAGAGGTCAACATCAAATACTCAGGACTGAGGACGAAGATGAGGAATGCAAATGGAAAAATTCGAAAGCCTCGTTCGTTACGCAAGTGTAGGTATGTTCTGAGCAAGGCCTTAAGGGATGGGGAAGGCCCACCGTGATTTAGTGGTCGTGTTAGAAATCTGCTACGGAGAACTTCATCACAGATTCGAGAGAAGTTGGTTTAAATGATTCTGAGCACTATGAGACTTAACTTCTGAAGTCATCAGTCCTCTAGAACTTAGAACTACCTGAACCTAACTAACCTAAGGACATTACACACATCCATGCCCGAGGTAGGATTCTAGCCTGCGACCGTAGCGGTCGCGCGGTTCCAGACTGTAATGCCTAGAACCGCTCGGCCACCCTGGCCGGCTGGGGAGAAGTCAAATCCTAGCAGACAAACAAAAGCTGAGCTAAGCGAAAATGGACGTGAGGAGACCAATCAGACAAGCGCCCAGTGACTCTGAAAGTAAAATTTTGCCAAATGATCTGCCAAAAAATTCCAAATGCTGTGAAGGTCACCAACGATTTTGACTACTACTTAAACCAGTATTATAGCCAGTTTAAATTCATAATTTCACTTTGTACCATTTAATTCGCCTACATTTCTGGATATTGCATTACGTTCTAAATTACTTTCTTTAGGTTTCGATTTATGGAAGGAATAGGAGAATCGAGCATCTACTGTTTGTGTTTCATGGCAACAGAGAAAAGGATGTATGACATTACATAGCGTTTTGCTGGGACGGGCAACTTCATTTCATGTTAAGCAGTTTTGTCGTGTCAAGCATTGTCTTGGAATTATTAATATTGCCACTATTAATGTTAATATACATTGGAGGAAATTCTAACGATTCTCTGTTGTTGATTCGAATCGCGAACACTCCTCGTTTTCAGTCCTGCTTTTAACGAACGTGGATGCTTCTGAGCACTTTGTTTATTGAAAACGCTACCACTGTTTGGAGTAATAACACGGGGAGTTATGAATTATTTCATGCGATGTGGGCGTTTGCCGTTTAGTAAACACGACTCACATGTCCGCCTAAAAAGCACCTGTATGTTCAATTTTATATTTTCCTTTCTTTAACGCTTTGCACTGCTACTGACGTCAATTCACTCTACCCGAAGCGAATAAAAATGTACTTTTCATTTACATAAAAGCCTGTTTTTCTACACAGAGATCAAACAGAAGATACGAAATTTCCACTCACCAGCCCGTAAGCGCGTATTGTGGCCCGGCGCAAACGGAAACTGCATCCGGCCGTGCAACAACTATAACAAAGTGTGAATGTCTTTTTATCTGTGTGCACTCGCGGAGTCTGCACGTTACTGAGAAGACTTTGGCAGAGGGTTCTTTTTGACGGAGCTCTACTTCCATAGGGTTTCTCAGCTTACGTGAACTGCTCGACTGTTAAAATGATACCGATTTTCGAAACTTTCAAATGTGTATGCCCTCAACACGTCGTGCATTCAATGTGTTGATCAGAACAAGAAGGATGAAAAAGAAAGTAGGGGCACTGTTGGATGACGATCAGAGTGAAACAGATAATTCTGACCAGCTTGAAAATGGAAGCAACACTTTCGAAAATCAAAGAAACTTCGTAGGATTTGTCGATCGAGAGGAATAGTTCGACAACGTAAAATGGTAAAAAATGTTTGAAATTTTCACAGAAATATAGGTGTATACTATAGGATCTGAGAGGTTGACACACTATACGTACAAGAGTAAAGCGTAAGAATGAAAGTCCGAGAATGAAGTGCCCGGGTTAAAAGAATATGAGACAGAAATGCAATCTTCCTTCAGCTCTGTTAATCTATACCTCGTAGAACCAATGACAGAAATACATACATATTATAAATGTGGATGTATGTATGTATATTCCCCATCTCCTCCTAAACCACCGAATCGGTCTCAACTAACCGCGTTACAAGTACCACTTACTGTGTGGAAGGAACCAGTGTGCGAGTGGAACCACTGTGCTCCCAAAGGGCCGGCGCTGCGAGAGAGGCACCGAGGGGGCAGTGGTCAGCACACGGGGCTCGCATTCGGTTCAGACCCATGTCCGGCCATCCGGATTTCGGTTTTCCCTGGTTTCCCTAAATCGCTCACGGCAAATGCCTCGATGGTTCCTTCGAAACAACATGGCGGTTTTCTTTCCCCATCCTTCCCAAATCCGAGCTTGTGCTCCCTCTCTAATGACCTCGTCGTCCACGGGACATTAAACACTAAAATCTTCCTCCTCCTCCTCCTCCATGAAAAACAAGCATAACACACCACGCACAGGCAGTCACACTACACTGGTTCAGTATTTGAGAATGAAAGCCAAGTGACTTGCAACAAATCTTACACAACATTTTTAAGTGTTATATGACATTTTAACGCTCTCACTCGCACAAAATAATTAAAGGAATAAAGTTTGGCTTTAGTACGCTATCGTCGTTCATGCTGTCAAACTGCTATATCATTTTCAATAAGCTACCACAAGAACTCAAAAGTCTTAGCAGCAGCCCAAACACTTTTAAGTCTAAACTGAAGAGTTTCCTCATGGCTCACTCCTTCTATTCTGTCGAGGAGCTCCTTACGAATTGTAGCCTGAATATGTTTCTTATATTTAATTTTATCTGTTTCTACTATCGTGTTATAATTTCATGTATTGACTCGTTCCATGACCATGAAGACTTCTTAATTTGGTCCCACGGAACAATAAATAAGTAATAAATAAAGAAATGACGTTTCAATTTTTCTGCTTCCTTACCGATAACTCTAGTCGGAAGATACTTCGCACCTAATTTTTACATGCACCACTGGATGTACCTGTAAAATTATATCATGGTACTAAGGCATAATTCAGGAAATATGATGTAATTATATGCAGAAATATATGTGAAATATGTTTAATATATGGTAAATATAGAGTGATTAGCTGGGATATTGCGACCACGTGCCTAACAGCTGGTATGTCCGCCTTTGGCACATAACAGTGGCCACGCAGCATGGCATGGAAGCAGTGCGGTATTCATAGATCGCTGCAGGGAAATGGCACGACATCTGCACGCAAAAGTCACTTAATTTCCGTAAATTCCGATGGGCTCTGAAGCCACTTTCAATCACATTCCAGATGTTTTCGATCGGGTTCAGATCTAGCGAGTTGTGTGGCGAGCAATTGGAACTCGCCGCTGTGTCCGTCGGACAACTCCATCACACTTCAGACCTTGTGACATGGCGCATTATCTTGCTGAAAAATGTCACTGCCACTGGGAAACATGACGTCATAAAGAGGTGAAGGTGGTCTGCAACGAGTGTGCAATACTCATGGTGCCTTGCACGAGCTCCACGTGGCACAAAGACAGCCACGTGAGTGTTCTACAGAGCATAATGGAGCCTCCGCTAGCTTGTCTCCGTCCGGCGTGACTTGTGTCTAGGAGCCGTTATCCTGCAGGACGGCGGATTCGCGCACACCCGTCGGCATGATGAAGAAAGTGTCGGCATTCATCAGAAGCGTAACTCTCTGCCAGAACGCCAACGTCCAATGCCGATGGTGACGCCCCATTGCAGTCACAGCTGCCGGCGCCGTGGTGCTCACACTGGCACATGCACGGACCGTCGACTGCTGAAGCCCATCTCTAGGAGACCTCAGTGCACTGTGTGTTCGTTCAGACACACTAGTATTGTGCGCAGCATTGAAGTCTGACGTTCGTCCGGCCACAGTTGGTCCCCTGTCCTGTTTCTGCAGTCTGGCCAGCCTACTGCGTCTGATATGTGCAATGAGGGGCGGCATCTGTGACGGGTCAAAAGTTTTTGCTTTCCGTCACGGATTTCGATTCGCTTCAACATATTAACCTTGTGTTTGGCAAGTATCAAACACGTCATACGTGGTTACAAATCTATGGAAAGTTGTACAGGTCACACCAACATTCAAGGAAGGTAGTATGAGTAATGCACTTAATTGCAGGCCCATATCATTAACGTCCATACGCACCAGAATTTTGGAACACTGAGTCAACATGGGTCTATTGACACACAGTCAACAGGCGTTCAGAAAACATCGTTTTTGTGAATGTCAACTAGTTCTCTATTCCCATGAAGTGTTGAGTGCTATTGACAAGGGATTTCATATCGATTCCGTACTTCCGTATTTCCAGAAGGCTTTTGACACTGTAACACACAAGCGGCTTGTACTGAAATTACGTGCTTATGATATATCGTTTCAGTTATGCGACAGGATTCATTATTTCCTGTCACAGACGTCACAGTTCGAAGTAACTGAACGAAAGTCATCGAGTAAAACAAAAGTGATTTCTGGTAATTGTATAGGCCTTCTGTTGTTCCTTATCTATATAAGCGATTTGGGAGACAACTTGAGCAGCCGTCTTCGGTTGTTTGAAGATGACGCTGTGGTTTATGGAAGAGTAAAGTCATCAGAAGAACAAAACAAACTCCAAAACTATTTAGAAAATATGTCTGTATGGTCTGAAAAGTGGAAATTGACCCTAAAGAACGAAAAGTGTGAGGACATCCACATAAGTGCTAAAAGAAATTCATTTAACTTCGGCTACACCATAAATCATTCAAATCTAAAGGCCGTAAATTCAACTAAATACCTAATACAATTACAAACAGCTTAAATTGGAAGGAACACGCAGAAAATGTTGCGGGCAAGGTTAGCCAAAGACTGCGTTATATTGGCAGGACACTTACAAAATGTAACAGATCCACTAAGGAGACTGCCTACACTACGCTTGTCCGTCCTCTTTCAGAATACTGCTGAGCGGTGTGGGGTCCTTACCAGATAGGAGTGACGAAGTACATCGAGAAAGTTCAAAGAAGGGCAGGTCGTTTTGTATTATCGCTGTCACTGAAAAGATACAGGATTTGGGCTGGAAATCATTAAAAGGAAGGCGTTTTTCGTTGCGAAGCAATCGTCTCAAGACATTCACCAATTTTATCCTCTGAATGCGAAAATATTTTTTTGATACCGACCTACATAGATCGGAACGATCACCACGATAAAATAAGGGAAATCAGAGCTCGTACGGAAAGATATAAGTGCTCGTTCTTTCAGCACGATATGCGAGATTGGAATAATAGAGAATTGTGAAGATGGTTCGATGAACCCTCCACCAGACAGTTAAATGTGATTTGCAGAGTATCCATGTAGGTGTGGAGGTATGTCACTAAATTCTCTATGGGTGCAAATGTTGTAGAAAAGCGAGCTTTCGACCGCGTTTGGGAGAACGAGCAAGTTGCGGCAAAGACTCTCCTCGCGATGGCAGCAGCGGACGTCAACTGTCCGAGCCAGAGATATCATCACACCGAGCTGGCCGCTACTCAACGAGACGAAGGCCGCCGAAGAACTCACATTTAGACGTTAAAAGGAATGAAATTGTGAAGCGATTGTCTAAATTGGTTCCCCCATGGTTTTCGCGACTTAGAAGTTTAGTTCTGATTTGAGTCTGGCTAGGGAAGCCTACGCTAAACGTGAAAGCTCTAATCGCGTCTGACAGTCACTGGGAAACGCGATAGATCGCGGACCTGGGTGGGATCACGACTAATAAATTGTGTGAGAATGTCGTCAAGAGATTTTATTGAATTTGTGAGTTACCATTCGGTCACTTGTCTTCGATCAGAACGTGTGTGACCGAGTTGTTAAACGTGTTTACAGTGTATCTGCTTCAATTTATATTGTTCCACGAGAGGGAGTCGGGTACGTTAAACTAGTGATTTGAGAATATTTTGCGTCATAGGGCCTCTGAGAGAATATTACTAAGATAGAACATACGAAGGAATTGGTTAATTGGTGCTGCAGTAGCGGGGATAAAATTTATTAGTGCTCACGGGGTGTAGGAAGAAACGGGATAGCAAGCTGTTGTAAAGTTAGACTCTAATTTTGGTGAAACTGTGACCCATATTTGGACGTTGACGTTTGAAGGTGTTGGTCAGTCATTGGACTGGACTTACAGCGCGACTTGTGGTGTTCCGGGTGCGCACAACACTCTAGCAGTCGTTGTGGTTTAAGTGGTGGATGCTGCATTCACGCACGCTCCACGGTAATCGAGCGGTTGTGGTATTATGTGACTTTCGGACGTCCACTCTAAAGCTGCTGAGTGTTGTGCGGTTTGTGTTGGTGTGTATATTTGAGTATGCACTACAGGGCCAGTGGCGTAATATATGTGATTTGGTGTGGCATTGAGATTAAATCTCAACTGGTGTTTAGTAAAGCCAGGCACCAGGATCGGTACGACCTATGTAAAAGAAGACACAGTCATTTTTAACCTTAAAACTCGTGACACTAACCTTTGAAAGCAGGACATCGTGCGCAAGTGGAACCAGTTAACGTTATTCGTCGATATTCAATTCCATTACTCGGTAAGCTGACGAGTGGCAGATTTAACTGAAGGGAACCCGATTTGTCAACACCTGAAGTGGAAGAGCCTGCAGTGCTGTATTTAAGTTAGTACAAAAATGGTGGAAGAGACTGAATGCACATTGAAAGATACGCAAGTGGCATAAATAATAAAGTGTTATTTTGATGCTAAGTAGCTACAAGGCAGTCTTGCAGAGATAAATAAAACTTTGAACATAGCTGCTAAGGTTCAGTGACCGTGTCAGAATTATATTGTAACAGATAAGCCCTCGGTCACAAATATTAACTCAAAATTGACCTGGTTTCGACGCTACTATGAGCGTCGTCTTCAGAATTAGACTAACTGTACTAAAACATTAGGTATATAGTACATTAATAAAATTAAAATTTGTACTGACTCGAAAAGATGCAGTACTTAAAAGTCTTGTGGAGGCAGGCCGACAGGGTGTTAGTCCAGTGCATTATTCTTGTGTACGCATATACTTCACACATAGTTTGACAACTTATATATATCAATCCTTGTATTCGTCCAGATACAGGGTCAGCTAATAGATAGCAACCAATGTGGGGTTTTCGTATTATAATAAATGACCCTTCATACAAGTTTTGCCACTTGCGATTCGTATGATGAATCAGAGATGGTCTTTAATAGCACTCGTTCATTTATACGATACGGTAAGACTTTGCTAATGTGTTTGTCATTTGCCTTTTTTCTTAGGTTGGCATGAGTGGTTAAAGATATGAGAGCTTGTATAAACTTGTCGTCTAAGGTTACTTCAGGCTGTTGTAATTTCGTTCCGCAGCTTCCCCGTGGAGGCATAACGAAGCTGCTAATGATTTCCCGACTTGGGTGGAGTTGCAATGTCAGTTATTTTTACTTGATTAGTATTTTGTATCACGCTAGGCTCAAAACTTACGTTCGTATCCCATACGAACTGCGCATCACTTGATTGCTTGTCATTCGGAATCGCGTTTGGTGCTTGGTTCGCCTGTGTGTAGCTAATGGTCGGCTCTCCTTGGCTATTGTGACCGGCGGTGTCAGGAAAAGCATGCGACGAATTGTCCTGATTATTGTTCCTGAACTGTTGGTTGAGTTGGTGAGAAAATGTCGCATTTTGAGGATGTGAAGAATTCATTTAATGTGAGGGAGTGAAGTGACTTGGCTGACTGTACTGTACCGTTATAATTGTTCCATTTCTTTCCCTTGTGACGGTTTCCATTATAATTCCTGTTGTTCGGATGCTGGTAATTACCGGTGAGTTACCGTCTTGTCGCTGTGTGTTTTGATAAACCGGGTTGTATCTACTCTGGTTTGGATATTTGCTATATGGTTTTCCATTGCGGCCGTTGAAACTGTTATGACTGCTGTAAGGCTGAGCGTTTGGTTGTCCCGTGTTATGCCGGCACGACATTCCGTTGCCACAGTCTGCTCCGTGCTGTTGCGAAGCGGGCTGTCCATTATTGTAACTATTCCGCGCCCTCGCACGCACATCCTCATAGATCATATCCACATTGGAAGAACGGAAAGAAAGGCTTACTGATCCTCTTCACTCACATTAACTAATTTCTCCCTTATTGACATAGGAACTTTTGACTTTAATATCATGATGACATCTTTGTTTGAAATCGGCGTGTCCCAATACTGAATTTTACGGAGTTATTTTTCGAAACAACTCCTCAGACCTCCTCCCTTGGTGTTGAAAGGTTCGTCGTTGTAGACCTCCTTTCGGAGTCTTTGTTGTATAGCAGAACTTCAGAATTTATTCAAAAACAGCCTTTCGAAATTTGCAGAGGTGTAACGTTCGTCTATAATTCAGTACCCCAAATTGATCCTTCGCCGTGTACATATCCTAATATAAATTATATTCGCTGTCTCTTGTTCCATGATTATGGAAAAACACCTGTAAATGATTTTAGAAACATCATGGGATGTATATTTCGTTTTTCAGGTATAAAAGGCTGGAAAAGTGTGTTTCAGCACACTGTCATCTCGCATTAGTTCAACGAGTGTCAGTTGTTCGCTATGACTACGTGACGTTGAATCTTTATCACGTGTATTATTTACTGTTGGTGAGAATTGTACCAAATACTCGGGATATTGATGAGTATCTTGTTCTGGCGGTAGTGAATAATCGCTTTGATTGTCACCTTGCAATTCTATAACTTGCCTTTTCAGCTCATCTATTTCCTTGGTCAGCCGTTGCTTCCATTCCGGAAGATCGTGGCTGAAGGCTCGTCTGATTTCGCTTGATTCACTGGTTAAAGCATGAAGTACCAGAAGTACCGGGAGCGGTTAGGATTTCTACCATGGCTGATTTAACTGCACCTTACAGATCAGAGTGAACCTTACTTTCAGCGTACTGTTCCTTGGATTGCATCCACTTTTCAAATTCCCTATTAAGTGTGGTGCTTATTCCTGCACTGACTTCTTCGATCCTTTTGTCAATATTGATATTCGCTGAGAAAGGTTTTCTACTCGCTCGCCAATGTGGCTGACACCTTCTGTTAATTGGCCTACTCTTTTTGAAACACGTCACTTTTGTTTGTTAAGTGTCCCATGTGTGCTTCAAAACTGGTGTCCATACCTGCGAACAATTTTAGTACATCTGACAACGAGCATTCACGCAGTTGCGACGCGGAATGTGAGGCCCACATCTCCTGTGTCGCTTCGTCGTCTGTTGTTCCTTCACTACGAATTTCAAGTTTGTTTACACATGCGCACGCTTTAAGTTGTCTGGGTTGCTCATCATCCATCTTAAATTTAGCGTAGATACACCACACGACCCAGAAAAGATAATTTATAATTATGCTTTTCACTTTTCAGGCGCGCTAATGATTTCGCGTCCTGATTTGTCAGATGTTGCCAGCGCGTTATGAACAATTGAAACTCTAGGACACGAAGATGCCAATATGGCAACTGGAGAGATAAAATAAATGAAAAACACTTATACACCACTGAAACTGATGTAGATAGCGGCCATTTTGATAAACTAAAATATACAACAATGGAAATTTGGCTAACTATTTCTAAATATTGTACGCGAATTGATGTGAAAGAGACTGTTATAACTGGAAAAAGGAAACGGAAATTTGGAATTTAGAGAGCGAAAGGAAAAGGAATAAAGCGTAGAGAAGGAATTCTCATTAGCCGACTGAAAACTTGGTACGCCAAGTTTCAAACGTAAGCCGGCCGTGGTGGCTAAGCGGTTCTAGGCGCTGCAGTCCGGAACCGCACTGCTGCTACGGTCGCAGGCTCGAATCCTGCCTCGGGCGTGGATGTCGGTTTGAGTAGTTCTGAGTCTAGGGGACTGATGACCTCAAATGTTGAGTCCCATAGTGCTCAGAGCCATTTGAGCCATTTCAAACGTAATCAAAAGTCGTACTCACTTTTCGTTGTCTTGAGCGCTGCAATGTACAGCTGTTGTGATTTCATTGTGCGATTTTTTTACTGATTTTTATGCGACTCGCTTCAAAATCTCCCCCAGCTGGTTGCCTGAAAAATAGAAAGAGCAGCTTACTCTTCAGTCGAGTCCCTGTCCGGGTGCCGCATCTGGCGTTAGCAACTTGCTTACTAATAATACTGATGCTATAACTGTAGGTTGGTAATGTTTACTGACAAAATGCAACCTAACACTAGACTGCGTAGTTGCTGCTATCCTGTGTGGCCATTTTTTTTTCTTGGTGCGACTTTAAAAGAGAGAGATTATTAATTGATCACCGATGCGTCGGCTCTCGGTTGTGTTCAGAAGACGTACGGATTGATTACGCGAATAATTGACCTTTTGACCCGGATTGCCTTCACGCAAACAGAATCTTCGATCAAAATACCTAAGGGACCTACTTGACTATAAAAATGGAAATGAACGCAAATTAGTGGAATTTCATAAGAGAAAGATTACCACATCGGAAGTTGAACACATCTGTGGTCTCCCAAATACAATCGAGACACCGCGATAAAGAGCGAACCTGTAACAAAGCTCACATACAATTTGAACATCATTTTTGGTTAGTGAAAGAAAAGAATGAGAAGAAAATTACTGAATTGTAAAATATTAATACATTTTAAACAAATTGGCTTTAAGCTTCTAGACATTGACAAATACACAAAAAATGCATGACTTAAATCTGATATTTCTTTTGTAAATGACGCAATCCAATAATCTCTGCTTTCTCAGTCCATTTCGTCTTAAAATTAAATGTCCTTGCGTGTACGTAATTACATTGTATCCACACCCGAGTTACCGAAATGTTTGTTCGTCGTTTCACACAGTTTTTACACAAAATAAAGATACAACTTGTAGCAATGCTATGCAGTACGTCTTAACATGTCGGCGACCAAAAGTACATGGGGCAATGAAGTCTCTAGAATGTTTCTTAACAAATGATAGATTATTGTTTCTTCTGTTTCGCAGCTTCTTGCTATCAAGCGCTGCGGCAATGATTTTAAATATCTGCGCCCAGCGGGTCATACTGTTTATTTAGAGTATTTAGACGTTGGACGCGCGTTTTGTTATAGGCGCACATTAAAAAAACATTTCATCCATTTACTCTCGCGCTTTGATGCTTCGCATCTTTACGAAGTACAGATCGTCGGCTGTCCTTTTCTTTAATGAAAATATCTCACACGCAAAGCAGCTGAAATCCAATAATATTACAACAGACAGTGCGCACCATCGAAGATCGTTGCCGAGAACATTAGAGGCACACTCGACTTGGGTACCCCAACAAGCCGACGGTCGCAGAGCACTGTTTGTCCGAAAATCACGAAACGGACTACCAACATACCAAGGACTTGGCACACACATCTAAATAGTGGGGCAGCATCGTTAGAGAGGCTATCGGAATTCGTACCAGGGACAGTCACATCAACCGAAACTGTGGCTACAACCTAAGCAGGGCATGGGAACCAGCACTGAGTCAAATTAAAAAGACGCCACCACAGACGCCGACGCCACCGTCTCACGGAGCGAGGACCGCAGAGAGAACGCCTCACGAGGGGAGGGGATTTAAGACTGCAGCCCGCCCACAGGGACTCACTCGTCAGCGCACCTGACGGTGGCGACATGTCTGATCGCCGAAATATTGTGCCCGTTGGACACTATGGACCGGCAGTACACTCGTGGACTGTTCTAGCGAGGATGTAATTAAATCTTGTGCACTCTGCACGTTATCGAAAACCTGAATACGCTCGTTCAGTGACCCGTAACGTAGGCTACTATTGACAACAACAGTTCAACAACTCTTAGTAAAATTGCGTAAGTTGTAATTCGTAACTTAAGCCGATTATGGCGTTAGTATTGTCTAAACTATTAAGACCTCTTACCGACATCAGTTTTACGACCAGAAATAACTATAACTGTCACTACTTATTTACGTTATTCACGCTAATGATCGGTACAGCCTACTAAACGAAGATCTTTCACTCACGGTTATAAAACAGAATCACTTAAAAACGTGTAATAAATATTTACTGTGACATGGCCAGAGCTTCACTCACTCATCGAAAATCTCAGTTTCTTACAGCCTTGTTCAGTTACGTGTAATGAAACCCTTCTCACTACGATAGTTCCAAACGTAGCACCCAAAGTAATAATTTCATTGCAAAACAGCAATAGTTATCTCTGTGACACTATTAATTCCCTTACTATTCGGGAATGTTATTTCTTGTTCGCTCTTTCCCTTATTTCTTTCTCTTTAATCCTTAAAATAACCGTTAAGTGAATAAAGAAGTCAAAACTCTTGCCTGCCTTTTCTTTTTCCCCTGTAACTCCTGATTTTTAAAAGCTTAATAAAATCTCAGTATGATATTGATTATTTCAGTCTACTTCCTTGATCTGAAATAACTCTCACAAGTGTTCATGACGTCGCCTTTCCACAAGAGAAGTAATTTATGTGAGCACCTGAAATGAAATATATTTATTGTAGGAGAGCAAGGTTTGAATTATATGTCAGTTAGTTTTAAGTTAATTGAGCCATGAATGGCCACAGCCAAAGAGCTGACAAATGAAAATATAGTAGGGATGCGCTAAGTGCCACCTGCTGCCACTAGTTGTAAGTATAGCAAAGCTCTTTCCCCTTAAATGATATAAATTAAATGATCATTCGGACCAGAATGACTGCTCGTAAATCAAAGTTGATTAACGTCGCTTACTCTTATGAGGTAAATGTTGTGTTATGTATAAGGAGTGTTTGACAACATTTTTTATGAAATCAGCAGACAAAGGCAGCAGCTTAGCATTTGAGAATCAAGTAAATCAAATATGATCCAGGTAGCAGTACAGAAAGAACCGTATGCGTTTATAAGACTTTTATGGCACAGTGCATTTGAAATACTTACAAAGATCATTTATAAGTAAACTAATTTAGTACCAGAAGCACCTATTTCATGTCCTCGAGATACGACGACTGTTTCTTTTTTCAAAACAGAAGATAGCTATCAGACTCTGTTCACTGATAATGCGTAGTGTAAGCAATTTTAGATATGTATAGAGAAATGTTGGAGAGCTGGATCAGTCGATACTGAGACTACTATATCGATTTAATTACGCTAACTACCTGTCATGAAAAACTAGGGTGATAATGCATAATTTATGTTAGGTTCATCATGTCATAAGGCATTAACATTATATCTTCAAATCTCTTCACTCCAAAAAAGACCGAGCGAGGTGGCGCAGTGGTGGCACACTGGACTCGCATTCGGGAGGACGACGGTTCAATCCCGCGTCCGGCCATCCTGATTTAGGTTTTCCGTGATTTCCCTAAATCGCCCCAGACAAATGCTGGGATGGTTCCTTTGAAAGGGAACGGCCGACTTCCTTCCCCATCCTCCCTAATCCGATGAGACCGATGACCTCGCTGTTTCGTCTCTTCCCCCAAACAATCCAATCCAATCTAATCCAACTACAAAAAAGTCTGTTGTGTTTTCCTCTAATCAGTATCCTTACCTCCTCACCCTACCCAGTAGAGAACTGTATTTTACGGACTGATTGCATGCTTTATACGTACAGACTGTACGTATGGATGGTCGTGACACATTGGTTGTTGACAGACTATGCTTATTTTCCGCGCACTGGAATTCAATTAAGATTTTTTGTGTACAGTTGCACGATAGGGAACACCAAGCTTCCCAATTCCCCTGGTGGAAACTAGAACATGAACTGTTCATCACGTAAACGAAGCCACATAGACCAAGTCTTCAAATTAACGACGTAATTAACAGAGAGAAAATAAAAGAACTGAACTTGAGAAAAGAGTAATTATTGTAAAAAGAAAAGAATAAAAAGATTTCGAACAAGGTGTAAACGTAAAGTGCCTTGGAAGCACAAAGTATGAATAAAAGACACGCTTTTCGTCAGGCCTTGTAGTCACACAAACTAATTTTTCTTTGTAAATAATTTTTTTAGACATAATATGTATACCGAATGTCAACTGTACTTTGTAGTGATAATGTAGTCATCAATTTATGGACACGTATATGCTGCTGCGTGTGAACCGACCATAGACAAGCAATAAACTGCCACGTATGTAAGTGGTGCGTGTGAACTGACGACCAAACATGACGACCAAATACATGTGGACACGATATAATCATAACGTGTGAACTGAAAGGGTGAGAACTTATGGACACGTGTGAAATTCCGCGTGTAAAGTAATGTTATAAGTACTTGTAGCACGAAACCACGATGTAGAAAGCCGAATTGTGCAAGTGAATAAGTGTTGTACTTACCGCGACCGGTACTGTAGGCCTTTCCGCGGGCACATTCTTCGACACAGCCTCGGGAGTCGCCGCGTCTGGCTGCTTCCGTAATTCCGAGTCGATGAAAAACTGTAAAAAAACTCACAACACGACTATTTCATGCCCGTGCCTTTTAGCACTCTCGTCAACTATGGAATGTTGGAAATTGGGGTTTCTTTCGAGCAGTTCCGCCTTCCTTAAATCTTCTCTGAAATCTACTTTTCGCCGTTTCAACCACTGAATGATATCGTTTTTTTTTTGTTGCCAAGGTTGGTGCCTTATGGTGAACAACGGAATGATAAGGCGCATTGTCCATAACAATCACTGATGGACTTGTCAGATTCGTCATAAACGATGTCTCGAACCATTCTTGAAATACTACACTGTTCATTCCTTCATGGTAATCTCCCGTCTTTTTTGACCGAAACATTTTCAAGGAGTTTGCCACAAAACCTTTCGATGTTACTGCATGTAAGACAATAATACGCCCTCCTTTCCCAACAGGCACTGCCATTGTCCCCTCGGGCGTTCCATCAATCCAGCCTCTACGTAAAGAATGGCTGGCATTGACCCAAGTTTCATCTAACCTTACTATACTTTCGAATTCCACACCCATGATCCTGCGCAGAAATCTGCACCACCATGCAACTACATCTGTCCTTTCCATTAATATTTTGCGTCCGTTAAACACTGAATAGCTGCAGCCTATGTCTTTCAACACTGTACGCAATGAAAATTTGCTCCCTTTAAAAAGATCGTCTTTCTGAAGCGACACCAGTAATTTAGATAGAGTGGGATGTTCCCTTCTCTTATAATAGCTGTATATATGACGACGAATAGCATCTTTCTGAAAATCGTCCAAAGCTGTCACCTGCTTATTTCTCGGTCGCTTCTTTCCTGGTGTGTACAGCTTTGTTGTGCCACTCTGATCACAATCTACACTATACTGTTCTTTCCCTATCTTTACAACAGGGTTCTTGCTTATTTTCAATGCTGCTGCAGTTCTCTTCACAACCTGAACAACAGGAATTAAGGGCCCACCTTAGTCCTTTTCTTTCTCAAAGTAATCCCTCACAGAGCACACGAATTCACGGGCCTGGGTGTGTAGCACTCTTTTCTTCCTCCGTTTCACTTCTTGTGTTGGGCTGGAACTACCCGCCGCACTAGACATTGATTACAACGAAACCTAAACAAAGAAACACTAAAAACAACAAAAACGAAATAAACTGCGAATTCAACTTCAGACAAACGACGAACGACCGCACCGCCTGCACGCGAGACACTGGTAAGTTTCATAAGCGCGCGCGACCGGGTTTCAGAGCGGCAACGTGGCCCTTGCTACCCGCTCAAAGTCAGGCCGTCATTGGCTGCCTGCCTGCGGTCGCTAGGCAACGGAAAGACGCTACCGAACTGTCAATACCAAAGACTCGTCTCCCAGACTATAGTAGACACCAAACGTTCTGCCTCTCGCAGAACACTGCTGCTAGCGTGGTGAAGCCGTCAGGTTAGTATCACGTGACTACGACAAACGGACGCAACACAGGGTGCGCTGCGCCCTCAACAATACAGATTCCTTTGCACAACGAGCGCGGGCGCCAAATGTGTTTGAAATACTTTCTATCTAAAATCTGATAAAACCATGAGTCAAGCACGTACATACCTTATAAAATCACCAAGACACTAACCTGACAATTGCTAGACGGCCGGAGTGGCCGAGCGGTTCTAGGCGCTACAGTCTGGGACCGCGCGAACGCTACGGTCGCAGGTTCGAATCCTGCCTCGGGCATGGATGTGTGTGATGTCCTTAGGTTAGTTAGGTTTAGGTAGTTCTAAGTTCTAGGAGACTGATAACGACAGCAGTTAAGTCCGTTAGTGCTCAGAGCCATTTGAACCATTTGACCATTGCTACCGAATTTATAGACCAGGCCGAGTACTGGTGGTCTCGCCTCCTCAGTGAGCGTGGGGCCCTGCTCATCATCCAGTGTGGGAGTGCAGTCAGCTTCCCCCACCAACGTGCAGTGCTGCCAGGAAAGTTACACCCAGCGTTCTATCGCTCCCAGTGCAAGTCATACCTAGCCAAGTGTGGGGAACCTTTTGTTTTCAGGTTACGAAAGTCTCAAATCGGTCAAGTGCTACCTGTTTCGTACAAGACATCTTCGTCGAAACCACGGTAAAATATTCCTGTAATATGTCATTGTAAAACAAGAATGTCAATTATCTGTAATATATTTTTCCAAGAGTGCACACTGCACCCAGACTTCCTGTGAAGTCAAATAATTCATTCCTTTGTTATTTTTTAACATTTATTACAGCATGTAAAATGTATCTATGTATGTGTATCTTTATCCCAATTTCATTGTCTCTTACCGACAAATTGTTATCTTTGTGTAATGCATTACTAAAAGTACGGCTCAGTTGTCGTGTAATTACCCTATACACAAGTTACCATAAATTTCAGGCGTACGAATTTATTTGCCTGTTATTTGTCTGATGTCATATATGAAATCTATTGTGAAGAGTTTTAGCAAGTAATACTACCTGATTCACGAAAGCAACAATATTACGACAACGCGTGAGTCGCGATGATCCTCGCAGAGTCACCACTCCTCACGTGGTAAGCAATATTACTGGATTTCAGCTACTTTGGATGGGGAGGACGAAGCTTTGGCGTCATCCAAATGGAAACCTACTTTTCTACGTTATGTGGGCTACACGTTCGTGATCTGGCCCCATGGAACGCACAAGTTCCTAGACTTTCTTACACACCTGAACTCCGTAGTTACTACGGAGACCGAAGCAGATGGAAGGATACTATTTCTGGACGTCATGGTCAAAAGAACAGTGGACGACACCCTGGGCCATCGGGTACACAGGAAGAATACGCACATCGACCTGTATTTGCAAGCGGATAGCTGCCACCACCCTGCGCAGAGGAATGGGGTGCTGAAAACACTGGTGCACAAGCCGCGCACCATCTCTGCCGCATGAGTCTGCCCCAAGAGCTGGAACACCTCAAAACTGTATTCCGGTAAAAAGGGTACTCGGAATGGCAGATCACACGCGCTCTCCACCCCAACTCTACAGTACAGCATGTGGAGACGGAAGAAAGAGATAGCCACTGCCTATATACCGTATACTGGCGCACTATTGGTGAAAATAGGACGAATATTGAGGAAACACCGACTAGGAACCGTCTATTCCCCAGCAAATAATACGCAAACATTACTGGGAAGTGTCAAAGACAATCTCGGTTTGTGGAGGACCGGAATTTACGAGACTCCGTGTCAATGTGGGAAGACTTATACTGCACAGACAGTGCGCACCATCGAAGAATGTTGCCTAGAAAATCAGAGGCACACTCAACTTGGGAACCCCAACAAGTCGGCGGGCGCAGAGCACTGTTTGTCCGAAAATCACGAAATGGACTACCAACATACCAGGGTGTTGGCACACACATCTAAATAGTGGGACAGCGTCGTTAGAGAACCTGTAGAAATTCGTACCAGGGACCAACTCATCCAGCGAGGTTGCGGCTACAACCTAAGCAGGGCATGGGAACCAGCACTGAGTCTAATTAAAAAGACGCTCAGCAAAGGAAACGAACGGGCGACTAGGGCGGACGACGCAATTTCACCGACGCCACCATAGACGCCGATGGCCGGCCGTTACTCCTATTAGGCTTCTTGCCTAGTCGATACGTAGGGTAAGCAGCCTACACTGCTGTTCCTTCAGCTTGATATGTGTTCTTCTTCCGTCTCTTTCTTGAATTGTCGTCTGGGTGCCACTAGGAACGTCTTTTTCTTCTTTCGCTGCTGGAGCGTGGTCGCTACTCGCGCAGCAGGTCCGGCCAACGTGTGGTGGGTCGCCAGTGGACTTGATTTCCAAATCCCTTGTCAAGTTGGTTGTCGGCTACACTCGTTGCCGCGTAAAGACTTGCCGCAGCTTGCCGAAAGCGCTGTTTTAGCGGCGGTATTCCGGCAAGTTCGTGCATTTCCCTCGGTTGGAATCGCGTGGCAGGTGCAGTGCGAGCCTGAGGGCTTTCTTCTGTACGGAATTAGCCGAGCGGTCTAGGGCGCTGCAGTCATCGACTGTTCGGCTGATCCCGGCGGAGGTTCGAGTCCTCCCTCGTGCCTCGGTGTGTATGCAATTTTGTCATATGATGACATGATGGAGACCGTGGCTGTTGTTTGAAGACAAATGTTGATGGTGTTAGGACAGCAACCAGCCACAAATTTACTTTCAATTCCTTTATTCAAAGGAAACCGTTACCGCTTTTGAATCGTTGTGATTTTTCCTCAGACGGTGGTACAAGTATTTATAGAAAACCTACCACGACAGATGTCAGTATTAGCAACTCATATTCCCACCCCGTCAACAAAAAATGGCATATTTCAGAACGATGCTACACCGAATTAAAAAAGTACCAATGAGTGACACAGACAAACAAAATGAAATCAATATAATTAAGACGGTTGCTCATAATAATTGATATAAACCCACAATAATAGAAAAACTCCACAACAAAATGCAGACAAAAACCACAGATCCACTTCACAGCAGTCACTTCAAGCCAAATCAGTGTGCCATTGAAGCCAAACCTAAATATGCTGCTCTCCTATACATGGGCCCACTTTTATGCGAAATAGCAAACTTATTTAAAAGTAAAGAAAATATCACAACCAGCTTTTCCACACATGATTAATTACAACAAAATATGTTCGCAGTGCACACAGTTCCCAATGGAATAGGGCATCAAGTATCATGTGTCATCCGCTGTGGTTATTTCTTAGGACAATGTTTCTACCACCTACAGTACACTTTTAAAATAGAATCTGCATATTTGCGTTATCTTAAAAAGAGTAGCTCTATCAAAAATTACATCACCTTCAGAAAAAATATACATAATCCGCAAGAGTCTCTGGGGAGTCAATTTACGTTTATTAAGTCACACAGATAAAACGCTGCACTATACACATGCAAAAGTTGTCTGTAGATTAGCTGGACGACTTTGCGCCAGAGTGAGTGTTGCCCTTGACTCAGCAGCTGATGTAGGGGCAACTTATCTGGATCGTAGCCGTCAAACTCCACACAGTGTCAGAGTATGTCTACCAGGGAGATTACTCCAGGAATTTTTGTAGCGCCAGCTTGTGTGCAGGTCTTTGAGGGTGAAATGTGATTTCAGGGACGAGTCTCATGTCCGGAAGATACTATTCACAACCACTCAGTGTGTGGTTGCTGTTGGCTCTCAGACACTCAGTGCCACACCTCCATTCATACTCACCCAGGGTGGGTTGGTTTATAGCAGCTGTGGTGTGTAGCTCAGCTCCCCCAATGTCCACACTCTCATTTGCTGCAGAAATGGCTGGCTGGCCCCAAGCTGTCCTGACAGAAATTTACAGCACTGCTGTTGGCCCTCTGCTCGTTGGTGTTCTGAGCCACACTCATCATAGGCCTCCTCCTTCGAGCTGGCCATCACCACTGCAATGTCCTGCAGCACACGTTGATGCTGAGTTCCTCATCTCCAGATCTGCATGGTCCTCATAGTCTCCTTCAATACAATATCCGTATATCGTTGTTTTACAAATAGTTTCTTATCAATAGAACAAAAAGACAAAAATGACTCTTTGAATAAATTCAGTATGAATCCATATACACTCCTGGAAATTGAAATAAGAACACCGTGAATTCATTGTCCCAGGAAGGGGAAACTTTATTGACACATTCCTGGGGTCAGATACATCACATGATCACACTGACAGAACCACAGGCACATAGACACAGGCAACAGAGTATGCACAATGTCGGCACTAGTACAGTGTATATCCACCTTTCGCAGCAATGCAGACTGCTATTCTCCCATGGAGACGATAGTAGAGATGCTGGATGTAGTCCTGTGGAACGGCTTGCCATGCCATTTCCACCTGGCGCCTCAGTTGGACCAGCGTTCGTGCTGGACGTACAGACCGCGTGAGACGACGCTTCATCCAGTCCCAAACATGCTCAATGGGGGACAGATCCGGAGATCTTGCTGGCCAGGGTAGTTGACTTACACCTTCTAGAGCACGTTGGGTGGCACGGGATACATGCGGACGTGCATTGTCCTGTTGGAACAGCAAGTTCCCTTGCCCGTCTAGGAATGGTAGAACGATGGGTTCGATGACGATTTGGATGTACCATGCACTATTCACTGTCCCCTCGACGATCACAAGAGGTGTACGGCCAGTTTAGGAGATCGCTCCCCACACCATGATGCCGGGTGTTGGCCCTGTGTGCCTCGGTCGTATGCAGTCCTGATTGTGGCGCTCAACTGCACGGCGCCAAACACGCATAAGACCATCATTGGCACCAAGGCAGAAGTGACTCTCATCGCTTAAGACGACACGTCTCCATTCGTCCCTCCATTCACGCCTATCGCGACACCACTGGAGGTGGGCTGCACGATGTTGGGGCTTGAGCGGAAGACGGCCTAACGGTGTGCGGGACCGTAGCCCAGCTTCATGGAGACGATGGAGACGGTTGCGAATGGTCCTCGCCGATACCCCAGGAGCAACAGTGTCCCTAATTTGCTGGGAAGTGGCGGTGCTCTCCTCTACGGCACTGCGTAGGATCCTACGGTTTTGGCGTGCATCCGTGCGTCGCTGCGGTCCGGTCCCAGGTCGACGGGCACGTGCACCTTCCGCCGACCACTGGCGACAACATCGATGTACTGTGGAGACCTCACGCCCCACGTGTTGAGCAATTCGGCGGTACGTCCACCCGGCCTCCCGCATGCCCACTATACGCCCTCGCTCAAAGTCCGTCAACTGCACATACGGTTCAAGTCCAATCTGTTGCGGCATGCTACCAGTGTTAAAGTCTGCGATGGAGCTCCGTATGCCACGGCAAACTGGCTGACACTGACGGCGGCGGTGCACAAATGCTGCGCAGCTAGCGCCATTCGACGGCCAACACCGCGGATCCTGGTGTGTCCGCTTTGGCGTGCATGTGATCTTTGCTTGTACAGCCCTCTCACAGTGTCCGGAGGAAGTATGGTGGGTCTGACACACTGGTGTCAATGTGTTCTTTTTTCCATTTCCAGGAGTGTATGATTAGCTGAATTGTTCTAATAACCTGAAGAAATAGTAGAGATAAGACGGGGCTATCAGCACACTTCAAGTGTGCAGGCCAAATTTTATGATTCATCAACGAATTTTATGTGCCGATATGAATCTATTTTACTTTTTAATTTAATCATTAAATATATCAATTAAAATTATTAATTTCAAACAAATAGCAAAACATGAAAAGACCTGCCATAGAAATATTATTTTGGGGATTAAATATTAAACATGTAAGTCTATTTATTTGGATCTACTGATTTTTCATTTTTCATTGAAAAATTTAAAAAATCTTTTGCTTTGAAAATGTAATAAATTTTTAATTTTTAACATAAAACTATTAATTTTTTTCATATTGAAAACTCAAATAATTTTTTCATTTTTAAATTTACAAAATTCATATTTAAAGCATTTCTGTTTTGCATTAAGAAATAAATTAATTATATGTTCTTTGTTACCTAATCTGTATTCCCAGATATCATAATCTTCTAATAAACTCATAGTATTATTAAACATTAAAAAATTTCATTTCAATTTTCAGTATAAAATCTGTATGCAATAATTAATACTTTTGTAGATTTATTAAATAACACTTTTGATATTTCCTTTAAAATACATTGTATCTTAAAATTTTCTAAGCATTCTAAAACTTTAATAACGCCAATTCATATTGAATATTAGTTTCATTTATAATACATTCTAGAATACATTTTTTTACATTTATTTGAAAAGCCATTCTTATTTCCTGCAATTTAAAAATCAATTTAAATCTTTAATTCCTTGACAATTCACACATTTTTTGCAATCATACATTCTTAATCAATTGGTGACTTTTAGAACCAGGTACTCTATATATAAAAAATATGACATTTATTATATATTATTATGATATTCATTTAAACAAGGTTACATGTTGTTCTGTAACCATATTTTTTATAGTCTGTGAAGTGCAATTATCGATTGACTTCTCAACCTTACAAATTTTAAAAATCTTACATTTCATGCATTCCATTTAACAAGAAAATAGTGTACTATAAAAATAAAAAATTTGCAATTTGTATTTAAATTATGAAAAGTTATCTTTTTATTTTATTATTTGTTATAATAAATGTGCACAAGTTATTCATAAGTTACAGAAATTACATAGCTTTGTGTTATCACACTTTGTTCATCTCATTTCATTGTTCCCATTCTTATTTATTTACAGACTCTAAACATTCATGGTGGTGTCTGTTTGTTCTATATCGTGTCTCCATACCACTTTCACGCAATGATGCTCTGAGCGTGTTTTTTTAGGGAATTGACTAGTTTGAACCTGGGACCTGTTGCTGGTAAGGCGACGCCAGACCACACATGACATGTAGAATTCAGAAGAGTTCAGTGAGACTAGCGATGATATAACCAAATACTTAATGATCTCAGCGTCAGCTCCACTGCACTCCCTGTAAAAGAATCTTAATACTAACTACATTTAGTGGAAGGGGTTCAAGGCTTTCCTATTTTTAGTTAGCTGGTAAAATAACGTCGAAAAAGCAGTTACATTTACCATTGGAAATTTTATTCTACTCACAAAACATCGTTTATATATTGCACTATTGATAAAAGGAAATGTTTTAATACAGGATGGCAAAAACCAACTGCGTTCAACAAAAATGTGAACGAATATTCCCTGAATGGGTTTCCAAGTTCTACAATGGCTTGAAGGATGACCTATGCCATATCAGATCTATAATATAGGTTTAAATTAAGTTTCACAAAAGAGAAAACTATCAAAATGGTCTATAGTGACCCTAAATTATTTTCAATTACTTATCTAACTTGTCGTAAATTGCAGTGGCTGATGTGGCTTCTCAATATGTATATAACAGAAAAATCATCGCGTTTCAGATTTTTACTTCAAGTGGCAAATATGAACACCATGAGCTTTAATTTACGATCGACACTAGTATTACGCAAAAACGGGGTGTACCAGATGAGGCTTTGCAGTTCTGAGTGAAGCTTTATGCGCTGTTATGCGGCATCGCATGCGTTCATTACCTTGTTGGTGTTCGTCAGCTGCGGCGGTCAGCGTAGCTCCGCTCTCTTCGCCGTCTCGGAAGCAACTCCTCTTCTAACTCCTCCTTACTACAATTTTCCAAAATTGGTTTTAAAAAAACTATCTGGCTGTGTTTTCATCTGACCAATCAGGGTCTCAATGTTAACCTTAAGCTCCACCTACAAAAATTCTGTCTATCCAATGAGAAACGTTATACTTTTCGTGGTAGGGCAATTTTTCTAAAGTTTGCAACGTAACAGAAACGCGAAAAAGTCTGGCGACGTGGGTGTCCAGTCCGTCCCGTATCGTAGGGCCTTCTAGCTTAACACGGTTCTGCTCTCGGCTTCTGTTCTCGTTTCCCCCTCGGAACTGCGTCTGTCTCATGGTGGGAAGGTATGACATGCATTTAGGCATTCTTGTGTAAGTCTGTGGTTTTCCATTTGATTACTCGTTACTCGTATTACTTTGGTTAATTTAATGTCACGATTCATTCGGAGCTATGTGTTATACTAATGGATTTGCTTATCATATCAGGGTTTTCATGGAAGGTGTTGGATTTGATTGCCACCTTACAAGACTTCTACCAGTGATTTTACTTGTTTTTTACAGCTGGTCAAATATAACAGTCATACAGGTTATCGCCCAATTCACGCAGAGAGAGTTGCTTTCATGGTTGTGGAAACTTTTGTTCTTCCATATTTTGTGCTAGTAGCAATGCACTGATATTGAGTGCACCAGGTATCAGAGTTCTTGATTCGTGTTGGTCGAGGATCTGTTTGTCATGGCTTCTGTTGTATAAAGTGCAGCCAAATTTCCCTTCTCTTTTTCTCTCTTCCATCTACGAGTTTATTCGAGTTGGCAATGGATTGGAGCCTCATATGCAGTACATCTATGAAAAAGAGTTCCCTGGCGTGTTCGTACACTAGCCTCGGCTTTGTATGTTTTTAAAAACCTATAGTGACATTCAAAAAGTTATTGTTGTTGTTGTGGTCTTCAGTTCTGAGACTGGTTTGATGCAGTGCTCCATGCTACTCTATCTTGTGCAAGCCTCTTGATCTCCCAGCACTTACTGCAACCTACATTCTTCTGAATCTGCTTAGTGTATTCATCTCTTGGTCTCCCTCTACGATTTTTACACTCCACACTGTCCTACAATGCTATTGTGATCCCTTGATGCCACAAAACATGTCCTACCAACCAGTCAACGGTTCTTGTCAAGTTCTGCCACAAACTCCTCTTCTCCCCAATTCTGTTCAGTACCATCTCATTAGCTACGTGATCTCGCCATCTAATACTCAGCATTCTTCAGTAGCACCACATTTCGAAAGCTTCTATTCTCTTCTCGTCCAAACTACTTATCATCCATGTTTCACTTCCATACATGGCTACACTCCATACAAATACCTCCAGAAACCACTTCTGAGAGTAAATCGTCTGTCTCATACATCTTGCTCACCACTTGGTAGAGTTTTGTCAGGACTGGCTCTTCCATGCCGTCAGTAGTTCCAATGGAATGTTGTCTACTCCCGGAGCCTTGTTTCGACTAAGATCTTTCAGTGCTCTGTCAAACTCTTCACACAGTATCGTATCTCCCATTTCATCTTCATCTACATCCTCTTCCATTTCCATTATGTTGTCCTCAAGTACCTCGCTCTTGTATAGACCCTCTATACACTCCTTCCACCTTTCTGCTTTACCTTCTTTGTTTAGAACTGGGTTTCCATTGAGCTCTTGATATTCATACAAGTGGCTCTCCTTTCTTCAATGGTCTCTTTAATTTTCCTGTAGGCAGTATCTATCTTACCCCTAGTGAGATAAGCCTCTACATCGTTACAGGTGTCCTCTAGCCATCCCTGTTTAGTTATTTCGTATTTCCTGTCGATCTCATTTTTGAGATTTTTGTATTCCTTTTTGCCTGCTTCATGTAATGCGTTTTTACATTTTCTTCTTTCTTCAATTAAATTCAGTATTTCTTCTGTTACCCAAGAATTTCTACTAGCCCTCCTATTTTTACCTATTTGATCCTCTGCTGCCTTCAATACTTCATCCCTCAAAGGTACCCATTCTTCTTCTACTGTATTTCTTCCCCCATTCCTGTCAATTGCTCTCTTATGCTCTCCCTGAAACTCTGTACAATCTCTGGTTCTTTTAGTTTATCCAGGTCCCATCTCTTTAAATTGCCATCTTTTTGCAGTTTCTTCAGTTTTAATCTACAGTTCATAACCAACAGATTGTGGTCAGAGTCCACAGCTGCCCCTGGAAATATCTTATAATTTAAAACCCAGTTCCAAAATCTCTGTCTTACCATTATATAATCTATCTGATACCTTCTAGTATCTCTAGGATTCTTACATGTATACAACCTTCTTTCATGATTCTTGAACCAAGTGTTAGCTATGATTAAGTTATGCTCTGTGCAAAATTCCACCAGATGGCTTCCTCTTTCGTTTCTTACCCCCAAACCATATTCACCTATGTTTCCTTCTCACCCTTTTGCTACTGTTGAATTCCAGTCACCGATGACTATTGAATATTAGTCTCCCTTCACTACCTGAATAATTTCTTTCATCTTAACATACATTTCTTCATCAACTGCTTGGCATATAAACTTGTACTACTGTAGTAGGCATAGGCTTCATGCCTATCTTGGCCACAATAATGTGTTCACTATGCTGTTTGTAGTAGCTTACCTGTACTCCTATTTTTTATTCATTATTAAACCGACTCCTTCATCACCTATATTTGATTTTGTATTAATAACCCAGCATTCACTTGACCAAATGTCTTGTTCCTCCTACTACCGAACTTCACTAATTCCCACTATATCTAACTTTAACTTATCCATTTTCCTTTTTAAATTTTCTAACCTACCTGCCCTTATTAAGGGAACTGACATTCCACGCTCCGATCTGTAAAACGCCACTTTTCTTTCTCCTGATAACGATTTCCTCCTGAGTAGTCTCCACCCAGAGATCCGAATGGGGGACTATTTTACCTCTGCAATATTTTACCCAAGAGTATGCCATCATCATTTAATCATACAGTAAAGCTGTATGCCCTCGGAAAAAATTACAGCTGTAGTTTCCTCTTGCTTTCAGCTGTTCGCAGTACCAGCAATGCAAGACCGTTAGTGTTACAAGACCAGATCAGTCAGTCATCCAGAATGTTGCTCCTGCAACTACTGAAAAGCCTGCTGCCCCTCTTCAGGAGCTACATGTTTGTCTGGCCCCTCAACAGATACCATTCCATTGTGGTTGCACCTGCAGTATGGCCATCTGTATCGCTGAGGCATGCAAGTCTCCCCACCAATGCCAAGGTCTGTGGTTCATGGGGTGGGGGGCAAGAAGTTATAGAACAACATAATTTTTTGATTCCCAACTATCATGATAGTTATCGATCCCAAGCCATTAAAAAACTTTATCACTTTACTTTCTTATAAGCTTGTTAAGAAGATATACAACAGCAAATAGCCTTTTCTGAAAATTCCTTTACTTATTCTTAGTTTATAGCCTATTTTATACTTAGGTTTACTATCTTCAACTTTTGTTGAGTGAACAATTCGCAATAAAAAAATCAATTTTCTTTATTGCCCCCCTTCTTCCAGTGGCGTACCGTAGGTCTCTAGAAGAGCGAAGCGTTCCAAAGGTTTGGAAAAGGGCACAGGTCATCCCCATTTTCAAGAAGGGACGTCGAACAGATGTGCAGAACTATAGACCTATATCTCTAACGTCGATCAGTTGTAGAATTTTGGAACACGTATTATGTTCGAGTATAATGTCTTTTCTCGAGACTATAAATCTACTCTGTAGGAATCAGCATAGGTTTCGAAAAAGACGGTCGTGTGAAACCCAGCTCGCGCTATTCGTCCACGAGAATCAGAGGTCCTTAGACACGGGTTCACAGGTAGATGCCGTGTTTCTTGACTTTTGCAATGCGTTTGACACAGTTCCCCACAGTCGTTTAATGAACAAAGTAAGAACATACGGACTATCAGATCAATTGTGTGATTGGATTGAGGAGTTCCTAGATAACAGAACGCAGCATTTCATTCTCAATGGAGAGAAGTCTTCCGAAGTAAGAGTGATTTCAGGTGTGCCGCAGGGGAGTGTCATAGGACCGTTGCTCTTCACAATATACATAAATGACCGGGTGGATGACATCGGAAGTTCACTGAGGCTTTTTGCAGATGATGCTGTGGTGTATCGAGAGGTTGCAACAATGGAAAATTGTATTGAAATGCAGGAGGATCTGCAGTGAATTGACGCATGATGCACGGAATGGCAATTGAATCTCAATGTAGACAAGTGTAATGTGATGCGAATACATAGAAAGATAGGTCCCTTATCAGTTAGCTACAAAATAGCAGGTCAGCAACTGGAAGCAGTTAATTCCATAAATTATCTGGGAGTACGCATTAGGAGTGATTTAAAATAGAATGATCATATAAAGTTGATCGTCGGTAAATCAGATGACAGAATCCTAAGGAAATGCAATCCGACAACAAAGGAAGTAGGTTACAGTACGCTTTTTCGACCACTGCTTGAATACTGCTCAGCAGTGTGGGATCCGCATCAGATAGGGTTGATAGAAGAGATAGAGAAGATCCAACAGAGAGCAGCGCGCTTCGTTAGAGGATCATTTAGTAATCGCGAAAGCGTTACGGGGATGATAGATAAACTCCAGTGGAATACTCTGCTGGAGAGACGCTCAGTAGCTCGGTATGGGCTTTTGTTAAAGTTTCGAGAACATACCTTCACCGAAGAGTCAAGCAGTATATTGCTCCCTCCTACGTATATCTCTCGAAGAGACCATGAGGATAAAATCAGAGAGATTAGAGCCCACACAGAAGCATACCGACAATCCTTCTTTCTACGTACAGTACGAGACTGGAATAGAAGGGAGAACAGATAGAGGTACTCAGGGTACCCTCCGCCACACACCGTCAGGTGGCTTGCGGAGTATGGATGTAGATGTAGATGTAGATATTGGCTTTATTTTTATTGTTGAATACTTTTTGTTATAATATTCATCAATTAAATTCGAAATTAAACGTTCTATCTATAACTTCCTTTAAGATTTTTGTCCACATTTTTTTTTATTCTTCTATTACGTCTTTGAACCACAGATGCCCTTAATTCTGGGAAGGTGTATAGTGAGTTATTACATACTTATTGTACATTCTTCAAATTCTTTATTAAAGAATTCTTTTCCATTTTCTATTTCTAATCTCCTTTGACATTTGCACTTTATATTTATACAAAAGAATCAGCTACATTTTTACCTGTTTTATACTTAAATGGTATCACCAAATCACATTTTGAGAAAACATAAATTGTTGTTAATCAATATTTATATCTTTTATTTATTTTCGAAATTATCTTTAAAGTACCTGAATACATTTCTACTAATTTGGCTTGCCATAAATAATCAATACCAAAAGAAGTAACTTTCCTTCTTCTAACATTTTTCTCATTGGTTTGTGTATTTAATCAATTATTTCTCCCCAAATATTATTATAATGCTGTGTTCCAGTAAATCTTTTAACAAATATACTTTTTGAGTTTTACTTACTGAACATATGCCATCAATTTTTTTCTCATTTTTTTGTTGCTTCTCTATTTTGATGATGTATTTTAGTAAATTTTTGTCATTGTGGACTCCAAAATGAGTGTCTGAAAGAGGATTAATGTTATTCATTTATATACACATAAATATATTTATATGTACATATGTACATGCAGGAGTAGGCTTAATAATGAATAGGAAAATAGGAATGAGGGTAAGCTACTACAAACAGCATAGTGAATGCATTATTGTGGCCAAGATAGATACGAAGCCCACACCTACTACAGTAGTACAAGTTTATATGCCAACTAGCTCTGCAGATGAGGAAGACATTGAAGAAATGTATGATGAAATAAAAGAAATTATTCAGATAGTGAAGCGAGATGAAAATTTAATAGTCATGGGTGACTGGAATTTGTTAGTAGGGAAAGGGAGAGAAGGAAACGTAGTAGGTGAACATGGACTGGGGCAAAGAAATGAAAGAGGAAGCTGTCTGGTAGAATTTTGCACAGAGCACAACTTAATCATAGGTAACACTTGGTTCAAGAATCATAAAAGAAGGCTGTATACATGGAAGAAGCCTGGAGATACTACAAGGTATCAGATAGATTATATAATGGTAAGACAGAGATTTAGGAACCAGGTTTTAAATTGTAAGACATTTCCAGGGGCAGATGTGGACTCTGAGCACAATCTATTGGTTATGATCTGTAGATTAAAACTGAAGAAACTGCAAAAAGGTGGGAATTTAAGGAGAACAGTTTAATAAGTCACAGCTGCAAAATACTAACACGAATTCTTTACAGACGAATGGAAAAACTAGTAGAAGCCGACCTCGGGGAATACCAGTTTGGATTCCTTAGAAATGTTGGAACCCGTGAGTCAATATTGACCCTACGACTTATCTTACAAGCTAGATTAAGGAAGGGCAAACCTACGTTTCTAGCATTTGTAGACTTAGAGAAAGCTTTTGACCATGTTGACTGGAATACTTTCTTTCAAATTCTGAAGGTGGCAGGGGTAAAATATAGGGAGCGAAAGGCTATTTACAATTTGTACAGAAACCAGCTGGCAGTTATAAGAGTCGAGGGACATGAAAGGGAAGCAGTGGTTGGGAAGGGAGTAAGACAGGTTGCAGCCTCTACCCGATGTTATTCGATTTGTATATTGAGCAAGCAGTAAGGGATACAAAAGAAAAATTTGGGGTAGGTATTAAAATCCATGGAGAAGAAATAAAAACTTTGATGTTCGCCGATGACATCGTAATTCTATCAGAGACAGCAAAGGACTTGGAAGAGCAGTTGAACGGATTGGATAGTGTCTTGCAAGGAGGATATAAGATGAACATCAACAAAAGCAAAACGAGGATAATGGAATGTAGTCGAATTAAGTCGGGTGATGATGAGGGAATTAGATTAGGAAATGAGACACTTAGACTCCGGACTGAAGACCACAACAACCACGACAACATGTACATACATGGATAGATAAAGCAACTTATAAATATTTACATTAAATAATTTTTAAAAATTTTAAGTATTTAATTATTGAAGTCTTAACTAAGCACTGCATGTACTTCCTTTTTTACAAGTCTTTTATTATGATTAAGATTTGAAATTTTTTATTGACATCATCTGAATAAACTTTGTGCTTTTCACTTCACACTAGGTTTGTATTTCCATATTGTTCTTTGTCAAATAAACCATCTTTATAAGCTTATGAATGTACGTCATTTTTAAGAAAACATTTTGTCACTTCTTTTGATTTTTTCTCTTCCTTATCATCAACTTTATAAGCACATACTTTTTCACTCTTAACCAGCAGCAGGCTTCTCCTACAGGCATAGGCATTTTATCATTATTAACATTGTAAGACATGAGAGAAACAAGTTGCAGATATTATTTTAAACCATATTTTATTATACCTCATTTGAAAAGCGTAAAACATAATTACAGTATCGATTATATTAAGGGAATTTATGTTCCTAGAGACAGATCTGTTAGCCTTATTTTCGAATTTATTCTCATGTTGTTCAACAAAGAATTTTGAGTGAGAATTTTTAATTTCAGGTTATTGAATGAGAAATTTTTAAAAACAGTATATAAATTTAAATATAATCTATTAATATTTTCACTAAATTATGCATTCTATCAATATTTCATCAAAATGGATTCAATATTTACATGGTAACTCAGAGCTTTTTTAAAATCTAAAGAAAATAGTGTGATTTTTCTACTTTTTCCCATATTCCATCAAATTCTTATTACATCTATTGAATTCAATTTCATATGCAGCTTCAACATAAATTCCCTTAATTATGTTTTATGCTTTTCAAATGAGGTATAATTAAATATGGTTTAAAATAATATCTGCAACTTGTTTCTGTCATGTCTTATTATGTCAATAATGATAAAATGAGTCCCACAGACACATAAAGTGTGTTTATGGCCCCATTTTCTCTCTAGTTCTTACTATTTTGACTGAAGATAATGGGCTTAATACAGTGGTTGCAACTGTCTTAAAAATACGGCTTGAACTGTCTCCATTGTTGCGTGAGAGTGGTGTTAGAACCATTTCCTATAATGAATACTTCTATGTTAGGATAGGACTGCATCCACCCATCTCTGAAGCATGCTGCCTGCACACAACTCTTAGGGTAAACTTATTTTCTTTACCTAACACCTGTTAACTTTATGTGTAAACCCTCTCCACTCTTAGATTATGACTAAGCTATATATACTCCTCTTGTTCTTAGTACTTCTGTGGCGTTGTCACCAAATGCTGAAGTGGTCTGAAACTGCTCTTTGGTTCATCTGCATAGATGCTCTGCGTCATGACAAGTGCCCTGGATTCACACATCTGAAACTTTTAAAGTAATTAGTTCCCATGTTAACATGTTACAAAAGTGCCTCCAGTGTTCCTCTAGCTGGATCACGTAGCCTGATCTTCATCCCCACCAGCATTCGCCTTGTTACTACTGCCTTCCTTTTCCTAAGTGTGAGCCATGTCACAGAAATATGGCCCACATGTACTCAAGCCCAGTAGTATACATTTCGCCCACAGAGCTCTCATGGTGCGTCAGCATAATACAGAGACTTCAAGATAGGATTCGTCACACGATTGGCGATGGGTGAAATCCCTGCAGAATTGGCGTCTACATACACGTAATGCATGGTCAGCTAATACCACTCATAAAACAGCAGAAAATAGAGACGAACATGTGCAGTTGTATGGCCACAATATCGATACTGTGAAACAGCAGTAAGCAATGTTCCACCTGCTGACAGTGTAAAGGATACTGCAGTAAAGGACAGAAATCATCTCACAGACAGTAGTGATATATAGGAGACACTCCTACGAGACTTAACATCTAATTCAGATGTTAATAGTGCTTTCGTTTCTTGACTGATATTCTTGCTCCCCTTCGAGCTTGGTAATACAGCTACAGTGTGGTCCAAAGACATGATGGCCACTTGTAATACAGGTAAAACGCTGGTTGGACAAAGGCCGCAGTTCATCAATGTGAAAACCACAAGAGTCACTTTATACGATGAGATTACACTTATGACGAATTTATATTCAGTCCTGACTGTGATTTTCAAGCAGGCAGTGAATACGTTGATATGATGATGTAACAACCACACAGATCATTTGACCACATTCCACAAGGAGTAATACCATTACCTAATAAATGACAATTATAAATGCCTAAATTACAGAGATCCAATAAATGGATAATACAGTCTACGCAACATAATATCACCTAGAATTTGACAGTCCATTGAAGTTCTATGTAGAAAGTGATTATTTATTCTACCCTAATTGAGCTACTATATACACCTGTTCTGCAAATGCTTTCACATGATAGATATTGTCCTGCGTTGTCAGACAGGTCCCCTATAGACAGGGTGTAATTTGTGGCAAAGCTGTGTCTTTCTGTTAGACAGACAAAAACTTTTAATCAACACCTTTTGACCTATGGGGAATTCTCTTACAGGTGCTTTTTTATCCCAAATCTCTTTCTGTTTCATTCCCGTGTTGTGCAATCTTGTGATGTCAGGTCAACAATTAGCATGTGATGCACTCGGTTTCACAGGAGAAAGTCTAGAACTTCACGCATGAGACCTGTGGCTTCCCAGTCCTTGAGAACAGTGACTGTTGCTATGTTTGTCAATCCATGTGGAAGTTGCATAACAAATCGTCCCGGATGGCTTGTCGTTCCATACAGTATGCACGGTAAAGGTTTTCCTGGCTTTGAATTACCTGTTCTGCTGAGGATGAATGGGGGTGCCATATGAATCTCTACATTGGTTGAATCCTACGGTTTCTTAGCGTTGCTTGACAGTCCGGAACTGGAGTCCACTTTTAGAGATAATTATATCTATGTGACCTGCTTGCATCAGCAAGTCTTTGCAGAAGCTTTGGCACACTCACTCTCTGTGGAGTTAACTTTTTTAGTGAAGTTAAGGTGACGCATTCAGATGTCAGCTCCACTACCGCCAGGGCATAACTATATCCTCTACCTGTGCGCACAAGAGTGCACATTAAATTAGTTCTAGGGAGGCCCTTAGTTTAGATGGAACTTTGGGATCCAGAGGTGCCTGCATTGTCGCTGCAACCTGCTGTGATTTCTGACAGGATTTGAACGCCGCCAAAACCCTCCGAAATCTTTTGCTCACAGCTTTAAAGTGGCACAGTGTGCGCAATTTCAGGTAGCATTTTCTGGGTCCCAAATGTGGCTACATGAGGTAAGTGTGCAAATGACCTTGTTCAGAAGTTCATCTGGAATGAAAACAGGCCAGGTAGCTTCTTCCTTCACAGTAAAAGATAAAGATTCCCTTTCACTATAAGTAGAATTGCCTGAGATTAGTTTCCGACTCCTTTAACCTCTTCTTGAAAGAAAGTAGGCCGAGCGGTTGTAGGCGCTACAGTCTGGAACCGGGCGACCACTACGGTCGCAGGTTCGAATCCTGCCTCGGCCATGAATGTGTGTGATGTTCTTAGGTTAGTTAGGTTTTAGTAGTTATAAGTTCTAGGGGACTTATCACCTCAGAAGTTATGTCCCATAGTGCTCAGAGCCAATTGAACCATTTTTTGAAAGAAAGTAGGTCTGGGTCATCGTCTTGTTCCCTACTGATGTCCTTTAGCCTTGTGGTGAGATAATCCTCAAACGCCACCTTTTTAAAATAAAAGACATTGTAGTGTTCTGCATCTAGTAGGTTTGCACTATTTGTTTCCATACCCACGCGCGAACAGGATAGCACGTCTCTGATGACGTTCTCCTCTGCTCATGTGTGCGTGATTATGAAGTCTTAGTCTCGTAGCATGAGTGCCGATCTCGTCATTGGTCGGTGAAGATACTTGTTGAAATCTACGATTACGGATAAAGGGATGTTAGGAGAAAAGTTGTGGCCCATGTGCCATCACTTGTCATTTCCTGTTACTACCTTATACACATAAATACCTCTGAAACAGGTAGACCGTGGCAATCACAATTTCAATTAATCACAACTCAGATTGGCTACAATATCAGATCTAGATAGTAGGCGAATAATAAAAGGTTCAAATGGTTCAACTGGCTCTGAGCACCATGGGATTAACTTCTGAGGTCATAAGTCCCATAGAACTTAGAACTACTTAAACCTAACTAACCTAAGGACATCACACACATCCATGCCCGAGGCAGTATTCGAACCTGCGACCGTAGCGATCGCGCGGTTCCAGACTGTAGCGCCTAGAACCGCTCGACCACTCCAGCCGGCCAATAATAAGAGGAAGAGCTTGATTAATAACAGCTTCAGCTAACATTAATAATGAAATAGCTGTTAATTTAATTAGAAAAGGAACAGTGAGGCCTTCAGTAATAAAACTACCAAATAGAAAACATGCACGCATTCAATAGTGGCAGGTACAGTTAGGTAAAATGACTAAATAAAAAACAGGCAGGCTTTCTTTAGTAACAGCTTTAGTCAGGTAAAAGCCGTATAGGAAACAGGCAGTCCTTCAGTAATAACAGCTAGGGCCTCAAAATCCTAAACTTAACTGGAGTTCACGAGTGGAAGCTGAAACTTGCTGGTTCCAAAAGACGCCCAGAATTCAGCCCAGCGTAATCGGTTTCAGCTCTTCCACCGGCGTGCCACATCCCAGAGCTGGCTGGCCAGGCTAATCACGAAGACGGCACTCGGAGTCAATGATGGATTGTAATCGGCCCACGCATAATCCCGGCAGCCAGTCGCCAAGCTACGAGCCCGATGCGCTTACCGGGCAGACGTCCGGCACCGGCACCGTCGGTCCGTTACCACTCGCCAGCTCGCCACGCCACAACGCGCCCCGCCTCCACCGACAACCTCGAGCAAACACCTTACTGGCCTCAAACCCGAGGGACATCACACGACAGTGGCGCCAGCAGTTCGAAACGCGACGCCAGCAACTCCGCCACTGCTCACTTCATTATCTCCGATGAAAGAACAACCGAAATTTTTCGAAGCCAAACGAGACCACGAAAGGTTCCAACTCGGTTACAGAGTTAATTACTCAGAACACGACTATATTTTGATTCGCTTAAACTAAAACACTCCCTCTCTCTCCAAAGGGTGGCGTTTGAAAGAAAGAGTTTTACGAATGTGGATCCAAATACAAATTTTTTTGCAGATTCAGTTAAGTTTTGTTTGTTTCGTGGTCATGAGGCCATACAACTTTTTAATATCTAACAAATCATCTGACTAGCTAACTAACTAACGAAACATCCTCATAATGAGTGAACTAATTTTTTATTTATCCATAACCATTTTGCACGCAAAAACGAGAGCATGGGGAGTTGGGTTGTTTGGGGGAAGAGACCAAACAGCGAGTTCATCGGTCTCATCGGATTAGGGAAGGAATTCGGCCTTGCCCTTTCAAAGGAACCATCACAGCTTTTGCCTGGAGCGATTTAGGGAAATCACGGAAAACCTAAATCAGGATGGCCGGACACGGGATTGAACCGTCGTCCTCCCGACGAGAACATGGATTTTCTTGAATTACAGTGCCAACTACCAAGAATCAAAATTAATGTTGGATCCAAAACGTACGTAGTTTTTTTTGTAGAATCTGATTCTGCAATAAAAATGGGGGGGTTCTCACCTGAAATTTTAAAGTGGCGGGCTGGGGTGGTGGGCTAATATTAGCACCAGCAGATGTCCCCCTCTAAAATAATTAACTTTGGATTCTACACATTTTGTCGTGTGAAGCTTATTTTTCGAGTTATTCTGATTTCTCAACTTAAAATTTTACCCTGTATATGCAGGGTGATTCAGGAAGATATATAAATATTTTGATATATTATTCTACAAGTAAAAGTAAAGAAATAAGTTCATATAAACATGAGTCCGGAGGTGTTTAGTTACGGAGCTGCAGCTAATAAAAGTTTCATATCAGAGCACACTCCGCTGCAGAAAGAAAATCTCATTCTGGAAACATCCCCCAGGCTGTGGCTAACCCATGTCTCCGCAGTATCCTTTCTTCCTGGAGTGCTAGTTCTGCAAGGTTCACAGGAGAGCTTCTGTAAAGCTTGGAAGGTAGGAGACGAGGTACTGGAAGAAGTAAGGCTGTGAGGACGGGTCGTGACTCGTGCTTGGGTGGCTCAGTCGGCGGAGCACTTGCCCGCGAAAGGGGAAGCACAGTCGTGTTCGGCACTCGGCCAGTACACACCGCGCGGTGACGGGCGGTAACGCGGGCCAGTGTTTACGTCGCGAGCAGTGCTGAGGTGCAGAGCTGAGGAGCGTTCAAAAATGGTTCAAACGGCTCTGAGCTCTATGGGACTTAACATCTATGGTCATCAGTCCCTAGAACTTAGAACTACTTAAACCTAACAAACTTAAGGACATCACACAACACCCAGCCATCACGAGGCAGGGAAAATCCCCGACCCCGACGGCAATCGAACCCGGGAACCCGGGCGAGGGAAGCGAGAACGCTACCGCACGACCAGGAGACGCGGGCAGCTGAGGAGCGTGTGCGAGCGCTGTTAACGTTTGTTAGTATGTAACAGTTGTAAGTAAGATGTCGACAATTAACAGAGCGAACAGTGTTCAGTGTCTTTTTGATCGTGCTGCCTTGCGACCGACCGCTTCTGAAATTCACGAGTGGATCTTTGAGGATCTGAATTTGCCTGAAGATGTAGTCGACACGTTCCAGTTGAACTTTGTGCAGTACTCGTTATTTATCAAATTTATTTCGAGTGACACTTATGAGAAATTCGTTGAGGAGCATGCCGGTGTGAGACCATTTCGTCATAATGATGGCAGTATTAGTAATGCCCAAATCGCGCCTTCGGGGTACGGAGTGAGAACCGTCAGGGTATTCAATGTGCCACCTGAGTGGGCTAATGACCTGATTGCATGTTCTCTATGACTGTACGGCGCTGTCTTGTCAGTTCCAAATGAAAAATGGTCGAGTGCATAGCGCTACCAAGTTAAGAGCGGGGTGCCAAGTGTACGTGTAGACTTAAAAAAGCATATACCTTCGTACGTTGCCATTGGCGGCTGTCGTGCACAGGTAACTTACATTGGACAACCCCCTACCTGTTGGACCTGCCATTCAACAGAACATCTGCGGATGAACTGTACACGTCGACGTCCGTTAGAACTTCCAGGGGGACCTCTTGCAGACGGTAGTGAAAAGCTTGTTCCGCTATTGAGTGAGGTAGTCGCGGGGACTGTACCACCACCCCGGCAGCCGGAACGTGTCAGAGAGGCGGAGATGCCAGTTCAGGTGGAATGCAGTGCCAGAGACATTCGCGGTAGGACGGACGTCGATTCGGCACCGTTGTCCTCGCCGGGGCAGTTACCACTGGATACCAACGATGCGCCAGCCACCTCTGAAACTAAGCCGTGTGAGATACAGGAGCAGGTGCAGGTGTGTTTGCCTGAACCACCCCTATCGGTAGAGACTGTAGCAGACACGAAGAAAGGCCGCCGAAGGAGAAGCAAAGGGAATAAATAGTAGCAAAGAGGAAAAAGTGGCAGCGAGCCTGTACCTATATCATCTTGCTCCGTGCGCTGCGAGGACACCGCTAGGCAAGAACTCATTCGTGAACAAAGCAAACACCTGAAGGCACTACTGAGCGCTGAGAGGGATCAGAGCACCGTAACGGCTCAGAGGAAGAGCGAGCAGAGCGGCGAGCAGCTGCAGCGGCGCTCCCGCAGGAACTGGCTGACGTCACCCGCAGCCCCGCGTGGTGGCCAGGCGGCTGCGACCACGTGACAGACTCAACCGGCGGTGGCGGGCAGGGCGGCGCGCGCACCGCGCAGCACCCCGACAGCCGTGAGCCGTGGTGGCGGCAGGGCGAGGAGACGCAGCAGTAGCTGCTCTCGCGCATCACCATCGCGCTGCCACATTCCCACTCCCTGACCCGTTATTGGTTTTGACATTCAGCTTCTTACTCCAGACGCTACCAACGGATTCGGTTCAAAGCCGCCGAGAAGGCCGATCCAACACTCAGAGCTCATTGTCCTCTGAACCATCATGTGCGATACCCAAACCTACAACGTTACCACACTTAACGTCAATAGAATTCAAAGTCCGGTGAAACTCCGTTCGCTAACTGATTTCTTGTATGGTGCCAGCGTTGACATTTCCCTCCTACAGGAGGCAGTCACAGCCTTAGAAGTGCCCGGCTACGCTCTCATTGATAACACCAATCTCCAGGACGCTGTAGGCACTGCCATCCTTTTGCGCGACGGTATACCCTTTACAGATGTGCAGCGGCTGCTCAGTGGTCGTGGCATTTCTCTTCGAGTGAACGGTGTGCTGATTGTTAACGTGTACGCCCCCTCAGGTAGCACTCATAAGAGAGATCGTTCAAAATGTTATAAAAACGAGGTTCCCATTCTTTGTAGCGCTTATCGTGCACATCTCATCCTCGGTGGTGACTTCAGTTGTGTGCTTAACGACAGAGACCAAACTCCTAACACGAACAGATGTATCGAACTTGAACATTTAATTCGTGCCGTGCGTCTTCACGATACGTGGCAACAACTGCACGGTGAACGGGTAGCGTACACCTTGGTAACCAGTCATTCTGCCAGACGGCTGGATAGGATCTATGTGTCCGATGCCCTCCAGCGACACACTGTCAACTGTGACATAGCTCCTGTCAACATCACCGACCATTGTGCGTATCAGTGTTACCTCAACCTACAACTCCAGCCAATTTACCGCGGGAAGGGCTACTGGAAATTGAACGTCAGCCTTCTGCAGGATGCCCAACTTGAAGAGGAGGTGAACACAACGTTGCAGCAGCTCCAGCGGCACCGATGTCGCTACGCTGGCGTTCTCCAGTGGTGGATTCAGTGTGCTGAGCCTAAATTACGCCTCACTCTCGTGAGCTACGCCCTACAAAAAAGCTTTTGGCAGAAACAGACTATTGAATTTTATTATCGCTGTTTGAGAGAACTGTACAGTCGCACTAACAATCCTTCTCGCAACATCGACGTAAAGGTCAAACGATATAAAGCGAAAATCACGGCGATACTACGCCAACGAATGCATGGCATCATCGTGTGAGCCCACTTCAAGGACGTTGCCGCCGAAGAACGGGCCTCTCTGTACCACATCCTGAGAGCGACGAAACGGTGTAAAGCCATGTTGACTGAAGCCGTCGTTGGTGACGCTCAGAATGCCATCACAAAGCAACGTGACGTCATCTCGCACGTCTACGACTATTATAGTCAACTTCACAAGAAGCAACCCGTGGATGAACACTCGTGCGACGATTTTCTTAGGACCTTGAGCTGTCGCTTGTCACAACAGGATACTGGAAATCTGGAATCTCTTTTCACAGAGGACGAAATCCGACTGGCGGTCCACAGTGCAAAGAATGGGAAGTCACCAGGACCCGACGGTCTCAGCGCTGAGTTTTAGCAGCGTTACTGGAACATCCTCGGTCCGACACTCCTCGGATAGCACCTGGAAGTTATACCCAAGGCGTTTACGGAAGGTATCATCCTGACCTTACCGAAAAAAAGGAACAGCAGGAAGGTCGAAACATGCGACCCATCACACTCCTGAATGCCGATTACAAAATCATCACCAGATCGATTAAGCTAAGGATGCAAACCGTTATGTACAAGGTTTTGGGCAGTTACCAGTACAGTGCAATGCAAGGCCGAAGTGCAGTCTAAGCTGCGTGCGATTTGAGGGAAATCATCTGTTCATATGATGAAACCAAAGGACAGGGCGTTCTGATCTTTCTAGATTTTGAGAAGGCTTATGACCGTGTACGCCATGACTTCCTCTTTAAAAGCATGAAGAAACTAGGATTTGAACATCTCATACAATTAATTCGCAAACTTACTACAAACGCCTCTTCACGGATTATCATTATGGCCATTTTACAAAAGAAGTTTCCATTGAGCAATCCATCCGCCAAGGATGTCCTCTGTAAATGATTTTGTACGCCATTGCAGTAGAGCCACTACTGAACAACTTAGCGCATAGCGGGATCGGGCTTAACGTCGAGTCTGTCACTGTCCCATGCATTGCGTATGCTGACGATATATGCGTAACTGTGTCATCATCGCAACAACTTCTGTCAGCGGCAACTCTTTTACAAACATTCACATTTCTCTCAGGAGCAATACTAAATAGAACTAAAACCACAGCTTTGCAGATCGGTGGCGGTATCGGAGACGTATCCCATGTTACCTGGTGCAAGGTAAAGAATTTTCACACAACCCTCGGTGTCATCTTTGAGGCCCAACCAGACAAATTCCTGACGAACAACTGGTGACACTTGCTTACTAAATTACGTGCTGCTTTGATACTTCACTCCGACAGTGACTTGAACATACTACAGAAAGTTAAGACCATCGAGATCGCCATTACGAGCAAGATGAATTACTTGGCGCAAATTCTTCCAATCTCCGACCATCTAGCCAAGAGTATACAACAAGCGTTATGTTGGTTTCTTTTTAGGGGGCACATTTTCAAAGTTCAATTCGATACCTTAACCTTACCTTCGTTCAAAGGTGACCTTAACATCATTAAAGTACACAAAAAATGTGTCACCCTGCTCCTAAATCGCATCAGGAAGGAGTTTCGTACCCGGAGGACGAGTCTCATCACAAACCTCATTCAGCGGTGGAAGCATCATATCCCCGGGATTCCACGTTCTTACCGACATGCGCGACTGTACTACATGGAAATGAGCTACATTAGACACAACATCGTCGATAACGGAAGCCTGACGAACAGGAAGCTTTATGGCCTTCTCATGACAACAAACCACAGGAAACGCCTCGAAGAAAAACATCCAATTACACATTGGAGTATAGTATGGCGGAATGTGCACAGCGACGTGTTACCGTCACGTGGCATAGCCGACTGGTATCTCACAGTCACCGATAAAGTGACAACGAATGAAAAGCTACATATAATAGGCCTTCATCCAACGCCCAACTGTGACGCATGCGGAAGAGTCGATACGCTTCTTCATAGGTTCACGTGCGGGCATACAGAAGAAATTACTACATTTCTTGGTCAACGATTGTCGGTGATAGACCGTACGACGCCCTGTGGTGTAGACCTTTTAGAGATCATTCAGCCACAAAAACTGAGATATCCACGAGCAGAAAACAACGCTACAACGTGGATCATGGTCCACACAGCGTCTTTTATTATGCAGGATTGGCATGCTACTTTCCTACACTATTATTCTTACATAGAAATCGAACGCTTTAAAATGAGCCAACATTGTGACTACAGGAGGATATTTGCAAATATGCTGAACATCATAATTAACGGTTAAATGTTTCAAATACAATATTTCGGATAGCAGAGGTTGCCAGTGACCTGTATGTATGAATCCCATTTGCTTTCTGGGACTTTAGTTCTTGTCGAAATTTTACGATACTATTCAGAAGGCATTTTTTCTTTCCCATTTTCGTTTTCACATTTCCCTTCTCTCGCAGAGCAGCGGAGCAACTTTCCTTCAATTATGAAGTGATAGTCTTTTGTGCACCATAAAAATTTCTGTTTACTACTTGACCAAAAAAAAAAAATATAAAAAAATGTTGGTAGAGCACTTTCCCACGAAAGGCGAAGATCCCGAGTTCGAGTCTCGGTCCGGCACACAGTTTTAGTCTGCCAGGAAGTTTCAGCTAATAAAAGAATTTGCGTGAAATTTAGCGAATTCGCTTACATGAAGCCATCGCAAAACTGTACGAAGTGAAAGTGAAGCACAATTTCCACTTATTTTGATGTTACTGATTTGATGAATCTAATAAAACATGTCCCATATGTGTATCTGCTATAATTCTCTAGAACATCCACAGAAACAAAAAAGTAATTTCGTACAATTTTTAATTTGTGAGCTACTTGACCCAGTTTTTTTTTAAGTTCCAGAGAATTGCATAAAGTTTTCAACAGAAATTGTAGGCAATTTAATCGTGGAAAAATGATGGTAATAACATTTACTGAAACTGTGACAATGTGTCAGGTAATCTGCTTTTACTAATACGTGAATTCACGCTAAACTGGAAAATACTAAGCTGTGTTAAGGAAGTTGTACAGTGTACATACAATTTCACAACAAATTCATAATAAATGTTGAAAAATGTCCCCACCGAATTCTATGTATTTAGCTGCTCGTGTATGAACAGATTTTGTTGCACGTTTCAGTTTCACAGGGTTGTTCTTAATTACGTAACAGTTACTACGCTGTTTCACTTAAATAGACTGTTGTTATTGTGTTGTTTCACTGATCAATGCAGTAGGCTAACTTATTTCAAGGTTAGGTAACGACTGAAACAACTCACTAACGCTTGCCGACAGTTACATAAACGTTTCTACATTCTTGATGGGAAGTAAACAAATTTACTTTTATAATAATGTTTGCTTCTCAGGATGTCCTGAAACTACTGCAGATACACGTCTGCTACATGATTTATTAGGTTCACCAGACGTTTAACAACAACGAAAATGGAAATTGAGCTTTACTTCAATATTGTACAGTTTTGCAATGGCTTCAGAGTAGCGAAGTTTCTAAATTTCAAGCAAAATCTTTTATTAGCCGTAACTTGGTAGCTAAACATTTCCGGGCCTATGTTTGTATGAGCATTTTTCTTCAGTTTTACTTGTAGAATGGCAATAAAATTACTGCATATCTTCGTGAATCAGCCTGTATACAGGGTGTTATAGAAAGATACGGGCAAACTTTCAGGAAACATTCCTCACACACAAATAAAGAGAAGATGTTATTTGGACATGTGTCCGGAAACGCTTAATTTCCATGTTAGAGCTCATTTTAGTTTCGTCAGTATCTACATCTACATCCATACTCCGCAAGCCACCTGACGGTGTGTGGCGGAGGGGTATGTACTGTACTTCCTCGGTAAATTGCCAGTTGGCCCAATTGAAGGTAGGTAATGTTGAACATGTGCCTTTACAAGTACAACACAACATGTGGTTCATGCACGATGGAGCTCCTGCACATTTCAGTCGAAGTGTTCGTACGCTTCTCAACAACAGATTCGGTGACCGACGGATTGGTAGAGGCGGACCAATTCCGTGGCCTCCACGCTCTCCTGACCTCAACCCTCTTGACTTACATTTATGGGGGCATTTGAAAGCTCTTGTCTACGCAACCCCGGTACCAAATGTAAAGACTCTTCGTGCTCATATTGTGGACGGCTGTGATACAATATGCCATTCTCCAGGCTGCATCAGAGCATCAGGCGTCCGTGCGATGGAGGGTGGATGCATGTATCCTCGCTAACGGAGGTTATTTTGAACATTTCCTGTAACAAAGTGTTTGAAGTCACGCTGGTACTTTCTGATGCTGTGTGTTTCCATTCCATGATTAATGTGATTTGAAGAGAAGTAAAAAAATGAGCTCTAACATGGAAAGTAAGCATTTCCGGACACATGTCCACATAACATGTATTCTTTCTTTGTGTGTGACGAATTTTTCCTGAAAGTTTGGCCGTACCTTTTTGTAACACCCTGTATATAGGGCTTCGACTGGAAGCCAATATGGCGGCTCACAGTTCTGTACCAGAGGGAAATGGCGTGCAAGTGACGTAGTTGGCGTTCTTCTACCTCATTGGTCAACATTCAAGCGCGAGTTCAGAATGTCTGACGTGCTAGATATTGCCCTGCACGTTCGCAAAAGACTTCCGCGCTATGACGCCAGAAACTCGGCACGCTCAGTGCGCGACGTTCGGACTCACGGTCCGTGTTGGACAGGACACGGCCTCAAGCGCCCCATTTGACGACGGCACCTACGGCGCATGCGTGCTGGCAAGCTGCCGCACTTGCGTCACGGCTGCCCGGCTGGGGCAAACGGTCGCCCGGCTGAGCACCTGTGTCGCAGGAGACCTTCGTAGACACTTCGAGCAAGGCGAACGCGTCGCTGTTCCTGCATCGCTAAATCCCATCGTCAACTCGCGGCGTACTGCTCGAACTGTCACACACTAACTAATTCTCGTCATGAGAATAGCCCAGATGTAAACAAACACAAAGCGATGATTGGTCAAACGTAGGGTGACCAGATGCAACTGTTTAAAAAGGAGGACAAACAGCTTCAAAAAGGAGAACAAAAGAAGAAAAAAGAGGACACGTCAGACGGGTCAACCGCAGATGAGGATACCACCCATCACCTTTGGACAAGTCACGTGACTGCCGGGAATTACCGGTAAAACTAGTAGTTGTTACTGGTGGTCAGGTGGTGACTCCCAGAGCAATATTTTTTTTTCTTTTAAATTAATAACATTGATTGTGGTGACAGTGTGGCATCAATTGTTTTTATATTTGCACGTAGTTTTAAGATTTAACAAAAATGGCTGCCTAAACGTACAGTTTGGTTTTAGAAATGGCTTAACAACTGAAAATGCTATATTCTCTTTTCTCTGTGACGTTTTGGACGGATTAAATAAAAGGTTGCGAACGTTAGGTGATTTCTTTGATTTAACGAAGGCTTTTGACTGTGTTGACCACAAAATACTACTGCAGAAGTTGGAGCATTAGGGAGTAAGGGGAGTAGCTTACAAGTGGTTCGCCTCTTACTTTAAGAACAGAAAGCAGAAGGTAATTCTCCGCAATATTGAGAGTGGTAGTGATGTTCAGTCCCAATGGGGCATTGTTAAGTGCGGCGTTCCCCAAGGGTGGGTGCTGGGCCACTGCTGTTTCTTATTTATCTAAATGATATGCCTTCTAGTATTACAGGTGATTCAAAAATATTTCTGTTTGCTGATGACACCAGCTTGGTAGTGAAGGATCTTGTGTGTAATATTGAAACAGTATCAAATAATGTGATTCACGAAATAAGTTCGTGGCTTGTGGAATTAATTTAATGCTCAATCACAGTAAGACTCAGCTTTTACAGTTCCTAACTTACAATTCAACAAGAACCGACATTTTGATCAGACAGAATGAGCATATTATAAGCGAGATGGAACACTTCAAGTTCCTAGGCGTTCCGATAGATAGTAAGCTGTCGTGGAAAGCCCGTGTTCAGGATCTTGTTCAGAAACTAAATGCTGCTTTATTTACCATTAGAACAGTATCTGAAATGAGTGACAGTTCAACACGAATAGTAGTCTACTTCGCATATTTTCAAACGCTTATCTCGTATGGTATTATTTTTTGGGGTAATTCTTCTGATTCAAAAAGGTTATTTTCGGCTCAAAAACGGGCTGTTCGACCTATGTGTGGTGTAAGTTCGAGATCCTCTTGTCGACCCCTGTTCAATAGTCTGGGAATTCTGACATTGCCCTCAGAGTATATATTTTCTTTAATGTCGTTTGTTGTTAACAATATTAGCTTATTCCCAAGAGTATCGTGTTATAATTTCATGTATTGACTCGTTCCATGGCCATGGAGACTTCTCCTTCATGTGGTCACACCAAACAATAAATAAATAAAATAAATGCCACTCCTGATTGGCTACTTTCAGGTGACTTGTCCAATGGTGACGAGTGGTGTCCTCATCTGTAGTACTGCCCATCAAGCACACGTTCACTTTTAATAAATCAGTTTGTTAATTATAAACATAACATACATACATTCCTTAACAGTTATTCATACTTCTCGGAGGAACCAATTTTTTGCACAAGTTTAGGCTTACTTAATTACACTCATAAATCACATGTGCACTACAGGAAGCCAAGCGAAAAAAAAGAGAAGCGAACATTTCAAATAATCGATATTAGCATTCGCTTATAGGTAGATCCTAGTGCCACCTACTAACACCGCCTTCACGCCACCTTGGCTCCAGGCTCAGGTTCGCGTTCACCTTGACCTCAGCTCGCTCCCAAAGGAGGTTACCCCCGGTTCGGTATACCACTCCTGTTTTGTCGATCTTCGTTCGAAGTTCATTAATATGACCTTCAATTATACAGATGGCTCTAAGACCAATGACGGCGTTGTCCCCTTTAGTTGCTATTTTAACCTTGTGCCCTGCGGTGCATTTTTTGTCAGTTGGGTCACTGAAACGTTACATTAGGTCCTCACAAATAATCGCCTATACGGGCGAGAATATATCTCTCGGTCGCATTGACACAGATCCCTTCCTACTTACGACTGAGGGCAGTGTAATGTCTTCACTGATAAATCGTAGACATCACAGAAATCGCAGAAGCGATAAAAGTCGAGAATTCGTTAACTGCGATTGCAATTAAGGATTCCACTTACCTAGAAGTAGCATTCGCAGGATCACTGCTAACAGAAAATCGGAGAAATAGCGAAGGGACAGAAGTTGTTAATTCGTTAACTGCGATTCTTAACTACGTCAACTCGCAACGGAGAATCCCAGATACCGAAAAATAGCATTCACAGAAATCATCGCATCGGAAAATGGCAGAAATAGTGAAAGGATACAAGTTCTGAATTCGTTACCTCCCATTCTTAATCGTGTCAAATGGCAGTGAAGAATCCAAGTTACCGAGAAGTAGCATTCGCAGGATTCACTGCTATCAGGATACTGCAGAAATAGTGAAGGGATACAAGTTGCGAATTCATTAACTCCGATTCTTAACTGTGTCAAACGGCAGTGAAGAATCCCAGTTACCGAAAAGGAGAATTCGCAGGATTCACTGCTATCAGAAAATCACAGAAATAGTGAAGGGATACAAGTTGTAAATTCGTTAACTGTGATTGTTAACTGCGTCAAATCGTAGTGAAGAATCCCAGTTACCAAAAAGTAGAATTTGCAGGAATCGCAGCTATCAGAAAATCGCACAATTAGCGAAGGAATGAAAGTTGTGAATTTGTTAACTGTGATTCTTAACTTTGCCAAATAGCAGTTAAGAATCGCACTTACCTAAAATTAACATTCACAAGAATCACTGCTCGCAGAAATAGCGAAGGGAAACAGCTTGTTACCGAAAAGTAGCATTTGCAGGAAGCACTACCATCAGAAAATCGCAGAAATTCTGAAGGGATAACAGTTGTGAATTCGTAAATTGTGATAAAAAATCGCAGAAATAGCGAAGGGATAGAAGTTGTGAGTTCATTAACTTCGATTCTTAACTGTGTCAAACGGCAGTGAATAATCCCAGTTAGCGAAAAAGAGCAATCGCAGGATTCACTGCTATCAGAAAATCGCACAAATAGCGAAGGGATGCAAGTTATTAATTTGTTAACTGTGATTCTTAACTTTGCCAAAAAGCAGTTAAGAATGGCACTTACCTAAAAGTAGCATTCGCAGGAATCACTGCTATCAGAAAATAGCAGAAATACCGAAGGGATACAAGTGGTGAATTCGTTAATTGCGATTCTTAACTGCGTCAAATTGCAGTGAATAATCTGAGTTACCGAAATGTGACATTCGCAGGAATCACTGCTATTATAAAATCGCAAAAATTGCAAAGGGATACAGGTTGTGGATTCGTTAACTGTGATTCTTAACTGCGTCAAATCGCAGTGAAGAATTCCAGTTACCGAAAAGTAGCATTTGGAGGAATCACTACCATCAGATAATCGCAGAAATAGCGAAGGGATAGAAATTGAGAATTCGTTAACTGCGATTCTTAACAGAGTAAAAAACAGTGAAGAACAGCAGTTAGCGAAAAGTAACATTCGTAGGAATCACAGCTAGCAGAAAATCGCAGAAATAGCGAAGGGATACTACAAGTTGTCAATTCGTTAACTGCGTTCCTTACCTGTGTCTAATCGCGGTGAAGAATCCCAGTTATCAAAAAGTAGCATTCACAGAAAGCATCACTTCGGAAAATGGCAGAAATAGCGGAAGAATAAAAGTTGCGAATTCCTTAACTTCAATTCTTAACTGCGTCAAATCGCAGTGAAGAATCCCAGTTACCAAAAAGTAGCATTCTTAGGAATAACTGCTATCAGGAAATCGCAGAAATAGCGAAGGGGTTCAATTTGCGATATTCATTATCCCCCATTCTTAACTGCGTCAAATTCCAGTGAAGAATACCAGTTACCGGAAAGTTACATTCGCAGGAATCACAACTAGCAGAATATCGTACAAATAGCGCAGAGGTACAAGTTGAGAATTCGTTAACTGCGATTGTTAACTGCGTTAAATCGCAGTGAAGAATCCCAGTTACTGAAAAGTAGCTTTTGCAGGAATCACTGCTATCAGAAAATCAAAGAAATAGCCAAGGGATACAAGTTGTGAATTCGTTAACTGCTATTCTATACGGCATCAAATCGCAATGAAGAATCCGAGATACCGAAAAGTAGCACTCACAGGAATCATAGCATCGGTAAATCACAGAAATAGCCAAGGGATACAAGTTGTGAATTGGTTACTTGCGATTCTTAACTGCGTCAAATTGGAGATGAGAATCCCAGTTACCGAAAAGTAATATTCACAGGAATCACTGCTATCGAAAATCGCAGAAATAGCAAGGGGATACAGCTTGTGAATTTGTTAACTGCGATTCTTAACTGTGTCAAGTCGCAATAAAGAATCCCAGTTACCGAAAAATATCATTCACAGGATTCACTGCTATCAGAAAATCACAGAAATATCGAACTGATACAAGTAGTGAATTTGTTAATTGTGATTCTTAACTGTGTCAAATTACACTGAAGAATCCCTGTTGCCGAAAAGTAACATTGGCAGGAATCACTGCTATCAGGATATCGCAGAAATAGCGAAGTGATACGAGTTCAGAATCCGTTAACTGCGATTCTTTACTGCTTCAAATCGCTTTGAAGAATCCCAGATACTAAAAAGTTGCGTTCACAGGAAGCATCGCATCAGAAAATCGCAGAAATAGCGAATGGATGCAAGTTGTAAATTCGTTAACTGTGATTCCTAACTTTGATAAATCGCAGTTAAGAATCGCACTTACCTAGTAGTAGCATTCGATGGAATCACTTCTATCAGAAAATAGAAGAAATCCCGGAGGGATACAAGTTGTGAATGCCTTAATTGTGATTCTGACCGCGTCAAATTGCAGTGAAGAATCGCTGTTGTTGAAAAGTAAGATTCGCAGGAATCACTGCTGTCAGAAAATCGCAGAAATAGCGATGGGGTACAGATTTTGAACTCGTTACTGTGATTCTTAACTGCGTCAAATCGCAGTGATGAATACCAGTTACCGAAAAGGAGCTTTCGCTGGAATTACTGCCATCAGGATATCACAGAAATAGCGAAAGGATAACATTTGAGAATTCGTTAACTGCGATTCTTAGGAATAACTGCTATCAGGAAATTGCAGAAATGCCGAAGGGATACAAGTTATGATTCTTAACTGCGTCAAATTTCAGTGTGAATCCCTGTAGTCGAAAAGTAACATTAGCAGTAATCACTGCTATCAGGACATCGCAGAAATAGTGTAGGGATACAAGTTGAGAATTCGTTAACTGCGATTCTTCATGAGTTAAATCGCCGTGAATAATCTCAGTAACCGAAATGTAGCATTCGCAGGATTCACTGCTATCAGAACATCACAGGAATAGCGAAGGGGTGCAAATTGTGAATTCCTTAACTGTGATTCCTAACTTTGTCAAATCGCAGTTAAGAATCGCACTTACCTAGAAGTAGCATTCGCTTGAATCACTGCTATCAGAAAATAGCAGAAATACCGAAGGGATACAATTTATGAATTCGTTAATTGTGATTCTTAACTACGTCAAATTGCAGTGAAGAACCCCTGTTGTCGAAAAGTAACATTCGCAGGAATCACTGCTATCAGAAAATCGCAGAAATAGCGATGGGATACAGGTTTTGAATTCGTTAACTGTGATTTTTAACTGCGTCAAATCGCATTGAACAATACCAGTTGCGGAAAAGTAGCATTCGCAGGAATCACTGCTATGAGGATATCGCAAAAATATCGAACGCATACAAGTTGAGAATTCTTTATCTGCTATTCTTCACTGCGTCAAATCGCAGTGACGAATCCCAGTTCCTGGAAAGTAACATTCACAGGAATCACTGCTATCAGGAAATCGCAGAAATAGCGAAGGGATACAAGTTGATAGTTGGTTAACTTCGATTCTTCACTGCGTCAAATCACGGTGAAGAATTCCAGTTACCGATAAGTAACAATCGCAGAAACCACTGCTCGCAGGAATATCTTGTGAATTCGTTAACTGTGATTCCTAACTTTGTCAAATCGCAGTTAAGAATCGCACTTACCCAGAAGTAGCATTCGCTTGAATCACTGCTATCAGAAAATAGCAGAAATTACGAAGGGATAAAAGTTATGAATTCGTTAATTGTGATTCTTAACTACGTCAAATTGCAGTGAAGAACCCCTGTTGTCGAAAAGTAACATTCGCAGGAATCACTGCTATCAGAAAATCGCAGAAATAGCGATGGGATACAGGTTTTGAATTCGTTAACTGTGATTTTTAACTGCGTCAAATCGCATTGAACAATACCAGTTGCGGAAAAGTAGCATTCGCAGGAATCACTGCTATGAGGATATCGCAAAAATATCGAACGCATACAAGTTGAGAATTCTTTATCTGCTATTCTTCACTGCGTCAAATCGCAGTGACGAATCCCAGTTCCTGGAAAGTAACATTCACAGGAATCACTGCTATCAGGAAATCGCAGAAATAGCGAAGGGGTACAAGTTGTGATATTAATTATCTCCGATTCTTAACTGTGTCAAACGGCAGTGAAGAATCCCAGTTACCGAAAAGGAGCATTCGCAGGAATAACTGCTATCAGAAAATCGCAGAAATAGCGAAGGGATACAAGTTGATAGTTGGTTAACTTCGATTCTTCACTGCATCAAATCACGGTGAAGAATTCCAGTTACCGATAAGTAACAATCGCAGCAACCACTGCTCGCAGGAATATCTTGTGAATTCGTTAACTGAGATTTTTAACTGCGTCACAGATAAGAATCGCACTTACCTAAAAGTAGCATTCGCAGGAAACACTGCTATCAAAAAGTAGGAGAAATACCGAAGGGATACAAGTTGTGGATTCGTTAATTGCGATTCTTAACTGCGTCAAATGGCAGTGAAGAACCCCTGTTACCGAAAAGTAACATCCGAAGGAATCACTGGTATCAGAACATCGCAAAAATAGCGATGGGATACAGGTTGTGAATTCTTTTATTGTGCTTCTTAAGTGCGTCAAATGGCAGTGAGGAATACCAGTTACCGAAAAGTAGCATTCGCAGGAATCACTGCTATCAGGTAATGGCAGTTTAGCCCATCCATACTTTCTGGCGACGGGTGAAGATGGGATAGGGTAACTGGTGCGCTGCCCGAGGCCCTCTTCAGTAGACTGTCCCGTGGAGCTCGGCGACAGTTTCAGCGAAACGTCGCAACCAGTGGCGCCGAGGTGGTGGCTTCCTCCCCAGAAGGTGAGGCTTTCACCAGAAAACCGCTCCAGCCGTTGTAAAAATCGCGAGCGGCCGTGAGAGCCGACATCAAACGAGAGAACCGGCAGCCGCTTGCAGGTCCGGACTGAATTTGCAGTTCCCAGAGACGGGCTGTCCCCCTGCCTTCTGCACACCGGTACATGGCATTCGAGTAACAGCTTTGCATGACAGTTCAGTGCGGTAGCGAAACGACATTAATTTGCACTTAAGCAAATCCACATTTCACAAATGCGAAATTGGTTGATTTTATGGCCCACAGGGGAAAACCACATTATGATGCTGTTTGACACAGATTATTTGGGATTTTTTGATAAGAAGCATTAATGAGAACTTAATCAAATTTTGACATAATTTCACTCTTATCTCGAACAGTTTTTTCATTTTTTTTTTTTTTTATAACTTCAGCTAAATATAACAAGGTTACGATGTGACGTCCGCTTAAGGCTCTGGGAATAGTTCGCCAGTTGCGTGCTGTGTAGCCATTCCGATTTTCATCCGAAATCAAAAAGGCTTTGATTTTACATTAATAACTTATTTTAGAAGAATATGAACCTGAATGCAGGTGAAAATAATGAAAATTAAAGAATTTTGCAGTTGCTGGAACACTTTTACTTTGATTTTCACGATTTTTTCTGTAATTATGCAAAGAAAAATACTGTTAAAATCGTGTTACCATGTCACAAGTTGGTTCATACAATTTTTAATTTTATAAAGAATCATGCTATAAATTTTCATAATGATCGGTTATATATTTTTTTGAGGTAGACTGCCGGCAAATGTGAAAAACGTCATTTCGAGGTAAACGCGTTTGAAAAACAAGTTCTCGGAAAGTAGAAATTAAAGGAAGTTAAGAATAATCTAAAATGCTTATCGATTAATCTGCGATTCGAGCACCGTATAGTAATCCGTCTTCTTCCTCGTAGGCTTGCTTTTGCGGTTGCAGGAGTGCTGTCCGAGCTTTCCGTCCTCCCTTCGATTCCAATGTACTGCGTCGATTCTTTCGGCTCACGCGCTCTTTGTCCACTTCTTCGGCATAACTGAAGCTTCGCGTGCCTTTTACAATTACTGCCTCGTTCGTGGCCATTCGGAAGGGATGGGTTTCCGTCACTGAGTAAGCCCGGTTCTGAATACGATGCCACTCCAACGAATTTTAGTCCGGAGTGCAAGTGTTCTACATCTACATCGATATCCATACTCCGCAAGCCACCTGACGGTGTGTGGCGGAGGGTACCTTGAGTACCTCTATCGGTTCTCCCTTCTATTCCAGTCTCGTATTGTTCGTGGAAAGAAGGATTGTCTATATGTCTCTGTGTGGGCTCTAATCTCACTGATTTTATCCTCACGGTTTTTAAATTGCTGTGGCACCTTTGCTATTTTCATAAATTTTACTTGTAACTAAACAGTCATAAAATTTCCTGTGATCAGTTGGCCCTTGCAATGAGCAAATACTGGTGAACTCCATAAGAGTAACAACCAGAAATTTTTTTCATATTACTGACACAGGAACCATTGTTTTTACTTGCTGGCCGAATTAGGTCTGCACTATCTTCCAAATAGGTGTCACAGATTGTATATTTTTCTCTTTGAAATTAGTACATTCTAAAGATCTGTTGAAATTGTTGTGTTTTAGCAAGTAGCTGGTGACCTATTGCCTTTCCTTTACATTTTTGGTTTAAGTTGGGTGTGAGAAGCCTGCTTGGGAATGTCCTAGCATGGCCAGAAAATTCCCTGCACAGTCTTTTCCCGGAGCGTTGGGGTTATGAAACGTCTCTGTTGGATTCCTTTCATGTTAATTTTTTAAATCTGTTGCCATTTACGGCATAAATTCCTCTTCTAAATTTACTGAGGTGTTTCTGACTATCTGGGAGGAGACTGAACAGTGTTACTTTTACACGTAAACAAGAACGATCTGTCACACTGCTACACTTTAAAACACAGTTTATATCTAATTCATACATGTAATTCATGTCACATAGTCTCATATGGAACCTACATCCGCTTTCTTTTATGTACTGTATATGATAAGATACTGTCATCCCCCTTCCCTTCTGTGTGTAAGGATGAATGAGCAAATGTATTTCTAGTTGCATGCTTGAGGGAAGCAGACAAGCCTGTCTGCTAGAGAACAGTAGGACCAACGTCGGAACAGGTAGCTACGCTTTCTGAAAGCAAAGAGGTTTCTATCCTTAGTATGGTTCTGTCCGTCCCTTGTCATGTTGGTATAGGAAGCTTCCTCTCTGGTCACTTCCGTTTTGTATCGGGAAGCACGCTCGGTAGGAGCGCAGTTTGGTCTGTCCTTGGGGAGCGTCTGAAGTGGTAAGATCTCCGGCTAAGCGCGTGTCTGCTAAGTCCGTAGGACAATGGATTTCTTAAGTTCAGCCTAACTGAAAATTTATCACCTTTATTTCAGGTTTAGCTCTAAAATATCTAATGTTATCTTAAATTGCAACGCAGTGTATTTCGAGTGTGAACTTCTTTGTGAGTAAAGTGAGTAAAGTGTAACCACGTGTTGATCAGTAACTCTAACTAAGATCATCAATCTTAAATGCGAATGTGCGTGAGATTATAACGTCTCGTCTTAACAATATTTTTCTATATAGCAACTTTTCTTGATGTGCAACGCACGTGGGGTGTACTTTGTGAGACCAATACCACGTGCTTATACAATTGTTTCACCCATCATGTTAATAGTAAGACGATAGTAACCAGTTCGAGGATTTTTGTTTTGTAAATTGCTTTTCGATCTAATTTAGTTTAATTATCAAGATTATTGTGGAGTACACTCTTTGTGTAAACCAAGTTGACCACGTGAAGCATGTGGTGTAATCATCAAAGTAACCCTCAGCTATTCTTTTCGGGAAGATTTCACAGAGAGTTAGTATGAATTTAGTATACCAGTGTGTGGTAATTACATGACGGACAGGATTGCGCTACGAATGTAACTTCTTTAGGTGAAAATTGAATCGGTTGGTTGTGGTTAACTTCCTCTTGCATATGTTTCAATGTTCTTTGTATGTTATTTTATGAACGTAGTGTTGTATGCCGTCTCCCAATCTTGGCTCCCTGTTTGATGTGTTCTGTAAGATTACAAACTCACATTTTCACAATCCTAAATAAGGCACAAGCTTAGTTATGACTCAAGTTTAATATGCTGAAATTTAAATGATCAATGTTAAAATAAATTTCCAAATATAAACTGATTTTTTTTATTTTTTTAAATTCTCTTTTTTATATATGTATCACCGGTTTTCGTATGACTATTAAAAGATTATAATTAATGTTAGTGTGGTTGGAAATTTGGTAAGCTAGACTGGATACCTGGTGAAACAGTTGCTCAGTAATGCAAAGTTAACTTCCTCAGATAGCTCACAGCTTTTAACCCGCTTTTATTGTCTATCAGCACCGCTTTCACATAACAAATTAAAGCAACAACATTACACATGGCGACCCTGTTCTGTGATTCCGCTAGACTCTGGAATCTCTGAAACGTTAGATTGCGAGCGTTGTATAATCTTAATTTTTTTCCCCTGTAGCGCTCAAACAACTTCTGCGTTGTTTTTGAGCATACTTTCAATAGATTGACGGCGTTTTTGAGCGGCGTTCTGCTGTTTGTCTTGTTTTGTTTTCTATATTTGTGTGTTTTATATGTGTGTGTGTTTTTTTCTGTCTTGTAAATTGTTCTGCTTCGATCAAAGATATAACTTTGTTTTAAGTGTGAAAAAGTGCGTACTAGGTTGGGTACCTTTCGTGTGACTGTCGTGATGTTTGGGGGATACATTTATCCTGATTAGCGTGTTGCGTACTGGGTATAATAAATTGAACTAATGCTGACACGTAGCCAAGCTAAAAGTAGGCAGTCCAACAACTTAAGCAACATGGATCAAGGGGATAATCTGATTTCGAATATTAACGCATCGGACGGTTCCGAAAATGCAATGCGAAATACTTCAGAGGAAATGCAAAACAGGACGAACGGGCTCACATCAGAGCCAGAAATTAATTTGCCTCCAACTAACCAAATTGATTTGGCAGAACTCATGAAAGCCTTATTGCAACAAAATAAAGAAAACGCAGAGAAATCTGAAAACTCGTTTCGAGAACAGAAAGAATCATCTGAAAAATCGATCCGTGAGCTAGGCGAACAAATGACTCGAAAACCTGAAAAGTCGATCCGGGAGCTAGGCGAACAAATAGACGGAAATCTAATCCAGCAGACAAATAAAGTCGACAAGTCGATGCAGAGAGTGTCCGAGGATATCTTACAAAGAATAAACAATCTGGCAAGTGAAATAAAAAGTGATATGAAAGAATTAGGCCGTACATTTGAACAAATCGATGACCGTCAGCAAGCTTTAGAACAGTGCAAGCGGAGTCGCGATGCGGAATTGAAAGAGAGCGAAGAACAGCTACTTAGGAATTTCCAAGCGCTGAGAGAACAATGCCAAAGAGAACACCAGCAGATTCTCTCGAGGGTCCAGGAGGCGGAAACGCATTGTCCCGCGACCGTTGGCAACATAGTAACGGACAACAGTCTTGCGATTCACGCACTCGAGCAGCAAGTAGAACAATTGAAGCAGACAGGATCGGAGGACAACAGACAAATACATGATAAGATTGCGGCATTAGCGGACATCGTAGGCACGATGAAGGTGACGGAGAGCGATAACAATACTACACCGGTAGCGGTCGCAGAGACCGAAGGAGTGCGTTCGCTTCTTAGATTTCAGAAGTGACAGTTCGAAGTGAACAGGCGGCACAAAGCTGTAACACGCGAATTACAAGAACGCGTGGCCCATCTGGAACGCCGCATGGGGTGTGATTCCGAACTCGCCAATAGCACCAAAATAGCCGTACGAACAATGCAGAGAGGGACTCCGGCCACGAGGAAGATTTTAACGACAGGGAAGAATGTACTTTGAGGGATAGACATGAGAAAAATAGAAACATTCAAGGGCCTCACCGGGAGGAAATGCGGGGATTTGATTTGAAACATTTCCTTACGGTAAGAAAGTTTGAGATATTTCGAAATTCGCAAAAAGGAATACATCCACGAGCATGGCTCGAGCAATTTGAGTTCTGTCTTCCCCCCGACTGGCCAAGTTCACATAAGATAGAATATATGTGTGGCTATTTGGAAGGCGAACCGGCGATTCGCATGAGGTCGGCAGCGCGTCACTGCAACTCCACTCGGGAGTTTCGACAAGCCTTTCTATCCGCCTATTGGTCGGAAGCGGCACAAGATAGGGTCAAGCATGGCATAATTATGCTGCCAAATTTGAACCAGTCTGGTTTCGGCAGCCCAGCACGCCTATTCGACCACATGCTGCAGGCAAATCAATTTCTATACGACCCATACGGGCCTGTGGAACTAATTAGGATATGCATCACCAAATTGCCGATGCACTTGCGCCACGTCATTCTTGCAGGACGATGCAAAGAGGACGTGGAAACATTTAAGACCCTTCTCCAAGAGTTGGAATATAATACAGGAGAATTCCCGCCTAATCAGACACAAAGTTATCACTGGGCACAGCAGCGCGATCGCAGTCGTGGCCGTAGTACTAATCAACGGCGTGACTGGTCGTCGCGACGCGAACGGAACAGTAATCGGGACCGGCCGTATAGAAACTGGGGTAACAGTCGCGAACACCGGTGGAACAACGGAAATGACCGAGGACGTGGACAAGATCGTCAGCGCTACAGGTACGGCAACTAGAATCAATACTACGGTGAACACGGTGGGAATAGGACTGTAGGTGGAGCACCTCATGATGTTGAAATTCGGCCGGCTAACCCTAGACATAATCCAGCAAATGGTAATGAACAAAACCGGCAATGACAAACGATCAGCGCAGAAGGCGCCCAATCGGAACAAATTAGCGACATGGCAAATGAGTGCATACGGTATATAGAGAGGGAAGATATTAGAGAGGATTTGTTACAAGAAACTACTAGTGCTAAAATTTCGGGAATAAATCCAGTCGTGACAGTTGCAGTAAACAAAATATGTTTTAAGTGTGTCATTGACACTGGAAGCCCTTTCTCCATAGTGAGCGAGGCAGCATTTCAAAAATGCGAAGGGACTAGGACTTGGCCCGTTTTTCAAGTCCGAGGAATACAGGTGAAGGGTGCAATCTACGGTAAGAGCGTAGAAATCCGAAGGCAGACTCTGCTTAATTTTACCTGCCAGGGTAGAGAGTTTGAGTACAACTTCTTTGTGCACCCAATGCTGAATGTGGCAATGATTTTAGGAAATGACTTCATGAATGCCCACCATGCAGTAATTGACATGGGTGGAGGAGTAATGACAGTTCAGGCTGGGGATCAGCCAATTAATTTAGTATTTGATGAATGCATATTACGTGCCGAGTCAGAAATTAGTTGCCTAAAATTTCAAGCTCAAACCGAGTCGCAACCGAGACTGGAGTTACTCGTGAACTACACTCCTGGAAATGGAAAAAAGAACACATTGACACCGGTGTGTCAGACCCACCATACTTGCTCCGGACACTGCGAGAGGGCTGTACAAGCAATGATCACACGCACGGCACAGCGGACACACCAGGAACCGCGGTGTTGGCCGTCGAATGGCGCTAGCTGCGCAGCATTTGTGCACCGCCGCCGTCAGCGTCAGCCAGTTTGCCGTGGCATACGGAGCTCCATCGCAGTCTTTAACACTGGTAGCATGCCGCGACAGCGTGGACGTGAACCATATGTGCAGTTGACGGACTTTGAGCGAGGGCGTATAGTGGGCATGCGGGAGGCCGGGTGGACGTACCGCCGAATTGCTCAACACGTGGGGCGTGAGGTCTCCACAGTACATCGATGTTGTCGCCAGTGGTCGGCGGAAGGTGCACGTGCCCGTCGACCTGGGACCGGACCGCAGCGACGCACGGATGCACACCAAGACCGTAGGATCCTACGCAGTGCCGTATGGGACCGCACCGCCACTTCCCAGCAAATTAGGGACACTGTTACTCCTGGGGTATCGGCGAGGACCATTCGCAACCGTCTCCATGAAGCTGGGCTACGGTCGCGCACACCGTTAGGCCGTCTTCCGCTCACGCCCCAAAATCGTGCAGCCCGCCTCCAGTGGTGTCGCGACAGGTGAATGGAGGGACGAATGGAGACGTGTCGTCTTCAGCGATGAGAGTCGCTTCTGCCTTGGTGCCAATGATGGTCGCATGCGTGTTTGGCGCCGTGCAGGTGAGCGCCACAATCAGGACTGCATACGACCGAGGCACACAGGGCCAAAACCCGGCATCATGGTGTGGGGAGCGATCTCCTACACTGGCCGTACACCTCTGGTGATCGTCGAGGGGACGCTGAATAGTGCACGGTACATCCAAACCGTCATCGAACCCATCGTTCTACCATTCCTAGACCGGCAAGGGAACTTGCTGTTCCAACAGGACAATGCACGTCCACATGTATCCCGTGCCACCCAACGTGCTCTAGAAGGTGTAAGTCAACTATGGCCAGCAAGATCTCCGGATCTCTCCCCCATTGAGCATGTTTGGGACTGGATGAAGCGTCGTCTCACGCGGTCTGCACGTCCAGCACGTACGCTGGTCCAACTGAGGCGCCAGGTGGAAATGGCATGGCAAGCCGTTCCACAGGACTACATCCAGCATCTCTACGATCGTCTCCATGGGAGACTAGCAGCCTGCATTGCTGAGAAAGGTGGATATACACTGTACTAGTGCCGACATTGTGCATGCTCTGTTGCCTGTGTCTATGTGCCTGTGGTTCTGTCAGTGTGATCATGTGATGTATCTGACCCCAGGAATGTGTCAATAAAGTTTCCCCTTCCTGGGACAATGAATTCACGGTGTTCTTATTTCAATTTCCAGGAGTGTATGTGAGTGAGTCGTGCTCTACATCTGGTGAGCAGGGGAAAGATGTTGTTTTTGCTGATGCACTGAGAAAGAGCATCGCGGGTGTCAGAACCACGGACAGGGAAAAGGAGAAATTGTATTGCCTGCTTAGAAATCATGAACGAGTATTTTCTGAGACTCCGGGGGCGATTATAGTTTTTACTTACCAATTCAGAGTACGTGACCATCAGAAGTTTTCTGTTAGACCATACCCTATTCCTGTGGCGTATAAAGCCCAGGTGGAGAAGGAAATAAACAAGATGTTAGAACAAGGAATAATTGAGAGCGCAGTAAGCTCGTACAACTCACCCTTGGTTGTCGTAACAAAGCGCGACAACTCGGTTCGTTTGGTACTAGACTCGAGAGAGATAAACAGAATTATTATGACGGAAACGGAGAGGCCTGAGAGCCTCGAGGAACTCTTACAATGTTTCCTCGGGGTAAAGGTACTATCATCTGTCGACCTCCGTTCGAGTTTTTGGCAAATCGTGCTACACCCATCTTGCAGATTATATACAGCGTTCCTGTGTTATGGAAATTGTTTCCAGTTCCGGCGTCTCCCGTTCAGACTAAACGTCTCATCAGCTGCTTTTGTAAGGGGATTAAATAGCATTTTGCCTGATGATTTGAAACAGCGAGTGATAATTTACGTGGATGACATATTAATTGCGGAAACGTCGTGGGAGGACCACAATGACGTTCTGAACAGACTACTGGATGTTTCGGAGAAGGCAGGTGCAACAGTCGACTTAGGTAAGGCACGAGAGAACATAAAATTCTTAGGCCATATTGTCTCAGAAAATGGAATACAACCTGACCCGGAGAAAACTGCGGAGATAGCGGAGTGTGCAGTACCCACAAACAAGAAACAGTTGCGAGCATTCTTAGGCCTGTGCAATTTTTATAAGCGACTTATAAAGTTTAGTGTACTTGGTGGACTAACAGGGAAGAACGCTTTGTGGGTCTGGGATCAAGAGGCACAGGATGAGTTTTATAAACTGAAAAAGACTTTGGTAGAGGCTCCCATCCTCGTGCATCCGACCTGACACAAGAATTCTGTTTAATGACGGACAGTTCCTTGTCAGGATTAGGTGCGGTACTGTTTCAAACGGAAGGAAATTATGATATTACAACATGGAAAACAATCTCGTTTGGGATAAGGGTGCTCTAACGATGTGAAAAAAATTATTCAGTGACAGAACTCGAAGCACTCGCGACAGTTTGGGCATTCTCAAAATTTAGGTATTTCTTATTTGGGAGGACCACCAGGGTATACACTGATCATCGTGCACTCCAATTTCTTATGAGCACAAAAATCACGCATGGGAGACTAGGACGCTGGGCACTATACCTACAGGAATATAATTTCACTGTAGAATACATTCCGGGACAGAAAAATGTAATTGCTGACGCTTTATCGCGCATTCCTATAGGTTTGGTTCACACAGAAGAAGGGAAACTCGGTGAAAACAATTTTAGTATCCTATACTTACAGAATGTAGCGTTTGTTACCACCTCTTTAGGGAGTATAGCGGACGAACAGGATAAGGACGCAGTATTGAAAGATATAAAAAAGAAGTGGGAGGACAAGGAGAATGTAGGAATACGCCAGTACTACTTAGTGCGCAATAGAATACTATTCAAGAAACGAGCTCCGGACGACTCCAAATGGGTGTTGGTGATTCCGGAGGAACTCGTAAACAAAATTATATGGTACATACATTTGAGTTATGGTCACTTCGGAGCACAGAAATGTTGTGAAAAACTGAAGGAGACGTGCTATTTTAATAACATGCTACGGCGTATTCGTTGTGTACTTAGAGTGTGCGGACCTTGTCAGCGAGCAAAGGCGGCCACAGTGACGTATGCTGCATCATTGCACCCGATAATACCAAGCAAACTTTGTAGCCTCGCGGCCGTGGATCTATTTGGGCCACTAATACGATCTAGCGGTGGAGCTAACCTCCAAGTTTGTGTGTCTGACTTTGTTGAGGCGGGCCACAGGAAGGGCAGTGGCAACTGCATTTGCAAAGCAGTTTCTGCATGAAGTTGGGCATGTGAAAAGAGTTATCTCGCATAATGGACCACAATTTGGATCGCAATACTGGCAGCGGATGCTTCGAAGGAGAAGAATTAAACCTATATATATATCTCTATTTCACCCCAGCTCGAACCCCAATGAGCGTATTATGCGTGAATTAGGAAAACTATGTAGGTTATACTGCAGTCGTGATCACCGATCGTGGGACATACACCTAAAAGGATTTCACAACATAATTAATGAGTTGCCTAATACGTCAACAAAGCTTCCGTCAATCACTGTGCTAAAAAACAAGGAGCCCCCGAGCAAAATCAGAGGTGGTGCCTTGGCCACTAGAGCCGAGACTACGCCGGAACGCAATTGTTGACTTAGCTTTACGCAACATCAAGCGTGCAGCAGAAGCCAGAGTCAAGGCGTATAAGAAAAACGTGAGAAAAACAGTGTTTCATGTAGGACAAAAAGTTCTTATCAGATCACACAAGCTGTCTAACAAACGGTCAGGTGTCTGCAAGAAATTTTTTAATCTCTTTAACGGCCCGTATCGGATAAGGAAGATTCCCCATGAAAACGCCACAGAAGTTGAAACTCTTCGATCGAAGAAATCAAAAGGGCTACACCATGTGTCAAACATAAAACCATACATTGAGTAGAAAGGACAGTAAGGAGTAGAGAGGATGGTGAAGAGAAAAAATTGATTAGTTTACATTTGTGATAAATGCATTTTGAATAATATGTTGGTAAAAATAATGATAAAGATGTTTCTATGTCATTGATTAAAGTGATGTTTTTAGTTTTTTTTTCCTTCCTTGTGCAATTAGGAATAGATTGGTCCAAAGGTGAAGATAAAAGGTTTCTTTGTGAACGAGTGAAATGCTGTTTATGGTTTTTTGGTGTAAATTGAAAAGAGTCGCTCCTGACGGAAGCAAGATCTGTGTTGAATTAATGCAAAACTCAGGGGAATATCCGATCTGTGGGTATTATGGGTCTGGCAAGCCCAGGTCAACAGCTGTTAGTAGCCTTGTTTCCGATTTTCTCCTTTCAGTGCTACTATCTATTAGTATTCTATATCTGTCAGTATAAATGAGGATCTCTTACTATAGTATGCGTGCTGTATGAATATTTTAAGATAGGAGAACTCTGAGAAAGGAATGAGTAAGTTTGGAATCTTGAAAACAGGATGCGATAATACGATTGTTTAACCATTGGCTTCCCAATATGCGATGATATGTTAATATTGGTGATATATGTCCTTTTTGTTCTTTGTAGCTGAGTTTGTAAAGTGCTGTCTGTGGATTTAGATTTTATATTGTCAGTTCATTAATTTTTATTTTTATACTGTCAAGTCTTTTCACTTTTATTTTTATATTGCCGATTCATCTAACTTTTTTTATTAAAAAAAATTAAGTCTCACTTTTGTTCTAAAAAAATTGTGAAGGAGAATACTAAGTGGTATTATGTATGACCTTTTGTAATCACATAACTATGATGAACAATTTCTGTGAATGCAGTTGAGAACCTGAAAGCGAACCGGCTAAACTCTTACAAGGCAGCGGGAGCAGCGAGGAGGAGGACTAGTTGTAAACAGGCGGGTTTCCCAGCAGGACACACTGTCAGCCGGGCCACTTCGGGAACAAAAGAAGGGTGCGCGGCAAACAATTTGCCTTGCACCGGGAGCTAATGGGCGGCCGCACCAGTGAGACCCTTCGTGGAGGCGATGACCTGAGATGGGCGAGCGGTCCACCGCGCGGAAATCCATCTGCTGGCAACGCACCACACGCACGCGACAGAGGCGAGACGGGCGCTGTGAAACGACAAGACAGGGGATAAAGGGTCGTGGAGCCTTTTGACACGTAGTGTCCAGAGAAACTGGCAGACTTCAACGGCGGTTATCAACATTTTCTGGTGGATGCCCACTGTCAGGCGACAGTAAATCATAGTTCGATGTTCTCCGGTAGCTAAGGGTGGCACAAAGAAGAGCCATTAAGTGTCATCCTTGCCCAGGAATATCAACCTGGCGTGTCAAACGAAGATACCGCACGAATTTGACAACACAGACATGGAACCAAATCGACATGTACGTGACACGGGCCACCAAGAGAAACTTCATGAGAGGGCAGAAAAGCAGGGACTGCACGAAACAGATGGACAAAAATCCCTACTGACAGCTGCGACGACGAACCCCCCCTCCCCTTATATTGTGCCACGGAACAGTGCAACTACTGAGTGTGTCAGTGAACAGTGATTATACGGTTCTTAGTCCAATGCATATACGTGTGTTCTGTCAGAGAAACTTTGACTCGTGTGTTTTGCAGGGGTTCGATTTATTGGTGATTATTAGACTGACTCTTGTAGTTTGTAGGTGTTTTATTTATTGGTGACTTTTTTAGACGTTGACTATTGTACTCTCAGAGCTGTTTTATTGATCAACGTTTGTTCTTGTGTGATGTATTAGATTTGTGATATTTTCTTTCGTAAATTCATTCCTGTGGCATAGCTTCGTTTATCAGTCAGATAGCTGTTCATGCTCATTGGATAGTGATCGATTAGCCTTTGCTTGGGGCATATTTATAGTGAGGAACACCATAAGGGTAACAATCACATAATTAGTTGTAGTTTCAGTATAATGACACAGTGATCACTGTTTGCTAACTAACTGAAATATAGTAGAGTGATTAAATTAGTGCCACAAAGTTATTTTAATTCTACAAATTATTAGTTTTATAAGATATAGAATTTTTTGAGATAACCACTTTGTAATACATGTTTTTTTCTCTTATAATTTTTTTGCCTTTGCGGATTGTGCATTGTAATGTTCTGCTTTATAATAATGATGTTATTTCCATGTTTTTTTAATTGCTGCAGCACCTTTGCTATTTTCATAAATTTTACTTGTAACTAAACAGTCATAAAATTTCCTGTGATCAGTTGGCACTTGCAATTAGCAAATACTGGTGAACTCCATAAGAGTAACAACCAGAAATTTTTTTCCTATTACTGACACAGGAACCATTGTTTTTACTTGCTGGCCAAATTAGGTCTGCACTATCTTCCAAATAGGTGTCACAGATTGTATATTTTTCTCTTTGAAATTAGTACATTCTAAAGATCTGTTGAAATTGTTGTGTTTTAGCAAGTAGCTGGTGACCTATTGCCTTTCCTTTACATTTTTGGTTTAAGTTGGGTGTGAGAAGCCTGCTTGGGAATGTCCTAGCATGGCCAGAAAACTCCCTGCACAGTCTTTTTCCGGAGCGTTCGGGTTATGAAAGGTCTCTGTTGGATTCCTTTTATGTTAATTTCTTAAATCTGTTGCCATTTACGGCATAAATTCCTCTTCTAAATTTACTGTGGTGTTTCTGACTATCTGGGAGGAGACTGAGCAGTGTTACTTTTACACATAAACAAGAATGATCTGCCACACTGCTACACTTTAAAACACAGTTTATATCTAATTCATATACACTCCTGGAAATGGAAAAAAGAACACATTGACACCGGTGTGTCAGACCCACCATACTTGCTCCGGACACTGCGAGAGGGCTGTACAAGCAATGATCACACGCACGGCACAGCGGACACACCAGGAACCGCGGTGTTGGCCGTCGAATGGCGCTAGCTGCGCAGCATTTGTGCACCGCCGCCGTCAGTGTCAGCCAGTTTGCCGTGGCATACGGAGCTCCATCGCAGTCTTTAACACTGGTAGCATGCCGCGACAGCGTGGACGTGAACCGTATGTGCATTTGACGGACTTTGAGCGAGGGCGTATAGTGGGCATGCGGGAGGCCGGGTGGACGTACCGCCGAATTGCTCAACACGTGGGGCGTGAGGTCTCCACAGTACATCGATGTTGTCGCCAGTGGTCGGCGGAAGGTGCACGTGCCCGTCGACCTGGGACCGGACCGCAGCGACGCACGGATGCACACCAAGACCGTAGGATCCTACGCAGTGCTGTAGGGGACCGCACCGCCACTTCCCAGCAAATTAGGGACACTGTTGCTCCTGGGGTATCGGCGAGGACCATTCGCAACCGTCTCCATGAAGCTGGGCTACGGTCCCGCACACCGTTAAGCCGTCTTCCGCTCACGCCCCAACATCGTGCAGCCCGCCTCCAGTGGTGTCGCGACAGGCGTGAATGGAGGGACGAATGGAGACGTGTCGTCTTCAGCGATGAGAGTCGCTTCTGCCTTGGTGCCAATGATGGTCGTATGCGTGTTTGGCGCCGTGCAGGTGAGCGCCACAATCAGGACTGCATACGACCGAGGCACACAGGGCCAACACCCGGTATCATGGTGTGGGGAGCTATCTCCTAGACTGGCCGTACACCTCTGGTGATCGTCGAGGGGACGCTGAATAGTGCACGGTACATCCAAACCGTCATCGAACACATCGTTCTACCATTCCTAGACCGGCAAGGGAACTTGCTGTTCCAACAGAACAGGACGATGCACGTCCGCATGTATCCTGTGCCACCCAACGTGCTCTAGAAGGTGTAAGTCAACTACCCTGGCCAGCAAGATCTCCGGATCAATCCCCCATTGAGCATGTTTGGGACTGGATGAAGCGTCGTCTCACGCGGTCTGTACGTCCAGCACGAACGCTGGTCCAACTGAGGCGCCAGGTGGAAATGGCATGGCAAGCCGTTCCACAGGACTACATCCAGCATCTCTACTATCGTCTCCATGGGAGAATAGCAGTCTGCATTGCTGCGAAAGGTGGATATACACTGTACTAGTGCCGACATTGTGCATACTCTGTTGCCTGTGTCTATGTGCCTGTGGTTCTGTCAGTGTGATCATGTGATGTATCTGACCCCAGGAATGTGTCAATAAAGTTTCCCCTTCCTGGGACAATGAATTCACGGTGATCTTATTTCAATTTCCAGGAGTGTATGTAATTCATGTCACACAGTCCCTTACGGAACCTACATCCGCTTTCTTTTGTGTACTGTATATGATAAGATACTGTCATCCCCCTTCCCTTCTGTGTGAGAGGATGAATGTGCAAATGTATTTCTATTTGCATGCTTGAGGGAAGCAGTCAAGCCTGTCTGCTAGAGAACAGTAGGACCAACGTCGGAACAGGTAGCTACGCTTTCTAAAAGCAAAGAGGTTTCTATCCTTAGTATGGTTCTGTCCGTCCCTCTGGTCACTTCCGTTTTGTATCGGGAAGCACGCTCGGTATGAGCGCAGGTCAGTCTGTCCGCGGCGAGCGTCTGAAGTGGTAAATTCTCCGGCTAAGCGCGTGTCTGCTAAGTCCGCAGGACAATGGATTTCTTAAGTTCAGCCTAACTGAAAATTTATCACCTTTATTTCAGGTTTAACTCTAAAATATCTAATGTTATCTTAAATTGCAACGCAGTGTATTTCGAGTGTGAACTTCAGAATATTTTCCAGTAGTTGCTTTGTCACTACTTTGTGAGTAAAGTGGAACCACGTGTTGATCAGTAACTCTAACTAAGATCATCAATCTTAAATGCGAATGGGCGTGAGATTATAACGTCTCGTCTTAACAATATTTTTCTATATAGCAACTTTTCTTTATGTTCAACGCACGTGGGGTGTACTTTGTGAGACCAATACCACGTGCTTATACAATTGTTTCACCCATCAGGTTAATAGTAAGACGATAGTAATCAGTTCGAGGTTTTTTGTTTTGTAAATTGCTTTTCGATCTAATTTAGTTTAATTATCAAGATTATTGTGGAGTACACTCTTTGTGTAAACCAAGTTGACCACGTGAAGCATGTGGTGTAATCATCAAAGTAACCCTCAGCTATTCTTTTCGGGAAGATTTCACAGAGAGTTAGTATGAATTTAGTATACCAGTGTGTGGTAATTACATGACGGACAGGATTGCGCTACGAATGTAACTTCTTTAGGTGAAAATTGAATCGGTTGGTTGTGGTTAACTTCCTCTTGCATATGTTTCAATGTTTTTTGTGTGTTATTTTATGAACGTAGTGTTGTATGCAGTCTTCCAATCTTGGCTCCCTATTTGATGTGTTCTGTAGGATTACAAACTCACATTTTCACAATCCTAAATAAGGCACCAGCTTAGTTATGACTCAAGTTTAATATGCTGAAATTTCAATGATCAATGTTAAAATAAATTTCCAAATAAAAACAGTTTTTTTTAAATTTCTTTAAATTCTCTTTTTTATATATGTATCACCGGTTTTCGTATGACTATTAAAAGATTATAATTAATGTTAGTGTGGTTGGAAATTTGGTAAGCTAGACTGGATACCTGGTGAAACAGTTGCTCAGTAATGCAAAGTTAACTTCCTCAGATAGCTCACAGCTTTTAACCCGCTTTTATTGTCTATCCGCACCGCTTTCACATAACAAATTAAAGCAACAACATTACAACGGTCTCTTCGAGAGATATACATAGGAGGGAGCAATATACTGCTTGAAGCTACGGTGAAGGTGTGTTCTCAAAACTTTAGCAAAAGCCCGTACCAAGCTACTGAGCGTCTCTCCCGCAAAGTCTTCCACTGGAGTTTATCTGTCATCTCCGTAACGCTTTCGCGATTACTAAATGATCCTGTAACGAAGCGTGCTGCTCTCCGTTGGATCTTCTCTATCTCTTCTATCAGCCCACACTGCTGAGCAGTATTCAAGCAGTGGGCGAACAAGCGTACTGTAACCTACTTCCTTTGTTTTCGAATTGCATTTCCTGAGGATTCTTCCAATGAATCTGTCTGGCATCTGCTTTATATGATCATTCCATTTTAAATTACTCCTAATGCGTACTCCCAGATAATTTATGGAATTAATTGCTTCCAGTTGCTGACCTGCTATTTTGTAGCTACATGATAAGGGATGTATCTTTCTATGTATTCGCAGCACATTACATTTATCTGCATTTAGATTCAATTGCCATTCCCTGCACTATGCGTCAATTCGCTGCAGATCCTCCTGCATTTCAGTACAATTTCCCATTGTTACAACCTCTCGATACACCACAGCATCATCTGCAAAAAGCCTCAGCGAACTTCCGATGTCATCCAAAAGGTCATTTATGTACATTGTGAATAGCAACGGTCCCATGACACCCTTCTGCGGCACACCCGAAATCACTCTTATTTCGGAAGACTTCTCTCCATTGAGAATGACATGCTGCGATCTGTTATCTAGTAACTCCTCAATCCAATGAAACAATTGGTCTGATACTCTATATGCTCTTACTTTGTTCATTAAACGACTGTGGGGAACTGTATGGAAGGCCTTGCGGAAGTCAAGAAACACGGCATCTACCTGGGAACCCGTGTCTCGTGGACGTATAGCGCGAGCTGGGTTTCACACGACCGTCTTTTTCGGTACCCATGCTAATTCCTACAGAGTAGATTTCTAGTATCCAGAAAAGTCATTATATTCGAACATAATATGTGTTCCAAAATTCTACAACTGATCGACGTTAGAGATATAGGTCTATAGTTTTGCACGTCTGTTCGACGTACCGTCTTGAAAACGGGGATGAGCTGTGCCCTTTTCCAATCCTTTGGAACCTTACGCTCTTCTAGAGACGTAGAGAAGTGTTTAGGAGGTAATCGCCAAATAGTGGAATCCAAGCTTCCATTCGTCTTTTGTGTGTGGCCACCTAAACATCTGTCCAGTAATTCATCCCTTGATAAATCCTCATATACTGGGAGAATTTCCTTCTGCATATCAGGGTGCAATGGAGTAGGGTGCGATTCATGTTCCATTCCCAGGGCTGTTCGTTTCTGCCACTCTGTCTCCTCCCTCTGGCCGGCCGCGGTGGTCTAGCGGTTCTAGGCGCTCAGTTCGGAACTGCGCGAATGCTACGGTCGCAGGTTCGAATCCTGCCTCGGGCATGGATGTGTGTGTTGTCCTTAGGTTAGTTAGGTTTAACTAATTCTAAGTTCTAGGGGACTGATGACCACAGATGTTAAGTCCCATAGTGCTCGGAGCCATTTGAACCATCTCCTCCCTCTGGGCAACAGTCGCGTCGAGGATTTTCATCCGTGGAGCTGAGACAGTGCTGCGCCCGCCTGCACTCTTGCCTGTACTCCAGTCTGTGCTCATAAAATCTAAACGAATGCGAATTAAGCTAACGATTTATACTATAAAATATCTGATTTTATGAAACTCCTAATGTGGTTTCCGCCCTGAATAACTGTACGAAGACGGGGGAAGACCTGCCATCTTACGATATCTCGCAAACGCTTCGCAGTACAATCCTACAACGAACACCACAGATAATTTAATTTACCCTACTTTTAATTTGTTACAGTCAATAGGCATTGTTCCATTTAAAAAAAACTGCATGTTCGGACAAAAAATACACTTTCTAAGTATTATTTGAGTCTGTTTATTGGCTGACAATACGACCTCTTAATACAAATCTAGTTTGTGAAGCCCGCGCATCCACGTCTCTTTCCATTTCAGCAATATGTGCAGTACACGTTTTAGCTGATTCGCCCTGTGCAGTTGTGCCGCCACGGCTGGACACGTAATCCGTGTCCTCTGTGTGCGTCCGAGCGCCACCTCACCCCGGGGCCACGCGGTTGCCGGCCCTTGTAATATTTCTTCCGGTTTTGTAGTCACCATATTCTTAGAGCAGCTGAGAAGGCAGCTGTAGCAAGATGAGGTAATGGGGTGTGAGGTACCGATGACAGATGGCTCGTCAGGTGCGGGTATCGTAAGACCGCCCGAATTGTCGTCCTTTTCCGCAACTGGTTGCTGCCTTCGGTAGGTGCACGCCGTAATCATTAGACAAACTAAACAGCGCAGTTACCTGCATTTCAAACTGCAGTTCAATTGAAATTCAATTTAAATTCATAGTTCAGTTTCAAATTACAATTCAAATTAAAGCATCTCTCTTTATCCTGCTATCATTGCATTATTTCACGAGTATTAATAACCAGCAGAGTAATAAAAAAGTGCTAGAAAAGGCAGACGAGGCACTTCAGAGATCTTCGCATACCGCCAAACCTGGAAGGCTGGCGAAGTGGTTCGGCTGTTACATCACAGCTGGTTGGGATGCCTCGGAGGACAGACATGTTGTCTGCCGCCACCGGTGTTAGTTAAGACTTTATTAGCTATGTATGTTTATTTGGAACTTATAGTTGAGAACAGACTGTAATTACGGAAACGTCGAATGTAATTGTGCAGTTTCTCGTGTTCTGCTAGTAAAAAAAGCGAGTAGCATTCCTCATAAACAAACTGACTCGAATTTTTTTTTATTTGTAAAATAACACTAACTCGCAAAGAGTTTCTTATTGTTTCAAGATAATGGATTCACACGCTACATGCTGTTTTCTGCGACGGGGACGACAACTACAGAGGACTGCACGTTGGTAAACATATGAGAACTTGCGCATTCGACTCAGGGCGGTGGAAGCAATACGCACCTCGCGTGTACTGCAGTCTCACTACAAATGAGGCCAGTGACACGTAATCTGTGGTAACACAGAGCACATGTGGAAATGTTGAGGGAAGGGATCATTCATTCATTTCTGGGTCTGGTCAGCATTTCCAGAAGCTAGCAACTCCGATGGCCTTATTGTTTCCCTCGATCAGGTCCTGTGTTGTGCAGGGTTGTTCAAGTTCAGGACAAATTAGCAGGTGGGCTGGATCTTGAGTTGTTCTGCACTCGCAGGATGTGCCTCCATCAGATGGAAGAATGCCCCATTTTCGCATATTGGCCTTGAAAAGAGGAACGGACACCCTAAGGCGATTGAACGATCTCCAAATAGGGTCGGGCAAGTCGTTTCCTGGAGTTAGCTCTTCCTTTACAGGGATATCAGGTGGTAGCTTGCTCTTCCATCTGGTGATGCGGTTAGACTCAGGTGTTCTCTCTAGTGGTTGAGTCTGGGACGTGAAGCTCTTTCTCGACTTCAGTCGACGGACTACAGCCTGATGATCATGCAGTGGATGTCGACGATCACAATTTTGCTTAGCCCTCTCTACGTCAGCAGCAACAGCCCTTCTAATAGTGCGGGGAGCTATTCCAACAGTCGGAGAGATTTTATCGACTGGAGTTGGCTTCATAAAAATCGACGTATATATACACACAGATCGAAAAAACCTTTGCATCACCCCGGTTCGCAGAACTGAAGATAGGCGTTGAATGTGGATATTGTATCACAGACACAGTCCCTTTGACTGTTCAGAGATGTTACTAAACCCAAAGACTTAAACAACCATACATGAGCAGCGACTACTAGAGGGTGGGGGCCTGACAGCCGATCAGTTCCAGTCATTCAACCAGGACGGAGATAGACGGCTCGTGTTGTCTGTAGTTCAGCCGCGCCCAGACGCTCAATACCGCGGTTTGATTGCGTCCGCATTGTTACTTTGTGCCAGGAAGGTCTCCCAACAAGGGAAGTGTCCAGGCATCTCGCAGTGAAAGAAAGCAATGTTGTTCGGACATGGATTAGATACACAGAAACAGGACTTGTCGATGACATGCCTCGCCCATTCAACCCAAGCGCTACTATTGCAGTAGATGACCGCTACCTACGAATTATGGGTCAGAGGAACGCTGACAGCAACACCACCATCTTAAATAATGCTTTTCGTCCAACCACACAACGTCATGTTACGACTCAAACTGTGCCCAATAAGCTGTATAATGCGCAGCTTCACTCCCGACGTCCATGGAGAGGCCCATCTTTGCAACCACGACGCCATGCAGCGCGGTACAGGTGGGCCGAACAACTTGCCGAATGGACCGCTCGCGATTGGCATCACGTTCTCTTCACTCTTGAGCGTCGAATATGCCTTCAAGCAGACAATCGTCGGAGACATGTTTGGAGCTTACCTGGTCAAGCTGAACGCCTAAGACGGGCCGTCCAGAGAGTGCAACAAGTTGGAGGTTCCCTGCTGTTTAGGGGTGGCATTATGTGGGGCCGACGTAGGCAACTCGTGGTCGTGGAAGGCGCTGTAGCGGCTGTACGGTATGTGAATGCCATAGCGGCAGCATATTGGAGAGGCATTCCTCCTCATGGACGACAATTCCGCCCCCTTCGTGTTCATCTTGTAAATGACTTCCTCCAGGATAACGACATCGTTCGACTAGAATGGCCAGCTTGTTCTCCAGATATCAACCCTATCGAACACATCTGAGATAGATTGAAAAGGGCTGCTAATGGATGACGTGACCCACAAACCACTCTGAGGGATCTACGCTGAATCGCCGTTGAGGAGTGGGACAATCTGCACTAACAGCGCCTTGATGAAGTTGTGGGTAGTGTGCCACGACGAATACAGGCATGAATTAGTGCAAGAGGACGTGCTACTGGGTATTAGACGTACCTTTGTGTACAGAAATATGGACTACCACCTCAGAAGGTCGCGCTGTATCTTGGTACAAAATGTAATGTGTGGTTTTCAAGGGCAATAAAAAGTTCGGAAGTGATGTTTATGTTGATCACTGTTACTATTTTTTTTTTTTACCGGTTCCGGACTCTCGGAACCGAGCGTCGGAAAAACTGTTTTTAATGTGTGTACTACCCTATCACTCCCTCTCACGCTCTCGTTTCAATCTGTCATACCCTGACAACCGTTCGTTTTCTTATCATCGCTCTATTTTAATTACGTAAATTTGGTCTCAAATAGTTATATAGCCTCGGAATTTGCGTGCCCTGAGCAATTTTACACACTGTCTGAATAAGTATTACTATCCCAGATCAAACTGGATCATTCAGCAAGCATTACAGTAAATTATCCGATTGAAATACCCGGGTCCTCCTACCGGCAGCAATAGCCGTAGCCCCTGACCAGTCCAGGAACTTACCAAATAAAGTTTCGCGATGTCTGGGGCAGCTGTTTTTTCAGGTCGCCTGTGACCTTCGTGGGAGTTATCTACAATTTTATATGAACTGGTGGGATGATGAATCCAGCATCGTTCTAATCTTCATAGCCACAGAACACGTGACGAGCAAGAGGTCGTGTTTACAGCACACATGGCTTCTTGCAGCGTTACTGAAATTCAACAGCCGAGAGATGTAATGTTCCCTGGCATCGTGTGAAGCTATGATTTTCTTAGATCAATGCTTTCGTGTTCCCAGACCACGAGTGCTATCTCTGGAACGAGTTTTCATTCTAGTAATAAATTCTTTCTTTCTTTGAGTAACGGAATGCACGGATGTACAGCCGTATTTGCATGTGTCGCCTTTACACATATCAGTATGATTTTTGACTAACTGACTTCAGAGCCATCATCCAGTTACAAAAGGATCGTACTGAGGCCTTACTTTCGTTTTGCCTCAGGTTATATTGGGAAGTAATTATGTTTACTATATCGAGATATAAGTTTTTCTTTAATTGCTAGCAGCTTCAATACTTCTCTGGGTGAGAGGAATATTTGACGCATTTGTTTATTTTTCATCATTTCACAGAGAGGTCACACGCCGTTTATATGTAGCTCCTTGTTCCATCCTGTATGAGTGTGCATGGGTATGAACGGAAGTCAAATGTAGCGGGAGCATGGACAGTTTAAGGGAACAGCAGTCATTGCCAACAATACAAGAAAAAACGGCAGGTGGGCCAGAGCAGCAGGCGAAGATGAAAACAGGCACGAGGGTAGGTTGCAAAGTTGGTGCGGGCGTGAGGTGAGTCTCCCCACCACCGCGTCTGAGTAGCAACTCTGGTCGGATTTCGGCCCGTGGACAGCACTGTGGGGCCAGCCGTGAGGCGGACCGGACGCGGGAGCGCAGCAGCTCACAGATTTGGTGAGATAGAAATGAGGTAATGTGGCTAAAAATTCGCGACAGGGTATGCTCATAGCACGCATTCAACATACCTTCATCGGTACAGGTTACGGTTTTAATTTAGGTGCGATAGTTTTCTCCGAAATGTGTTTGTGAAATTTTGCTTTGTGGTAGTGAGCATGCAACAGGAACCATCAGTTCATGTAGCTATTTCCCGAGTTGTAAGCTTCACTTTTAGCTCAATGAGTGCAGACTGCGTATCGGATGGTAGATCGAGAGATTTCTGTTTCGAAATTTAATTATTTCTGGTAATTTCTTTGTGAGTTCAGTTCGCACTTCATTTTAGCGCCATTAGTACATCATTTTTGCCCAGAATCTTTTCTCTGATAGAGGTTATCTACCTTCAGCATTGGCCTACCTTAAACCTTCAGTGGTGTAATTCATGAATGACGATAAGTGAGTCTTAAAGAATGAATGACGATTTTCCCGCTAAACATGGTGTGGCCCACTTATGTATTTTCTATATTATTATGAAATTATGTGTCATATATTTTTTGTGTCCTTATGAAATAATGTGTCATTCGTGTAGCGTTTTCGTTTTGTCATTGTCCTACCCATGAGAGGTAACGCTGATTCAGACATAAGTCTTGTAACTAAAGAAAAATTGTAATGTGTCGGCTTCTAAAGTTTTCATCAAAGTAGAAAATAAATCTATTAAACGAGAGTCACCATTTCAGTTAAGAAATATTCCCCCAGCCACCTTACACATGATATGGGTAGGATGTATCTTATTCAGTTCGATTTTCTAAAGTTAAGGAAAGACAGAAATAATCTGCAATGTGAATTTAGATAGGCTACCAGCTGCTATAGGACGGCTTTGAGTTCAACCACCCCAGAAAGTGTTACCTTAGAGAAACTGGCACCAGTTGCGCATGTTTCAAAAATAATTAATTTGTTTATCATTTTTTATGGGCCTGGTATATTAGCAGCCAGGACGCAAAGTCGAGTACAGTTCTCTGAGGTAACGCGAGGAGATGGTCACGCAGGATCAGTATATATAGAACCAGCATACAGCCAACGAGAAGTTGCAGTACCTCTGTATGCTTCCAGATTTAATGATTAGGAAGAGTAGTTGTAAGGAAGGAAAGGTGTGGGTAACTTGAAATTAGTTTCAATTAGTAGCACTTTATCCAGATGGTGAACTTAGTTTCTGTTTTTTTTTCTGATGCACATGTAATGGTATAGTTTACTGGTGTGTGAACCATATATGCTACTCCCGTGGCTGTGTGTTAGGTAGTACCAATGCTCGAGTGTTACCAGCGGCAAAGATTATTGCATGTTGAAGAGCATCCAGGTTTCGCTTCCTCTGCATAACGATCGCTTGCTGACAGAGTAACTCTTAAGAATATTTACAAGAAATTCACCCCTCACCCTCTGTTAAGTAACTATATCAATAACTTTGTTCTGATTTTGGTAAACGATGAGTAGATTGATAAAGGAAAGCTTACAAGGTAAATAATGTTTATCTCAAGGTATAAAGTTTTATTTTTTTTCCGTGTGCGCTTTGCTTCACTTCCCTGCATCCGCTGTGCGCACTGACAGAAAGACTCCCTCGCTTGAAAAGTAAATAGCAAGTATTCAGTAAGACACATTGCTGGTTGGTCGTGGTGTAATTTCGAATAAGTAACTTAATTCTTTTCATCAGCTCACTCGACGTTGGACACGGTGGAATCGGGGCATTACTACTCGAAACAAGAAGCGCAGCAGCTTCCCAAAGCCTACGGTATGTGGCGGAAGGCGCATTTAGAAATAAAATATTTCAGATACTAATGAGAGTCACAATTAACAAGAGGAGGGTAGACTTTTAACAGCTTCCTCGTAACCTTTAAGTAGGTCAAACACGCTCTTTCTTAACACCTCCTGTACTGCAGAAGAGTTGTTTAATTGAAATAACTAGTCGTTCACACAGTAAAATACGCTCTAGATAGCAAGTCGACATATAAGCTTTTCCATTAAAATGTTTTGTGTTGGTGCTGTTGACGCGTTTGAAAAAAATGTTCAAATGCGTGTGAAATCTTATGGGACTTAATTGCTAAGGTCATCAGTACCTAAGGTTACACCCTACTTAACCTAAATTATCCTAAGGACAAACACAAACACCCATGCCCGAGGGAGGACTCCAACCTCCGCCGAGACCAGCCACACAGTCCATGACTGCAGCGCCCCATGACCGCTCGGCTAATCCCGCGCGTTTGATGTCGTAGCTAACATGATCTGTGGAACACGAGATTAATTAATTAACTGTATGTAAAAGCAACTCGGAAGAAGACCGAAATACTGAAATGGCTCTTCTGAAATTATTTCGCGGCGGACGACAGTAACACGGTATCTCCTCTCAGTCACTGTACGAACATCGAAATGGCGGTATTGAGGTAACTGGTCACAAAAATGCTACAATCGTCTTTAGTGGAGAGGCCAGGGCCGGATGCGATACCTGTAAGAGTCTACAGAGGTTATGCGAGATAATTTTTTCGCTTTACAGCAGCAGTTCATCTTAGTACGCTGGAGCAACGAAGCTGCACGTAAATATGTCATTCACGCCAGTGTCTTGTACAGTTATGGAACATTTAATTAAATGAAACAACAAGTTTTACTGTAACCAGTCACTGCTTATTTATCTCCACGACGCGAAAAAATGGTTCAAATGGTTCTAAGCACTATGGGACTTAAAATCTGAGGTCATCAGTCCCCTAGACTTAGAACTACTTAAGCCTAACTAACCTAAGGACGGCACACACATCCATGGCCGAGGTAGGATTCGAACCTGCGACCGTAGCAACAGCGGACTGTAGTCCACGACGCGTTTCAAAGGTTAAACGTCCATCAGCTGGATTTAGATTTGTTAGTATGACATTTGAGCGCACGCGCGCTCGCGCCCGCGCGCGCGCCCGCGCGCGCGTGTGTGTGTGTGTGTGTGTGTGTGTGTGTGTGTGTGTGTGTGTGTGTGTGTGTGCGTGTGTGTGCTGTGTTACAGTTGAAATCTTATTTCGCAGGACAAAGCAGATCAGGTTACAGTTGTGGAACGGGACCAAAATGTTACTGTCAGTTACAGAAAAATACAAACTTTATTTTCCTAAAACAATCACACGTGCCCTTAGAAGCGTTCAAACACAATACGGCTGAACGCCCAAACAGAAGTTATTAAAATTGCCTTAAAGCTGAAAGCTTTAGGTACAAAATTTTACATAAAAACTCGGCTGAAGGCCACACAGTGGAAATAGAACTAAGGGCTCTAGGTCTGGATAAAAGAATTTCAGATAGAGAAGAAAACTTTAAATGTTTTAAACAAGTGACTTTTCAAACTTTAATTTAAGACAGATGAAGGCCTTATCTTAAAATATTTCACGTAACTGAACATAGAACAACTCAAGGCTTAAGGCCTGGATAACAAGAATTTCAGCTAGAGAAAAAATATTTTCAAAGTTTTAAACAAGTGATTTTTCAAATTTTAATTTAAGATGGCTGAAGGCCTTGTATTAAAATATGTCAATTAAAGTTCGGTTGAAGGCCACATACTGAACATAGAACAACTCAAGGCGTAAGGCCTGGATAATAATAAGGATTTCCAATGGGCAAAAAACCCCTTTTTTTTAGAAAAAAATGTTTAAGCAAGAATGTTCAAAGTTTCAGTTAAAGTAAGTTAATAGATCACGATCCAAAAGAACAGGGCAGTGGTGCTGAGGAGTGCTCCAAGGGCCACAATGAGGAGGTAACTCTAACATAAGTTTAGGTGAGAGAGGCGGCCAAGTGTAACAGTAAATAATCGGATGGCAACTCGACTCAGGAACGGCTCAAGGACCTAACAACAACCCATCAATTCCTCACGAATCCGACGGCGCTTGCACGCAGCCACCGGCCCCGGCCCGGCTGCGGAGACTTCCTCGCTGCTCTCACCCTACCGACCGACTGGCACACCATGTAGACAGCATTACAGTGAGTGGTCAGTAAAAACCACAAGTTACACACGGTTCTTCAAACAACTCTAACGATAGTAAACCAGTCACTGAACGACAAAAGGACGAATCACAAATCGACACACACAGAGAACTCGGAAGCGGTCGGCGACCAAACACACGGCGTCCGATGAGACGACCGACCGAACGGCCAGCCAAGGTCGTCCCCGCTCAAGTCATTTGCGTCGGCAACAGTGGTTGTCCGGACCTCACTGCTGCTCCCGTCCCGACTCACCTCTCGACGCACGACTACCTGCAAATGCTGGCGCTCGTTCCAAAGATGGTACATGAGTCGGCTCTCAGCCGTGGCAGCGTGCGGACGGCCCCGCGCGCCGGCCCCTGCTCCGCTGCAGGTTTGTTTACTTCCGCGTCGTAGCTTTAAGGCTTGTGTCCGTCCTCCGTGAACAACATGTCGAGCGCTTACCGCAGTGCGACCCTTAAAGTTTCCTTCCCAGCTGAACATGCGCGACCTCGTGCACATGAAGTTGAAACGTTCCTACGTGAAGAAGTTCGTTTAGATCCTAACCACGTTATCGGAATCCATTTTTCGATCACGAGTAGTGTCGTTCATATTAAAATGACAAACACCGAGGTGTGTGAAGATGTTATTCGCCGCCATACCAATGGACTTAAGTTCAAATACTCTGATGGTTACGTCGGAGCAGTAACACTTGAACTCGCAGAGTACGGTCAACGCACGATTAGGGTGTTTGAACTACCATTTGAAGTGCCGAAGGACGTAGTTGTCTCTGCGTTACAACCATACAGTTACACCATCGGTTACGTAGAGGAAAAATGGCAAACCTTCACGACCTACCATGTCCTTAATGGTGTGCGTCAGGTAAAAATTGAACTGAAAAAACATATACCATCATACCTGACAATTGGCGGTGTGCGAGCCATTGTCATGTATGACGGCCAACCCCGAACGTGTGCGGGTTGTGGACAAGAAGGCCAAGTCAGATTCGCCTGCATGCGGCGCCGCCTGATCCAGACGCCGGTCGGCGAGGAAGCGTCCCCAGCGGTGGTCACTCAGATCCCTGTCACATATGTCAAGGTTGCCCAGGAAGGTAGCACCTCTACACAGGGTCTTCCTGCTCTGTTGACGTCGTCTGATCAGGCAGATGCAACCGCTACAGAGATTCCTTCTGAGGTGCCACAGACGCCAGATCCTGACCTGCCACATCATCGCAGCACTGAGACTGAAAATGCTGCTGAGATGGACGTTGATCCGGGAGTGGTACCTACTTATGCTTTCCTTCAGACTGGTCCGGAGTCAGACGAAGGCCAGCCGCAATCAGACTCGGAACGACCTGTTCGAAAACAAGGGTCGACACGAAAGAGAAAGAATCGTAGCCGTACACCCCCTGATGAATCCATTCTACGGATGGATGCCAGAGATGCAGAACCGAAGATGGACGACAAACCGCTCTATGATGTCCAAAAGTCTGATGCGAACGAGCCGCCACAGGTGACCACTGGCAACTATCACCCCTCCTTACTGGCGCCGTCGCCCCCACAAGTCGACGTTGACGAAAGTCTATATGCTGAGCCGGAAACTACGTCTCCTCTCCACATATATGATGTAAACAGTCGGTACCCTACCGCAGTATCAGTCTCCTGGGCAGACGACGTGGAGATCGAAGGGACTGGATGGACGGTGCTGATGATGGGGCGCCCCCATCGGTTGCGCCCGCACCCGCAAACTCTCCACAATAGCAACGTCTTCAGCGGACCGGCAAGATCGACGACCTCTCGCTCCTGAAGAAGCAGCCCCACCTGTGCCTGTGGGACTCCAACACCAGCATTATCGTGTCGCAACGATTAACCTCGTGACCATTCGTGCGCCCCACAAACTAGCGCTACTCCGCGATATGATTTATGATGCGGACATTGATATTGCGCTTTTTCAGGAAGTGCATGTCGCCGATTTTTCACCACCACATGGCTCCACGGCGCATCTTTCTCCCGCTTCGGACACCGGTAGTGGTGTTGCCATCATCTTACGAGAAGGTCTTCCTGCCGAAGATGTCCTACACCTCCCCAACGGCAGAGGTATGGCCCTTACTCTCTTTGGTGTACGCAACATTTATGCGCCGTCGGGCTCCAGCTGCCGTCGTGAACGCAATGCCTTCTTCGCAGATGAAGTTACACCCCTTTTTATGGGACCACACGATGACTGGGTCATGGGTGGAGACTTCAACTGCACCCAGCGACCTCAGGATCAATTGCCGCGTCACTCACCATGCGCAGCTCTGGAAACAGTCGTGACGTGGCTACAATTTGGCGACACGTGGAGACATGTTCACGGTGATCGTTTGGGCTTTACGTACTACACTGCGCACTTCTCTAGCCGACTGGATCGCATCTACATCTCACGATCCCTAGTTCAACACACACGACAGGCTGAAATCTGGCCTGTTGCTTTCTCAGATCATGAGGCTTACTTCTGTGACGTTGTTCTCACAAGACAGGCAGTATGGCACGGACGTGGTTTATGGAAACTGAACACGGCACTTCTTAATTCACCTGACTGTCGACTTCTAATAGAAGACACTTGGATCACATGTAATAGACGCCGTCCCACGTATCCGTCTACCATATCCTGGTGGATCCAGTGTGCAAAACCTGCTCTTCGAAAAACTTTGATCCGATATGGCAAAGATGTTGTCGCCTGGAGGAAGAGCACTATGGACTTTTACTACAGGATCCTACGAGAATGCTCCACGATGCCAGCCTCCCATGAGCGCAATACAAGGATGAACCATGCTAAGGCCCAAATCTCCAATCTCATGCGAAGGCATTTGGAAGGAGCGATAGTACGATCTCGTACTGCTGATCGCATGCCTCATGAACATCCGTCGATGTACCATATCATCCAAGAACGCCAACATCGTCGCCGAAAATTTATTCCCGTCCTAACAGACCAAGAAGGGCGTCGCTACGTAACCCAATCTGCAATAGGGAATGTGCTTCACGCCCACTACCAGCAGCTCTGCGCCGCAATTCCACATTCCCCTGAGTTGATCGAGGAAGTCTCACAGTTCAACTTCGCTGGTCTCCCAGGAGATGCGGCGATTGACTTGGTGTCAGAGGTGACTGATGATGAAGTCCGCTATGCGATCCGAGCAGGAACTATCAATCGCTCCCCAGGACCCGACGGTCTTTCCCTCGAATTTTATCGCACCTTTCGTGATTTGTTAGAGTCCACCTTCACCTCCATATGTGGGGAACTGATGTCTCCGGAAGTACCTGTGCCGGACTCTTTCATGGAAGGAATTATTATTCCTGTACATAAACCGCATGGTGGCAACAATATCAGTGATTATCGGCCCCTCACCCTCCTTAACAGTGATATGAAAATCTTCACTCGCCTTTTGGCCGCACGACTAAAACCGTTGCCCGATATGTTGTGTCGCCAGACCAAGCATCTTTGGGAGGGGATAATAATATCCGCACGGCTTTATGCCGCTACAGGGATATGATCGCCGTTACCCAGGCACAGCTCCTGCCTGGGGCACTTGCGTCTTTGGACTTTAGTCAAGCTTTTGATAGGGTTGACCATTCGTTCCTTATGGCCGTTCTCCACCATATGGGTTTCCCAGTCGCCGTTATCACGGTGGTGATGCGCCTTCTGCGGGGTGCCTCTTCCAGGATTATGTATAAATGTACAATGGCAGACTCACTCCTCTGATAAAAATAGGTCGCTCCGTACGTCAAGGTTGCCCTCTATCAGCGATTTTGTACTCCTTTTCCTTGGAATCCTTGCTATGTGGGCTCAGACAACGTTTGGTAGGGTTGTCCATAGATCGATACCGATTCTGTTGCACGGCCTATGCTGACGATGTAGTCATCTGTTTACGTAATGCCGACGAGGTTCGAGCTGTTTTGACGTGGGTAGCGACTTATGGTGAGGCGTCGGGTAGCTCTTTAAACGTACGTAAGTCACAAGTTATGTTCATTGGCACGGGACTCTCTGTGGAGTGTGTTACACCTCTCACCACCGTTGATATCATTCGCTGTTTGGGAATAGACTTTTCATCTGATCTCCGGCGTTCAGCCTCCATCAACTGCCGACGCCTCCTTTTAATGATCAGAGCAGGTCTTATGGACCATCGCCTTCGATCCCTAGATATTCTCCAACGAGCTCGATACGTCAATATATATATCGCATCCCGAGTTCCCCATGTAGCACAAGTTCTACCTTTCCCGCTTACTGTGGCACGTCGCATGTTGGCAGCGATGGCATCTTTCGTCAGCTCTGGGCTGTTGTTCAAAGTTAACTATGCAACCCTTACTCTTCCCCGTGAACGAGGTGGGTTAGTTCTGTTTCACGTGCCGGATAGAGCTCGCGCCCTATTTGTCAGCTCCCAGATGACGGTATGGACACGGTGCCCAACGAGCCTCACTGGTCTCCTCCTGACGGCATTTACGCCAGTCTCACTGTCAGCCCCAGTGATGATCTCGGACGTTCCGGTCCAGTTCCATTATATACGATACTTCTTTCTTGAACTCAGTTATCTACGCCTCACCTTATCAAGACAGCTTTTACTCAAGACAAAGGCAGCATACAATGTCCTCCAATTAGGTCGTCCACCTAACCCGATTGAACAAAAGTTCCCCCAGGTAGAATGGCGTCATGTATGGCGCACGGTTTTCGCCCGTTACCTTGACACGAATGTTCAATCTGTGTGGTACATAACTGTCAATGGTAAGCAAATCAATCAATCTCGCCTTCATCGTATCCACCTCGTCCAATCCCCTCTCTGTTCCACGTGTGGAGTCCCAGACAATGATGAACATCGGTTTGTTTGTGGACCGGCGGCTGAGGTTTGGCACTTGATTCGTCTTATTGTCGCTTTTCTAACGCGGGACATTCCGGATCGAATTACTCCCCTTTCATTATTATTTCCAGATCGTGATTATTTTCCTCGGACAAAGACCAATGCTGTGAATTGGATTCGCGGACATGCCATTCACTACCTATTTGGACAAACTGTAGACTCTGTACTCGATTTTTGGACATACCTCAATGACCGTCATTATGTCGTTGTCCGTCACCCAAAATACAGACAATTTTTCTCGAATTTCCTTGCGAGTGCTTTCCACGACCCGCCTCGCAGCTGTAATGTGTTAAGCCAAGAGAGAAGAACGTTTCCTGCTTGAACCAATGAACATTTCTGAACAATTGAACAGAACACATCAATTTCGAGAAGACGTGACTCAATATATTACCAGCGGGGCGCAGAAGGCCTCTGATCAATTACACAACAAAACTAAACAAAAACAAAAAACAATAATAACATAACAACAATAAAAATAAAAATGAAATTCAGAAAAAAAGTCATTTGCGTCGGCAACAGCCGGGCGAGTCGTGGTTGTCCGGACCTCACTGCTGCTCCCGTCCCGACTCAACTCTCGACGCACGACTACCTGCAAATGCTGGCGCTCGTTCCAAAGATAGTGCGGCAATGCTCCTATCGATTAAGCGCTAATTATGTAAGTGTAGACCTGATATCGCTCAAATTCAAAGATACAGTATCGACAGCAATATATAGATTCATACCACATAAGTTAGTGAGAGACGGGCCTGATCAACCATGGTACACAAAACACCTCAGAACACTGTTGCAGAAGCAGCGAAAAAAGCATGCCAAATTCAGAAGAACGCAAAATCCAGAAAACTGGCTAAGTTTCACAGAAGGACCGAGTTTCGTGCGGACGTCAATGCGAGATGCTTTTTGTGGTGTCACCGCCAGACACCACACTTGCTAGGTGGTAGCCTTTACATCGGCAGCGGTCCGTTAGTATACGTCGGACCCGCGTGTCGCCAATATCAGTGATTGCAGACCGAGCGCCGCCACACGGCAGGTCTAGAGAGACTTCCTAGCACTCGCCGTAGTTGTAAAGCCGACTTTGCTAGCGATGGTTCACTGACTTTTACGCTCTCATTTGCCGAGACGATAGTTAGCATAGCCTTCAGCTACGTTATTTGCTACGATCTAGCAAGGCGCCAGTATCCGTACTATTGATATTGTGAATCATGTACCATAAAGAGCGACGTTCTCCATTAATGGATTAAAGTTAAGTATTCCGCCAGCTACGTCCGTTTTTCTCACTTCGAATTCCCTTGTCATGTTCCAGACCTCACGCCAGCCTGCGTGAACTAAAACGCGTGCATATCGGCCTCCTTTAGGAACACGGTTGGTTCTCTTCCCAACCTCAACACTTTTAACAGTTTCCACAACGAAATATTGATTCAAAATATGGTAGAAAACCCAAAGAGATTCTGGTTGTATGTAAAGTACACCAGTGGCAAAAAACAGTCAATGTCACTGCGTGATAGCGATGGAAGTGTTACCGATGATGGTGCCACTAAACCGGAAGTACTAAATACAGTTTTCCATAATTCCTTCACGAAAGAAGACGAAGTAAATATTCCAGAATTCGAAATCAGAACAGCTGTTAGCATTAGTGATATAAAAGTATATACCTTAGGTGTTGCAAAACAACTCAAATCACTTAAAAAAGGCAAGACTTCTGGTGCAGGTGGTTTATCAACCAGGTTCCTTTCAGAGTATGAAGACACAATAGCGTTTTTCTTAACAATCATATCCAACCGCTCACTTCACGAAAGGTCTGTTCCTAAAGACTGGAAAGTAGCACAGGTCACACCAACATTCAAGAAAGGAAATTCAGTGGGTTACTCCAACCCACTGAATTATAGACGCATATCACTGACCTCAATTTGCAGTAGGATTTTGGAGCATATACTTAACTCGAACATTATGAATCACCTTGAAGAAAATGTCTTATTGATACGTAACCAACACGGATTCAGAAAATATCGTTTCTTATTCCCATGAAGTAATGGGTGCTGTCGGCATGGGATCTCAGATCGATTCCATATTGCTAGATTTCTCAGGGAATGGCAGGCTTTCTTCACGGTGTGGTGCACCGAGGGGAGCTATCGATGTCAGTCGGTGAGGCCTGGCACGATGTGGGCGTGAACATTCCAGTTATGTTCTGCAGCATTCCGGTCAGGACTCTGTGCAGGCTAGTCCGCTACAGGCATGTCATTCTCGTGTAACCACAGGCCATGCGTTATGAACAGGTCCTCGATAATGTTGAAAGATGCAATTGACATCCCGAATTGCTGTTCAACAGTAGGAAGTAAGAAGGTGCTTAAAACATCGATGTACGCCTGTGCTGTGATAGCGCCACGCAAAAGAACAAGTGTTGCAACACGCCTCCATGGAAAAAACGACCACACCATAATATCATCGCCTCCGAAATTTATTGTTGGCGCTTTGCAGGCTATCAGATGATGATCACGGGAATTCGCCATACCCACACTGTACCATCGGATCACCACATTGTGTAGTGTGAGTCTCCACTTACACGATGTTTTCCCACTGTTCAATCGTCCGATGTTTACGCTCCTTACACCAAGCGAGGTGTCTTTGAATTTTCTGGCGTGATGTGTCTCTCTCGAGCAGCCGCTCGACCATGAAATCTAAGTTTTCTCACGTCCACCCTAACTGTCATAGTACTTGCAGTGGATCCTGATGCAGTTTGGAATTCCTGTGTGATGGTCACATTACGAGCCTCTTCAACTCTCGATGGTCTCTGTCGGTCTACAGACGATGTCCGCCTTAAGCTTTTGTGCTGTACGTGTCCCTTCATGTTTCCACTTCACTATCACATCGGAAACAGTAGACCTAGGGATGTTTAGGTGTGTGGAAATCTCGGGTACAGGTGTATGACCCAAGTGACGCCCAACCACCGGACCACGTTCGAAGCCCGTGATCTCCGCGTAGCGCCATATTCTGCACTCTCACGATGTCTAATAAGTACTGAGGTCGCTGACATGGAGTACATGGCAGTAAGGGGCAGTACAGTGCACCTAATATGAAAGACGTATGTGTTTGGTGGTGTCCGGATACTTTTGATCACATAGTGTACCTTAATAACTACGAGCCTGAGCCGTGCTGTCTTATGCATTGGTTTAAAACTTGACTCTTGCTCTGCGTTTGGTTTCCCGCCGTTATTGGAGTTATGCCGTGGTTCTTCCTCTTTCTGCATGTAGCAGCAGCGGTGTGTATCGATATTCGCACCTTGTACTGTCTGGTCTGGTGCTTATAGTTTCTGGTAATCTGGTGTGTTGCAGTGGGTCGGTCGGTTTGGATCAGCCAGGAAATATCAGCATCGCGCACTGGGCCGGGCCAGCTGGCGCTTTCTGCGCAGTGTTGCAGCGTGCCGGAGCTGTTCCGATTGGTACGAGGTTTCTTGGCTCAGCGACCCAGAACATCAGAGTTGAGTTGTGATTTAATTACCGAAGCCAGTCTGCTCACATAGTGCTGTTGGTTTTCACGGTTGGCTGTTGGGAGTATCGTGAACAACAGCGGGTGTTCGAGTTGGCGAAAATTTGGCCACAGTGAAGTTTAACTGTATTTTGGGTACTTGATGTCCAAGTCCACCAGCGGTTACCAGCCCTACCCGCTGATGTAAAATTCACGCAGTGTCCTTTCCTCACCATGTTGTCGCTTCCCAACACGTGTGCGGAGTTTTGCAGCTTATGCATACTTGGTTGTGGGTGGCTACGCCTTTTACGTTTTGGCGTTGGACTTCCTTGTGTCCTGGTCAGGTGGGAAGCAAGTCGTCTTGTCGGTGGGTCCGTTGACTGTCTCTCGGTTGGGTTGCCGGCGGTTCGGATATAGCTGGGCTGACTACCTGTCTCCCCTAAGCGAACGATAATATTTCGAGTGCAGACCGACCCCCGGAAACTTCTGAGCGCCGCTGGCTTCACTGCCTTTTCTTATTGGTGTTTGATTGTGTATTTTAATGACTTATAGCCGATGGTTTCAGTTTCAATGCTTTTAGTTGCGTTTTGAATAATGGGCTTTCAGCCTCCTTAAAATACCACACTTGCTAAGTCTTGCATTGTTTGGGCCTTCAGTCTCATTTAAAATATTTTTTTCTGGTTCAATCTTTGGGCCTCCTGACTTTTGAAAATTCATTGTAGCTGTGTTTTTCAGTCATGGGCCAACTTAAAATTTAAAATTCCTTGCTTGTGAAATAGTAGACTGTTTTTGCCTTCAGCCTCACTTAAATATTTTTTTCTGGATAAAGTTTTGGGCCTTCTGACTTTTGAAAATTTATTGTAGTTGTGTTTTTCAATCATGGGCGTTCAGCCGTCTTAAAATTTAAAATTCGTTACTTGTTAAATCCTAAATTGTTTGGCCCTTTGGCCTCCTTTTTTAAATTTTTTTAAGGATAAAGTTTTGGGCGATCTGCATTTGAAAATTTTTTGTAGGTGTGTTTTAACTCATGGGCCTTCAGCCGTTTGAAAATTAAAATTCGGTACTTGTCAAGTCTTAGACTGTTTTGGTCTTCAGCCTCACCTGAAATATTATTTAAGGATAATACCTTTCGCTTTCTGCCTTTTGAAAATTTATTGCAGTTGTGTTTCAAATCATGGGCCTCCAGCAGTTTTAAAAATTAAAAAGGTTGTGCCCTTAAGCCATAAGACTGTGTGAAGTATTCAGTCGATAGGTGAACTCAGAAATTTGCGCTTTATTGTTTGGGCAACTAAATAAGTTATATGTGTTCGAGTGTAACTGACAGCCGCTTTTTCCGGACCCCTTTCCACAATTCCAACTACCTGTTGCGTCCTGTGGATTTAACCAGGCGTTTCAGAGCCCTTCTCCGTCTTCGATACTAGGAAACTTGACACGGTAGCAGAGAGAGACTTGTTCGCAGCAAGAGAGCTACGGACACGGGCACTGCGACGACGTTTAGAGCGCCTTGGACTGACAACGTGGCGTCTACTGGTGCTGCTTTGTTTGACACGAGATTGGAGGTAGGCGTGCCGACAGCATGTCAAAACAGTGGACACGGGAGCGGCCTCCCACCCCGACGTGTTTTCGCAGACGTTCAAAATGGTTCAAATGGCTCTGAGCGCTATGGGACTTAACATCTTTCATCAGTCCCCTAGAACTTAGAACTACTTAAACCTAACTAACCTAAGGACATCACACACATCCATGCCCGAGGCAGGATTCGAACCTGCGACCGTAGCGGTCGCGCGGTGCCGGACTGCAGCGCATAAACCGCGTGGCCACTGCGGTCGGCTTTCGCAGAAGTGGCAACAGTGTGTACAGCTTCAAGGTGGGTGTATGCATCTGCGGAGAATAACAGGAGAAGGAGCGTTGCCGGAGAACATTTGCAATTGTTATTCGGAACCGGCTCCCGGCACCGTGTTAGGGCGTACCACTGGCTGCAAAACACCATCTCCTCTGGTTCACGTAGCCAGTAATCTGGAGAAGAGCAGTTGCATATCTGACGTGTTCCTGTTAAGGTCAGTGGTCGAGCCGTGTCTTCGAAGTCACCGTAAATTTGACTTTCAACAAAATAACGCAAGACCGCATTCCCTGTGCTTTCATGACCTACTCCCATACATCAACCCCTCACTGTCCTGATCTCTCACCTACTGAGAATATCTGGCTCGCCAACCACTGAGGTAGACGCGTCCTGGAACAGAGCTGAATCAGTGTGGTCATGACATAGCAACACCTACCACCCAAATTCAGCTCAGTGTCCAGCCAGCTAGAGTCGTTGTTTCTGCCACAGCTAGCAGCCCTGTGGTGTGTATGGCGCACCCTATTTGTGCTCGTATCACCTGCACATTTAGTGCATTCCCAGAAAACTGCTCGTTAATAAATGGAAAACGTCGCGTTTGGCTGCTGGGAGCTGTTGATATAGATTTTCTTTTGGAATGTATTCGAATTAAGTCAGGTGATGTTGAGGTTATTAGATTAGGAAATTAGACACTTAAAGTAGTAAAGGAGTTTTGCTATTTGGGGAGCAAAATAACAGATGATGGTCGAAGTAGAGAGGATGTAAAATGTAGACTGGCAATGGCGAGGGAAGCATTTCTGAGCAAGAGAAATTTGTTAACATCGAGTATAGATTTAAGTGTCAGGGAGTAGTTTCTGGAAGTGTTTGTATGGAGTGTAACCATGTATGGAAGTGAAACGTGGACGATAAATAGTTTAGACAAGAAGAGAATAGAAGCTTTCGAAATGTGGTGCTACAGAAGCATGCTGAAGATTAGATGGGTAGATCACATAACTATTGTTGTTGTTGTGGTCTTCAGTCCTGAGACTGGTTTGATGCAGCTCTCCATGCTACTCTATCCTGTGCAAGCTTCTTCACCTCCCAGTACCTACTGCAACCTACATCCTTCTGAATCTGCTTATTGTAGTCATCTCTCGGCCTCCCTCTACGATTTTTACCCTCCACGCTGACCTCCAATACTAAATTGGTGACACCTTGATGTCTCAGAACATGTCCTACCAACCGATCCCTTCTTCTGGTCAAGTTGTGCCACAAACTTTTCTTCTCCCCAATCCGATTCAATACTTCCTCATTAGTTATGTGATCTACCCATCTAATCTTCAGCATTCTTCTGTAGCACCACATTTCGAAAGCTTCTATTCTCTTCTTGTCCAAACTTTTTATCGTCCATGATTCACTTCCGCACATGGCTATACTCCATACAAATACTTTCAGAAATGACTTCCTGGCACTTAAATCTATAGTCTATGTTAACAAACTTCTCTTCTTCAGAAACGCTTTCCTTGCCATTGCCAGTCTACATTTTATATCCTCTCTACTTCGACCATCATCAGTTATTTTGCTCCCCAAATAGCAAAACTCCTTTACTACTTTAAGGGTCTCACTTCCTAATCTAATTCCCTCAGCATCACCCGACTTAATTCGACTACATTCCATTATCCTCGTTTTGCTTTTGTTGATGGTCATCTTATATCCTCCTTTCAAGACACTGTCCAACAGCTCTCCCAAGTCCTTTGCTGTCTCTGACAGAATTACAATGTCATCGGCGAACCTCAAAGTTTTCATTTCTTCTCCATGGACTTTAATACCTACTCCGAATTTTTCTTTTGTTTCCGTCACTGCTTGCTCAATATACAGATTGAATAACATCGGGGATAGACTACAGCCCTGTCTCACTCCCTTCCCAACCACTGCTTCCCTTTCATGTCCCTCGACTCTTATAACTGCCATCTGGTTTCTGTACAAATTGTAAATAGCCTTTCGCTCCCTGTATTTTTCCCCTGCCACCTTCAGAATTTGAAAGAGCGTATTCCAGTCAACATTGTCAAAAGTTTTCTCTAAGTCTACAACTGCTAGAAACGTAGGTTTGCCCTTCCTTAATCTAGCTTCTAAGATAAGTCGTAGGGTCAGTATTGCCTCACATGTTCCATCATTCCTACGGAATCCAAACTGATCTTCCCCGAGGTCAGCTTTTACTAGTTTTTCCATTCGTCTGCAAAGAACTCGCGTTAGTATTTTGCAGCTGTGACTTATTAAACTGATAGTTCGGTAATTTTCACATCTGTGAACACCTGCTTTCTTTGGGATTGGAATTATTATATTCTTCTTAAAGTCTGAGGGTATTTCGACTGTCTCACACATCTTGCTCACCAGATGGTAGAGGTGTGTCAGGACAGGCTCTCCCAAGGTTGTCAGTAGTTCCAATGGAATGTTGTCTACTCCGGGGGCCTTGTTTCGTCTCAGGTCCTTCAGTGCTCTGTCAAACTCTTCACGCAGTATCGTATCTCCCATTTCATCTTCATCTACATCCTCTTCCATTTCCATAATATTGTCCTCAAGTACATCGCCCTTGTATAGACCCTCTATGTACTCCTTCCACCTTTCTGCTTTCCCTTCTTTGGTTAGAACTGGGTTTCCATCTGAGCTCTTAATATTCATACAAGTGGTCCTCTTTTCTCCAAAGGTCTCTTTAATTTTCCTGTAGGCAGTATCTATCTTACCCCTAGTGAGATAAGCCTCTACATCCTTACGTTTGTCCTCTAGTTATCCCTGATTAGCCATTTTGCACTTCCTGTCGATGTCATTTTTGAGACGTTTGTATTCCTTTTTGCCTGCTTCATGTACTGCATTTTTATATTTTCTCCTTTCATCAATAAAATTCAATATTTCTTGAGTTACCCAAGGATTTCTACTAGCCGTCGTCTTTTTACCTACTTGATCCTCTGCTGCCTTCACTACTTCATCCCTCAAAGCTACACATTCTTCTTCTATTGTATTTTTCCCCCATTCCTGTCAATTGCTCCCTTATGCTCTCCTTGAAACTCCGTACAACCTCTGGTTGTTTCAGTTAGTCCAGATCCCATCTCCTTAAATTCCCACCTTTTTGCAGTTTCTTCAGTTTTAATCTACAGGTCATAACCAATAGATTGTAGTCAGAGTCCACATCTGCCCCTGGAAATGTCTTACAACTTAAAACCTGGTTCCTAAATCTCTGTCTTACCATTATATAATCTATCTGATACCTTTTAGTATCTCCAGGGTTCTTCCATGTATACAGCCTTCTTTTATGATTCTTGAACCAAGTGTTACCTATGATTAAGTTGTGCTCTGTGCAAAATTCTACCAGGCGGCTTCCTCTTTCATTTCTTTGCCCCAGTCCATATTCACATACTAGGTTTCCTTCTCTCCCTTTTCCTAATACCGAATTCCAGTCACCCATCACTATTAAATTTTCGTCACCGTTCACTATCTGAATAATTTCTTTTATTTTATCATACATTTCTTCAATTTCTTCGTCATCTGCAGAGCTAGTTGGCATATAAACTTGTACTACTGTAGTAGGTGTGGGCTTCGTATCTATCTTGGCCACAATAATGCGTTCACTATGTTGTTTGTAGTAGCTTAATCGCATTTCTATTTTCCTATTCATTATTAAACCTACTCCTGCATTACCCCTATTTGATTTTGTGTTTATAAACCTGTAGTCACCTGACCAGAAGTCTTGTTCCTCCTGCCACCGAACTTCACTAATTCCTACTATATCTAACTTTAACCTATCCATTTCCATTTTTAAATTTTCTAACCTACCTGCCCGATTAAGGGATCTGACATTCCACGCTCCGACCCGTAGAACGCCAGTTTTCTTTCTCCTGATAACGACATCCTCTTCAATAGTCCCCGCCCGGAGATCCGAGTGGGGGACTATTATACCTCCGGAATATTTTACCCAAGAGGACGCCATCATCATTTAATCATACAGTAAAACTGCATGCCCTCGGGAAAAATTACGGCTGTAATTTCCCCTTGCTTTAGCCATTCGCAGTACCAGCACAGCAATGCTGTTTTGGTTATTGTTACAAGGCCAGATAAGTCAATCATCCAGACTGTTGCCCTTGCAACTACTGAAAAGGCTGCTGCCCCTCTTCAGGAACCACACGTTTGTCTGGCCTCTCAACAGACACCCTCCGTTGTGGTTGCACCTATGGTACGGCTATCTGTATCGCTGATGCACGCAAGCCTCCCCACCAACGGCAAGGTCCATGGTTCATGGGGGGGGGGGGAATCACATAACTAATGAGGAGGTATTGAGTAGAATTGGGGGAAGAGGAGTTTGTGGCACAGCTTGACTAGAAGAAGGGATCGGTTGGTAGGGCATATTTGAGGCATCAAGCGATCACGAGTTTAGTACTGGAGGGCAGTGTGCAGGGTAAAAATCGTAGAGGGAGACCAAGAGATGAATACACTAAGCAGATTCAGAAGGATGTAGGCTACTTTCCATGTAAGAGCTCATTTTATTACTTCTCTTCAAATCACATTAATCATGGAATGGAAACACACAGCAACAGAACGTACCAGCGAGACTTCAAACACTTTGTTACAGGAAATGTCCAAAATGTCCCCCGTTAGTGAGGATACGTGCATCCACCCTCCGTCGTATGCAATCCCTGATGCGCTGACGCAGCCCCGGAGAGTGGCGTATTGTATCACAGCCGTCCACAATACGAGCACGAAGTCTCTACATTTGGTACCGGAGTTGCGTAGACAAGAGCTTTCAAAAATGCCCACATAAATGAAAGCTAAAAGCGTGGAGGCCACAGAATTGGTCCACCACTACCAATCCATCGGTGACCGAATCTCTTGTTGAGAAGCGTACGAACACTTCGACTGAAATGTGCAGGAGCTCCATCGTGCATGAACCACATGTTGTGTCTTAATTGTAAAGGCACACGTTCTAGCAGCACAGGTAGAGTACCCCGTATGAAATCATGATAACGTGCTCCATTCAGCGTAGGTGGAAGAACATGGAGCCCAATCAAGACATCACCAACAATGCCTGCCCAAACGTTCACAGTAAATCGGTATTGATGACGTGATTGCACAATTGCGTGCGGATTCTCGTCAACCCACACATGTTGACTGTGAAAACTTACAATTTGATCACGTCGGATTGAAGCCTCATTCGTAAAGGGAACATTTCAACTCAAATGAGGATTGGCACATCGTCGGATGAATCATTCGCAGAAGTGTACCCGTGGAGGCCAATCAGCTGCTGATAGTGCCTGCGCACGCTGTACACGGTACGGAAACAAGTGGTTCTCCCGTAGCACTCTCCATACAGTGACGTGGTCAACGTTACCTTGTACAGCAGCTGCTACTCTGACGCTGTCATTAGGGTTGTCGTCAATCGCACGAAGAATTGCCTCGTCCATTGCAGGTGTCCCGTCGTTCTAGGTCTTCCCCAGTCGCGAGTCACAGGCTGGAATGTTCTGCGTTCCCTAAGACGCCGCTCAATTGCTTCGAACGTCTTCCTATCGGCACACCTTCGTTCTGGAAATCTGTCCCGGTACAAACGTACCGCGCCACGGGCTATTGCCCCGTGCTAATCCATACATCAAATGGGCATCTGCCAACTCCGCATTTGTAAACATTGCACTGACTGCGAAACCACGTTCGTGATGAACACTAACCTGTTGATGCTACGTACTGATGTGCTCGATGCTAGTACTGTAGAGCAATGAGCCGCATGTCAACACAAGCACCGAAGTCAACATTACCTTCCTTGAATTAGGCCAACTGGCGGTGAATCGAGAAAGTACAGTACATACTGACGAAACTGAAATGAGCTCTAATATGGAAATTAAGCGTTTCCGGACACATGGCCACATAACATATTTTGTTTATTTGTGTGTGAGGAATGTTTCCTGAAAGTTTGGCCGCACCTTTTTGTGACACCCTGCATGTTCGATGTACAGATGTAGTCGGGTGCCTCTCCCGTTTCCCGGAATACACAGGATACGCAGATTTGCCGTCGGCAGCGTGGTGTGAGGGAGTGGCTGTGCCGGGCACAGTGGTGCTCCCTGGTGGGAGGCGCCGCCCCTCGCCGCCCCGGTCACCTGTCCCGGCGCCCCCACAGCCACCTGTCTCCCGCCGCCGCCTCCCCCCCTCCCTCGCCGCCAGCGCTCGCCGCTCTCCCGGGAAAAGACAGGGGGGAGGGAGTAGGAGGTCCGCCGAATCAATACTCAACAGGCTGGGCCCGGCTGGAGCCTCCAGTCCAGTGCGCTCGCGGACGCGCTGCTGGAGGCCTCGCGCTGCTGCCGCTGGAACGCCCACGCACGCCCACTGCCCGCAGCTCAGCCCCCGGCGGACTGCGGCCAGGTGAGTGCCGAGCACCCTCCGCCACGCACCGCGGCCCCGCCTCGTTCACATCCCCCTGCATCCCTTGCTACGTCCGTGCAGCACCAAGGAACGGTACATTTCGCGGGACGCTGCCGAGCTGGCGATGGTAATTACGAAATACTCCGTTCTGTCCTTCCAGTACGCAAAGCAGTTCTTATAGAACGTAGCTTGAATCTTACTGGTATAAATACGAGTATTATGGATATTTTATCCCGCCGCTGCACTAAGTTATCAACAGTTTCATTCAGTATTGCAAATGGCCACATTTCGTGATGAGAATTCCCCAAAGTTCAGTAGTAATACCGTTGTTATTTTTCACGTGTCTGATAGCTATCTATTCTCTCATTGCAATACCAATAACACTACCGGTAGGTGCCCTAGAACACCTTCACTTCCTCACAAACTGCACCCTAACGCGTAAGCTATTCTATTTACTGTGACTGTTTTAATACAAAACGAGTATTAGGCGTGTGTTGCCAGCTCAGTAGCTCCAAACTATCGACAATTTCCTTCACTACTGCAGGGAGCAAACTTTAGTGATAAAAGAGTCCCCGGAGGATCGGTACTAGGACCATTGTCATTTTTCACACTTCGAGACCTCTATATTCTCGTCACTTGCCCACACATCCGTTGAAAAAATTCCCTAAATTTCGGGAGATTTTACGAAGATTTCAGTGGCCACTGCCAAAGTGGATACGAGTGTGACTGGTCTGTCAACACGCCACAGAGCGCAGCTGATGCGGCCACTCCCGCAGGTGGTTGTCATCAGTCGTGTCTTTCGTAATCTCTCGCCGCATTAACTATCTCCAACTGACAGCGTACGTAACAGCTGTGATGTGTGTATTATACTTCGCCTGTTGGCGTCTAAGTCTCCTGTTACTGCTCATTTCGAAACAAATTTCATGAGCCTTTGCTCGCGTCATAGTGCGACATTCCCAGCCGTTTCTGCCATGAATGATGTAATGTACGTTCTGTCCCTCCACTTTTGCCGTGTAAGGTACCTGTTGTTTCTCATGTCGAAACAAATTTCGTGAGCCCGTCTTTGCGTCAAAGTGTAACATCTCTGGTATGACTGAAGTGTGGTAGAATCTGTATTCGCTCAGTGCAGCGCACACCCCTCTCTCCTGACGTGTCTCTTTCACATCTGCACTGGACACAATAATTTGGGTTGTCACTGCCGAGATTGCAGTGGTATTCAGGAAAATTTCTTGCATTTTACTGCAAACGTCTAGTCACAACCGCCGTTTTTGTGAAAAAGTCCTGGAGAACCTTCTTAAAGTTGTCAACAAAATTATTTTATCGTTTACAAAGAGGAGGCATACTTGCTTTGGAAACCGCAGCGACCGACTTGCTGACGGCTCTTTATACTTTGTGCTTCTGCTCCCAGTTACACATATGATATGATATATAGAATAAGGGATCGTTATTTTTTCATGTGCTGCCCGTCGCATCTCACACTGGAGAGATTGATCAAATGCGTCCTTGATGGTGTAAGTTTTGTGAATAAAATAAACTTTTGTCAAACATTACTTACTGCAGTTGCACAAACATTAATTACTGATAATAGTTTATGGTATAACAGACAGAATTTTCACAATATACTGCATATTCCATATCTCAATATTTAGCATACCTGTGTACAAAAAGATGAACACGAGGAAGAATAACTGCTTACAGAGAAATAGCATTGTTTTCCTAACACACATCCACAGATAAGATGACGGTTCGTTTCTGATTTCAGAGTTGACTCGCTTGGTGTACATGTTTAAAGGTGTAAAATTTTGGATTTCCTTTTGGAAAAATAACTGTAAAATTGTTGGTGAAAAGACTGTGGGTCTTAAAATTGATTTCCTCGTTTTCAATGGTTTTTAAGAGATTTTATTTGTGCAATTTTGTGTCAAGTTGTTTTATTTGGTATATATTCTTCCCTTTATTGGATATGAGAGGTATCAAAGATGGTGTTTGCTGTGTGATCGTTCTAGTACCTATGGTTAGCAACCGCGGATTTTTCTTAGCTGTTGTGCGTAAAAACGTCTGTGTGCTCTTTATTGTGTATTTGTTTTTCCCGTTTTCCTATCTAGAAAGCAGGGTAACGGATTGTAAGTTTTATGGCTCAAGACGTTTAGAAAGAGGTTGAAATGCTGGCTTTTAGCTTGTATACAAAAAAGTGCAAGTAGAAGTCTTGTAGGTGTGTGACATCATCATTGTGCAACTTCTTACACTGCCTTGATTTTCAGCACAAAAGGTACTTATTATTCACCTGGTTGTGAATATGCAAGAGCTAAAATTGTTCTTAAAAGTGTGTGACATAAATGTCTGAACTGTTCTTAACTAATGTGTCACCATCACGTAGGGATCAGTCCTAGGACCACTACACTTTTCGTCATAGTGACAAGCATATTTTCCGTGTTCTTCCATTTCAGTATTCACGTCCGTGGACGTGCCTTCATCTACGTACTCCACACGTATTAGAGCACTGCGGGGCAGCAAAAGCGTTCAAACACAGTGCTGTGTCAGTGACATGTCACGGCTAGGTAATGCAATACGAATTCTCTGTTATTCGTTATATGTATCCGTATATCTTAATGATAATTTGAGTGTGTGACCATGTTATGGAGTAAACTGATCTATTATTTTGGCACACACTGCAGACAGCTGTCACCTCGGTGGTCGCGCATACCTCTGTAGGATCCGGAACATTAATGTTTGAAACATTTTATTATTCCCAGTGAATAAGCGAGAACTCTACTTTAGTCCTTTGCTTAAACTACTTCCAGACTCTTACCACGGTTCATCACCAAGTCAAGCTGTATAATATCCCAAACTTAATAATAGTTATTATTACTCACGTTTGGGCCCACTAGGACCGAGAGAGGTACAATACATCAATCTCGCGTTTGATGGTTGGCCATTATTTGTGCCCAAATTTGTTTTATTCTTTCAGAATGAAGTCTCTTTCTTTCATCAGACCCCAGTGTTCCAGTCCGTTTTCTAATTTCTCTCTGATCAACTTTCCAATCAAACATCTTTTATCTCCCTCCCCCCCCCCCCCCCCCCCCCCCCCCCCATGAACCATGGACCTTGAAATTGGTGGGGAGGCTTGCGTCCCTCCCTCAGCCATACAGATAGCCGTAACGGAGGTGCAACCACAAAGGAGGGGTATCTGTTGAGACGCCAGACAAACGTGTGGTTCCCGAAGAGAGACAGCAGCCTTTTCAGTAGTTGCAGGAGCAACAGCCTGGATGGTTGACTGATCTGGCCTTGTAACATTAAACAAAACGACCTTGCTGTTCTGGTACGACGAACGGCTGAAAGCAAGGGGAAACTGCAGCCGTAACTTTTCCCCAGGGCATGCAGTTTTACGGTATGATTAAATGATGATGGCGTCCTCTTGGGTAAAATATGCACGAGGTAAAATAGTCCCCCACTCGGATCTCTTGGCGCCGACTACTCAAGAGGACGTCGTTACCAGGAGAAAGGAAACTGGCGTTCTATGGATCGAAGCGTGAAATGTCAGATCCCTTAATTGGGCAGGTATGTTAGAAAATTTAAAAAAGGAAATGGATCGGTTAAAGTTAGATATAGTGTAAATTAGTGAAGTTCGGTGGCAGGAGGAACAAGACTTTTGCTCAGGTTAATATAGAGTTATAAATACAAAATCAAATAGCGGTAATGCAGGAGTAGGTTTCAAAATGAATAAAAAAAATATGACTACGGGTAAGCTACTACAAACAGCCTAGTGAACGCATTATTGTGGCCAAAATGGACATGAAGCCCACGTCTACTACAGTAATACAAGTTCATATGCCAACTATCTCTGCAGATGACGAAGAAATTGATGAAATGTATGATGAGATAAAATAAATTACTCAGGTAGTGAAGGGAGACGAAAATTTAATAGTCATGGGTGACGGGAATTCGAGAGTAGGAAAAGAGAGAGAAGGAAACATAGTGGGTGAATACGGATTGGGGATAATAAATGAAAGAGGAAACCGCCTGGTAGAATCTTACGCAGAGCATAACTTAATGATAGGTAACACTTGGTTCGAGAATCATGAGAGAAGGTTGTATACATGGAAGAACAATGGAGATAATAAATAGTATCAGATAGATTATATAATGGTAAGACAGAGATTTAGGAACCAGGTTTTAAATTTTAAGACATTTGCAGTGGCAGATGTGGACCCTGACCACGATCTATTGGTTATGAACTGTAGTTTAAAACTGAAGAAACTGCAAAAAGGTGGGAATTTAAGGAGATGGGATCTGGACTAACTGAAACAACCAGAGGTTGTTCAGAGTTTCAGGGAGAGCATAACGGCACAATTGAGAAGAACAGGGGAAAGAATTACAGTAGAAGAAGAATGGGTTGCTTTGAGAGATGAAATAGTGAGGGCAGCAGGGGATCAAGTGGATAAAACACGAGAGCTAGTAGAAATTCTTGGGTAACATAAGAGATATTGAATTTAATTTATGAAAGGACAAAATATAAAAATGAAGTAGTCAAAAAGGAGTACAAACGTCTCAAAAATGAGATCGACAGGAAGTGCAAAATGGCTAAGCAGGGATGGCTAGAGGACAAATGTAAGGATGTAGAGGCTTATCTCACTAGGGGTGAGATGGATGGTGCCTACAGGAAAATTAAAGAGACCTTTTGAGAAAGGAGAATCACTTGCATGAGTATCAAGAGCTTTGATGGAAACCCAGTTTCAAGCAAGCAAAGGAAAAGCAGAAAGGTGAAAGAGTATATAGAGGGTCTATACAAGGTCGATGTATTTGCGGACAATATTATGGAAATGGAAGAGGATGAAGATGAAATCCGGCCGCAGTGGTCTCGCGGTTCTAGGCTCGCAGTCCGGAACCGTGCGACTGCTACGGTGGCAGGTTCGAATCCTGCCTCGTTGTTCCTTTCCAATTTGGAAAAGAGATTCACGATCAACTGAGTCGTAAGCCTTTTTAAAATCCACAAATTTTCATACAATGTTGTTACTAGAAATCCCTTGGTGTCTGGGGATTAGTTTTAAAGCAAGAATTTGTACCTGCCGGGATCTGTTTGGTCTAAAGTTTTAGGTTCTAGCTCTTCTTGGGCTTCATCGAGTAAACACTACGAGAGAATTTTGTATGTGACTGGGAGGAGAGAGATTCCTCGGTAGTTATTAACATCGGTCCTATCCCCTTTCTTATGCAATGGATGAATTCGGGCAGTTTTCCAGTCCTCATGTGTTCTCTCTGTTTGCCAGATATGTCCTATTAGTTGAGTGATCTCTTTTATAGTGTTACGGCCAGATGTTAAGTCCCATAGTGCTCAGAGCCGTATGAATCAAATCCAAGCTTCAAATATATAACCGTGCCATGACCTGCCTTGCTATGACGTAACGTTTTTCAACATTTCCGTTACACTGAGTAACACGACGCAGAGGTTCGACATTGGATTTGCATTCAAGAGGACGACAGGTCAAATCCCATCCCATCCATAAAGAGGTAGGAGAGTTACCGTTTCCCTAAGTCGTTTAAACAAGTGTTTGTGTGGTTCCCGTGAAATGTAGGTGGACAATTTCTTTCGCCCCCCAGAGACAGTGCCCCATCTTTCATGCATTCACAGTCAACACGACGATTTAAGCATAATCTACCTTCCCACTGCAGACTTTTGCTAAGTAACAATTTTTACATAAGGTGCTCCTTAAGGATCAATATTGTAGCGGTACTTCGTCCGGAGACTGGTTTGACGATGCTCTCTGTCCCGTTACTCAACCCTGTGCAAGCCTCTTCGTCTGTGCATAACTACTGCAACCCATATCCATTTGAAACTGCTTACTGTATTCGCGAGTTTGGAGCCACCCATCTAATCCCCAGCGTTCTCATGTAGCCCCACAGTTCTTACATGAACTTCCTATCATCGACATTTCACTTCCATACAAGTCTCGACTCCAATCAGTGAACTACAGGGAAGACTTCTCAAAACTGTAGTGTATGTTAGATGTTAACAAATTAGTGTCTTTCAAGAACGCTTTCGTTACTCTAACCGGTATGCATTTTGTGTCCTCCAACCCTGGACCATCATTAGTTATTCAGCTGTCCGAATAGTAGAACTGATCCACTACATCTGCTTTTGCATTTCCTCATCTGTTTCCCTCAGTATCACATGATTTCGTTAGACTACATTCCACTACTCTTGTTTCACTTCTGTTGATGTACATCTTACAATCTTTCCACAAGGCATTGTGCCGCTCGAAAGCTCTTCCACGTCCTTTGAGTCAATGACAGGATTAAAGTGTCCCAGGCGAACCTAAATTTTTTGTTTAAAAAAAAAAATGGTTAAATTGGCTCTGAGCACTATGGGACTTAACTGCTGAGGTCAACAGTGCCCTAGAACTTATAATTACGTAAACCTAACTAACCTAAGGACACCACACACATGCATCCCGAGGCAGGATTCGAACCTGCGACCATAGCGGTCGTGCGGTTCCAGACTGTAGCGCCTAGAACCGCTCGGCCACACCGGCCGGCTTTTGTTTTCATTTCTTCTCCCTGAACTTTAGTTCCATTTCAAAATGTCTCCTTCGCTTCCTTTACTGCCTACTCCCGATGAGCAAGCTGAAAGGAACTGGACCGCCCGGGGTGGCCGAGCGGATCTAGGCGCTACAATCTGGAACCGTGCGACCAGTACGGTAGCAGGTTCGAAACCTGCCTCAGGCATGGATGTGTGTGATGTCCTTAGGTTAGTTAGGTTCAAGTATTTCTAATTCTAGGGGCCCGATGATATCGGCAGTTAAGTTCCGTAGCGCTCAGTGCCATTTGAGTCATTTTTTTTTAAAGAAACTGGACTACACGTCTGTATATTTCCCTTCTCAAACCACGGCTTTCTGTTCACATCTATCGATTCCCATAAGAGCATTCTGTTTTGTGTACAAGTTGTAAATACATCTCTCTCTCTCTCTCTCTCTCTCTCTCTCTCTCTCTCTTTCTGTGTTTCCCACCCACTAGTTTTAAATTTCAAAGACTATAGGCAATTCTACATTACCAAATCTTCCATAAATCTACGAATGTATAAACAGTTTGAGAAACAATAGGCAGTCTCGGTTGCAAAATGCTTTTTTTTTATTAAATTTGTCATCCTCTTCATTGTCACACTAGCTTCAGCAAACATCTGGGGATAAAAAAAGTTTCCTCGGTACAAATTTATTTGCCAGGAATCAGCTATAAAACTACATTGTCAGTTAAAGAAAGCAAAGGGAAACGACCACCCGAGTTATGAAAAGACCACAATCAAAGACAAACTTGGCAGGTAAAACCACCCGACAACCACTGGAAAGAGTACACAAATCCCACAGTCACAGAAAATGGCACGTCGCCCAGAAAAATTTACAACAGACATTCGCCTATGGACACAAAGGGGAAGAGCGGTGAGCGGAACAAACATAAGAAACCACGGTGTCATATTGCAACGATAGTTAAACCCTGCAGAAGCTGTCTACGTATCATGAATGGAATGAAGTGCAGTACTGCAGCTATCCTTTGGGGTCTCCAGTGCGTGTGTCTATGAGGTGCATTCAAGTTCTAAGGCCTCCGATTTTTAAAAATTAACTACCCACCCGAAATCGATGAAACTGGCGTTACTTCTAGACGTAATCGCCCTGCAGACGTACACATTTTTCACAACGCTGACGTCATGATTCCATGGCAGCGGCGAAGGCTTCTTTAGGAGTCTGTTTTGACCACTGGAAAATCGCTGAGGCAGTAGCAGCACGGCTGGTGAATGTGCGGCCACGGAGAGTGTCTTTCATTGTTGGAAAAAAACAAAAAGTCACTAGGAGCCAGGTCAGGTGAGTAGGGAGCATGAGGAATCACTTCAAAGTTGTTGTCACGAAGAAACGGTTGCGTAACGTTAGTTTGATGTGCGGGTGCGTTGTCTTGGTGAAACAGAACACGCGCAGCCCTTCCCGGACGTTTTTGTTGCTGTGCAGGAAGGAATTTGTACTTCAAAACATTTTCGTAGTGCCCTTTGGAACGTAATGGGTAAGAATTGCGCCCTCGCTGTCGCAAAACATGGACACCATCATTTTCTCAGCACTGGCGGTTACCCGAAATTTTTTTGGTGGCGGTGAATCTGTGTGCTTCCATTCAGCTGACTGCCGCTTTGTTTCTAGACTGAGAAATGGCATCCACGTCTCATCCATTGTCACAACCGACGAAAAGAAAGTCCCATTCATGCTGTCGTTGCACGTCAACATTGCTTGGCAACGTGCCACACAGGCAGCCGTGTGGTCGTCTGTCAGCATTCGTGGCACCCACCTGGATGACACTTTTTGCATTTTCAGGTCGTCATGGAGGATTGTGTGCACAGAACCCATAGAAATGCCAACTCTGGAGGCGATCTGCTCAACAGTCATTCGGCGGTCCCCCAAAACAATTCTCTCCACTTTCTCGATCATTTCGTCAGACCGGCTTGTGCGATCCCGAGGTTGTTTCGGTTTGTTGCCACACGATGTTCTGCCTTCATTAAACTGTCGCGCCCACGAACGCACTTTCGACACATCCATCATCACTACATGTATCCTTCAACTGTCGATGAATTTCAATTGGTTTCACCAGGCAAATTCAGAAAACGGATGATTGCACGCTGTTCAAGTAAGGAAAACGTCGCCATTTTAAGTATTTAAAACAGTTCTCATTCTCGCCGCTGGTGGTAAAATTCCATGTGCCGTACGGTGCTGCCATCTCTGGGACGTATTGACAATGAACGCGGCCTCATTTTGAAACAATGCGCATGTCTCTATCTCTTTCCAGTCCGGAGAAAAAAAATCGGAGGCTTTAGAACTTGAATGCACCTCGTATATTCAGAGCACCGCCACCAACGTCAAATCAAGGCAATGTCCGCATTAGTAAAGACCAACGACCAGAGACTGCACACCAGCATCCCTTGATTTCGCTGCCCCAAACAGAGCATCAAGTGGCGGCACTCTGTTGATCGGGAAATTCCAGACTCACACCCTGTCTGTGTTTTTCTCCAGAGGCCATTTCCTGCTTCTCTGTGTTAACCAAAGCCCCGAAACATGCAGACGGAATACAGCGTTCCTGCCGGCTAATGCTTGGGACAAAGGGAGAGATGACGTGATTTCGATATAAAAAAATAGTGTGAAAAAAGCCATTTGTACAATCATATCAAATTAATTATTTAACAGTTTAGACGACATTAAAGCACTCACCTCCAGCTTACGATGAACTTTCTTTGTAATAAAACATACGCTAATGGCCATTAAAATTGCTACACCAAAAAGAAATGGAGATGGTAAACGGGTATTCATTGGACAAATATACACTCCTGGAAATTGAAATAAGAACACCGTGAATTCATTGTCCCAGGAAGGGGAAACTTTATTGACACATTCGTGGGGTCAGATACATCACATGATCACACTGACAGAACCACAGGCACATAGACACAGGCAACAGAGCATGCACAATGTCGGCACTAGTACAGTGTATATCCACCTTTCGCAGCAATGCAGGCTGCTATTCTCCCATGGAGACGATCGTAGAGATGCTGGATGTAGTCCTGTGGAACGGCTTGCCATGCCATTTCCATCTGGCGCCTCAGTTGGACCAGCGTTCGTGCTGGACGTACAGACCGCGTGAGACGACGCTTCATCCAGTCCCAAACATGCTCAATGGGGGACAGATCCGGAGATCTTGCAGGCCAGGGTAGTTGACTTACACCTTCTAGAGCACGTTGGGTGGCACGGGATACATGCGGACGTGCATCGTCCTGTTCTGTTGGAACAGCAAGTTCCCTTGCCGGTCTAGGAATGGTAAAACGATGGGTTCGATGACGGTTTGGATGTACCGTGCTTTATTCAGTGTCCCCTCGACGATCACCAGAGGTGTACGGCCAGTGTAGGAGATCGCTCCCTACACCATGATTCTGGGTGTTGGCCCTGTGTGCCTCGGTCGTATGCAGTCCTGATTGTGGCGCTCTCCTGCACGGCGCCAAACACGCATACGACCATCATTGGCACCAAGGCAGAAGCGACTCTCATCGCTGAAGACGACACGTCTCCATTCGTCCCTCCATTCACGCCTGTCGCGACACCACTGGAGGCGGGCTGCACGATGTTGGGGCGTGAGCGGAAGACGGCCTAACGGTGTGCGGGACCGTAGCCCAGCTTCATGGAGACGGTTGCGAATGGTCCTCGCCGATACCCCAGGAGCAACAGTGTCCCTAATTTGCTGGGAAGTGGCGGTGCTGTCCCCTACGGCACTGCGTAGGATCCTACGGTCTTGGCGTGCATCCGTGCGTCGCTGCGGTCCGGTCCCAGGTCGACGGGCACGTGCACCTTCCGCCGACCACTGGCGACAACATCGATGTACTGTGGAGACCTCACGCCCCACGTGTTGAGCAATTCGGCGGTACGTCCACCGGGCCTCACGCATGCCCACTATACGCCCTCGCTCAAAGTCCGTCACCTGCACATACGGTTCACGTCCACGCTGTTTCGGCATGCTACCAGTGTTAAAGACTGCGATGGAGCTCCGTATGCCACGGCAAACTGGCTGACACTGACGGCGGCGGTGCACAAATGCTGCGCAGCTAGCGCCATTCGACGGCCAACACCTCGGTTCCTGGTGTGTCCGCTGTGCCGTGTGTGTGATCATTGCTTGTACAGCCCCCTCGCAGTGTCTGGAGCAAGTATGGTGGGTCTGACACACCGGTGTCAATGTGTTCTTTCTTTCCATTTCCTGGAGTGTATTATACTAGAACTGACATGTGAATACATTTTCACGCAATTTCGGCGCATAGATCCGTGGTCCTGGGGTCGCCTCTGTAATAAAAAAACTGAGTGGAAGGGTCGAACACCGAACTTGAACACGATGTCTTGCGACGTCCGCAACGACCAAACACAACGATCAATAACGAACAAAATGAAAAAAAAAGGGGGTGGCGTCTTTGATTCATAATCAAAACGTCTTCGGTTCCGGGTTAGATCCCCGAAACTGCTTAAATTTTGGTAAATAATCAGCATTGACGGACGAAGACTTCCGGCATAAGAAGTCAGCCTCATTCTGCCAACGGCCTGGTCAAAGAGGGCAGAGGAGCGGATAGAGGTTCAGGGCACCCTCTTGTCCTAGGGGTGGGAAATTGCCCCTAAAGGCGGAAGAATCAGCAATGATCAACGACATGAGGGTGCAGAAGGCAATGGAAACCACTGAATTAAAGACACGTAACGTGTATCCACAGGACATGTGGCCTGTAGTTGAAGAAGTGTCATGATGATCTCTCCATTGGCAAAAGATTCCGGAATAGTCCCCCATTCGGATCTCCGGGAGGGGGCGGTCAAGGGGGAGGTTACCATGAGAAAAAGATTAAATAATCAACGAAAGGATAATGTTCTACGAGTCGGGACGTGGAATGTCAGAAGCTTGAACGTGGTAGGGAAACTAGAAAATCTGAAAAGGGAAATGCAAAGGCTCAATCTAGATATAGTAAGGGTCAGTGAAGTGAAGTGGAAGGAAGACAAGGATTTCTGAGTATCGGGTAATATCAACAGCAGCAGGAAATGGTATAACAGGTGTAGGATTCGTTATGAATAGGAAGGTAGGGCAGAGAGTCTGTTACTGTGAATAGTTCAGTGACCGGGTTGTTCTAATCAGAATCGACAGCAGACCAACACCGACAACGATACTTCAGGTATACATGCCGACGTCGCAAGCTGAAGATGAACAGATAGAGAAAGTGTATGAGGATATTGAAAGGGTAATGGAGTATGTAAAGGGGAACGAAAATCTAATAGTCATGGGCGACTGGAATGCAGTTGTAGGGGAAGGAGTAGAAGAAAAGGAAACAGGAGAATATAGCCTTGGGACAAGAAATGAAAGAGGAGAAAGACTAATTGAGTTCTGTAACAAGTTTCAGCTATTAATAACGAATACCCTGTTCAAGAATCACAAGAGGAGGAGGTATACTTGGAAAAGGCCGGGAGATACAGGAAGATTTCAATTAGAATTCATCGTGGTCAGACAGAGATTCCGAAATCAGATACTGGATTGTAAAGCGTACCCAGGAGCAGATATAGACTCAGATCACAATATAGTAGTGATGAAGAGTAGACTGAAGTTCAAGACATTAGTCAGGAAGAATCAATACACTAAGAAGTGGGATACGGAAGTTCTAGGGAATGAAGAGATACGTTTGAAGTTCTCTAACGCTATAGATACAGCAATAAGGAATAGCGTAGTAGGCAGTGCAGTTAAAGAGGTATGGACATCTCTAAAAAGGGCCATCACAGAAGTTGGGAAGGAAAACATAGGTACAAAGAAGGCAGCTGCGAAGAAACCATGGGTAACAGAAGAAATACTTCAGTTGATTGATGAAAGGAGGAAGTACAAACACGTTCCAGGAAAATCAGGAATACAGAAATACAAGTCGCTGAGGAATAAAATAAATAGGAAGTACAGGGAAGCTAAGACGAAATGGCTGCAGGAAAAATGTGAAGATATCGAAAAAGAAATGATTGTCGGAAGGACAGACTCAGCATACAGGAAAGTCAAAACAACCTTTGGTGACATTAAAAGCAACGGTGGTAACATTAAGAGTGCAACTGGAATTCCACTGTTAAATGCAGAGGAGAGAGCAGATAGGTGGAAAGAATACATTGAAAGCCTCTACGAGGGTGAAGATTGGTCTGGTGTGATAGAAGAAGAAACGTGAGTCGATTTAGAAGAGATAGGGGATCCAGTATTACAATCGGAATTTAAAAGAGCTTTGGAGGACTTACGTTCAAATAAGGCAGAAGGGATTGATAACATTCCATCAGAATTTCTAAAATCATTAGGGGAAGAGGCAACAAAACGACTATTCACGTTGGTGTGTAGAATATATGAGTCTGGCGACATACCATCTGACTTTCGGAAAAGTATCATCCACACAATTCCGAAGACGGCAAGAGCTGACAAGTGCGAGAATTATCGCACAATCAGCTTAACAGCTCATGCATCGAAGCTGCTTACAAGAACAATATTCAGAAGATTGGAAAAGAAGATTGAGAATGCGCTAGGTGACGATCAGTTCGTCTTTAGGAAAAGTAAAGGCACGAGACAGGCAATTCTGACGTTACGGCTAATAATGGAAGCAAGGCTAAAGAAAAATCAAGACACGTTCATAGGATTTGTCGACTTGGAAAAAGCGTTCGACAATATAAAATGGTGCAAGCTCTTCAAGATTCTGAAAAAACTAGGGCTAAACTATTGGGAGAGACGGGTCATATACAATATGTACAACAACCAACAGGGAATAATAAGAGTGGACGATCAAGAACGAAGTGCTCGTATTAAGAAGGGAGTAAGACAAGGCTGTAGCCTTTCGCCCCTACTCTTCAGTCTGTACATCGAGGAAGCAATGATGGAAATGAAGGAAAGGTTCAGGAGTGGAAATAAAATACAAGGTGAAAGGATATCAATGATACGATTCGCTGATGACATTGCTATCCTGAGTGAAAGTGAAGAAGAATTAAATGTTCTGCTGAACGGAATGAACAGTCTAATGAGTACACAGTTTGGTTTGAGAGTAAATCGGAGAAAGACGAAGGTAATGAGAAGTAGTAGAAATGAGAACAACGAGAAACTTAACATCAGGATTGATTGTCACGAAGTCAATGAAGTTAAGGAATTCTGCTACCTAGGCAGTAAAATAACCAATGACGGACGGAGCAAGGAAGACATCAAAAGCAGACTCGCTATGGCAAAAAAGACATTTCTGACCAAGAGAAGTCTACTAATATCAAATACCGGCCTTAATTTGAGGAACAATTTTCTGAGGATGTACGTCTGGAGTACAGCATTGTATGGTAGTTTAACATGGACTGTGGGAAAACCGGAACAGAAGAGAATCGAAGCATTTGAGATGTGGTGCTATAGACGAATGTTGAAAATTAGGTGGACTGATAAGGTAAGGAATGAGGAGGTTCTACGCAGAATCGGAGAGGAAAGGAATATATGGAAAACACTGATAAGGACAATGGACAGGATGATAGGACATCTGATAAGAAATGAGGGAATGACTTCCATGGTACTAGAGGGAGCTGTAGAGGGCAAAAACTGTAGAGGAAGACAAAGATTGGAATACGTCAAGCAAATAATTGAGGACGTAGGTTGCTACTCTGAGGTGAAGAGGTTAGCACAGGAAAGGAATTCGTGGCGGGCCGCATCAAACCAGTCAGTAGACTGATGACCAAAACAAAAAAGATCCTGAGAAATCAGTTCCTAGAACAACCACCTCTGGCCGTAATAACGGCCTCGATACAGAGGGTCAAACAGAGCCATGCAGTTTCAACACGATACCACAATTCATCAAGAGTAGTGACTGGCTTATTGTGACGAGCCAGTTGCTCGGCCACCATTTGCCAGACGTTTTCAATTGGTGAGAGATCTGTCCCCATAAAGGCTTGTACAGAACCTGCAACATGCCGTCGTGCATTATCCTGCTGAAATGTAGGGTTTCGCAGGGATCGAATGATGGGTGGAACCACGGGTCGTAACACATCTGAAATGTAACGTCCACTGTTCAAAGTGCCGTCAATGCGAACAAGAGGTGACCGAGACGTGTTACGAATGGCACTCCATACCATCACGCCGGGTGATACACCAGTATGGCGATGACGAATACACGCTTCCAATATGCGTTCACCGCGATGTCGCCAAATACGGATGCGACCATCATGATGCTGTAAACAGAACCTGGATTCATCCGTAATAATGATGTTTTGCCATTCGTGCACCCACGTTCGTCCTTCAGCACACCATCGGAGGCGCTCCTGTCTGTGATGCAGCGTCGAGGGTAACCGCAGCCGTGGTCTCCGAGCTGATAGTCCATGCTGCTGCAAACGGCGTCTAACTGCTCGTGCAGGGTGTTGTTTTCTTGCAAACGTCCCCATCTGTTGACTCATAGATCGAGACGTGGCTGCACGATCCGCTACAGCCATGCGGATGAGATGCCTGTCATCTCGACTGCTAGTGATACGAGGCCGTTGGGATCCAGCACGGCGTTCCATATTACCCTCCTGAAGCCACCGATTCCATATTCTGGTAACAGTCATTGGATCTCGAAAAACGCGAGCAGCAATGTCGCGATACGATAAACCACAATCGCGATAGGCTACAATCCGACCTTCATCAAAGTCGGAAACGTGATGGCATTTCTCCTCCTTACACGAGGTATCACAACAACGTTTCACCAGGCAACGCCAGTCAACTTCTGTTTGTGTATGAGAAATCGGTTGGAAACGTTCCTTATGTAAGCACATTGTAGGTGTCGCTACCGGCGCCAACCTTGTGTGAATGCTCTGAAAAGCTAATCATTTGCATATCACAACATCATCTTCCTGTCGGTTACATTTCGTGTCTGTAGCACGTCATCTAAGTGGTGTAGCAATGGCCAATAGTGTATTTTCAACGTTTGAGCATCACACACAAACATTATGAAAATCAAGTAAAGAATTTTCAAGCACAAATACACTGTAGCGTTAAATATATCGGAGACCTTGTATGCACCAAAATCTGAGTGCACAAACGCCCTCATCCATGACAACGATCCACTAGACATATCTGATGGAAAAATCCAGTCGATCACACAAACTGTCGATTGCGCGGTGCGCGCCGTTCGACATCAACAGGGGAATCCCCGTCCACACAGACGGAGAGAGACCCACACCTCTGCGCAGGCCGTGCGTGCCTACACCTAATGCGTCCGTGCATGCAGTGCAATTTTCTGAAACGATAAACTGGTCCTCTAGGAATATGGTTTCGCGATTGGCTTTTCGAAAGTGCTATAGAATTCCTAAATTGATTCTCGCCACTACATTCGGAAGCAGGGAGGAATGTTTGTGATAGAATTGACTTCTTATATAATGGAACCCAGTACGTTATCCATGATGGAGTGCCCCAGGCAACTGTCGTAGGTCTGCTGTTGTTTTCTATCTACATAAATGATCTTTTGCATAGGGTGGATAGCAATATGCGGCTGTTTGCTGATGATGCTGTGGTGTACGGGAAGGTATCGTCGTTGAGTGACTGTAGGAGTATACAAGATAACTTGGACAGGATTTGTGATTGGTGTAAAGAATGGCAGCTAACTCTAAATATAGATAAATGTAAATTAGTTCAGATGAATAGGAAAAAGAATCCTGTAATGTTTGAATACTCCATTAGTAGTGTAGCGCTTGACACAGTCACGACGATTAAATATTTGGGCGTAACATTGCAGAGCGATATGAAGTGGGACAAGCATGTAATGGCAGTTGTGGGGAAGGCGGATAGTCGTCTTCGGTTCGTCGGAAGAATTGTGGGAAGATATAGTTCATCTGTAAAGGAGACCGCTTATAAAAAGCTAATACGACCTATTCTTGAGTACCGCTCGAACGTTTGGGATCCCTATCAAGTCGGATTGAGGGAAGACATAGAAGCAATTCCGAGGCGGACTGCTAGATTTGTTACTGGTAGGTTTGATCATCACGCGAGTGTTACGGAAATGCTTGAGCAACTCGAGCGGGATTCTGTGGAGGAAAGGAGGCGTTCTTTTCGTGAATCGCTACTAAGGAAATTTAAAGAACTAGCATTTAAAGCTGACTACAGTACAATTTTACTGCCGCCAACTTATATTTCGCGGAAAAACCACAAAGATAACATAAGAGAGATTAGGGCTCGTACAGAGGCATATAGTCAGTCATTCTTCGTGTGGTGTCACCGCCAGTGACGACTTGCTGGGTGGTAGCCTTTAAATCGGCCGCGGTCCGTTAGTATACGTCGGACCCGCGTGTCGACACTATCAGTGATTGCAGACCGAGCGCCGCCACACGGCAGGTCTAGAGAGACTCGCTGGCACTCGCCCCAGTTGTTCAGCCGACTTCGCCAGCGATGGTTCACTGTCTACATACGTTCTCATTTGCAGAGACGACAGTTTAGCAAAGCCTTCAGCTACGTCATTTGCTACGACGTAGCAAGGCGCCATATTCAGTTACTATGTCTTCTGAACAGATAATATTGTGACTCACGTACCGTCAAGAGCGACGTCATCATTAATGGATTAAAGTTGAGTATCAAACTAATTACGTCCGCTTTCTGAATTCTAATTCCTAGTCATGTTCCATACCTCACGTCCGTATAGTTCTTTCCTCCTCACGCCAGCCTGGGTGAGCTAAAACGCGTGCATTTCGGCATCTACCAGTAACACGGTGTTGGCTCTTTTGCCAACACAACAATAACAGCATAGATGTGTTATTTTTTGTGTATGGGTAGGAAACTGTGTCGGGCCATAGCAATATTTTGGTCGTGTAAATTGCTTCTGCGCTTCTGGTCGCACTTACTTCCAGTTACCCATGTGGCCGCCGCAGATAAATCTGTGAAGCACCGTGTCTATTAGTTCAGAAGTAAGACGCTCAGTCCGAAGTCAAAAGTCGGTAATATCCTACTAATTCGTGTTAAAATAGGCTCAATCGTCTTACAGACACTTAATGCTTTATTAAGGTAGACTGCCGTCGTGATGTTTCTGTAGCAAGCTGAATTTAATATGTATTCGTGCAGTGAACATTTTAATTGAATTTTCCATTAGTTTACTGAACGCAACAGTAATCATCAAAGAGAAATTAATGAGCAGCAGAATTTTCTGTCACGATATCTAAAACGACCTGACAATGCTAAAGTTGTTTACAAATTCTACGCCAGTAAAAACCTACTGGTTCTATCGATGTCATTAAACCAGTTTAGTTTTAAGAGTATTTTCGTCTCTAAATGAATTGCCTTGACGGTTGATCGATTAAGAGCGGGAAACGTAAAATTTTACGAATATATGACGAGAGGGACAAGTGCTTGAGAGAGGACTTCCCTATCAATGCAAGTGCCTGAGAGACGACTTTCCTATCAATCTCCTGAATAGTTTTGTTTCTTTAAATCAACAGAGTGCGTTATGATGCAGTAGCAAAGGTGATGTAGTTTAGTTGCTCGATTTTCTTACACTGCGACCGAAAGGTGTGTCAGTTGTTGGCAACAAATTCCAGCTGTGTTGCACACACCCCTTGGGGCAGAATTCGTAGCCCAAAACACATGTTCACACTACTCTTTGCTCGAGTTTACGTCTTTTGGTGGGGCTCAGCCTTTCAATTCTTCTTAGGGAGTTAACGATAAAGGCATCATAACACGTCACCAGTAACAGTACTGCATAGGAATGCTCAGTGAGCGACCTGATGACGTTCAATAATAGTCACTCCATTGATTTTTGTTGTTTACAATTAGAGCATGCAGTACTCCTACACCAGACTTCCGAACTTTACCTGTTGAATGCAGATGTCGCATGATGGTAAAATGGTAATGTATCACATGTATCAGTAGTCGAGATGTCCTTAATGTGGAAAATCATTCATGCCAGAACGATCTTTGTTGAAACAAGAATATCTTTTTCTGGCGTATCTTTCCCAAAAGCACTCGCTCCACACACAGCTCACATCATTCTAGCTGCCTCCTCTGCATTTACCCCTCTGTTATACCAAAAGTAAACGTTGTGTTGCAGATGTTACACCTTTTTCCACTTGCGGCTCAATTTTACAATGCTTAACCGTAGTTCATGATTTTCAGGTATGAAAAATCCAATGCTTAACTGTAAGATGATAACTGGAGCTCCAAATTCGAAAATGACAGTTTACACATACAGTGATAGCGTCGCGCCACGTTTACCTGAGCGGCGCTGGATTTCAGGCGGCGTACAAGACTATCACGCTACTCATTACGCTTTTTTTTTAAATTTTATTTTGCTCGATTTCGTTCGATGCATCTGCTCAGGGCGGACGTCGTAAGACAACCGTTAAGTTCGTCGTCGATCGGTTAACTCAGTTTTTTTATTACAGAGGGATCTAATCCTCTGATCCAACACGCTGAGTTACCGTGCCGGCAGCTTGAACTCAGAACATTTCGCTTAGCACCCATACACTTTAACCATTACGCTGATGCAGCTTGTCACTCAATAGATCTCCTGGAGGACTTTAAAATGTCACGCAAAATACCGACAAACATTGTTGGTATGACTATGAATTAGTCATGTTTCGTCGAAGTACAATACCGCTGTTCTTTATTGCGAAAAACCGATTAATGAGAATGATACAAAAACCTTTCCTTGCTATCACCTGAATTAGAGGGCTTATTGCTTGTTTGGTACAATTAATTTATACAATATGAAGAAATTGCTATAAAGAATGCTTCTTCCAAACTTTCTATACAAGAAAGCGTGCTATCAAGACATTGCTTTTGTTCAGTTACTTTATTTATGACTGAACGTTTTTAAAACTGACGACGCTCGTCCGTGCTCTGCACTGCGGACCAACTCTGACACCGTCGTTCTCTGTCCATTGTCTGACTGTGTTTTGTCATGTCAGATGCGTAGAACGAACCTAAACTCGGCCATCGTCGTAAATGACGCGCACTTTAGTTCTAAACAATCCCATCCCGACATAGACCCAGTAGATTCGGAAATCCACTTTACCCAATCCGAGGCAGCGATGTTCTTGACCATACACCCCGAATTTCCCAATCGAAATGTACGTTTCTCCCGTTTATACGAGTTAATTTAGAAAGTAGAAGAAATCAGACCGTCCACTCATTTGCACATCGCTAAAGTACCGTTAGTTGTTGTGGAAACCCTTTACAAGACTATGGAATTTCCCTCAAAGTATTCTCTCATCAGGTAGAAATATATCTCTTCTCATCTGTCACGTCAAACGTCGCAGGACTAGAATATGAAACACATTTCTGGCTCATGATTGAGTGCTAAGATACTCCAGTATCACAGGAGCCTCCTCGCTTTCGGACTCCCTCTCAAGGTGACAGAACAGACAAGTTGCAAATATACGGTTAATACCACGTCTCTAGCATTTGTAGACTTAGAGAAAGCTTTTGACAATGTTGACTGGAATACTCTCTTTCAAATTCAGAAGGTGGCAGGGGTAAAATACAGGGAGCGAAAGGCTATTTACAATTTGTACAGAAACCAGATGGCAGTTGCATCAGTTGAGGGGCATGAAAGGAAAGCAGCGGCTGGGAAGGGAGTGAGACATGGTTGTAGTTCCCGCCCGATGTTATTCAATCTTTATATTGAGCAAGCAGTAAAGGAAACAAAAGAAAAATTCGGTATAGGTCTTAAAATCCATGGAGAAGAAATAAAAACTTTGAGATTCGTCGATGACATCGTAATTCTGTCAGAGACAACGAAGGACCTGGAGGAGCAGCTGAACCGAATGTAAAGGAGTTTTGCTACTTCTGGAGCAAAATAACTGATGATGGTCGAAGTAGAGAAGACATAAAATGTAGACTGGCAATGGCAAGGAAAGCGTTTCTCAATAAGAGAAATTTGTTAACATCGAGTATATATTTAAGTGTCAGGAAGTCGTTTCTGAAAGTATTTGCATGTAGTGTAGCCATGCATGGGATTGAAACATGGACAATAAATAGTTTGTACAAGAAGAGAATAGAAGCTTTCGAAATGTGATGCTACAGAAGAATGCTGAAGATTAGATGGGCAGATCACATAACTACTGAAGAGGTACTCAATAGGATTGGGGAGAAGAGAAATTTGTGGCACAACTTGACAAGAAGAAGGGATCGGTTGGTGGGGCATATTCGGAGGCATTAACGCATCACCAATTTAGCACTGGAGGGCAGCGTGGAGCATAAAAATCGTAGAGCGGGACCCAGAAATGAATACAGTAAGCAGATTCAGAAGGATGTAGGTTGCAGTAGGTACTCGGAGACGAAGAAGCCTGCACAGGATAGAGTAGCATGGAGAGCTGCATCAAACCAGTCTCAGGACTGAAGACCATAACAACAACCACGTACTAATTTATAAATTCGGTAATCCATCTGATTTTTATTACTCTCCCTATGTAGTTAGAAGACTGAAATATCGTTGAAAGGTACCGCCACAAACGGAAAAAAACGCGCAGTCGAAACTGATGTCTGTGGCGCCGTAGCCATCTCCTGCGCCCACCAGGCGCCTTGTCACTGATATCGAAGTGGTAGGGTAATTCATTAAGTTGACTGAGGGAGTCACTCTGCAAGGCGTGCAATTTTCAGTAGCTGGATTACACTCACCAGTTACTTCAAATGGGAATGTCTGGGCGGAAGAAGATGTTCTTTTCGAGGAGATGAGAACAAAAGGATTCTGCCAACAGCAACATACACATTTCACGTTAAGGACCGCGCTACTAAAGACACTATCACAACTACTAAGTTACCGTCACCCTGCATAAAAGGCGGTCTTGGTTCTACTGGCACACACAAGAGTCGCTGATGGAGTTATAGTTTTTGATATAAATCCTGTATGCGATTTGTAATCAAGTCTTGCCATTCAAGTACATACTTGCGTTGGATCCTATTGAGACGTCTTTTAATGGTTACAACCACTGGTGAATCATATTCACGTCACTGTAATATCCCGAAATGAGCCATCTTTTTCGATTTACTGACAAATTCTTTAAATAAACTGGTGGTGACCTTGAATCCTGTAAAGTGTTTAAATAAACATAATTCCATACACTGCAGTCAGTTTGCCGACAAATTCTTTAACTAAATAAATAAAATACCGTGTTCTACAGCGCATATTGTTTAAGTAAACATTACCCCACACATTTTCTAACTGTTAACCAATATTCCATGCACTGCAATCGATTTGCTGAGAAATGCTTTAACTAAATAAATAATCTATATGCTACACACCGCCTTTTATCCCATAAATTGTTTAAATGTACAGTATTCCACACATTGACTAAATTTGTAACAGTATTTGATACTCGATTTAATTAAATAATTAGTCAGTGAAATCGGTACGGTGGTAGGGAGCGGAGGGAGGTGGTGGAGGCTATTCAAAAACCTGAAGCAGCTCGTCAGTACCGAAAGTGACACAATTGATCCACTTCCCGCCAATTTCTGTAATAAATTTAATTGATTAGTCAATTAATTTGATATCTGAAGTGCTGCCCGGTTTCTGAGAGGGTGGGACGGCTGGGGCAGACATGGAGAACCACTTAACCAAACGATAGGTTAAGGACGTGTCAATCAAACCAGAATAACAGGTTTACCCCTGAGTCTATATTTGCCCCTGATGTAGGCAACCATCGATGTGCGCCTCCCTGCCCTACTGCTTCTGTGGACTGAAATGAGAATGTGCGCAGAGTAGGCGATGTTTCTTTCGCGAGGGACTACTCAGGGATTTTTCATAAGCGGTTTTAGAAACCACCTGCTGGACAATTTCCCGTTGTCAACGTACATTTCTCGTAAAAATCACGGAGATAAGCTCTGAGAAATTAGGGCTCTTCGCAGGCAGACAGACTGTCGTCTTTCCCTCGCTCTGTTTGCGAGCGAATCAAGAGGGGAAGTACGTAGTAGTGGTATAAAGTACCCCTCGCCATCCACCTTTCTGTGGCTTGTGGAGTATGTTTGTAGTTTTAGATCTGAAAAAAGTCATCTGAAGATCTGTGCATAAAGTGACCTTCAGGTATTAGCACCACTGTAATTCTTCGTGCATTGAAACGACGTATTTCCTGTACTCCCCAACGTTCAAAAACGGTTCAAATGGCTCTGAGCACTATGGGACTTAACATCTGAGGTCATCAGTCCCCTAGAACTTAGAACTACTTAAACGTAACTAACCTAAGTACATCAGACGCCACTGCCTAAAAGATTGCAAAAGTACGGACAACCTTTGAGTGAAGCAGTATACACTAATCCTTCTGCTAGCATCAGTACTACGATCAGAGCTACCTTCTCATGTATATGTGTTTTATTTCGTCAATAGAACCACTCCCCTACGTAAGTTGCACCCAACTGTATTCAGGCAGATTTATGGGAATGCAAAGTGAGTTGGACAGTTTTAATTAAATGATAGCCATTGTGGACACCAAGACGCACTATATAGAGGTGGAAGCAGTACTTTAAGTGTAACTCTCATACATGTAAGCGGTCAACTTCAAATTGCATCTGATCGTCTTCGTTATAAAGTCAAATATGTGTGTCTCCATCATGTGTGGTCCCTATAGACAAAACATCCTACATTCTGTTTCCATTAAAAACAAAACAAAAAGACCTAGCGCCACACGTCTCTCATCTCTGCTAGGGCGTTTTCTATGAAGACTGAAGACTGCCACCACTATTGATAGTATAGCTATAAGTAACACAGCTAATTCCAGTCAGTGAATTTATTTCGAATTAATTAAGGATGGCTGTCAATTGACATCAATGTCGGATAATGTAGAGGTGCAAGTAACTATTAGGTGCCGAGGTGGCCATAAGACGATAATGCGATGGAATCCAGTTCCTCATAGTCTCGTTTGCGCTGGTATGGGAACGCAGGGCAAAGCTGCGACCATTAAGGGATCAGTGTAGGGGAATATCCTACAGGTATAGGCAGTGTGATGTGTGGAAGCTTAGGTCAGTCCAGTACACGAGCACAGATGGCTGAAGTGGTTAAAGCAAGTACAGACAGCCAAAGTAATTAAGGCGAGTACAGGTAGCCAAAGTGGTCAAAGCGAGCACAGATTAATGGAGTGATTAAGGTGAGCACGTAAAGCTGAAGTGGTTAAGACGAGCATGTACAGCTGATGTGGCTAAGTGAAGCACATATTGCTGAAGTGGTTAAGGAGGGCACAGATTGCCATAGCAGTTAAGGGGAGCACAGATAGTTAAAGCGGTTAAGGTGAGCACACACAGTCGCAGAAGCTACGGGAGCACTGGTAGCTGAAGTGGTTAAGGTGACCACAGATGGCTGCAGTGGTTGAGGCGAACAAGGATAGCTGAAGTGGTTAAGGTGGGCACATATAGAAGAAGTAGTTAAGTTGAAGAGAGATGGCAAAAGTGGTCAAGGCGAGCACAGATGGTCGAAGTGGTTAAGGGGACCACAGATAGCTGAAATGGTTTAGGCGAGCACTGATTGTTGAAGTGGGAAAGGGGAGCACAGATTGTTGAAGTGATTAAGGGAACACACATAGTCCAAGTGATTAAGGGGAACACAGATAGCTGAACTGTTTAAGGCAAGCTCAGATATTCTAAGTGGTTAAGGGGAGCACAGATAGCTGAAGCGTTTAAGGCTAGCACAGATAGCCATAGCAGTTAAGGGGAGAACAGACAGTTGACGCGGTTAAGGCGAGCACTCATAGCTGAAGTGGTTAAGGTGAGCAAGGGAAGCTGAAGTGGTTAAGGTGAGCAAATATAGCTGAAATGGTAGGGCAAACAGAAATAGTCAAAGTGGTTAAGGCGAGCTCAGTGGTTATGGGGAGCACAGATAGCCGAAGTGGTCAAGGCTAGCACAGATAGCTGAAATGGTGAAGGCGAACACATACAGCCCAAGTGGTTAAGGCGAGTGCTGACGATAAGTGGGAAATTCGTATTAGAGTCTCTATGTGGCACAAATTATCATATGTAACTCACAGATAGTATATCTACAATAACAAAGGCGATGCAAAGCATCCACAGGCAGCAAATTCATTTAGTAATAATTTCGGATTCCTGTTATCAGTGTCTCTTCATCAAGACATGCAAGTAAATACAAATACCACTACTGGAAGACTGCCCCCCCCTCTTCCCCATTTCGGCTGAGGCTCGAGCTGTTTAGTGGCTACGGTTGTCATTCACATGATGTGAGAAACGCCCTGCATAAGGATTACGGCGTGTCTGATGGTTCAATGCAATGCTTTAATAAAATTTGAAACTATGTTTATGGCTCATTATAGACATAATTTAGTTCATCCGAAATGACACTCGTGATCTGCCAGTTACAGTTCAACGCATATAGGGTATGGAATATACTTATTACACCAAATGAAAGGTGGTCAAAAACAAAAATCACTCTAAACACAGTGAAATTAACGTCAAACAGGACGTTATCACAACGTACATCAAAAGTTTTTTTTTTTTTGATCGGATAGTTGTAGTTGTGGTCTTCAGTCTATTGACTGGATTTGATGCAGCTCTCCATGCTACTCTATCCTGCGCAAGCCTCTTCATCTCCGAGTAGCTAGTGTAACTCACATCCTTCTGAACTGACTGTATTTATCACTCGGTCTCCCTTTACGATTTTCACCTTCCACGACTCCCTCCAATACTAAATTGATGATCCCTTGATGCCTCAGAACTTGTCGTACCTTCCTTTAGTCAAGTTGTGCCGTAAATTCCTCTTCTTACCAATTGTATTCAGTATCTCCTCATTAGTTTACGTGATATACCCATCCAATCTTCAGCATCCTTCTCTAGCACCACATTTCGAAAGCTTCTATTATTTTCTTGTCAAAACTATTCATCGTCCATGTTTCACATCCATGCACTTCATACAAATACTTTCAAAAAACCTTTACTGATACTGAGATACATACTCTCTTCTTCAGAAACGCTTTCGTTGCCATTGCTAGTCTAGATTTTATACCCTCTCTACTTCTACCATCCTCAGTTATTTTGCTGCCCAAATAGCAAAACTCATGTACCTTTTCTAATCTAATTCTCTAACAAGTACTGAACTGAAATTAGGCTTTTCCTTGGAAGAGTATTTCACGTATTTTTATCAGTATTCGTACTTACTTAAAGGTAATTCAAACGTCGTATTTTGAGTGTAATTAAATTTCACACTCGAGGTATTTATTTCCTTTAGCGACTCGTAACAAAGCTTAAAAATAATTTCAAAACCAATAATGTAAACAAAATCTGATTTTTTTTGGTACGGATTTGTTGGATTCTTTAAGAAATCGGGGGGAACCGCAATCCGGTTTTCCAAAGAGTGCTGGATGGAATTCGCCCCCTTTTAGCTTGCATATATAGCCAGCGTCTTCCACAGCACAAAGTCCCAAACTAAAGCACAAGCTATTTCTTTATATACCAAGGGTAAAAGAACCGATCCACAAAATTACACACCAGTATCCCTAAAATCGGTTTAATTTCTGCATAATTCTTGATCATGTTCACAGTAACAATATAATAAATTTGGCGCGACTGCTATGGTCGCAGGTTTGAATCCTGCCTCGGGCATGGATGTGTGTGATGTCCTTAGATTAGTTAGGTTTAAGTTAGGTTTAAGTAGTTCTAAATTCTAGGGGACTGATGACCACAGATGTTAAGTCCCATAGTGCTCAGAGCCATAATAAATTTGTTTGAGAATGAAAAACTTTATACTTAAAATCTGCAGTTTCACACAGAAACATCGCTCGTGCAAAACTCATCTTGATGTTTTCTGACATTAATCGTGGCCTAGATTAAGAACGGCATGAATATTCCATATTCCTAGATTTTCGAAAAGCGTTTGACAAGGTGCGCCACTGCAAACTCTTGCAGGATATGGAGTAGGCTCGCAGGTACACTATGCGATCAAAAGTATCCGGACACCTGTCTAAATATGACTTACAAGTACGTGGCGCCCTCCATTGGTAATGCTGAAATTCAGCATGGTGTTGGCCCACCCTTTGGCTTGCTGACAGCTTCTACTCTCGCAGACATACGTTCAGTCAGGAGTTGGAAGGTTTCCTGGGGGATGGCAGCCCAATCTTCACGGAGTTCAGCAGGTAGCGATGCCCGTAGGTTAGGCCTGGCACGAAGTCGGCGTTCCAAAACATCAAAAAGGTGTTCTATAGGATTCAGGTCAGGACACTGTGCAGGCAAGTCCATTACAGGGGAGATATTGTCGTGTAACCACTCCACCACAGGCCGTGGATTACGAACAGCTGCTCGATCGTGTTGAAAGATGCAGTCGCCACCCCCGAATTGCTCTTCAACTGTTGCTTAAAATATCAATGTGGACCTGTGCTGTGATAGAGCCACTAAAAACAAGAAGGGGTGCAAGCGTCCTCCATGAAAAAGATGACCACATCATAATACAACCGCCTCGGAATTGTACTGTTGGCACTAAACACGCTGGCAGATGAAGTTCAGCGGCCATTTGCCTTACCCACACCGTGCCATTTACAGTCATGATGTGTGACTTATGAGCAGCCGCTCGACCATGAAATCCTAGTTTTCTCACCTACTATCTATCATATTATTTGCAACGGATCCTGATTCAGTTTGGAATCCCTGCGTAATACACATCACAACCCTCTTCAACTGTCGGCGATCTCTGTCAGTCAACAGACGAGGTCGGCCTGTACGCATTTGTGCTGGCGTATCCCTTCACGTTTCAACTTCACTATCATGTAGGAAACATTGGACGTAGGGATGTTTATAAGTGTGGACATCTCACGTACAGACCTATGACACAATTAATACCCAATCACCTATCCACCTTCGAAGTCCGTTAGTTCCGCGGAGCGCCCCATTCTTCTCTTTCACGGTGTCTACTGACTTCTGAGGTTGCTGATATGGAGTACCTCGCAGTAGGTGTCAGCACAATACACCTAATATGAAAAACGTTTGTTTTTGGGGATGTCCGGGTACTTTTAATCACGTAGTGTATGTGAATGTTTGGAAGACATTTTAAGTAATAGAACCCAACACGATGTCCCGACGGTGGTTGTTAATCAGAGACAAGCTTATTGTCAGGAGTTTGCCCCGGAAGTGTGATAGGAGCGCTACACGTAAATGATCCGGCAGTCGCGGGAACAACCAGTCATCTGAGGCTGTTCGCTGAGGACGCTGTGTCGTCATTGAGGATATGCAATGAGTTAACATTTCCATTTGGTGTGATGAATTGGATCTTGCTCAGAATGAAGGCCGCGCGGAGTGGCCACGTGGTTAGAGGCGCCATGTAACGAATTGCGCTTCCCCTCCCGCCGGAGGTTCGGGCACGTGTGTGTGTGTTGTCCTTAGCATAAGGTAGTTTAAGTTAGTTTAAGTAGTGTGTAACTGTTCGGGCAGATGGTCTCAGCGATTTGGCCTCTTAGGAATTCACACACATTTCAACATTTTTTTAGTGAAGTAAAATGTGAGTCAGTGCACATGAGTACGAAAAACAATGCCGAAATGTTAGAGTACAGCGTCAGTAGTGTGTTTCTTGACAGATTAAATATGCAGGCGTAAAGCTGAAAAGCGAGTAACGTGAGATGAGTGTTTAAAGACGGCATTAGGCAAGGGGAACGGTCGACTTCGTTTGTCTGGAGAATTTTAGGAAAACGTGACTCATCTACAATGAAGAACCAAACTGGTACACCCCTCTAATGTCGTTCAGGGCCCCCGCAAGCACGCAGAAGTGCCGCATCATGACGTAAAACTGTCTCGCCTGATGTCTGAAATAGTGCTGGAGCCAATGACACCGTGAATCCCGCAGAGCTGCCCATAAATCCGTAAGAGTACGACGGGGAGAGGATGATCTCTTCTGAACAGGAATGGCAGATACGCTCAATAATGTTTATGTCTGGGGAGTTTGGTGGCCAGTGGAAGTGCTTAAGCCGAGGAGAGTGTCCCTGGAGCCACTCTGTAGCAATTATGAACTTCTGGGGTGTCGCATTGTTCTGCTGGAATTGCCCAAGTTCGTCGGAATGCACAATGCACACGAATGGATGCAGGTGATCAGACAGGAAGCTTACGTACATGTCACCTGTCAGAGACGTGTCTAGACGTATCAGGGGTCCCGCATCACTCCATCTGCACACGCCCCACATCATTAGAGAGTGTGAACCAGCTTGAACAGTCTCTTGCTGACATGCAGGTTCCATGGATTCATGAGGTTGTTTGCACACCCTTACACGTCCACCCGCTCGATACAATTTGAAACGAAATTCGTGCGACAAGGCAACACGTTTCCAATCATCAACCGTCCAATGTCGGTCTTGACAGTCCCAGGTAGGACGTAAAGCTTTATGTGGTGCAGTCATCAAGAGTACACGAATGGGCGTTTGGCTCCGAAAGTTCATATCGATTATGTTTCGTTGAATGGGTCACACAATAACGGTTGTCTGGAGCAATTTCTGGAATGGTTGCTCTTCTGTCACATTCAGTCGTCGTAGGTCCCGTTCTTGCAGGATCTTTTTCCTTCTGCAGCGACGTCGGAGATTTGATGTTTTACCAGATTCCTCATATTTACGGTACACTCGTGAAATGCTCGTACGGACAAATCCCCATTTCATCGCTGCCTCGGAAATACTGTGTCCCATCGCTCGTGCGTCTACTATAACACCACATCCAAGCTGACTTAAATCGTGATAACCTGCTATTGTAGCAGCAGTAACCGAACTAACAATTTCGCCAGGCACGTGCTTTCTAATCTAGACTTTGCCGACTGCAACGCCGTATTCTGCCTGTTTATATATCTCTGTGTTTGAGTGCTGATGCCTATACCAGTTTGATTGGCTCTTAAGTGTGATACGTTGTTTTTCTCTCTTTTCTTTTATTGTGGGCTGCCTCGAAAGCCACTCCATTATTCCAGGAGGCTCCAAATGAAAATTCCAGAGGTGATGCAGCGGAGGTCAACATAAAAGGCCACCAGACTGGCGACACCTCCGTCACGCACACACACACACACACACACACACACACACTCACACACACACACACACACACACACGATCGCGCCTGCCCGCTCTCGCTATTAGCACAGACTAATTCACTTGTTGCCGTTTTAGCATGCTGACGTCAGAAGACCACTCGTCGCTTAAAAGCCCTCGCGAATCGTAATTTCATTTTCCGCTGCCGTCACAAGCGGGGCCAATAGAGGAAGATCAGATTTCGGGCTTCTGTTTGTAAGGTCAAATATGCGGCAGCCAGCCCATCATAGCATTTCGGCATATGGGGAGGGTAGGTCAGAATTTTTACAATTTTCACTATCACTGCTGCACAGCCAATACAAAATCATTTAGCGTCCTCACTTCTCGTTCAAAAAGGAAAACTGTAATCTTTCTATTAGCACCATCTCCGAGGCTTGACCCACCGAGTGTTTCGATGGCGTTTATTACGTGAAATTCTATGGTGAAAAATAATCAAAGATACATATTTATTTACCACGAGATAAATAATTCAAATATGTTATTGCTTCCGCTTGGCCCACCGGTGACCTGATAACACTTTCTCGTCCTGGTTTTCAATTCTTCTGGTCACCCTGTGTCCCTTTGTTGTGCTGCGCTCTTTTAGCGACAAACGCTATAGAAAACGGGTCACTTATTTTTGTACATTAAAATATAAACACCGTCATTTGTTACTGGTTGCAACCAAGAGTAGCTCCTTTAAGGTAAGTAGTGAAATATTGCTTAGAGTTACGAGATGATTGTTTATTTTCAGTAATGTGACGATGATTAGTCGCACGTTTTGCTAGAAATTGATCCTTCCGCTTCTCGACTGGTAGTAACAAGTACACGAATGTGTAGGACACCGTTAGACGTGGCGGGACTGTCTGAACTACTGGCTGAACAAAAGTGACTCAGGTGGTTATGACGTCTCTCCTGCATCTGAAGATGGTCCAACTTACAATCCCCAAGATTCAAGATTGTCTTCGGATTTAAAGTGAGTTATGATAACCTTTGTTCTCATGAGGTTGACGATACTGTATGTAACTCTGGCAATGGTTACGAAATTGATATCCCACTTTGGAAACCAAGAGAACAAAATATAATATAGAATAATTTGCAATCAGGATTTAGGAGTTAATATTTCCACCAATTTTGAAGTACCTTCTGATGTTTACAAAACGCTGATAGCAGAACACTTATTTGACAGTATGGTATTGGAAAACGACAGAGAAGCAGCTCAGAAACTGCTCAAAATGCCAGGCAAAAAACATCTCGACTAGCCAATCGTGTTGACGCTTCTGAGAAAGAAACAAGTAAGTTTATTTGCGTAGTGCTAATTATGGAGTTTAAATTGTGTCCGAGAGATTTCGCTTTATTAGTCAAAGTATGCACTGTACGAAAATTAATTTATAAAAGCCACTATTGTCTAGTGTTCAATTTCTGGCGTTATTATGTTTCTAGCATTTTGTTGATAATAACGTCTTAAAATCGTAAACGACAGTGCATCCAAAGTACAATTGTTAGTTGAACAATTGCAGAGTAACGTCCAAAATGTTCTATAGCTCGAAGAGATGGGGTGGTTAATTAATCAATTTTTTTTTTGTTGAGAGGAAGATTTTTGTTTGGCAATACATCCTCCACAAGTCTGACAAGTATGGTATAAAATTGCACCAGATTTGTACAGAGGAAGGGTACACTCTTGCCTTACGTGTTCATCAAGGGAAATGTGCGATGGGTCTCTTTTTGGAAAAGGTCGCTTTCTTTATGCTGACAATTTCTATAGAATCATTTCTCTAGCGGGACAACGGCCTTGCTGCAGTGGATATACCGGTTCTTGTGAGATCACGAAGTTAAGCGCTATCGGGCGTGGTCGGAACGTGGATGGGTGACCATCCGGGCCGCCATGCGCTGTTGCCATTTTTCGGGGTGCACTCAGCCTCGTGATGCCAACTGAGGAGCTACTCGACCGAATAGTAGCGGCTCTGGTCAAGAATACCGTCATAACGACCGGGAGAGCGGTGTGCTGACCCCACGCCCCTCCTATCCACATCCTCCACTGAGGATGACACAGCGGTCGGATGGACCCGGTAGGCCACTCGTGGCCTGCATACGGAGTGCTCTATTCCTCTAGCGCGTAAGTTGTTAGATAAAAAATGCTGCTCTCTGGATCAATTCGTCCAAATAGAGGAGGATTTCCCAAGATTACTGTGCAGAAGAAGATTAAAAACGATGAAGTATGTGGAGCTTAGAAAGGGGGGAAATATGTGGAGCGGAGAACAATAATGGAATCACAGATTTCGAGTGGGTGGATAAAACGACAGTTCTACTGATATCAACGGTTGGTGCACTTTCTGATGTTTTAGAGAAATGCGGGGAAAAGAAGAGAAAAGTAGAAGTTTTAGTGGCGCCAAAGGCTGTGCTGGAGTACAACGAGACAAAAAAAGACGTTGACCACAGTGTCCAGATGTGCTAGTTTTATTCTGTCTTGAAAAAGGGGCTGAAATGATGGGAAGAGTGTCAATGCCACTTGTACTATGGACCTCTATAGTGAATGCTTGGATTCTGCACGTAAAAAGAGCACTTCGGGAAGACGAATGTGATTTCGAATTTTGAAAGAATCCACTGGTTAGCAGTTATGTGGAAGTGCTGCCTATGCCACTCCTCCATCAAGAAAGAAAGCCCATAATTTGGGGAAAATTGAGGGGCCGCCAAGAAAATTTGGGTGACACTGCAGCTTGAGCTAGAAAAGTATTTTCGCTCACGAATGTAAAAGAGCAGCGTACAAGAAATCCGAGAAAGTTACAACCTTCTGCAATGACTGCCCAAGACAATGTGCATAATCAAGGAATGCCTTTCAAGATTACAGTGCTTAAAAGGTGAAAAGGTTACGCTAATAAGTACTTTTTGTTCCGTTTGTAGAAGCTGTTATTGTGCTTTGCAAATAAATCAGTGTCGTAAAATATGCAAAAAAAAAGGAGAACAACTTTTGAAGACATTGTTAAGGAGCGCCAAGATTATGTGAAATCAACTTTTTTGTGTTGTTTCCTGTAAGATATGCAGTTACCGAATAAAACAGTACAGTAAAAGGTAAAGGAACATTGTTCCGCGGGCAGCATTTCCCCAAAATTTTCGCCAGGTGGCCAGTTGGCCGGTACGCAGGACGACCGAGGCATTCATACGAATGCTCCTCAGCAGAGAACGTGTTAATGATAACAGCCTGCTTCTGTAGTTTCTACTGTACTGAATCCCAATGTGATATCAAAAAATTCATTACTAACTAGAAATTTCTTTTAGGCATTCAACACTCATATAAGTGATTTTAACTATAGACTCAAGACTCAAACAAACTCGTACACCTGCCTAATATCCTGACGGTCTTCGATAACACGAAGAAATGCCACAAACGAGGTGACATGGACTCGACTAATGTCTGAAGTAGCGTTTGAGGGAATCCTGCAGGGCTGTCCATAGATACACTATTGACCATTAAAATTGCTACACCACGAAGATGACGTACTACAGACGAGAAATTTAACCGACAGGAAGATATTTTTCTGTTTACAGCACCACGATGGTCGCATCTGTGTTTGTCGACATCGCGGTGAACGCACATTGGAAGCGTATATTCGTGATTGCCATACTGGCATATCACCTGGCGTGGTGGTATGAGATGCCATTGGTTACACGTCTCGGTCACCTCTTGTTCGTACTGACGGCACTTTGAACAGTGGACGTTACATTTCAGATGTGTTACGACCCGTGGCTCTATCCTTCATTCGATCCCTGCGAAATACTACATTTCAATAGGATAATGCACGACCGTATGTTGCAGGTCCTGTACCGGCCTTTCTGGATACAGGAAATGTTCGACTGCTGCCCTGGCCAGCTCATTCTCGAGATCTCTCACCAGTTGTAAACGTCTCGTCAATGGTGGCCTAGCAACTGACTCGTCACAATACGCCAGTCACTACCCTTGATGAACTGGGGTATCTTGTTGAAGCTGGATGGGCAGCTGTACCTGTACACGCCACCCAAGCTCTGACTTAATGCCGAGGCGTATCAAGGCCGTTATTAAGGCCATAGGTGGTTGTTCTGGCTACTTATTTCTCAGGTTCTATGCACTCAAATTGCGTGAAAATGTAATCACATGTCAGTTCTAGCGTAATATATCTGTCCAATGAATAACCGTTTACCATGTGCATTTCTTCTTGGTGTAGCAATTTTAATGGCCAGTAGTGTACTTAAGAGTATGAGGAGGTGGAGATCTCTTCTGAGAACATTTTGCAAGGCATCCAAGATATGCCTAATAAGTATCATGTATGGGGAGTCTGGCGGCCAGCGGAAGAGTTTAAACTCAGAAGAGTGTTCCTGGAGCCGCTTGTAGCACTTCTGGACATGTGGGGTGTCGCATTGGCCAACTCCATCGGAACGCACAATGCACATGAATTGATGCAGGTGATCAGACAGGATACTCACATATGTGTCAGCTGTCAGAGTCGTGTCTAGGCGTATCAGATGTCCCATATCAATCCTGCTGCAACCGCCCCACACCATTAAAAAGCGCCCACCAGCTTGTACAGCTCCCTGCTGACATGCAGTGTCCATCCATTTATGAAGTTTTGTCCATAGCCGTAAACGTCCATCCGATGGATACAATTTGAAACAAGACCAGTCAACATGTTTCCAGTCATCCACAGTTCAATGTTGGTGTTGACGGGCCCAGGCGTGGGTGTAGCTTTGTGTCGTTCAGTCATCAAGGATACACGAGTGGGCCTTCTGCTCCGAAAACTCATGTCGATGACGTTTGTTTCAACGTTTCGCGAACTGACACTTGTTGATGGCCCGGCATTGAAATCTGTAGCAATTTTCTGAAGGCATGCACTTCTGCCACGTTGAATAGTTCTCTTCGGAGGTCGTTGCTCCCGTTCTTGCAGGATCTTCTTCCGGCCGTAGCGATGTCGGAGATGGATATTTTAACGGATTCCTGATGTTCATGGTTAACTGATATGTCTGTATGGGAAAATCCCCACGTCACCGCTACCTCGGAGGAGATGCTGTGCCCCATTGCTCGTGCACCGACTATAACACCACGTTCGAACTCACTTCGATCTCGTTAACATGCCTTTGTAGCAGCAATAACAGATCTAACTACTGCATCAAACACCTGTTGTCTTAATAAAATTTTCTCGGGCTTCCGGCAGCGTCAGGTGGTTGAAATCCCACGGGCTCTCCCTGGTCGTTGTTACATGGTCAGACTGACTGCTGCGTCGCCGTGACCGCGTCGTTATATAGCCGCACTGCTGGCTGTGACGTCACTGGTGCTCTCTTCTTCGCCATAGATAGTAATGTTTCCATCCGGCGTCCGTCTCGCCCGTTTTAACATCGTGATAGCTGGGTCCCAGGCTGTGCTGAGCTGCAAAACCGCCGTCCTTGTTGATGGTAGTTTCAGAGGTTTTTATTTCAATAGCTTCTTTTATGATTCCATCCCAAAATCCCTTCGTCTTCATAACGACAAATGTTTCGTCTAATAGAATTTGGTCTAAATTTTCTGAGGCATATTCTGCCACGGATGACTTTTCTGGATAGCGTAGGCGAAAGCAGCTCTCGGCGTTGCTCCACAGTGCGTGCTGTTTGGCCGACGTAGTAACAGCCACACAGACATGGTATGTTGTACACTCCAGGCGTTCTAAGCCCTAGATCGTCCTTCACAGGTCTCGTGAGCTGCCGAATTTTTCCTGGGGTTCTGAACACCGATGAAATGTTATATCTCTTCAGCACCCGCCTAATCTTTCCCGACACTATACCACAGAAAGGCAGACACTCAAGTTTCTTGCTTTCTTCTTCGGTGGTGTTCTCTGTTAGTGTGTTTCTTGCGTGTCACACCAGATAAGGCCTGTGACACCTGTCCATGGCTGTACTCGTTTTCCTGGAAGACTTTCCGGAGGTGGTGGCAGGCTTTCTTTTAGCACGATGGACGAGGGTATTCAGAACGGCACGTTGTTGTGCCGGATGGTGGTGGCTGAGAGCGTACAGGTACCGTTTTTCTTGTGTCGGTTTCTTGACGCTGAGGTTTCCATTGGTTTTGCGTCGAACGAGGACGTCAAGAAAGGGCAATGCACCATCTACCTCGAGTTCCATGGTAAACTTGATTCGGCCATGAATGCAAATCATGTGTTCTGAAAAGAAAAGAGTTACAATCTTACGAAGTGCCAACCCTATATAAAGAGGTACCTTTAAATTGTTTTTGTGTTTCCTTAACAATTGCAAATGAGTATACTGAAAGCTTACTTATCTAAAATTAAATCAGAGTGTAGCCATGATACTAGAATCTGGTAAATGACTATACAGACTTAGTTCAAAGAATAATAGCTTTTGAAAGTAAATCCCAGTAACAAAGAAGTTTTCTTGAAGTGATCAGTATACAAAGTGTGTGCGTTAAGTATCTAAGAATTTTAGTATTTAAATCTGTTCATTACAGAAAGTGTACTGCACCAGTATTGCTTACGTCGAGTGTTATTAATCTGAAGAACCCAATTAAACAGTGGGAAGAAAGAAGACAAAAACTCATTCTCTTGCTTTTCCAATAGTTCACTGTTTGATTGCCTGGATACGCTGGCGACCATTAGTACATGTTTCGAACCACTGAATGAACTCGGAACTGAGTTGGCCTAACTTCAATATAATATTATTCATATTGCGTTCCTATCTAACAGCTGAGTACGATCTTAGGAACAGAACTGAATAGTCTGATTTACTTATCCACTAGACACAACACACAGTCAAATCCTGTAAAAAGGATTACTCTATTGATTAGCTTTTTCTATTTTCAGGACTGTCCTGCCATACAGTACTTTATTTGGAAACTAAATTAAATTTTGGAAAGAGGGTTATACGCTGTCTCTCCGGTAACAGGACTTTTTGTTCTGTTGGGGTATAGTATACATGGCAACATAGAGACAGGGTTTTCTGTTATAAACTATACTAAATTACAGTAGTAGTGGTAGGGTTAAAACCTGTGTGATCTTTCTATTTCATGTCAGCACAAAGCGTTATATCCAGGTATTTGTATGAGTTCGCCGATTCCATGTGTGACTCATTGATACTATAGTCATAGTCGATTTGTGAAGCGCACAATTTTACATTTCTGATCATTTAAAACAAGTTGCGAATCTCAGTGCCAACGTACGACTGAATGTTTGTGAAGTTTCGTCTTCCCATCTCATTCTTTGCCATCCTTGCGTTCTTTTCATATAATGTAGGCAAGGAAAACTTGCTTAAAAAGTCGGTCGCCTGCCATACGGATTACGTGACCTGGCCACTGTCGCCGTCTCGATACTGTAAAACATTGACTAATTCATGAGATCGTAAATTTCATTATACTTTCCTGCTGTCCTAGTATCTCCGTCCCTCACTCGACCCCAGATTTTTCTCCTCACCTCTCTTTCAACTGTTAGAAGCTCTCGCATCACACATTCAGTTAGTATCAAATTGTAAGGATACCGCAACGTGAGTGTGTAATCTCATATGCAAATGCAGATGATATTGTACGAGGGCTGTTCAATAAAGAATGATCATAATGTTTTATGGTCATAATTTCCCCTGCTAAAATTTAGTCTCATGATATTCCGTTATTAATGTGCAACAAACATGCCGCAATAGTTTCATTCTTGCGACTCCTGGTTCCCGAGCGTGAGAGGCATCCGAGTTGAGACACGTTTACCATTATCTACCGCTGCAATGGAGATAACACACGAGGAACAACATGCGGCTTTGAAATTCTGCTTTCGTCTCGACAAATTTCAGCTGAGACGTGTACAATGTTACTGGAGGCATGTGGGGAGTCTGTTCTTCCCTGCAGCACAGCTCGAAGGTGGTCCAAAAATGGCTCTGAGCACTATGGGACTTAACATCTGAGGTCATCAGTCGCCTAGAACTTAGAACTACTTAAACCTTGCTAACCTAAGGACATCACACTGTAAGTAGGCTGTTTAGGTTTTTTTTATTGGTAACGCCACATAGCGCTATGTATGAAAAATCACTGGCTGTGCTGTGTGCAGTCAGTGGTCGGTTGGCATTGTTGTAATACTCGCCATTGTAGTGTTGGGCAGCTGGATGTTAATAGCGCGTAGCGTTGCGCAGTTGCAGGTGAGCCGCCAGCAGTGGTGGATGTGGGGAGAGAGATGGTAGAGTTTTGAAATTTGTAAGACTGGATGTCATGAACTGCTATATATATTATGACTTTTGAACACTGTTAAGGTAAATACATTGTTTCTTCTCTATCAAAATCTTTCATATGCTAACTGTGCCTATCAGTAGTTAGTGCCTTCAGTAGTTTGAATCTTTTATGTAGCTGGCAGTAGTGGCGTTCGCTGTATTGCAGTAGTTCGAGTAACCAAGATTTTTGTGAGGTAATTGCTTTGTGAACTGTATAGGTAAATGTTAGTCAGGGCCATTCTTTTGTAGGGATTTTTGTAAGTCAGATTGCGTTGCGCTAAAAATATTGTGTGTCAGTTTAAGCACAGTCGTGTATAATTTTTCAAAGGGGACGTTTCATATGTCGACCCTTAGCCGAGGATACCTCACTGGAATCTTCTGATTTTTTTTTCTTGTAGTTTGTGTAGTTAGTGTAGCCTTTGTTTATTGCTAGCTCGTAATTGTAGAGAGAATTTCATCTGTAGTTGTAGTTTTTAATTGCTGTACAGGTGAATTTGTAGAAGGTGGGTCTCCAAATCCCAATAACGACGCGCGCCAGCGAAGAGAGAATAGGCAATGACTCATACCGCTGGAATCCATAAAACGTACGTATTAAACTGACGACGCATCTGCCGTAGCTAGTAATTACGAAAAAATGGAAGACATTAGGGACATCTTACTCCAGGAACACGCTGTAAAACATAAAAGCATTGCAAATCCTGTGATTCACATTACAGTAAATGACGTAAAATTTACGGCAGTTCTTGACTCTGGCAGTCCCATTTCAGTAATTAGTGAAACAGCTTTTAGCAAATGCAACAAATCGAACGATTGCCCCGCACTTCCGTTACGTAAGATTAAATTACAAGGTGCAATCGTTGGAATAAGTGTAGATGTACGCTAACAAACCAACTTAGAATTCTTTTGTCAAAGGCACAGCTTCTCTATGAACTTCCTTATTGTTCCACTATTGTTGAAGGAAATTATATTGGGAGTAGACTTTTTGAATGAATACAAAGCAATCTTGAAGTTTCACGATGCTGATATAAGTTTAGAGAAAGAAGGTAAGTCAATAGATCTGAAATTTGAAGATTGGCTCTCAAACCATGACGAGGAAATTAATCGGCTTTACCTTCTGTTAGACAACAGTTCGAAATTTTCTACGGAACTAGACACTAACAATCACTCTGCAAGTACTGACAGGGATGATATCGACGGCATATTTGAAACTAATGAGTTAATTCAGAATAAAATTCAAACAATTGAGAATTGTAATGACACTGATAGGCAAGACCTTTTTGAGATTTTACAAGCACATTCCACAGGTTTTACTTACAAAACAGGAACAATCAAAGGATTTCAATACCAATTTCGTGTTCGTGAGCATACTAAATTTTGTGTTAGACCATTCGTAATTCCGGCGCATTATAGGGACTGTGTTAGAATATAAATACAATCTGTGCTTAACGAGGGCATTATTGAGCCTGCAGTAAGCTCATACAACAATCCATTACATGTTGTTGAGAAGAAAAATGGTTCGATCAGGCTTGTCTTAGATTCGAGACAAATCAATACTATCATCATTCCTGAAACAGACAGGCCGCAGACGATTGAAGAACTTCTTCAAAATTTTAATGGTGTAAAAGTGTTGTCTTGCATTGCTCTCAGATCCACCTTTTATCAGATCGAACTTCATCCAGAATGGAGAAAATACACAGCTTTTCTTTGTTTCGGCGTTTGTTATCAATTTCGGAAACTTCCTTTTGCTTTGAACATTTCTTCGTCAGCATTCATTCGCGGACTAAATACCATATTACCTGATTTCTTAAAACGTCACATCACCCTGTATGTGGATGATATTCTAATAGCAGAAGTCTCATTGGAACAACATAATCGCATCCTCAACAGCGTGTTACATATTTTTGCAGAATCTGGAATTACAGTTAACTTGAAAAAGTCTGAGTTTGGTAGGACAAAGGTGAAGTTTTTGGGACATATTATTTCTTCTGAAGGGATTCAGCCGGATCCTGAAAAGTTAGAAGCAATCAGAGCCATTCCAGTTCCATCCACAAAAAGACAAGTCCGAAGGTTTCTAGGTCTTGTCAATTTTTACCGTCGTTTTCTGAATATTCAAATTCTAGTTACATCAAAACTTTGTTCTCTCTCTCGAAAAAATACTATTTGGAACTGGGACGAACAGGCACAGTTGGAATTCAATTCTTTGGAAGAATTGCTACTTAACGCGCCAATATTAGCTCGTCCAGATGTTTCACAAGATTTTTGCTTTAGCACGGATTCTTCTAAAGTCGGTCTTGGTGCTCATTGATTTCAAGAAGCCATAGAAAATGACACCACTGTTCAGAAAACCATTGCTTTTGCTAGCCGAGTGCTAACAAAATCTGAAAAAAAATTATTCTGTTACTGAATTAGAAGCTTTAGCTATCGTTTGGGCATTTAACAAATTCCGTTTCTTTCTTTCTGGTAAGCACGTAAAAGTATAAAGTGCTCATCGTGCATTACAATTTCTTATGTCTTCAAAATTAAATCATGACAGGTTAAAACGTTTGCATTGTTTCTGCAAGAATTCCACTTCACAATAGTCTACATTCCCGGCAAGGAGAACATTGTTGCGGACGCACTGTCACGCGCACCGGCTGGGCTCGAGAAAAGTAACACAGAAGGGAACCTCGAGAAAAATTTCAGTATTCTTTACATTCAGAAAGTCGCCTTTGAAAACTTCATCACCACATCTTTAAAGGACATTGCTCATGAACAAGACAAAGATCCGATTTGGGAAGACATGAAAAGTAAATGGCATGAAAAGTCGCACACTCAGATTCGGCATTATTATCTGATTAAAAACAACATACTGTTCAAACGCTGCACTGTTGATGGCAAGCTAGGGGTACTTTGCATTCCTGACGATATTGTTAATAAGCTCATTTGGTACATTCATTTCAGCTATGCACATGTTGGTCCACGAAAATGTTATCATATTCTTCGGACGACTTGTTGTTTTAACAATATGGAAAAGAGAATTCGAAGAGTCTTGTCTATTTGTAAACTTTGTCAAAAGGCGAAACCATCTACTATCTCACATCGTGCTCCTGTCATTCCTTCTAAATTAAAAGAATTTGCTGCTGTTGATCTCTTGGGACCCCTTGTCAGAACATCGAATGAATTTTTTTACGTCGTAATCGCTGTTGAACTTACTTCAAAATTTGTTTCTTTCACTCCATTACGTGAAGCCACTGGACGGTCAGTATCCAACGCCTTTGTTAAAAATTTCTTACGTGAAGTTGGACACGTTAGTAAAGTAATTTCAGATAACCGACCGCAATTCAGATCTGGTGTTTGGTCACACATGCTTCGGAACCATGAAATCGAACCTGTTTTTATTTCATTGTACTCATCACATTGTAACCCATCTGAACGGATTATGAAAGAAATCAATAAGCTTTGCAGACTTTATTGTCACAGAAAGCATCAGCATTGGGACGGATATTTACACTTTTTTCAAAACGTGCTAAATGAAATGCCTCATGACTCCACTGCTTTACCACCTATTCTTGTACTGAAGAATGAAGAACCACCGAACAGAATCAGAGAGCTTGTACCTTTTTCGAATACACGTAAACTTCGACACAAAGACATAATTGATTTGGCTACTAAAAATATAAATTCTGCAGCAGACAAAAGGAGAAATCTACACGATAAAGCAAATGCAAAGAAATTATATATTAGTCAGAAAGTTCTCATTAAAGCTCATTCATTGTAACATAAGAAGAAACACTTGAGTCACAAATTCTTTCTAGTTTACAATGGACCTTACAGAATCCGACGTATACCACATGATAATTGCGTTGAAGTTGAAACTCTGCGTACTAGGAAGAGTACAGGTTTACACCACATTTCACATGTAAAACCGTTTTTTGAAAGATAATCTGCTTTTTAACTTTGTCTTTGCCATAAAGCTGTTCACTTCACGTTACTAGTATGCTTTGTCAGACTTATAAACTGTTAATATGCAACAATGTTTGAAGTTTACTATCCATTCTAGAACCTATGGAACATATTTAGACAGTATTTACGAGTGCATTGTTATAGTGAACAGACGTCACAGTGTTATTGTGTGTGTACATGCTTGCTTGTTAGTTGCACGATTACGTAACGACTATCAGGCTTAGATACGTAGAACATATACTGATACTGCTAATGAGATTTTAATGCAACTTTTTGGTTTACTTGAACATACATTCTTTATATGAAATACTTTCTGTGGGATTAAAGATGACTTAGCATTCGGCTTCTTTGACAGCTACACTATTTTATCACGACGCTACTAATGAGTGACAATTTACAATGTTGCTTTTGCGGTGTATCTGTTTTATATCTGCACAGTTTTTCTGAATTTTCCTGGAAAGGGAAACATGTTTTAGTAGTAACTTATGTGGTATAGCTACAATGAGGCAGCCTTTTCCGTAGCACAACAATACGTTAAGCACAGTACTTTCTTCATCACGGCAATAAGCGTAATAACTACAATTTCTATACGCAAAGCTTTCGTTTATGATGAGGTAAGTACATTGATTTCAGCAGTACTTTGCTTACAGATGACGATAACTACGACACCTCCACAGAGATTATCTTACACCAAGACGCATAGTTTAGCGCTACAGTACACATATTTGAGTGATTAATTTTGTAATTTAAAGATTTTTGAATTACAATGATACAAAGGTTTTCAGTGATACATGTCATTCCTTGCTTTACTCTGTAACACCTGAGGGTATAATTACACTAATCCTCAGCGGGTACACGCTTACTTTGTGTACCATGTGTATGGCAAGCACAAGGAGCCCTAGCTCATATGGTATTTGCTTATACAACTTTACACATAGGTACCATATTTCTCTAACACATAAATTACACGGCTATCTGATCATTTAACTGAGAGAGACAAATATTTATTTTACTACATCAGTGACAGATGTTTATTTAATAACACAGTTGGATAACTTCACAGTTATGAAATTGTATTTTGTCTCTAATTTGTGAAATTTTCTTATTTTTCGGAACCATTGTGATACTATGAGAGCTTTGAATGATGTATTTGGTATGGGATCGTGATTTTTATAGTGCGTTTGAGGTAGATGACACTGTTGACATGAGGAGAGAATTTTTTTTGGTTTTGATATTATTGGAGGAAGCTATGTCGATTTTGAGATTTGGCTGAGTTCTTATGATGTAATTATTACGACGATGATGTGTTTTATACTGCTGAGGTATGTTTATGATCAATGAGAGGATGCTATATGAGGAATCTAATTATGCTATGTATTTATTATGATCAAATATTGAAGACATGTTGAGGAATATGTATATGTGTAATAAGGTAAGGAATAAGGAGTAGTGGTTAGGGACTCTGATTTATGAAAAGGATGTTGGAAACTTTAAGAGTTATGAAATGTATGTACATGCGTGACTGTATCACAATGCCGGCAAAAACTTTTTTCGAAACTGTTATATCAATAGGATTTTGTTTCTACAGATTTGAAACGCAAATTCCTGACCTGTGAAATTTTTTATATGAGACTGCCACTGTAGCGGAAACTGGTGTCGTAAATGACTCGGTAAGAAAGTTAAGTGACCACCTGCACGTAATGCGTCTTGGGCACCCAGCTGCGCGACAGCCACCCGGAAACAAGCCATTAGTGTGTGCCTTTCAGAGGCACAGGTAAAAAAAGAAAAAAGAGGCCATTATCCTCGCTTTGACATTCCTTTGTAGAAAGCATCTCAAATACGACACGCTCAAACTGGAGAACATATGATTATACTGTGGAGCTCTTAATTTATGATATTTATTAAAATGCCTAATGAAATGATGAGAAACATTTTACATCTATTTTCTTTCTAGTTGAGAGAATTTTTTTTGCCTTTGGACACGCCATTTGCCTAGTGAATGACGTTTCATATGTTGCTTTAAATATATATTTGCTCATTTTGTTTCATATCTGGTATCTTGCTGCACTACAGCATTGGTTAAAATAAAATTTAATACCTGTACCAATATAACTAATTTCTGTCTACAGACCCATTAAGGAACAATTTTATGATGTACTTTCGTAAAAAAAGGAGGAACACAAGTAGATATTTCCCTTCCCAGGAATTGTATAATTAATTTCTTAACGACTTGGTAACTTTCTTGCACAGTCCAGGAACATTTGGTACTCCTGTACCTCCACGTACAATGGCTACAGTAAACCATCCGTTACCATGACCAAATGAATCATTAATATCTAAACTAAAATTAAGTCAGCATCCACAGAAAACAGAAGGTCCGTCCAGAAAGGCTTGAGCAGCGACAGACTTGACTGGTATATGATTCTACTTGTCTCCAGCTGTTGTAGCAAATTCGATGTTTTTGATAGTTTTGTACACTGTCTGTTTAGAACGGCGATGGTATCTTCTGTATGGCATTTTGCAGCGTTCAATGCAGTTGCCTGTGCAGCAGCAGCAGCGCGAATGAGCCGCTGCTGGAGCACCTAGTTGCGTCAGCCGCCTTTGTAGGCGAAACATGCTGTTGCATCCTTGAGCCCCCGGTTCTAGATGTACCCTTATCCGGTTCTCAGCTACGCTACAGATCAGTTTGCATATAAACAATTTATTTATGAAAATATACAGTACAATCACCAACAAACTTTACATATTCACATACACCTTTACCTTTTATCCAAATGAATACAGACTCATTTACAGATATTTTCCTCCTGCTACGAGTATACAAAGACAAAGCAGAAGTAGACATATAAGCAGATTTACCAAAGTCTTTATTAGCCAGTAAACTATCCGTTACCATGACCAAATGAATCGTTAATATCTAAACTAAAATTAAGTTGGCATCCACAGAATACAGAAGGTCCGTCCAGCAAGGCTTGAGCTGCGACAGAGTCGAGTGGTACACGATTCTTCTTGTCTCCAGCTGTTGTAGCAAATTCGATGTTTTCGATAGTTTTGTACACTGTCTGTTTAGAAAGGCGACGGTATCTTCTGTACGGCATCTTGGCAGCGTTCAGTGCAGTTGCCTGTGCAGCAGCAGCAGCAGCAGCGCGAATGAGCCGCTGTGTGGCACTCGCTCGCTTATATAGATATCCGATAACGCGTCACCATGAGTCGAACTTAGACTGTCTACAAAACTATGGAGAACATTGAGTTCGCTACTACATCTGGAGACAAGAAGAATCGTGTACAAGTCAAGTCTGTCGCTGCTCAGGCCTTGCTGGAAGCACCTTCTGTTTTCTGTGGCTGCCGACTTAATTTTAGTTTAGATATTAATGATTCATTTGGTCATTGTAACGGATGGTTCACTGTAGCCATTGTTCGTGGAGGTACAGGAGTACCTAGTGTTGGTGGACTTGAAAGTTTTGTTGACAGAGACATTATTCCATTTCGCACCTACCACATGGCCGAACTTGCTAATAAAGACTGTATATTTTCATAAATAAAGTATTTATTTGCAAACTGATCTGTAGCGTAGCTGAGAACCGGACAAGGGTACATCTAGAACCGGGGGCTCAAGGATGCAACAGCATGTTACGCCTACAAAGGTGGGTGACGCAACCCGCCGAACAGCTTACGCAATCTTGGCAGCGCGCCAGCGACGGACTTGGCGCACAGCCGGACCGGAGCACCTAGTACGGTTTTGTCTTTGTATACTCTGGGTTAAGATGTGACATAGGTATTAGACATGGCCATCTTTAATATTCTTTCTGCTTGAGCTTTGTCATGTTTAGATATAAGTTACTGCATTTGCTGCTGCTTGCTTTGACAATTTCCATTTTTGTCATTGCTGTTTGTGTTAATTGTTTTGTGCTGCTGCATTGCCTGGTCCCTTAGTTTAGCATCTGAGCTCAGTAGATTTAAGTTAGCTTAAGAGGGGGTGGACTATATAAGAGAATGAGTTGCGATGAATTGGAAGGAATGCATTGAGAAGCTATAAGAAAATGGTTTGGCCAAAAAAGTATTTTGAAAGATGATAGGAACAAAAATAGTAGGGTTTATGGACAACAGCTTATGCAGGATTCTCTTGGAAATAAATGATGAGGTAAGATGATGGAAAATAAATAATGAGGTAATAAATATGTGAACATATAAATACAGAAAGCATGCTTGGATAGATTTTTTTTTTTTTTTTTTTTTTTTTTTTTTTTTTTTTTTTTTTTTTTTTTTTTTTTTTTGCTGGAGCAAATGTTGAAATAAGAGGGACGATCTATGGAATGAAGTTTTGGGTTTGACAGCAGTACCAAATGTTACACTGAAAACAAACCCTGTCCTTTCCTTTTGTGTTATCCCACTATGTGTTTGATGTGTTTGTGTAGCCTTGTGTATTTGTTTTCTTCATGTCTCAGTGTACTGTTTCATAGAATTTTTTGTCTTCTAATACTAAGCTACATTCACTATGATGAGGAATACTGTTATCCTCGAATATAATTTGCATTCATAATATGTTATTTACTTGGTAAAGGTGCTTAGACATTATTAATTCTGTTCTGTTTCAATGATCATGTGTGAAATTAATGTTTTGAAAACTATTCTCATTATTTTCTATATTTACTTATGTCATAATTCCTGAAACACTGATATATATGTTTATTTCTATCCTTTTGTAATGCCTGTTTTACTACAAATGTTATCTGTGTTGTTATGTTGTTTAATGATGTATTTTGTATCTTTGTTATTGTATTCTTATGTTATAAAATTGTAATTGACACCAGTTTATCAAATTAAGTAACTTATTTATATTTATTCGTGTCAGAACCATTTACAACATATAAAAGGACTCATAAGTGCTTCTGGAATGCTGATGTTCAGTTCAATACCTATTTCAGATACCTATGCAGGGGCACCACGTACAGGAATCAGCTTCACCCCCATTACATTTCACTGCACACGTTTCTGTTGGTCATAGTATATGGACAATATGTGAGAAGTAGGAACTGTTAGTGTTTGCATGTGTGTCGATAATTCAGTAAGGGACTGGATAATAGCATTGCTGGTTCTAAGGACAATTCCAAAAACTTTGTGAGTGCACAAGTGGTGGTTATGGACTTGCTATATTATCCGCAAGACTCTTCAATGGTGATTGTGCACATGCACAGTCACAGTAGATGGCTGGTGGCCATCTCTACAAGGACTACAGTAGGTTTGCATCTTTGATGACCCACCAATACCATTGTTTCTACAAGGACTACAGTGGGTCTACACCTTTGATGACTCACCAGTACCATTATTTCTAAAAGGACTGCAGTAGGTCTGCACCTCTGGTGGCCCACCATAACATAATCTTTACCAGGACTACAGTAAGTCTGCTCTGTGATGACCGACCTACCAATATTCGACAAAACTTCGACTGACTCTGCTGTGGGTTTGCTCTGTTGTGGCCCATTATCTGTCTGCATGTTAAGAGTCAGCACTGTCTCTCCGTTGGAAGAACAACACTACTTCTTCAAAACTGCATGGAAATCCACTACTTCCGTGTGAATTTTCTATTACTGCTCATACTTTGAGAAAAACACTGCAATTTTACTGTGATGAACGATCAGGACTGTCTTTACGAACTGTGAGAAAATTTTAGCTTTTGACCAACATTGTATCAATAAGTGTGTGCATATGATTTCTTTGTTATTGTAATTGTGAAAACTTTTTTAACAAATATTTATTGGCCAGTGCCCAAAACAATTTTTAAAATTTTTTGTGGAGAGCAGGGGGCTACGTAAGTTGGCTGTTTAGGTCTTTCATATTGGTAACGCCACGTAGCGCTCTGTATGAAAAATCGCTAGCCGGCTGTGTGCAGTCAGTGGCTGGTTGGCATTGTTGTAATACTCGCCATTGTAGTGTTGGGCAGCTGGATGTTAATAGCGCGTAGCGTTGCGCAGTTGGAGGTGAGCCGCCAGCAGTGGTGGATGTGGGGAGAGAGATGGCGGAGTTTTGAAATTTGTAAGAATGGATGTCATGAACTGCTATATATATTATGACTTTTGAACACTAGTAAGGTAAATACATTGTGTGTCCTCTATCAAAATCTTTCATTTGCTAACTATGCCTATCAGTAGTTAGTACCTTCCGTAGTTTGAATCTTTTATTTAGCTGGCAGTAGTGGCGCTCGCTGTATTGCAGTAGTTCGAGTAACCAAGATTTTTGTGAGGTAATTGCTTTGTTAAACGTATAGGTTAATGTTAGTCAGGGCCATTCTTTTGTAGGGATTTTTGTAAGTCATATTGCGTTGCGCTAGAAATATTGTGTGTCAGTTTAAGCACAGTCTTGTGTAATTTTTCTAAAGGGACGTTTCAACACACATCCATGACCATAGCGGTCGCACCGATCTGGACTGTAGCGCCTAGCTCGAAGGTGGTTTCAAATGTTTAAACAGTGGAGGCAATCAATTTCAAACGAAGGCGGATCAGGTGCTCCAGTTACAGCTACTTGCAGGATCCGGTTTCGACGAGGCCGTGCACCCTCTCGCCCAGAGCCCTTCGATCCGGCAGTCCCTGCGCGCCTCCAGGCACCCGGCAAGTCCCCGCTCTGCGAAGACCTGTCTCCTCCTGCGCCCCCAACAGAACTGCTCACTCACACGACACAGAAGAAACACGGCGTCACCGCAAACATAGGGCAGCAGTTACCACATATAGATAAGCGCCGCTGCTGCCACTAACAGACAGGCAACGCTTGCGAAGACAAGTGCCGCCAGTGGACACAAGAAAAAGACAAACAACAGCAACCGTGTCAACGATACGATGAGGCCTCCAACAGAGGACGGAAACCTACAACAGCACCAAAGCGAACCAGAGCGAGGCTCAGACCAAACAGTGAGGTCATCAGGCTCATTGGATTAGGGAAAGTCGAAGAGGGAAGTAAGCCATGCCCTTTCAATGGAACTACCCCAGCCTTTGCCTGAGCGATTTGTGGAAATCGCGGGAAATCTAAATCAGTATGTCCGAACGCTGGTTGAATCGTCGTCCTCCCGCATGCGAGTCCAGTGATCTAACCACTGCGCCATCTCGCTCGGTGAGATTGAATAAGAGCTCCTAACCGTTCTGCCCACCAACCTGTTGTCTTCTAAAGTTGTGTCCCCAGCGCAGAAGACAGCTCGTCGGTCGTGGGAGCTTCTTCGACAGAGGCTGCTATGCTGTCAACTTGAACCTCTTTATGGGATAGCACTTGCCCAGGTTAGTCTCCGTATCTACAGAGACCGAGTTCTGTACTACTAACAATAGTGGTAGGTGACACTTCTTATTAATGTATCCTGTTTGGTTATACACTACTGGCCCTTAAAATTGCTACACCAGGAAGATGGGTCTGAGCACTATGGGACTAAACATCTATGGTCATCAGTCCCATAGAACTTAGAACTACTTAAACTTAACTAACCTAAGGACATCACACAACACCCAGTCGTCACACCACGAAGATGATATGCTACAGACGTGAAATTTAACCGTTAGGAAGAAGATGCTGTGATATGCAAATGATTATCTTTTCAGGGCACTCACACAAGGCTGGTGCCGGTGGGGACACCTACAACGTGTTGACATGAGGAAAGTTTCCAACCGATTTCTCACACACAAACAGCAGTTGACTGGCGTTGCCTGGTGAACGTTGATGTGATGCCTCGTGTAAGGAGGAGAATTGCGTACCATCACGTTTACGACTTTGATAAAGATCGGATTGTTGCCCATCGCGATTGCGGTTTATCGTAACGCGACAATGCTGTTCGCGTTGGTCGCGATCCAATGCTTGTTAGCAGAATATGGAATCGGTGGGTTCAGGAGTGTAATACGGAACTGCGTGCTCGATCCCAACGGCCTCGTATCACTAGCAGTCGAAATGACAAGCCTCTAATCCACATGGCTCGTGCAGCCACGTCTCGGTCCCTGAGTCAACAGATGGTGACATTTGCGGTTACCCTTGAAGCTGCATCACAGACAGGAGCGCCTGCGATGGTGTACTCAACGACGAACGTGGGTGCACGAATGGCAAAAAGTCATTTTTTCGGATTAATCCAGGTTCTGTTTACAGCAACATGATAGTCGCATCCGTGTTTGGCGACATCGCGGTTAACGCACATTGGAAGCGTGTATTCGTCATCGCCATACTGGTATGGTGTACCATTGGTTACACGTCTCGGTCACCTCTTGTTCGCATTGACAGCACTTTGATCAGTGGACGTTAGATTTCAGATGTGTTACGACCCGTGGCTCTACCCTTCATTTGGTCCCTGCGAAACCCAGCATTTCAGCAGGATAATGCACGACCGCATGTTGCAGGTTTCTGGGTACTGATTTCTCGGGATCTATGCACCCAAATTTCCTGAAAATGTAATCACATGACAGTTCTAGTATGATACATTTGTCCAATGAATACCCGTTTATAATCTGCATTTAGTCTTGGTGTGGCAATTTTAATGGCCAGTAGTGCATTTTAAATAATCACACTTTTTCACTCTCCTTTACACTACTCGACATAGCTCTCTTAATTTTACGGTCTGTTTTCTAACAACTTCCGATATAGCGTACGAGATGTCCGTTCCTCCTGAACCGAGATACGTGTCTGTCCCTCCAGAACGCCCGAAACAGTCCGACCAGCGCAGCAAAAGTACTTCACCTCCTAGGTGCGCCAAAGCCACCCCAGGGTTTCCGAAGCGCTTCGCTTGCAACATCGTTTCACTTACGTTTATCGAAAGTAGTGAAATTTAGTAAACAAAACCGGTACACTCGTAGGGTAGCCATGAGAGATCGTTATACTGCAAATTGAGTTAAATACACTGAAAAGTATATAAATAATTGATAATAAGAGAAGTTAGGCATTTTGGCGCCTAACACTCGAACGTGCCGTCGACAAAGAAGTAAGTTCATTACAATTCTAATGAATCTCTCGCTTGTACCTAAGACCACTTTTGTACCGTATGCTGCATCACGTGTATCGATCTACATCGAGGTGAGCTTCTAGCAAAATACGACAGCTATTCAGAATGTATGGAAAGTTTTGGCATTAAAAAATCTAAGTGCAAGAAATACATTTTATTATATACATCTGAAAAAGCGACTGACACACTACTTTTCCACATGATCACATTGGGGCACTTGTCATGGCGGTGGACAAGCTATGAAAGATGTTCGTCCTAAAATTCTGCCACTTGCGACTTCAGCCTGGAGTTAAGAGTCGCAAGCCAGTTGTTCACCTTGGAAACAAGTGGAAGTCTCCTGGTGCAAGACAAGGGCTGCGGTGCGGATGAGCGAACATTCCCGTTTGAGTGAACTGAGGAGTTACTTAGTGCGGTTTGCCGTGTGAGGTCGTGCATTGTCGTGCAGAAACAAAATGTTGGACATTAGCTTTCCTCAGCGTTTGTTTTCAACTGCTCTTCTAAGGCTGTGCAAAGTTTGACAGTACTGGGCAGAATTTATGGTTGCACCATGTTCGAAAAAATCAATAAGAAGCACAGCTTGCCTATCCCAAAGCACTATCACCATCAACTTCCTTGCTGACTAGGTTTGCAAATATTTTCTTGGGTTTTGGGGGGACCTTATGTCACCCTCCTCCATGGACTGTAATTTTGTCCCGCAATTGACGTGTTTCACCCAAGTCTCGCCACCGGGTACGATTTGATCGAGTAATGACTCCCCATGTTTGTGCTAGGCCCCCCGAAATGTCAACATTCGCTGTTCTTTACCGTGCTCTGTAAGCATTTTTGGCACCAATCGTTACACAAAATTTGTGGTAGCACAGCTTTTGAGTCACAATTTTGGAAAAGAAAAAGTTTCGATATTGTGAAGCGACGGTTTTCACGAATCGTTTCATCAACTTTAGAGACGAGATCGTCAGTCACAATGTTCGGGCTTCTAGTTCTGGACGTTGGTTCGGCCATTTTCAAACCGAATGCACCATTTCCGGAACGAATATTCACCCAATACGTTGTTTCCGTACACTTCACACAGTTCACGATAAATTTGTTCAGGCTTCAATTTCTTTGGCAACGGAAGCCGAATCACAGACGGCACCTCACAACTGGCGGGATTTTTCCGATTGCAGCGGAGATTTCATATTCGAATATCGAAAAAACGAGACGCTTGGAGAAGTTCCCGCTGTCATGGATGGTTGCCGACTGAGATGCCGAGCACGCACGTATCCAAATATACGCTACTAACAATTAAAATTGATATACCAAGAAGAAATTCAGATGATAAACGGGTATTCATTGGACTAATATATTATGGTAGAACTGACATGTGATTACATTTTCACGCAATTTGGGTGCATAGATCCTGAGAAATCAGTACCCAGAACAACCAACCCTGGGCGTACTAACGACCTTGATACGCCTGGGCATCGAGTCAAACAGAGCTTGGATGGCGTGTACAGCTACAGCTGCCCATTCTGCTTCAACTCGATACCACAGCTCATCAAGAGTAGTGACTGGCATATTGTGACGAGACAGTTGCTTGGCTACCATTGACCAGACATTTTGAATTGGTGAGAGATCTCGAGAATGTGCTGGCCAGGGCAGCAATCGAACATTTCCTGTATCCAGAAAGGCCCGTAAAGGACCTGCAACGTACGGTCGTGCATTATCCTGTTGAAATGTAGGATTTCGCAGGGATCGAATGAAGGATAGAGCCACGGGTAACGTCCACTGTTCAAAGTGCCGTCAATGCGAACAAGAGGTGACCGAGACGCGTAAGCAATGGCACCCCATACTATCGAGCCAAGTGATACGCCAGTATGGCGATGACGAATACACGCTTCTAATGTGCGGTCACGGCGATGTCACCAAACACGGATGCGACCATCATGATGGTGTAAACAGAACCTGGATTTATCCGAAAAAATGACGTTTTGCAATTCGTGAACCCAGGTTCGTCGTCGAGTACACCATCGCAGGCGCTTTTGCATGTGATGCAGCGTCAAGGGTAACCGCAGACAGGGTCTCCGAGCTGATAGTCCGTGCTGCTGCAAACGTCGTCGAACTGTTCGTGCAGATGGTTATTGTCTTGCAAACGTCCCCATCTGTTGACTCAGGGATCGAGACAAGGCTGCACGATCCGTTACAGCCATGCGGATAAGATGCCTGTCATCTCGACTGCTAGTTGGGATCCAGCACGGCGTTCCGTATTACCCTGCTAAACCCACGGATTTCAAGTTCTGCTAACAGTCATTGGATCTCGACCAACGCGAGCAGCAGCATCGCGAAACGATGAACCGCATCCACATCTACATCTACATCCATACTCCGCAAGCCACCTGACGGTGTGTGGCGGAGGGGACCATGAGTACCTCTATCTGTTCTCCCTTCTATTCCAGTCTGGTATTGTTCGTGGAAAAAATGATTGTCGGTATGCTTCTGTGTGGGCTCTAATCTCTCTGATTTTATCCTCATCGTCTCTTCGAGAGATATACGTAGGAGGGAGCAATATACTGCTTGACTCTTCGGTGAAGGTATGTTCTCGAAACTTTAACAAAAGCCCGTACCGAGCTACTGAGCGTCTCTCCTGCAGAGTCTTCCACTGGAGTTTATCTATCATCTCCGTAACGCTTTCACGATTACTAAATGATCCTGTAACGAAGCTCGCCACTGTCCGTTGGATCTTCTCTATCACTTCTATCAACCCTGTCTGGTATGGATCCCACACTACTGAGCAGTATTCAAGCAGTGGGCGAACAAGCGAACTGTAACCTACTTCCTTTGCTTTCGGATTGCATTTCCTTAGGATTCTTCCAATGAATCGCAGTCTGGCATCTGCTTTACCGACGATCAACTTTATATGGTCATTCCATTTTAAATCACTCCTAATGCGTACTCCTAGATAATGTATGGAATTAATTGCTTCCAGTTGCTGACTTGCTATTTTGTACCTAAATGATAAGGGATATATCTTTCTATGTATTCGCAGCACATTACACTTGTCTACATTAAGATTGAATTGCCATTCTCTGCACCACGCGCCAATTCGATGCAGATCCTCCTACATTTCAGTATAATTTTCCAATGTTACAACCTCTCGATACACCACAGCATCATCCGCAGAAAGCGTCAGTGAACTTCCGATGTCATCCCCAAGGTCATTTATGTATATTGTGAATAGCAACGATCCTACGACACTCCCCTGCGGCACACGTGAAATCTCTCTTACTTCGGAGGACTTCTCTCCATTGAGCATGACATGCTGCGTTCCGTTATCTAGGAAATCTTCAATCCTATCACGCAATTTGTCTGATAGTCCATATGCTCTTACTTTGTTCATTAAACGACTGTGGGGAACTGTATCGAACGCCTTGTGGAAGTCAAGAAACACGGCATCTACCTGTGAACCCGTGTCTATGACCCTCTGAATATCGTGGACGTATAGCGCGAGCTGGGTTTCACACGACCGTCTTGTTCGATACCCATGCTGATTCCTGCAGAGTGGATTTCTAGTCTCCAGAAAAGTCATTATACTCGAACATAATACGTGTTCCAAAATTCTACAACTGATCGACGTTAGAGATATAGGTCTATAGTTCTGCACATCTGTTCGACGTCCCTTCTTGAAAACGGGGATGACCTGTACCCTTTTCCAATCCATTGGAACGCTACGCTCTTCTAGAGACCTGCGGCACACCGCTGCAATCGCGATAGGCTACAATCCGACCTTTACCAAAGTCGGCAACGTGATGGTACGCTTTTCTTCTCCTTACACGAGGCAACGCCGGTCAACTGCTGTTTGTGTACGAGAAATCGGTTATAAACTTTCCTCATGTCAGCACGTGGTAGGTGTCGCCACCGCACTTCCCCGCGAAAGGCAAAGGTCCCGAGTTCGAGTCTCGGTCGGGCACACAGTTTTAATCTGCCAGGAAGTTTCATGTTAGCGCACACACCCCTGCAGAGTGAAAATCTCATTCTGGAAACATCCCCCAGGCTGTGGCTAAGCCATGTCTCCGCAATATCCTTTCTTTCAGGAGTGCTAGTTCTGCAAGGTTCGCAGAAGGGCTTCTGTAAAGTATGGAAGGTAGGAGATGAGGTAATGGCAGAAGTGAAGCTGTGAATACCGGGCGTGAGTCGTGCTTCGGTAGCGCAGTTGGTAGAGCACTTGCCCGCGAAAGGCAAAGGTCCCGAGTTCGAGTCTTGGTCGGGCACACAGTTTCAATCTGCCAGGAAGTTTCAATGGCTACCTTGTACAACACAGTCAGCTACGTAATGTTGGCAGCAGTCGAAACTGCGTGCCTGCCGAAGTCTCCCAACGTTTACCGACTTGTACCCATTCAGGACTAGGGAGAGGTCTGCCATCTAAAAGTTTACGCACTGCAAGCACTACAATAATAAAAGGTAAAATCAGTTTCATTTAACAAAGGCCACTTGAATAATGAAGGTGAAATAAGTTTCTCTTAAATAGGTCACCTGGGCAAACGCCATAGGGCAATTCACATAATTTCCAATTTCCGCTACCCATCAAGTATTTCTCTTTAACATGTATTTAAATTCAACTTCCGCTGCACGTAAGGTATAATTCAGATCACTCGTCTCCTTCCTTTATGGTTTTGAAGGTAAATATATAAGCAGTATAGCAAACGGAACAGAGGCCTTGAGGTCCCAACGCAGAGGAAAAACTTAATTCAGGATCCCCACTCACTACAACCGGAAGAACTCAGAGGCCGCCGTATCGTTTGCCATTTTCCCTGCGGCCAAAAGAACCTCCCGTCCCCCCTGGTACTGGTCGGCCAGGGCGTCGTACTCCGGACATCGACTTAGACGCGGTCTAGGTGCCCGCTGCAGTGCTGCAACAGAAAAGAACAAACACACAGTCACAGGCAAAAGAAACAATGTTAACAGCCCCAGAATATACTAACATTAAATTCTGCAAAGATAGATCACATCAAGACAAAGGCAAATTAAAAATGGTTAAAAGAATTAAGTGTAGATCTAAAATTTCAAAATACACTCCTGGAAATGGAAAAAAGAACACATTGACACCGGTGTGTCAGACCCACCATACATGCTCCGGACACTGCCAGAGGGCTGTACAAGCAATGATCACACGCACGGCACAGCGGACACACCAGGAACCGCGGTGTTGGCCGTCGAATGGCGCTAGCTGCGCAGCATTTGTGCACCGCCGCCGTCAGTGTCAGCCAGTTTGCCGTGGCATACGGAGCTCCATCGCAGTCTTTAACACTGGTAGCATGCCGCGACAGCGTGGACGTGAACCGTATGTGCAGTTGACGGACTTTGAGCGAGGGCGTATAGTGGCCATCGGGAGGCCGGGTGGACGTACCGCCGAATTGCTCAACACGTGGGGCGTGAGGTCTCCACAGTACATCGATGTTGTCGCCAGTGGTCGGCGGAAGGTGCACGTGCCCGTCGACCTGGGACCGGACCGCAGCGACGCACGGATGCACGCCAAGACCGTAGGATCCTACGCAGTGCCGTAGGGGACCGCACCGCCACTTCCCAGCAAATTAGGGACACTGTTGCTCCTGGGGTATCGGTGAGGACCATTCGCAACAGTCTCCATGAAGCTGGGCTACGGTCCCGCACACCGTTAGGCCGTCTTCCGCTCACGCCCCAACATTGTGCAGCCTGCCTCCAGTGGTGTCGCGACAGGCGTGAATGGAGGGACGAATGGAGACGTGTCGTCTTCAGCGATGAGAGTCGCTTCTGCCTTGGTGCCAATGATGGTCGTATGCGTGTTTGGCGCCGTGCAGGTGAGCTCCACAATCAGGACTGCATACGACCGAAGCACACAGGGCCAACACCCGGCATCATGGTGTGGGGAGCGATCTCCTACACTGGCCGTACACCTCTGGTGATCGTCGAGGGGACACTGAATAGTGCCCGGTACATCCAAATCGTCATCGAACCCATCGTTCTACCATTCCTAGACCGGCAAGGGAACTTGCTGTTCCAACAGGACAATGCACATCCGCATGTATCCCGTGCCACCCAACGTGCTCTAGAAGGTATAAGTCAACTACCCTGGCCAGCAAGATCTCCGGATCTGTCCCCCATTGAGCATGTTTGGGACTGGATGAAGCGTCGTCTCACGCGGTCTCCACGTCCAGCACGAACGCTGGTCCAACTGAGGCGCCAGGTGGAAATGGCATGGCAAGCCGTTCCACAGGACTACATCCAGCATCTCTACGATCGTCTCCATGGGAGAATAGCAGCCTGCATTGCTGCGAAAGGTGGATATACACTGTACTAGTGCCGACATTGTGCATGCTCTGTTGCCTGTGTCTATGTGCCTGTGCTTATGTCAGTGTGATCATGTGATGTATCTGACCCCAGGAATGTGTCAATAAAGTTTCCCCTTCCTGGGACAATGAATTCACGGTGTTCTTATTTCAATTTCCAGGAGTGTATGTAAAATTGCGCCACCACAAAGAGTCTAATTTTTAAAGGGCAACGATAAGTAAAAGCATAATATTATTACACCAGTACGTCTCAGTTCCAATACAATGCTGGCACTCATAAGAATAGGTAGAAGCTAGTGATAACACGAGTAGGCTGGGGTGCAAAACTAAAAAGCTTGGATGCCTCGGGCATGGATGTGTGTGATGTCCTTAGGTTAGTTAGGTTTAACTAGCTCTAAGTTCTAGGGGACTGATGACTTCAGAAGTTAAGTCCCATGGTGCCCAGAGCCATTTGAACCATCCACCAGCCAAAATGAATAACACATTGCTTAGCATCCTGGTCTTCCCATGGCCCAGTCACGTCTCAAGAACTTGCAGTAACAGGCCTGCTTCCGAGACACATACAGTACACCCGTCGAATTCAGCTAACTCCACGCAAACACGTTTCACTCTCTGAGCAGCGTGTACCGGCCGTTCCGAAGCCAAAACCTAGCCTGCCCGCCAGACCACCACCACCACCACCACCGGCCAACGAGGCAAAGATAGGCAACCCCAGAGGGAAACAATCAAAAAATGGCTCTGAGCACTATGGGACTTAACTGCTGTGGTCATCAGTCCCCTAGAACTTAGAACTACTTAAACCTAACTAACCTAAGGACATCACACACGTCCATGCCCGAGGCAGGATTCGAACCTGCGACCGTAGTGGTCGCGCGGTTCCAGACTGTAGTGCCTAGAACCGCTCTGCCACTCCGTTTGGCCGGGAAACAATCGATTTGCCAGCGCCTCCCCACGTATCAGAAATGGAGGAAGAAAGGCCCCGTGAACGTGTGTCCAGAATAGGACGGTGCGCGTGCAAGGACAACAAATCGTCTTGGAACACAGTACAGAGCTGCATCGCGTCCACGTCACAACAGGTGTTGAGAGCGGCCTCCTAGGAACTGCTCGTGATAGGGATAGGAGCGGTTGTCGCGCACGCTGTGCGTGATCGTACTTCGGCTTACACCGTGCTGGCGGGTCATTCGCCAGGAGCTTGTACTGGCCTTCACCTCGACGTCCCGCAGGGCCCAGTCGTACAAACGTGGCGTCACCCTGCACATTCGTCTAACCAAAAGAACCCACGACCACGCAAACGCCCAAAGATGACTCTAGATGTTGTGGTTGGTGTCTGTGGGGTACCTGTTTTGGTACAGCAGTGCTGCCTCTCGACCGTTTCCATCCGCTCGGCCGTACACAAGCACCATCTCTGCTTGTTCCCAACACGAACACCGGCCCGGTCTGCTGCCCCAGTCACACGAAGAACTGTCGTTCATCAGCGCCGTCTACCGTGGCAACGATGCACATCTGGACACACGCCCGTGCGACATTTTCTCCTCCATTTCCGGTCAGGAATCCGCCCCTGCAGTTTTATTGATGTTCACACTGTACGTGACTGGGAACCTCGTTGTTTCGTGTCCACACTTGTGTAATTAACTGTGTGAAATTGCGAGTGGTGGGTAAGTAGGAAAACACTAAACGAATTAAATCAAGACGTCTCTGATGAGATCGGCTTGGCCTGTTCTGAAAATACATGGTAATGTAACCCGACTACGCGTCTCACACGAATAGGAATTTTTCCTTTCGATCGTCATACAAATCGCAAATTTGTATTTTGAACAGGGTCCCATACAGAAACAAAATACAGGCTTAGTACTGCTGGAATATCGTATGGTGATGCAAAAATTGCTAGTTCTTTCCAAAGTTATTGATCTAACGTCAGTGAATCCTTCGGTAACTAACATTGTAGAATGATAATAGAGAAACGGAAACAAAAGAAAAGTTCGGAGTAGGTATTAAAATCCATGGAGAAGAAATAAAAACCTTTAGGTTCGCATTGTAATTCTGTCAGAATAGCAGTTGAACGGAAAGGACAGTGTCTTGAAAGCAAAATATCTAATGATGGGCGAAGTAGAAAAGATATAAAATGTAGACTGACACTGTCAAGGAAAGCGTTTCTGAAGAAGAAAAATTTGTTAACATCGAGTATTGATGTAAGTGTCAGGATGTCGTTTCTGAAAGTATTTGTATGGGGGTAGCCATGTATGGAAGTGAAACATGGACGATTAATAGTTTGGGCAAGAAGTGAATAGAAGCTTTCGAAATGTGGTGCTACAGAAGAATGGTGAAGATTAGAAGGGTAGAACACATAACTAATGAGGAGGTACTGAATAGAATTGGGGAGAAGAGGAGTTTGTGGCACAAGTTGACTAGAAGAAGGGATCGATTGGTAGGACATGTTCTGAGGCACCAACGGATCACCAATTTAGCATTGGAGGGCAGCGTGGAGGGTAAAAATCGTAGAGGGAGATCAAGAGATGAAAACACTAAGCAGATTCAGAAGGATGTAGGCTGCAGTAGGTACTGGGAGATGAAGAGGCTTACACAGGATAGAGTAGCATGGGTAGCTGCATCGAACCAATCTCAGGACTGAAGACCACAACAACAACAACAACACAATAGAGAAACATACGCTGTGTCTCGAGCATCCACTAAAAGTTTTCAACGCATTTCATGAATCGCAAAATTATATCTACATCATACTCCGCCACCTAACAGTTTTTGTGGGGTGGGGTACTTTCGGTACCACTATCTGATCCCTTCAACCCCGTTCCACTCGCGAATAGTGCGTGGGAAGACTCACTGTCGGCAGGCCTCTGTATTGGCTCTATTTTCAAGAATTTTCTCCTCGTGGGCAATACGCGAGATTTATGAGGGGGGGGGGGGGGTGAGTGACAAAGCAATACGTTGTCCGACTCCTCCTAAAAAGTGCTGTCCCGAAATTTCAGTAGTAAATCTCTCCGCCTTTCTTGTAACTTCTGGCAGTGGAGTTTGTTTGTAGCATCTCCGTACAGTTCTCTTGCCATCTAACCGACCCCGTGACGAAACGCGCCGCTCTTCGTTGGATCTTCTCAATCTCCTCTATCAGATAGATGAACTAGACTCAAGAATCGGGCGAACAAGCACCCTATAAGTCACATCTTTCGCGGATGAGTTGCATTTCCTTAAGATTCTTCCAATGAATCTGAGTCTTGTGTCTGCTTTTCCAACTGTCTCTTTTATAAGGTCATTCCACTTAAGGTCGCTCTGGATACTTACGCCTAGATATTTTATGGCAGACGCTACCTCCAACTGTTTGTCATCAATAGCGTAGATGGACTGCAGTGGATTTCTTTTCCTATCTATGCGCCATATGTTACATTTATTTACTTTCAGGGTCAGCTATCAGAGCCTGCACCATTCATCAGTTCTCCGCAGGTCGTTCTGCGTATCCTTACTTTCTTCTGCCGTTGCTACTTTAGTTTACACAACTGCAGCATCTGTGAATACCGTTAAAGTCCATTCGACACTGTCCACTGCGCTGTGGATCTCATGGAGGAACAGAGCGAGCTGAGTTTCGCATGATCTCCCTCTACGATTTTTACCCTCCGGGATTCCCTCCAGTACCAATTTGAGGATCCCTTGATGCCAGTGAACATGTCCTACCGACCGATCCTTACGTCTAGTAAAGTTGTACCACAAATTCCTCTTCTTCCCAATTCTGATCAGTACTTCCTCATGAGTTATGTGATCTATCCCTCTAGCCTTCAGCATTCTTCTGTAGCACCACATTTCGAAAGCTTCTATTCTCTCAAATGTTTTTTATTCCAGTCTCTGATCACAATATCAATTCTTTTGACGATGACCGGTTTCAGTCCGTTATGACAATCCTCAGATCTCTTCTTGTCTAACTATTTGTCGTCCATGTTTCACTTCCATACACTCCATACGAATACTTTCAGAAATGACTTTCTGACACTTAACTCTATACTCGATGTCAACAAATTTCTCTTATTCAGAAACGCTTTCCTTGTCATTGCCAGTCTACATTTTATTCCTCTCTACTTCGAAGATCATCACTTATTTTGCTCTCCAAATAGCAAAACTACTACTTTAAGTTTCTCACTTCCTAATGTAATTCCGTCAGCATCACCTGATTTAATTCGACTACATTCCACTGCTCTTCCAAATCCTTTTGCTCTCTCTGACAAAATTACAATGTCGTAGGCAAACAGCAAAGTTTTTATGTCTTCTCCATGGATTTCAATTTCCACTCCAAATTTTACTTTTGTTTCCTTTACTGCTTGCTCAATATACTGATTGAATAACATCGGGGATAGGCTACAACCTTCCCAGCTACTGTTTCCCTTTCATGCCCCTCGACTCTTGTAACTGCCTTCTGGTTTCAGTACAAATTGTAAATAGCCTTTCGCTCCCTGTATTTTACCCCTGCAACCTTCAGGATTTCAAGGAGAAAATTCCAGTCAACATTGTCAAAAGCCTTCTCTAAGTCTACCTATGCTAGGTCTCTTTATTTTCGTGTAGGCAGTATTTATCTTACTCCTACTGATACTTGCCTCCACACTCTTACATTTGTCTTCTGGCCATCCCTGCTTAGCTATTTTGCACTTCCTCATTTTTTAGACTCTTCTGTTTCTTTTGGCCTGCTTCATTTAGTGCATTTTTATATTTTCACTTTTCATCACTTAAGTGCAATATCTCATCTTTTACCCAAGGATTTCCAATAGCCCTCGTCCTTTTACCTACTTGATCCTCTGCTGCCTTTACTATTTCATCTCTCAAAGCTACCCATTATTGTTTCAATTATTCCCTAATGCTCTCTCTGAAACTCTCTCACAATCTGTGGTTCTTTCAGTTTATCAAGAACCCATCTCCTTAAATTGCCACCTTTTCGCAGTTTCTTCAGTTATAATCTGCACCTCTTAACCAATAGATTGTGGTCAGAGTCCACATCTGGCCATGGAAATGTCTTACACTTTAAAACCTTGTCCCCAAGTCTCTGTCTTACCATTATGTAATCTATATGAAACGTTCTAGTGTCTCCAGGCGTTTTCCACATACACAACCTTCTTTCATGATTTTCGAGCCAAGTGCTAGTTATGAATTCTACCAGGCGACTCGATCCTCCATTCTTTACCCCCATTCCATGTTCAACTTGCTCCTCCTGCCACGGAAATTTACTAATTCCTACTATATCTAACGTTAACCTAGCTATTTCCCTTTTTAAATTTTCGAACCTACCTGCCCGATTAAGGGATCTGACATCGCACGCTCCGATCCATAGAACGCCAGTTTTCTTTCTCCTGATAACGATGTCCTCTTGAGTAGTCCCCGCCCGGAGATACGAATGGGGGACTATTTTATCTCCGGAATATTTTGCCAAAGAGGACGGCATCACCATTTAACCATACAGTAAAGCTGCATGCCCTCGGGAAAAATTTCGGCTCTAGTTTCCCCTTGCTTTCAGCCGTTCGCAGTACCTGCACAGCAAGGCCGTTTTGGTTAGGGTTACAAGGCCAGATCAGTGAATCATCCAGACTGTTGCCCCTGCAACTACTGAAAAGGCTGCTGCCCTCTTCAGGAACCACACGTTTGTCTGGCCTCTCAACAGATAGCCCTCCGTAGCGGTTGCACCTACGGTACGACGGTACGGCTATCTGTATCGCTGAGGCATGCAAGCCTCCCCACCAACGGCAAGGTTCATTGTTCATGGGTGGGGGGGGGGGGGGGGGGGAAGGGTTGGGTTAGGGATTATATAGTGCTTTAAAAAGCCAATCTCAACATCAAATTCCCGAGTGATCCATTTACTGTTTGAAGTAGTGGCACTGAAGCACGCACACAAATCCAAGCCCTCCACAGATAGGTTGAGGACATCTCCTCCGCCGTCTCCTTTTGTCCATGTTATCCTCCCCTTCTCTCTGTCCATATCTTCCTTCTCCTCTCTGTTCCGTCTTAATCTTCGCAGTCTCTGTCCATCTCTTCCTCTTTCTTTTTTCTGTCCATTTTAAGTGGTACAAGAACGAGAGCACACGGTCTGGGCTATGAGACGGATGAGGCAGTGACATCTGACCGAATATAATAATGTGATCTCAGATTCTGATGAGTGTATGTGGGATTTTCATGTTGCAAGTAGGTTTCTTCTGCATTCTTATCAGGCCGAATGCATCGGGTAAGGGCCTACAGTTTATGCAGAACCTCCTTATTTGCCTCTAGAACAGTTTCTGACCCTCCTGGCAACGCGTCCACTGAAAGGAGGACATGACTGTCCCAAATCAGTGCTCACCGTGACTTTTGCGACAGAGGTAATTGCACTGAATTTCGTGCGGTTTTTTGCGATTGCATCTCGACTGTCTATTCGTTTTCGGTCAGTGTTGCCTCCAGGTGTCGTCACCCGTGACTGAAAAGCCTCTACATTCATCCCAAATTGCTGCAACCTCTGGCGCGCACACCTTCGAGTGTGGAAACACTGCAGTGAGGGCTGCCGCGCCCCAGTGCTGCAGCAGGTCGGCGAGGCGCGCACTCGCCGTCACCGCGGGCTCTGCCCCTCCTCGCGGTTTCGTCTCTACCCGTCTGCCGACAGCACAATCGTCACCACAGACAGTACGGAAACACCGATTTTCGGCAACCAAGAAAGCAGCTAAAGAGCACCCTTGTGACGATAGCCTGGCGTACACACCGTTTTGATCGTTCATTATGGCTCTGCCGTCTGTCAGAATTGTTCGAACGTTCTCATAGGTGCCGAAGAAACAGCAAATTTGAAGCACCTAAAAGGACTTCCTCCTTTTTACGAGGTGCATTTAGAGAGCAAAGTAACACTTTCTTTCTGAAAGCAGTTTGGTTTTATTCAGGATACTTCAGGAAAGGCAAACCTACTTTTCTAGCATTTGTAGACTTACACAAAGCTTTGGACAATGTTGACTCGAATACTCTCTTCCAAATTCTGAAGTTGTCAATGGTCAAATACAGGGATCGAAATGCTATTTACAGTCTGTACAGAAACCAAATGGCAGTTGTAAGAGCCGAGGGGCACGAAAGGAAAGCAATGGTAGAGAAGGGAATGAGACAGCGTTGTAGCCTATTTCCAATGTTGTTCAATCTGGATATTGAGCAAGCAGTAAAGGAAACAAAAGAAAAATTCAGAGTAGGTACTAAAATCCATGGAGCCAAATAAAAACTTTGAGGTTAGCCGACGACGTTGTAATTATGTAAGAGACAGCAAAGGACCTGGAAGAACAGTTCAGCGGAAAGGACAGTGTCTTCAAAGGTGGATATAAGATGAACATCAACAAAAGCAAAACGAGGACAGTGGACTACAACCGAATTAAATCAGGTCATCTTGAGGGAATTAGATTAGGAAATGAGACAGTTAAGGTGCTATTTGGGGAGCAAAATAACTGATAATGGTTGAAGTAGAGACGATATAAAATGTAGACTAGCAATGGCAAGGAAAGCGTTTCTGAAGAAGAGAAATTTGTAAACATTAATTAGGCGTTTAAGTGTCAGGAAGTCGCTTCTGAAAGTATTTGTATAGAGTGTACGGAAGTGAAACATGAATGTGAAACATGGACGATAAATAGTTGAGACAAGAAGAGAATAGAAACTTTCGAAATTTGGTACTGCAGAAGAACGTTCAACATTAGGTGGGTAGATGACGTAACTAATGAGGAGGTACTGAGTAGAATTGGGGAGAAGAGGAATTTGTAGCACAACTTGACTAGAAGAAGGGATCGGTTGGCAGGACACTTTCTGAGCCATGAAAGAAGGATCATCAATTTAGTATTGGAGGGAAGCGCGCAGGGTAAAAATCGTAGATGGAGACCAAGGCATGAAAACAGGTTCAGAAGGATGTAGGTTGGAGTAGTTACTCGGAGATAAAGAAGCTTGCACAGGATGGAGTAGCGTGGGGAGCTGCATCAAACCAGTCACTCCACTGAGGACCTCAGCAAACAACAAGAACCACTACACCTTGTTATTCCTCACTCCTCTGGCTGCAACATCCTGTTTTTCAACCTAATCTCTGTTAATTGCGACTTCCCTACGCCGCCTTGCTGGGAGCTCCTGTATGCTCGTACTGCACCGCCCTACAGGTCAACGTCGGAACCAAAGTCTCGTTTCATCAGTCATTCCTCGCCATGCATGAATTGCTTTCCCCGTAGTGCGTTCTTCATTGGACAAACAGACGGAAAGTGTGCGAAAAGAATTGACTGTTGCGGCATGAGGGACGGAATAAACCCTTGAGAACCCGTTAACACCGTCGCCTCCATTTTAGCGGCTAGAGGTGAAGCTGTGAACATTTTTTTTGGAGAAGAATGGAGTGGCGCCGCTCCACGAATGGCTATTTTATTTCCCATTCGAGGTGACGAATCCGTGCTTCATCGTTTTTGACGATGTTCGACAATAAGGTGTCACGATCAGCCTCAATAAGGCGCAAGCAGTCCCACAGATGCTGCTTCGTTGCTTTTTTTGTCGTTTTCTCTCAGACGGCGAGGAACCCGGAGCGCGCAGTCTTTTGAGCACCCCGCTTGGCGGACATGCGTGTCAGCACTCCTGACAGGGGCGTTCAGTAGTGCACCTCGAATGAGAGTGTCCGCACGTTCCGACACTACGGGAGTCTCAACCGTGTGCGGCCTGGCCTCACACATGACGCATCGGACTGGTTTCCGCAAACTAGTTACTATGCTTACAGACGCCTCGCCCAACGGCTCACCTTGCTTTTGTTCACTGCCCATGTCTCCGTAGCCATTCTGCAAGCACCCACGAATATCTGCTGTGCTCTGGTTATACGCTAAAATAAACTCAATGACATTTCACTGCTTGGAGCACGCCTCTGTTACAAAGGCCATTTTGAAGGCTCCGTACAGCGCCGCCTCTTACAGGCGCTGAAGCCGGAGTATTCCAAAATGTACTACAAGAAATTCCCTATTATTTCAACCGTAGTCCTCCGAGAAAAAAATGTGTTGCATAACTTATTGTACGACGGTGGTGCATTAATAGGTGAAAAAAATAATAAAAAACTTGAGCGATTACTTGTTGTATGTATCTGCGTCTCTTCGTTAACTTAATCGTTAGCGTATTTTCCTAGATTCTGTAACTTTGACGCATTTAGTACGTAATGTTTATTCGTATACAAAGTATCACGACTGGTCGCATCTCCCGTAATTAACGTCGTTTCTTTTTATACCTGACCACAGTCTGTCGGCTGACTAGAAGCGGCCGTTCAAATAGAGCGACGTGCACTGCACGTGCATGCCAGTTAGGTGCAGGCGCTGGTCGGTACGTAGTGCAGAGCAGTTTGCCTGCTGCAACAGCAGCAGCGAGGTGGCACTTGTGGACGCCGTGTTACGACTGAAGATCGGTCCAGCTTAACTGGCCTAGGACACAGCTAAGTCTGTCGCGTAACGATTGTCTCGCCCCGACAAGGGTCGAACGCCACCTGAAAGCAACGTCCGCCGTGGGCATTGGGGCGAGAGAACTTTAACTGAAATTAAAACACGACACACACTGCTGCAGAACGGGCGTTCAGGTGGAGGACCCGACCAACGCCGTTCTCCACCTTGGCCGACATCGTCAGCAGCGCTATCTACATCTGCATCTACATGGATACTCTGCACCTCACATTTAAGTGCCTGGCAGAGGGTTCATCGAACCACCTTCACAATTCTCTGTTATTCCAATCTCGTACAGCCCGTGGAAAGAACGGACACCTATATCATTCCGTACGAGTTCTGACTTCTCTTATCTTATCATGGTCAACAATAATTTTTCTCATTCCGAAGAGATTGTTGGTGATTGGAGGTTCGTGAAAATATTCCTCCGCAACGAAAATCGCCCCTGTTTTAATGATGTCCAGCCCAATCCTGTATCATTTCAGAGACACTCTCTCCGCTATTTCGTGATAATACAAAACGTGGTGGCCTTCTTAGAACTCTTTCTGTGTACTACGTCACTCCTATGTGTTAAGTATTCCACACCGAGCACGAGTTTTCGAAAAGAGGTCGGACTAGCGCAGTGTAGGCAGTTTTATTATAGATTTGTTACATTTTCTAACTGTTCTGCCAATAAAACACAGTCTTTTGTTAACCTTCCCCACAACATTTTCTGTGTTCCTTCCAATTCAAGCAACTGTCGTGAAAATACCTTTCTCAGGGTCATCTCACCGTCCCACTCCATGGATAAAATTTCAAATGGCAGTAAAGATTCCGAAAAAAAACTATTAGACATATCTAATTCCAGTCTAGAATATGATGAAGTACTTTCCAAAAGTGAAATTCCTGTCAGCAGCTAGGAAAATAATAATAATAACTAACGCTACAAGAAACTTTGAAGAAAAATACGTTTTTAAAGATCGACTGACATTTTAGGACTGAATAAAGGGCTCTCAAAGTTTACACAAGCATGGGATACGTATTTTATTGTGGAAAGGTAAAACTATTTCGAGATTAAAAATAAAATACCAGTAAGAGGTCTGAAACTGTTCCGTCTATATATTTTCTTTCTGTTCGATCTTTAAGAAACTTCGAGCGAGAAGTTTGTTAAGAGAACTATAATATTAATTTTGGTAACATATCAGACATTCAGTGGGTCGTAGGTACCCTAAGGCAGCTTAATACGCTGTTGCACGGTAGGCCTGGGCCAGAAGTCAAGAAAGCAGCGTTCACAGTTGAAAACATCCATAACCTTTTGTTTAAATAATACTCAAATAAATTACGACGTCAGGAAAATAACTTTTAAAAACAAGCAGTAAATTAAACAAGTTAGGGAATATTAAGGAGCAAATGACATCATCAACTCATGGCAGCAAAATACCTTTTAAGCAATCAAAAAACCAAGCAATTTGTCCACATTAACGGCTATCAGGAGTCAGCCAAGCTGCATAGTAATAAACAAAACCTTAATATTTACAAAATTTTGTAACTCTATTTTAAGTATAATATCTTAAATGATTGTAGCAGACTGGATAACAACAACTGTAACATAACCAATGCATCACTTTAGTTGCGGACATAGATTGTGAAACAGGTGGAGCTGTACAGCCCCTCGACAGGCGGGGTAGTCCGACGGACAGGGTGGGCGGTGTAAAGGAAGCACGGCTGTGCTGGTGTACGGCGCGCGAATTACGACACACTCACGACGAACCTTAGAAAACTGGTAACAGTGCACCGCTTTCGAAAGGGCGGCACATATTTCACTGCAGATAAAAGAGCCAAAGAAACTGGTATCCCTACCTAATGTCGTGTACGGCCCCCGAGAGCACGTAGAAGAGTAGCAACACGCCGTGGCCTGGACTCGACTAACGTATGAAGCTGTGCTGGAGGGAACTGACACCGTGAGCCCTGCAGGGCTGTCCACAATTCCGTAAGAGTACGAGAGGATGGAGATCTTATCTGAAAAGCACGTTAAAAGGCATCCCAAATATGCTCAATGATGTTCATGTGTGGAGAGTTTGGCGGCGAGCGGATGTCCCTAAATTCGGAAGAGTGTTCCTGGAGCCACTCTGTAGCAATTCTGGACGTGTGGGGTATCGAATTGTCCCGCTGGAATTGCCCATGTCCGTCGGAATGCACAATGGATACGTATGGAAGCAGGTGATCAGACAGGATGCTTACGTACGTGTCATCTCTCAGAGTCGTATGTAGATGTATCAGGGGTCCCATATCCATCCACATGCACATTCCCCACACCACTGCAGTCTCTGCCATCTAGAACAGTCCCCTGCTGACATGCAGGGTCGATGGATTCATGAGGTCATCTCCGGGCCGTACACGTGCATCCGCTCGATACAATTTGAAACGAGCCTCGTCCGACCAGGCGACATGTTTCCAGTCATCTACAGTACAGTGTCAGTGTTGTGTTGTGCAGTCATCAAGGGTACAGGACTGGGCCTTCGGCTCCGAAACCCCATATCGGCGATGTTTGGTCACTTTCTGACACTTGTTGATGGCCGAGCATTAATCCTGCAGCAATCATGGGTGAGCCTTGAAACCTGCAGCAATCTGCTGAAGGGTTGCACTTGTGTCACACTGGACCAGTCGTCGTCGGTCGCGTTCTTTCAGGATCTCCTTCCTGTCGCGGCGACGTCGGAGACTCGATGTGGTACTCTCATGTCTGATATTCACGGTACAGTCGTGAAGTGGCGGTACAGGAAAATCTCGCCTTCATCGCACTTCAGTGTAGTTACGACGGTTCCCCTTAATGCGGCCGAGAATATTCCTTAACTTCAGAAAATTTTGTTATTTCCGGCTCTTATGTACAAACGTATCTGTAGACATTTACAGGTAAATACCAGTATATCCGTTCTCTGTACCAAAATATATTTGTGCGTATGGTTTTGTGAAACCCAAGTTTTATCCAAGTACGAAGGTTATGGCTGGTTCAAATGGCTCTGAACACTATGGGACTTAACTGCTGTGGTCATCAGTCCCCTATAACTTAGAACTACTTAAACTTAACTAACCTATGGACGTCACACACACATCCAGGCAGGATTCGAACCTGCGACCGCAGCGGTCGCGCGGTTCCGGACTGTAGCTCCTAGAACCGTACGAGGGATGTTCGGAAAGTAAGTTCCGATCGGCTACGAAATGTAAACCACTATGAAATTACAAGCAGCCCTCGTACATTACAAGAGTATTGTCCTCAGCATGCAGTTAGTGGAATTCACACAAAACCTCTTTCTTGCTGTTCGCCCATCATTGCAATTTCTGACTCGAAACAGAAGCGAACGCGGAGGACAAAGAACGATTATTATTTTTTTCACGAAGATCACTGTATTTTTCTGTTTGTTTGTTGTTGTTGTCTTCAGTCCTGTGACTGGTTTGATGCATCTCTCCATGCTACTCTATCCTGTGCAAGCTTCTTCATCTCCCAGTACTTACTGCAACCTACATCCTTCTAAATATGCTTAGTGTTTTCATCTCTTGGTCTCCCTCTACGATTTTTACCCTCCACGCTGCCCTCCAATGCTAAATTGGTGATCCGTTGGTGCCTCAGAACATGTCCTACCAATCGATCCCTTCTTCTAGTCAAGTTGTGCCACAATCTCCTCTTCTCTACAATTCTATTCAGTACGTTCTCATTAGTTATGTGTTCTACCCTTTTAATCTTCACCATTCTTCTGTAGCACCACATTTCGAAAGCTTCTATTCTCTTCTTGTCCAAACTATTTATCGTCCATGTTTCACTTCCATACATGGCTACACACCATACAAATACTTTCAGAAATGACTTCCTGACACTTAAATCTACACTCGATGTTATCAAATTTGTCTTCTTCAGAAACGCTTTCCTTGCCATTGCCAGTCTACATTTTATATCCTCTCTACTTCGATCATCATAAGCTTGCTCAATATACAGATTGAATAACATCGGGGAGAGGCTGGAACCCTGTCTTACTCCCTTCCCAACCACTGCTTCCTTTTCATGTCCCTCCACTCTTATAACTGCCATCTGGTTTCTGTACAAATTGTAAATAGCCTTTCGCTCCCTGTATTTTACCCCTGCCACCTTTAGAATTTGAAAGATAGTATTCCAGTCAACATTGTCAAAAGCTTTCTCTATGTCTACAAATGCTAGAAACGTAGGTTTGCCTTTCCTTAATCTTTCTTCTAAGATAAGTCGTAAGGTCAGTATTGCCTCACGTGTTCCAGTATTTCTACGGAATCCAAACTGATCTTCCCCGAGGCTCCAATGTTAACACCACCCAATCAGCAACTACGGCTGAAATGGGCACATTACTTTCGGCACTGGACGTTGGTGCAGTTGCTGAGCGTTGTATGCGTAATCCATGTACCTTCTATGGGGTGGACGAAACCGTCGCCTTCCAGCGGAACAGCTTTTCGACGCCTCTACTGTGGGACGCAGACGAGCTGGTGGTGGCTCCATTGCGCTCTGGGGGACATTCACTTGGCCCTCCGTGGGTCGCGCCGAGCTCGTGCGAGGCACCGTCGCGACTTAGGAGCGTCGTACACTAGTTGCAGACCACTTACACCCCTTCGTGACTGTCTTGTTTCCGGATGGCAGTGGCACTTTTCAGCAAAATAATGCACGATGTTGCAAGGCGAGGAGTGTGATGGAGTGGTTTGAAGAATACAGTGGCAAACTCCAACTGATGAGCTGACCCCTCATTCGCCAGATCTGAACATGAGAGGACACATCTGTGATATGATTTAATGTGGCGTCAGAACTCGTCCACCCCCCCCCCCCCCCCCTCCCTAGAATTTGCGAGCATCAGATAATTCGTGTATGCAGATGCTAACGCCCTCCAGCAGGCTACCAAGGCTTCCATGCCACAATGCGTCACAGTAGTTATGCCTGCCAAAGGTGGACATACTGGCTACTGGGCAGGTTGTCACAGTGTTCTGGCTGATCAATGTATATCCTTCTACCAGCTACAGGGGCAAACATACGGGCATAAAAGTCTTTTTGCCATATACGTTGTACTGCATGATAGGAGCGTTGTTTGCGGAAAGTATCAACGTACCATACTCACCTGATTTCAAATGGTTCAAATAGCTCTAAGCACTTATCTTCTGACGTTATCAGTCCCCAAGACTTAGAACTACTTAAAATTAACTAACCCAAGGACGTCACACACATCCTTGTCTGAGGCAGGATACAAACTTGCGACCATAGCAGCAGCGTGGTTCCGGACTGAAGCGCCTAGGACCGCTAGACCACAGCGGCCGGATGCACCTGATTTGCAGGGCAACCTACACATTAGAGGTAACAATCTGTTTTCAAGACCCCAAACTTTTAGCTACTCTGCTCTAAAATTGTTTTCTGGTGGAATATTATAGCTACGTTTGTCAGCATTCTTTGTACAGCAGACTACATACCAAGGACAAAAGTGGTGCTCAAGTCCTGTCGTACAGGCTTCCATGCATGACAGGAGTGTCGTGGAGCATGCTCTATCGACTTGTCTTGCTGGCACTACAGTTGTGGAGGGGCATGCTTGGGTGACGATTCAGTGGATAGATGAGGGAATGGCCAGACCGAGAGGAAGGAGAAAATGAGTAGAGAGAGTGGGTGATGAATAGAGAGAGGGTGAGGCAGAGATACCTAAGTATACGGGTTCAGTATATAGACAGGGAGGGGAGGAAGACATGGATAGAGAGGTATGGAGGGAAGGAGGTGGATAAGGATTAGTAAAACAGGGAGAATGATATGGAGAGAGGTGCAGGGGGAGAAGGAAGAGATGAGCAGTGAGAGAATGGAGATGAAGGTGATGAACAAAGAGAAAGGAGGAGGAGGACACATTCAGTTAGCGATGAAGAGTAGATGGACAGGGTGAAGGAGAATGGGAGGTCAGGTAGGTGCAGGAGGCAGGTGTCAAGGGATACGAGCAGGTGAAAAGCGTGAGGAGGGAATGAGGAGCTTATGAGTCGGAGGAGGATATGCACACAGGCAGGGGGAGGAATACATCGACAGAGTGACAGAGGAGGTTGACGGAAAGGGGTGGTGGACGATGTGGAGAGGCAGAGGATGAGGTGGGCAGGTAGAAGTGGGAGGATGGCATAGACAGGGAAAGAGGGGGGGGGGGGGTTAATGATGATGATGTGTACACAGAGATTTTCAGGAGGACATGTACACGACCGAAGCCGTGGGGAAATGTTTGTATTTTAATATTCTCTGATTCAAGATATATGAGGAACTAGCTTCAAATTAAGGATGAGACCAGTAAGGTGTAGGACTATTAGAAGACACTGCAGACAAGAGAGGCTTGCACGTGTGGTCACAGGTGTGTTTGACTCAGGGGGAAAACCCATAAAAGATTGCTTAAGAAGTGTTTAGAGTATTGGCATCCCTACATATAGGTCCTGTAGAGGCCAGAAAGACAAGGTGAGTCCAGTTACAGCGCGCACAAAACAGTTCAAATCAGTGGTAGTCGAGGTTTTTTACTTAGCGCCCACTGTTGTGTCTTTGTCAGAAGTAAACTTTGCTAACAATCCATCAACTGGACAGTAATGGTGATTTATAAGGTAGGGAAAAAAGCCACATAATAATAATTACTTTCCAGCACGTCCTGTCATAATGTAATGAAAATATTTTTGAAGCTCCTACCAGCCATTGTCCGGGACCGGGGACCAGGGTGACAAGCACTGGCTTCGGCCGTTGTTCTTCCCACATTGCATTCGTGAATGGGAGGAGAACCACTGTGCGGTTTAGTGTGCTGAGTATCCTCTGCCATGCGCTTCACAGTGGGGGAGTGTCATCGACGGCAAACTGCGAATGTGAGAGGTGAAGAAATAACGCAGTGTGATACGTTAGTCCCGTCACGTCAGCTACTCGGAGCATCTGTGCTGTTCGTATGCTGGTGCGGTGGCGCATGTTCCATAAGCCGCGTCTGCCGAGCGTCTGGTGGAGAGAATTTGCGAGCAGCGTGTATTTGTGATGCTGGCAAACGAGTGGAATTCAGTAGTACGGCATTCTCGGATCTGTGTGTGTGTGTGTGTGTGTGTGTGTGTGTGTGTGTGTGTGTGTGTTTGTTGGTGTGGATGTGTGTGTGTCTGTGAAAGAAACATCCAGACGCAGAGAGGGCAGATATATGTTGCTTTTATTGGCTACCAGTTGCTTCGGGACCTTGCGTTGTGCTGTTACCAGAACTAGCAAGTCCTTCCTTCGTGAACACATTTCTTAAAGAAAATGGGGAATTAATCTGAACAGTCTCAATTTTATTTGGAGTATTAGACGGTGACAAAATAGTAAAAAATATAATTCTCTAAAATTTTGATGACAAAAGCGCTCGCACGATCTTGGTTTCCACGATTATTTTGCTCTGGCTTACTGCATCATACTTGATACTGCTGCGAATAGCAATGAATAAAAGATCGGCATGACATACGTGCTGACACTATACTTTTGCTTTACAATCAGAACGAAGTTTTGGACATCTTTATGATGCGGGGGTACCTGTGACGTATGTAGATATCACCTGCATGTTCACGTTGCTCGTAATGTGTACACACTGAAAAGAACACCCCCGCACTGCAGTACTTATGTAGCAACAATCTCGTAAATATACAGCCACACAACCACATAAAATAAACGTACAGTATTAAGTTTGTTTTGCGCAGCGTCTCGACACTAACGAACACTCTCAAGTCCACCTTGTGCTAGGATACTTGTGCGTATAACTTAGCGTCAGCGCTGTAAGAGTAGCAAACATTCCTGCTCTGATGTATTTTTCACTGAAGCGCCAAAGAAAGTGGTAAGGTATGCGTATTCAATTGCAGAGACATGTAAACAGGCAGAATACGACGCTGCGGTCGCGAGCGCCTATATAGGACAACAACTGTCTGGTGGAGTTGTTACATCGGTTACTGCTGCCACAATGGCAGCTTATCAAGATTTAAGTGATTTCAACGTAGTGTTATAGTCGGCGCACGAGCTATGGGACACAGCACCTCCGAGGTAGCGATGAATTGGGGTCTTTCTCGTATGACCACTTAACGAGTGTGCCGTTGATATCAGGAATCCGATAAAACATCAAATCTCCGACATCGCTGCGGCCGCAAAAAACATGCTGCAAGAACGGGACCCGTGACGACTGCAGAGAATAGTTCTACGTTACAGAAGTGCAACCCTTCCGTAAATTACTACATGTTTCAGTGATGGGCCATCAACAAGTATCAGCGTGCTACCCATTCAGAGAAACATCATCGGTGTAGGCTTTCGGAGCCGAAGACCCATCTGTGTACCCTTGATGACTGCACGACACAAAGCTCTGCGCCTCGCTTTGGCCCGTCAACACCGACACTGGAGTGTTGATGACTGGAAACCTGTTGCCTGAACGGACGAGTCTCGTTTCAGATTGTATCGAGCGGATCGACGTCTAAGGGTACGGAGACAACCTCACGAATGCAAGCACCCTTCATATCAACAAGGGACTGTTCAAACTGGCAGAGGCTCTGTAATGGTTTGGGGCGTGTGCAGTTGGTGTGATATGGGACCCCTGAAATGTCTAGATACTACTCTGACAGGTGACACGACGTAAGCTTCCTTTCTGATCACCTGTATCCATTTATGACAATTGTGCATTCCGACGGACTCTATCAATTCTAGCAGGACAATGCGATACCCCACATGTCCAAAACTGCTAAAGAGTGGCTCCAGGAACACTCTTCTGAGTTTAAACACTTCCGCTGGCCACCAGACTCCCCAAACATGAACATTATTGAACATACCTGGGACGCTTTGCAACGTGCTGTTCAGAAGAGATCTACACCCCGTCGTACTCTGACAGGTTTATGGACAGCCCTGCAGGATTCGTGGTGTCAGTTCCCTCCAGCAGTACTCCAGATATTATTCGAGTCCATGCCACGTCGTGTTGCGGCACTTGTACCATCTCGCGGGCTCCATACAGAATATGGTGTATATTAATGGTTCCTTCGTTTCACAACAGGTTCTGATTTTTAAGCCACTATGACACTGTAACACCCCACCCGTCACTTATCTGGTTTTCACGTGTGTTCACCCCAGATAATTGACTAACAGATCAAGAGAGAGTGCAAAATGGTTCAAATGGCTCTGAGCACTGTGCGACTTAACTTCTGAGGTCATCAGTCGCCTAGAACTTGGAACTAATTAAACCTAACTAACCTAAGGACATGACACACATCCATGCCCGAGGCAGGATTCGAACCTGCGACCGTAGGGGGTCGCTGGGCTCCAGACTGTAGCGCCTAGAACCGCACGCCAACCCGGCCAGCTGGAGAGAATGCAAAACTGCCGCAATATAGGATAACGCAAAGAAAGTAATAAGGCCCCGTGACTCCTGATTGAACTGCGGTGTCAGTGTTGACATTAATTGATTCAGAATTGATCACTTTTAATTAAACACCAGATGCAAATGTTGAACATAAAATTAATTAAGAGAGTGACTTGCGATTTCAACTACTTGATTGAAAACAGATGCAGTCGATTAGCACAAATTTATTGTAACTCCCGACCTTCAGTCATTACATGACATGACTCTCCTAACAGACAGTGGTAACAAATTGCGTTTACTTGGAGTAAAACACGACAAATCAAAATTAATTCCTATCGACTGGCCCAGGCGCAATGTGAAGTGGGAGAAGAATTCTACAATACACGGCCCATGAAACCCTCGTGGAAACTTTGCCGACGTGATCCAACAAATTAATCAGTGGTTGGAGCGGACGCAGTATCAGCGTGACAGAGCGGCGGCGTTGTGTGACGTCGGCCAACCTCGTGGTGCTGCAAGGCTGCACTCGTCTATTCACTGCTAGCTACCTTGCTCAGTACATAGCTGAACCAAAACTTCTTATCTCCAAGCTCAATCGTTCCATTTGCTAAGTCCTAAACTGCACAGTGCTCACTCTCTCTCAGGCAAGCTGAGCAAAGAACTCCACATCCGCACTCTAGGCAAGCTGGGAACAGAAGACCACTATGGAGACTTCTCCCAGTCCGCTCTTCGCCTCGGTTACCCCTCCAGCAAAATTACTTACGCCAATTGCAGCTTAAGTCGCGTTAATTATGTGTCGCTTCCCAGCGCCGACGAATGTCTGCTCTGGGAAGAACAAATTCCCACAACATTTCCCTTCCTCTCAACTTCTGCTATTAAGCTCCTCCCAGGCAACCCATCAAGGTTAGCGTTTGCACAAAACACCAATTTTTCCGGAATTCTGACTCCCAGGAGAGTACTTCAAATTCCTCAGTCCTATGTTCCTGTCAGAGGCCGGCATATGTCATTTGGGCGCTCTTCACCTGATGTACTTCAGACTCTGTGGACCGTGAATTCAGCATGAAGTTGCTATAGTCACGAACACACATATTTTGACCTCTGTTGACCACTCCACCGTAGCTTTGCGCGGCTTTCTCGCATGTATCGCTGAAAACGGGACGACGGACATATATCAACAGGTGTACAAGTTCTTCGTCTACTTCCCACTACACTAGAATGGGGTCAACCACCCACTCATTGTCACTCATCTTACGGCAGCTGGAGGCCGCGCACTGTTACCGCTCTCTCAGAGTTTGAGGCGCCCTAAGCTGCCTATTGTCGCTTCCCTTTGCCGCTCCCAAGCCGGCCACGGTCAACTCGAATACTTCCCTAAGATAAACTAGCCTCCAGTAAATCGACGCGTTTCCACAAAGTTTTCATGTGGTGTGAATTACTTTAAAACCATCACCCAACATTTATTATTCCAATACGTCCATACTATACCCTCTACAAGATGCAATGTGCCTTGTCAGTCATTTTTGGTCAGCCCTACTGTTCGCTCAACGTGAGTTAGGTGATCGTTAATGAATCCATCTAAGGGGCATAGTTCTTGCCGTCTTACAACATTATCACTATTAAAGTGGAACAGAATGTTGTGAAGGTACACTGAATAACACGATTAAAGGCTAGTTCGAAATTTGCCTCGAAGCTCGTGCGGCTTACCTGTGTAAAGGTGGCTTCCTGCTACGTCTGCCTCGAATGCACGTTTGCTGATGTCAGACTTGCACCAAATATCATCAAAAATATGCCCAATGCCACTGTGAGCCTGTCACAGGGTGGGAAGGTCGTCAGAATACTCACCCCTTCCCTCGAACCCTCTGCGATGGAGGTTGAAACTGCGACGCCCTGCATCGAGTGGTTTCCTGATGAGTGGCTCAGGAAAGCATTACAGTCACACCTCCGCTCAGAATCTACACGAACTGCCTCAGAGGCCGCTCGTATCCTTTTGGAGACTAACTTGACCACAATTCTTGCATTGTTGTGCAGGTTGTAACCACTGGGGACCATTCGAAACCAATGGACGAAATTTGAACTTGGTCTGAAATAGTAAATGGTGCATATGCTTTTACAGGATCTTCCGCTTTGCGCCCTCCTATGGCACGATCATAGTGGTGGTGGGGGGGGGGGGGGGGGAGGGAGAGGGGGCTGACATTGACATTGCACATACACAAAGAAAACGGCAAACGTTCGACAGAAGACTACCCAGTCGAGCAATAGACCAGATATCCAAATAGCTTACGGGTTTGCTGCCGGGTGACGTCGGCGAGCACCGCCGATATTTCTACAGGAGCGCGCCCTGCCATTCTGGAGGCATAACTGCAAGGAGGAAGCAATGTGCGAGCGAATTTAACACCTCGGTTCACAAAGGAGAAACAAGGAAGATACCACACACAGAACAAGTAACCGCAGAGTCAACTCACAACAAAAGATACCCAACATCGGAAATATCGGTAGCGACTATTAATCAACAGGTGCGGTGTCACTAATTCTGTCCCTCTGTTTTTTGATGGGAGACAGGCCCGGATTCCAAGCAGCATGTAAACAAAATTCACCATCTCTGTTTATAAGGTTGCTTAATAGTTCCAGTTCAACAGCTTCCTTAATAACACTATCCCAATAGCTGGACGTGCAAGCCAGAAACTCCGTGTTGTTGTAATCCATAGGATGGCCGGTGTCATCGCAATGTTCTGCACTAATGGATTTGCTCGGCTGCTGTAAGCGCGAGTGACGCTTATGTTCAACACACCGGTCTTCCGCAGTCCTGACTGACTGACCACCATACGACACGCCACAACTGCAAGGAATACGATAGACACCAGCCTTACGCAAACCAAGATCATCTTTTACGAACGCCAATAGCGCTTCAATCTTAGAAGGAGGTCAAAAAACACATTTTACACCATATTTCCGCAAAATACCGCGAATCCTGTTGGAAATGCTTGCTGCTTTAGGCAAAAAGGCCGTAGACTTAGGTGCCACTTCGTTGCTAACTGCATATGTCGAGTTAACAAATTTGTTTCGACGTGTGCTGACTTCCACTTACTTTTTATTCAATGGTCAGTACCACGAACAGACTGAGAGAGTTGCAGTGGGAAGCCCGTTCTCACCTACTGCGGCCAATTTGTTTATGGGGGACTTTGAGGAACGTGCATTGGAGTCAGCGACCTTGAAACCTGCGTGTCTTTCCAGATATATAGACGATCTACATCTACATGTACATTTGTACTCCGCTAGCCACCCAACGGTGTGTGGCGGAGGGCACTTTACGTGCCACTGTCATTACCTCCCTTTTCTGTTTCAGTCGCGTATGGTTCGCGGAAAAAAACGACTGTCGGAAAGCCTCAGTGCGCGCTCGAATCTCTCAAATTTTACATTCGTGATCTCCTCTGGAGGAATAAGTAGGGGTAAGCAATATATTCAATACCTCATCCAGAAACGCACCCTCTCGAAACCTGGAGAGCAAGCTACACCGCGATGCAGAGCGTTTCTCTCGCAGAGTCTGCCACCCGAGTTTGCTAAACATCTCCGTAACGCTTACTAAATAACCCTGTGACGAAACACACCGCTCTTCTTTGGATCTTCTCTATCTCCTCCGTCAACCCGATCGGGTACGGATCCCACACTGATGAGCAATACTCAAGTATAGGCCAAACGAATGTTTTGTAAGCCACCTCCTTTGTTGATGGACTACGTTTACTAAGGACTCTCCCAATGAATCTCAACCTGGTACGCGCCTTACCAACAATTAATTTTATATGATCATTCCACTTCAAATCGTTCCGCACGCATACTCACAGATATTTTACAGAAGTAACTGCTACCAGTGTTTGTTCCGCTATCATATAATCATACAATAAAGGATCCTTCTTTCTATGTATTCGCAATACATTACATTTGTCTACGTTAAGGGTCAGTTGCCGCTCCCTGCACCAAGTGCCTATCCGCTGCAGGTCTTCCTGCATTTCGCTACAATTTTCTAATGCTGCAACTTCTCTGCGTACTACAGCATCATCCGCGAAAAGCCGCATGGAACATCCGACACCATCTATTAGCTTATTTATATAGGGTGTTACAAAAGATACGGCCAAACTTTCAGGAAACATTCCTGATACACAAAGAAAGAAAATATGTTATCTAGACATGAGTCGGGAAACGCTTACTTCCATGTTAGAGCTCATTTTATTACTTCAAATCACATTAATCATGAAATGGAAACACACAGCAACAGAAAATACCAGTGTGACTTCAAACACTTTGTTACAGGAAATGTTCAAAATGTCCTCCGTTAGCGAGGATACATGCATCAAGCCTCCATCGCATGGAATTCCTGATGCGCTGATACAGCCCTGGAAAATGGCGTATTGTATTACAGCCGTCCACAATACGAGCACGTAGAGTTTCTACATTTTGTACAAAGGTTGCGTAGACAAGAACTTTCAAATGCCCCCATAAATGAAAGTCAAGAGGGTTGAGGTCAGGAGAGCATGGAGGCCATGGAATTGGCACGCCTCTACCAATCCATCGGTCACCCAATGTGTTGTTGAGAAGCGTACAAACACTTCGACTGAAATGTGCAGGAGCTCCATCGCGCATGAACCATATGCTGTGTCGTACTTGTAAAGGCACATGTTCTAGCAGCACAGGCAGAGTATCCCGCATAAAATCGTGATAACGTGCTCCATTGAGCGTAGGTGGACCAAACTAAAATGAGCTCTAACATGGAAATTAAGCGTTTTCGGACACATGTCCACATAACATCTTTTCTTTATTTGTGTGTGAATGTTTCCTGAAAGTTTTGCCGTACCTTTTTGTAACACCCTGTATATATTGTGAAAAGCAATGGTCCCATAACACTCCCCTGTGGCACGCCAGAGGTTACTTTCACGTCTGTAGACGTCTCTCCATTGAGAACAATATACTGTGTTTTGTTTGCTAAAAACTCTTCAATCCAGCCACACAGCTGGTCTGATATTGCGTAGGCTCTTACTCTGTTTATAAGGCGACAGTATGGAACTGTATCGAACGCCTTCCGGAAGTCAAGCAAAATAGCATCTACCTGGGAGCCTGTATCCAATATTTTCTGGGTCTCGTGAACAAATAAAGCAAGTTGGGTCTCACACGATCGCTGTTTCAGGAATCCATGTTGATTCCTACAGAGTTCATTCTGGGTTTCCAGAAACGACATGATACGCGAGCGAAAAATATGTTCTAAAATTCTACAACAGATCGACGTCAGAGATATGGGTCTATAGCTTTGCGCATCTGCTCGACGACCCTTCTTCAAGACTGGGACTACCTGTCCTCTTTTCCGATCATTTGGAGACTTGCAGTACACGGCTGTTAGAAGGGGGGCAAGTTCTTTCGCGTACTCTGTGTAGAATGGAATTGGTATCCCGTTAGGTCCAGTGGACATTCCTGTGTTGAGTGATTCCAGTTGCTTTTCTATTCCTTGGACAATTATTTAGATGTCAGCCATTTTTTCCTTTGTGCGAGGATTTAGAGAAGGAACTGCAGTGCGGTCTTCCTCTGTGAAACGGCTTTGGAAAAAGGAGTTTAGTATTTCAGCTTTACGCTTGTCATCATCTGTTTCAATGCCATCATCATCCCGGAGTGTCTGTTTCGAGCCACTTACTGATTTAACGTAAGACCAGAACTTCCTAGGACTTTCTGCCAAATCGGTACATAGAATTTTACTTTCGAATTCACTGAACGCTTCACGCATAGCCCTCTTTACGATAACTTTGACATCGTTTAGCTTGTTTGTGTTGCAGGTTTTATCTGCATTTAAACTTGCAGTGAAGCTCTCTTTGCTTTCGCAGTAGATTCCTAACTTTGTTGTTGAACCACGGTGGGTTTTTCCCGTCCCTCACAGTTTTACTCGGCACGTACCTGTCTAAAACGCATTTTACGATTGCCTTGAACTTTAACCATTAACACTGAACATTGTCGGTGTCGGAACAGAAATTTTGTTGTTTGACCACATGGCAGTGAGAATTTAAACGGGTTTTTGGAACACCTGAATTCAATCCACCCGAATATGCAGTTCACTATGGATGTGGAAAAGAATGGATGCCATGCCTTCCTTGATGTGTTGGTCAAAAGTAAGACTGACGGTACGTTGGGACATTCAGTTTATAGGAGGCCTACTCACACTGACTTGTATATGCAAGCTGATAGTTGTCACTATGGAGCTTTAGAATCCGGCTATGCCTCCCATCAAAAAACAGAGGGACAGAATTAGTGCTACCGCACCTGTTGATTAATAGTCACTACCGGTATTTCTGATGTTGGATATCTTTGGTTGTGTGTTGACTCTGTGGTTACTTGTTATGTGTGTGGTATCTTCCTTCTTTCTCCTCCGTGAGCCTAGGTATCAAATTCCTTGTGCGGTAGCGTTCTCGGTTCTCACGCCCGGGTTCCCGGGCTCGATTCCCGGTGGGGTCAGGGATTTTCTCTGCCTCGTGACGGCTGGGTGTTGTGTGATGTCCTTAGGTTAGTTAGTTTTAAGTAGTTCTAAGTTGTAGGGGACTGATGACCATCGATGTTAAGTCCCATAGTGCTCAGAGCCATTAAATCCCTTGCACATTGCTTCCTCCTTGCATCTGTGCCTTGAGAATGGCAGGGTGCGCCCCTGTCGAGATATCGGCGGTGGTCGACGGCGTCACCCGGCACCAAACCCGTAAGTTATTTGAACATTCAATTCGCCGGGAAAAGTTAAGTCCCACAGACTAGATATCAGCCGCGCAGTTCTGTCGCGCAGCTCCACAGAGACAGCCATTGGCTGACTGCCAGGCGCCTGCGCGGCAGGCATCCCTCCTGACATCCCTCATATTGCGCATCGTGCGACCAGAGACGTACCGCCGTTGAGCCCAGCTTTGACCTTTCTTCCTCATGCGTCTACACACCTCGCTCTATGAAGGATCTGACTTCGCAGGGCACAGCGCTTTTGCATGATTACAGAGCAACAGTTGACCACCTTCTGCATCACAATCGGAGACAGCCAAGGGATGTCGGAAAACTGACTGCTAATGGTGTAGCTTAGTGGACAAAAGTTGCCAAACAAATAACAGATGGCAGAGCAATCTGATCTTATGTTTCCATTCGTTTTTGTTTGCAAAGCTTTAACTGTTGTTGCAATTTTGACACTTTACAGGTCCAGCTTGATTACACAAATTTCTACACTTCACTATTACCGGTTTCGGCTACAAACAGAAACAGTGTGTGACCAACTAACGCTAAATCTGTACAAGTCCTGGTGCCACCTGAGAAAAACAGGAAGTGTTTACATGATTAACAGCCACGTATACCAGCCATACAAACCATAAAATATTATGATGTAGCATCAACGTCAAGTTAAACATGTAGGTACATAGCAAGTGCCATTACGGTATACTGATAATTTTTACTTTATGGACCGTCAGACTACAACTGAATGAAACACTATTTTCGTGCCACACCCGTTTCGCCTTTATTTTCTGCAAGGGATGTTCAGTGGCCTGGAATATGTATATATTTTTGCTATTTACTTCACATTTTGGCCAATGTACCTAAAGGTTATAAATGTAGTAATATGTTGAACTGTACTTACAGGTTTCGTGGACTATTTTCTACATATTACGCTGCTGTTGCATTTTTAGTGTTGTTCCTCATCTTAGCCGGCAGGAGTGACAGAGCGGTTCTATGACCTTAGGTTAGTTAGGTTTAAGTAGTTCTAAGTTCTAGGGGACTGATGACCGCAGTAGTTAAGTCCCATAGTGCTCAGAGCTATTTGAACCATTTTTTTCCTCATCTTATGGATGCCAATTATGGTGTTTTTCAACATTTCACAGCACTAGGAACTCAACACTTGTTTGATGCAGTGTTTTGGTTTGTTTCCGACTGTCAAATGTTATTGCCAAAGATCGAATGTTATGGCCAACTTTCCAGTGTAACTATTTAAAGTGTTTGTGATCTGTTTTGTATGGATTTTTTGGCTGTGTGTGTGTGTGTGTGTGTGTGTGTGTGTACCTTCACCTTCTTGACACACGCACACAAACCCAGTCCACAAAAAATCAATTATCACACCAAAACACACACTCACTCACTCACTCACTCACTCACACACACACACACACATACACACACACACACACACACACACACACACACACACACACACACACAGTACAAAAAAATCCATACACAAACAGATCACAGATACTTCAATAGTTACACTCGAAAGTTGCCAATCATATTTGATCTTTGGCAATAACATTTGACAGTCGGTAACACAAACGAAAACACTGCATCAGAACAAGTGTTCAGTTCCTAGTGCAGTGCGTGAGGAACAAAACTGCAAATTTGCATTTGTAACAAGGAGAACGACAACAAAAATTCGCCAGACGTAGTGGCCTAATGCCGGCACGGTAGCTCAGCGTGTTCGGTCAGAGGGTTAGCTGCCCTCTGTAACAAAAAACTCAGTTAATCGATCAGATTCAACGAAAAAAAGCGAACAAAATGAGATTACAAGAAAAAAAATGCTGTTCTAGGCGCTACAATTTGGAGCCGCGCGACAGCTACGGTCGCAGGTCCGACTCCTGCCTCGGGCATGGATGTGTGTGATGTCCTTAGGTTAGTTAGGTTTCAGTAGTTCTAAGTTCTAGGGGACTGATGACCACAGCAGTTAAGTCCCATACTGCTCAGAGCCATTTGAACCATTCTTTGCACAAAAATTCAACAGCGGCGTAATGTGCAGAAAATTGACCACGCAACCTATAAGTGCAGTTCAACATATTACTACATAATAACAAAAACCAACCACCAGAACTGTTTATAACCATTAGGTACATTGTCGAGAATGTAAACTAAACAGCAAAAATATGTACATATTTGAACCCAGTGGAGATCCCCTGCAAAAAATAAAGGCAAAACAGATATGGCACCAAAACTGTGTTTCATTCAGCTGTAGTCAGACGGTCCATAAAGTAAAAGTTATCAGTATAGCGTAATATTACAAGCAACTGAGGAAGACAGGACCACAAAAATTTAAGATGATAGTAACTGCTGGTGATGATCAGAATCCGGCTGGTATTTATACAAGGACACTGAGGCCAGCAGAGGACACTATAACTAGGCTACAGCGGAAGTGTTTGAACTCAGGAGAGTGTCCCTGGCGCCACCCTGTGGCAAATTCTGGACGTGTGCGGTGTCGCATTGTGCTGCTGGAAGTGCCCAAGTAAGTCGGGATGCACAGTGGCCACGTTGCAGATGATCAGACAGGATGTTTATGTACGTGTCACCTGTCGTATATAGACGCCACTGGGGTCCCATGCCACACAAACTGCATACGTGCCACACCAATTCAGAGCCTCCACCAGCTTGAAGACTCCCTTGGTTTCATGAGCTTGTCTCCATACCCGTACACGTCGATACTCACCTTATGATTTCAAACGAAACTCGACCAACGAGGCAACACGTTTCCAGTCATCAACAGTCCAATGTCGATAATGATGGGCACAGGCGAGGTATAAAGATTCGTGTAGTGCAGTCGACAAGAGGACACGAGTGGCCCTCCGCGTCTGGAAGCCCGCCTCTATGATGTTTCGTTGTGTGGCACTTGTAGATGACCTAGGATTGAAATCTTCAGCAATTTGAGGAAGGGTTGCACTTCTCTCACGTTGAACGATTCTGTTCAGTTGTCATTGCCCTTTTTCCGGCCGCAGCGAAGTTGAAAATCTGATCAAACCTAATTCGTGATATTCACGGTAAAATCGTGAAATGGTTGTATGGGGAAATCCCCACTTCGTCGCTACCTTGGGTATGCTGGGTGCCATCCATCGTGCGCCGACTATAATACCAGGTTCAACTTCAGGTAAATCTTCGTAACCTCCCATTGTTGCAGCAGTAAACGATCCAACAACTGCACCAGACACTTGTATTGTCTTATGTAGGCGTTGTCGACCGCAGCGCCGTGTTCTGTCTATTTACGTATCTCTGTATTTGAATATGCATGCGTGTACCAGTTTCTTTGGCACCTCAGTGTATATACTATACTACTGGCCATTAAAATTGAAACACCAAGAAGAAATGCAGATGAGCAACGGGTATTCATTGGACAAATATATTACACTAGAACTGACATGTCATTACATTTTCACGCACTTCAGGTGCATAGATCCTGAGAAATCAGTAGACAGAACAACCACCCGTGGTCTTAATAAGGGCCTTGATACGCCTGGGCATTGAGTCAAGCAGAGCTTGGATGACGTGTACAGGTACAGCAGCCCTTGCATCTTCAATACGATACCACAGTTCATCAAAAGTAGTGACTGGCGTATTGTGACGAGCCAGTTGCTCGGCCACCATTGACCAGACATTTTCAGTTGGTGAGAGATCTGGAGAATGTGATAAACATGGCAGCAGTCGAACATTTTCTGTATCCAGAAAGGCCCGTACAGGAGCTGCAACATGCAGTCGTGCATTATCCTCCTGAAATGTAGGGTTTCGCAAGGATCGAATGAAGGGTAGAGCCACGGGTTGTAACACATGTGAAATGTAACGTCCACTGTTCAATGTGCTGTCAATTGGAACCTGGATTCACCCGAAAAAATGACTTTTTGCCATTTGTAGACACAGGTTCGTCGTTGAGTACACCATTGCAGGCGCTCCTGTCTGTGATGCAGCGTCAAGGGTAGCCGCAGCCACGGTCTCCGAGCTGATATACCATGCTGCTGCAAACGTCGTCGAACTGTTCGTGCAGATGGTTGTTGTCTAGCAAACGTCCCCATCTGTTGGCTCAGGGATCGAGACGTGGCTGCACGATCCGTTACAGCCGTGCGGATAAGATGCCTGTCATCTCGACTGCTAGTGATACGAGGCCGTTGGGATCCAGCACGGCGTTCCGTATTACCCTCCTGAACCCACCGATTCCATATTCTGCTAACAGTCATTGGATCTCGACCAACGCCAGCAGCATTGTCGCATTACGATAAACTGCAATCGCGATAGGTTACAATGCGACCGTTATCAAAGTCGGAAACGTGGTGGTACGCATTTTTCCTCCTTACACGAGGCATCACAACAACGTTTCGCCAGGCAATGCTTGTCAACTGCTGCATGTGTATGAGAAAGCGGTTGAAAACCTTCCTCGTGTCGGCGCGTTGTAGGTGTCGCCACTGGCGCCAACCTTGTGTGAATGCTCTGAAAAGCTAATCATTCGCATATCACAGCATCTTCTTCCTGTCGGTTACATTTCACGTCTGTAGCACGTCATCTTCGTGGTGTAGCAATTTTAATTGCCCGTAGTGTATAATCAAGATGTTTCTTTGGTAATTTAATGTATTTGCTGTCCATGCAATAAAACTTGAGCATCACGCATTACGTTTTAATTTATTACTAGTTTAACGCAAACTTTATTTGCTACCCAGTGCAGACTTCGCCCGTTGTAAGCGACTCAAGATAGCTACATTATATTAATATAATTAACTATTCGATAATTAAGTATTCGATAGTCCATGGGTGCCTGATTCGAAAGTAATAAAACGACCAGGGATGATGTTTTGTGTCTTCAACGGTATAGTTTTTACAGCTTTAACGTTAAATACTTAACACGTAAAATGGTTGCAACATTGTCAGACGTCTGAAGTTCTTGCATGCTTATCAGACCAAAAGTTCATTCCCCAACAGGATGGATTCAGACCCGGGAAATCGTTCAGCAATCAAATCCTAGCACTCACAGAACACATTGAGGAAGAAGGGTTTGAAAACAAACAAATAACAGGTGTAGCATTGGTGGACTTAAGTTCTGCATACGACACCGTCAACCACAGAAAGTTCATGGAAAAACTGTTCTGTACATTTAAGGATCATCAGTTCACAAAAATCATTTAATCTCTGCTGCAAAACAGACAGTCCTATGTAATGCTGGACGGAAAAAGAGAAGCCGATGGCGTCGACAAGAGAAGGGTGTCGCCCAGGGCAGTGTGCTCCCCCCACCCCCCCCTACTACTTTACACCAATGACCGACCGACACCGGAACGCACTGCACATTCCTTGTCTGCCGAAGATCTGGCCATTACAGCGCAAGGGAATAGCTTCGAGGAAGCAGAAGGGAAATGAGAAAGCTCGCTACACGTTATGTCTCAATACTATAAAGAGAACTCCCTCAAACCAAATCCATCTAAGACACAGGTTAGCGCTTTCCACCTCCGCACAAAACAGGCAAACAGGAAGCTGAACGTCACCTGGAATGGCAACGAACTGGACCATACGGACAAACCAACATACCTTGGTGTCGTGCTGGATAGATCACTGAGGTTCAGATATCACTGTGAAAAAACTTGCCAGAAAGTTGCTGCCAGGAACAATATTTTAAGAAAACTGATGAATAGCAAATGGGGAGCTAGTCCGACTGTATTACAAACAACTGCTCAAGCACTTTGCTTCTCCACGGCAGAATATGCGTGCCCTGTATGGTCCCGATCCACACATGTCAAAAAAGTCACTACAGTCCTTAATGAAACACGTAGGCTAACAATAGGATGCACGAAACCCACTCCACTTGGGAAAATATTCAAAGCAGCTGGATTCTCATCTCCTGAATTCTGAAGAATTGCGCACGAACATATAGAAAAATTTAAACAGATTTTAGACTAGCGCCATCCGCTGCACTGTTCTTCATGTCGACGTAGCAGACTTAAATCCCGCAAGAGATTTCTCACTAGTGAATTGAACGAGCCTCCGAAGGACTACCCTGCCTCAGGAGAAATACCCAGCGGCAGTACATCGAGCTAGAAGATTTGGAGAACACTGAACCTCATCAGAACAGGCGTAGACCAATTAAAGCAGACCTAGTCAAATGGGGCTTCAAGGACGAAGGAGAAAGTAAATGCGACTGTGGTGAAGTTCAGGATATGGAGCACCTTCTACAGTGTTCCATCTGCCCCACAAGGTGTACCCTTGACGAACTATGGCTTGAGAAGAGAGAAACATTGGACTTGGCCCGACATTGGGCTGAAAGGCTTTGAAACAAATTTCCGGACACGAAAAAGGAAAGTAAGTGGGACTCCTTAAAAATCGGATACCCAGGCGAGGGTAGCCTATTTGTTCCAGAATAAAAAGAGATTCGATTTCGAATGAGTGAGGTTATTATTTAGGGGCAACATGTACGCAGAGGACGTGGCGGCATTCCCAATACGAACGCAGCTGGTGAGCAGGCTGTGGCAGGCGGCGAACCCCCTGACAACAGGTAGGCGCCGGCCGGCCGGGTCGGCTAATGACACCAGCCCAGCCACGGCGCACACACCGCGGCTCCACAGACAGGTCGGAGGTCAGTCGTGCACGCACTGCCAAAGCAGTCTTCCTCGGCGAACTTCGTCAGTCGAGTGGCCCGGGCCTATCAGCCGATGAGTGGCGTCACGCTATCGCAAAGCTTCCACAGGTGACGACTGAAGAAACTTTACCTTAAGATGATGAGTACGAATTCCATCGAAACGTTCCACCTCCTGGTACGCTGCCTGTGCCCCTCTGCGTGGCCTACTTAAAAGAAGAACGCGCATCCACCGGTTGCGACACCTGGTGAGATCCGGAGTGAGTGCAATGTGAGCAATTTTCGCTCCGTTTTAAGCAAAGGCTGGTTTTAAACGCGTCTAAATGTGTATGACGTCATATCTCCTCGACTTTTTCTCTTACAAACATATAATTTATGAATAAACGATGACTAAGTGAAACCATCAGCTGCCGACAGGTTGTTGTTGACATAGCTCGATGTGGACAGCTGAAAATGCGTGCCCCGACCGGCACTCGAACCCGGGATCTCCTGCTTACATGGCAGACGCTCTATCCATCTTTTTTTTAGGCTGCCGTGGCGCAATATAGGAAATGAAATGTCTTCTTGAGGTTATTTAATTATTTTTTATTTTTTTATTTTTTTAGCCAAGTATTATACAGAAATTTTTTGTGGTGCACAAAAAACTATCACTTTATTGTTGAAGGAAAGTTGCTCCACTGTTCTGCGAGAGAAGAGAAATGTGAAAACGAAAATGGGAAAGAAAAAATGCCTTCTGAATAGTATCGTAAAATTCCGACAAGAACTAAAGTCCCAGGAAGAAAATGGGATTCATACATACAGGTCACTGGCAACCTCTGCTATCCGAAATATTGTATTTGAAGCATTTAACCGTTAATTATGATGTTCAGCATATTTGCAAATATCCTCCTGTAGTCACAATGTTGTCTCATTTCAAAGTGTTCGATTTCTATGTAAGAATAATAGTCTAGGAGAGTAGCATGCCTATCCTGCATAGTAAACGATGCTGTGTGGCCCATGATCCACGTTGCAGCGTTGTTTTCTGCTCGTGGATATCTCAGTTTTTGTGGCTGAATGATCTCTAAAAGGTCTACACCACAGGGCGTGGTACGGTCTTTCACCGACAATCGTTGACGAAGAAATGTAGTAATTTCTTCTGTATGCCCGCACGTGAACCTATGACGAAGCGTATCGACTCTTCCGCATGCGTCACAGTTGGGCGTTGGATGAAGGCCTATTTTATGTAGCTTTTCATTCGTTGTCACGTTATCGGTGACTGTGAGATACCAGTCGGCTATGGCACGTGACGGTAACATGTCGCTGTGCACATTCCGCCATACTATACTCCAATGTGTATGTGGATGTTTTTCTTCGAGGCGTTTCCTGTGGTTTGTTGTCATGAGAAGGCCATAAAGCTTCCTGTTCGTCAGGCTTCCGTTATCGACGATGTTGTGTCGAATGTAGCTCATTTCCATGTAGTACAGTCGCGCATGTCGGTAAGAACGTGGAATCCCGGCAATATTAACGGGTGGGTCCAGGCTATGAGGCTTCCACCGTTGAATGAGGTTTGTGATGAGACTCGTCCTCCGGGTACGAAACTCCTTCCTGATGCGATTTAGGAGCAGGGTGACACATTTTTTGTGTACTTTAATGAGGTTAAGGCCACTTTTGAACGAAGGTAAGGTTAAGGTATCGAACTGAACTTTGAAAATGTGCCCCCTAAAAAGAAACCAACATAACGCTTGTTGTATACTCTTGGCTAGATGGTCGGAGATTGGAAGAATTTGCACCAAGTAATTCATCTTGCTCGTAATGGCGATCTCGACGGTCTTAACTTTCTGTATTATGTTCAAGTCACTGTCGGAGTGAAGTATCAAAGGAGCACGTAATTTAGTAAGCATGTGTGACCAGTTGTTCGTCAGGAATTTGTCTGGTTTGGCCTCAGAGGTAGCACCGAGGGCTGTGTGATAATCCTTGACCCTGCACCAGGTAACATGGGATACGTCTCCGATACCGCCACCGATCTGCAAAACTGTGGTTTTAGTTCTATTTAGTATTGCTCCTGAGAGAAATGTGAATGTTTGTAAAAGAGTTGCCGCTGACAGAAGTTGTTGTGATGATGACGCAGTTACGCATATATCGTCAGCATATGCAATGCATGGGATAGTGACAGACTCGACGCTAAGCCCGATCCCGCTATGTGCTAAGTTGTTCAGTAGCGGCTCTACTGCAATGGCGTACAAAATCATTTACAGAGGACATCCTTGGCGGATGGATTGCTCAATGGAAACTTCTTTTGTAAAATGGCCATTAATGATAGCCCGTGAAGAAGCGTTTGTAGTAAGTTTGCGAATTAATTCTATGAGATGTTCAAATCCTAGTTTCTTCATGCTTTTAAAGAGCATCCTGTTGTGACAAGCGACAGCTCAAGGTCCTAAGAAAATCGTCGCACGAGTGTTCATCCACGGGTTGCTTCTTGTGATGTTGACTATAATAGTCGTAGACGTGCGAGATGACGTCACGTTGCTTCGTGATGGCATTCTGAGCGTCACCAACGACGGCTTCAGTCAACATGGCTTTACACCGTTTCGTCGCTCTCAGGATGTGGTACAGAGAGGCCCGTTCTTGGCGGCAACGTCCTTGGGGTGGGCTCGCAGGATGATGCCATGCATTCGTTAGCGTAGTATCCCCGTGATTTTCGCTTTACATCGTTTGACCTTTACGTCGATGTTGCGAGAAGGATTGTTAGTGCGACTGTACAGTTCTTTCAAACAGCGATAATAAAATTCAATAGTCTGTTTCTGCCAAAAGCTTTTTTGTCGGGTGTAGCTCACGAGGGTGAGGCGTAATTTAGGCTTAGCACACTGGATCCACCACTGGAGAACGCCAGCGTAGCGACATCGGTGCCTCTGGAGCTGCTGCCACGTTGTGTTCACCTCCTCTTCAAGTTGGGCATCCTGCAGAAGGCTGACGTTCAATTTCCAGTAGCCCTTCCCGCGGTAAATTGGCTGGCGTTGTAGGTTGAGGTAACACTGATATGCACAATGGTCGGAGATGTTGACAGGAGCTATGTCACAGTTGACAGTGTGTCGCTGGAGGGCATCGGACACATAGATCCTATCCAGCCGTCTGGCAGAATGACTGGTTACGAAGGTGTACGCTACCTGTTCACCGTGCAGTTGTTGCCACGTATCGTGAAGACGCACGGCACGAATTAAATGTTCAAGTTCGATACATCTGTTCGTGTTAGGAGTTTGGTCTCTGTCGTTAAGTAGATAACTGAAGTCACCACCGAGGATGAGATGTGCATGATAAGCGCTACGAAGAATGGGAACCTCGTTTTTATAACATTTTGAACGATCTCTCTTATGAGTGCTACCTGAGGGAACGTACATGTTAACAATCTGCACACCGTTCACTCGAAGAGAAATGCCACGACCACTGAGCAGCCGCTGCACAGCCGTAAAGGGTATACGATCGCGCAGAAGGATGGCAGTGCCTACAGCGTCCTGGAGATTGGTGTTATCAATGAGAGCGTAGCCGGGCACGTCTAAGGATGACTGCCTCCTGTAGGAGGGAAATGTCAACGCTGGTACCATACAAGAAATCAGTTAGCGAACGGAGTTTCTCCGGACTTTGAATTCTATTGACGTTAAGTGTGGTAACGTTGTAGGTTTGGCTATCGCACATGATGGTTCAAGGGACAATGAGCTCTGAGTGTTGGATCGTCCTTCTCGGCGGCTTTGAACCAAACTCGTTGGGAACGTCTGGAGTAATAAACGAAATGTCAAAACCAATAACGGGTCAGGGAGTGAGAATGTGGCAGCGCGATGGTGATGCGCGAGAGCAGCTACTGCTGCGTCTCCTCGTCCTGCCGCCACCACGGCTCACGGCTGTCGGGGTGCTGTGCGGTGCGCGCGCCGCCCTGCCCGCCACCGCCGGCTGCGTCTGTCACGTGGTCGCAGCCGCCTGGCCACCACGCGGGGCTGCGGGTGACGTCAGCGAATTCCTGCGGGAGCGCCGCTGCAGCTGCTCGCCGCTCTGCTCGCTCTTCCTCTGAGCCGTTACGGTGCTCTGATCCCTCTCAGCGCTCAGTAGTGCCTTCAGGTGTTTCCTTTGTTCACGAATGCGTTCTTGCCTCGCGGTGTCCTCGCAGCGCACGGAGCAAGATGATTGAGGTACAGTCTCGTTGCCACTTTCTGACCTGTGTACGGGTCTCAAATCGTCCGACTTTTCCTCTTTGCTACTATTCCCTTTGTTTCTCCATCGGCGGCCTTTCTTCGTGTCTGCTACAGTCTCTACCGATAGGGGTGGTTCAGGCAAACACACCTGCACGTGCTCCTGTATCTCACACGGCTTAGTTTCAGAGGTGGCTGGCGCATCGTTGGTATCCAGTGGTAACTGCCCCGGCGAGGACGACGGTGCCGAATCGACGTCCGTCCTACCGCGAATGTCTCTGGCACTGCATTCCACCTGAACTGGCATCTCCACCTCGCTAACACGTTCCGGCTGCCGGGGTGGTGGTACAGTCCCCGCGACTACCTCACTCAATAGCGGAACTAGCTTTTCACTACCGTCTGCAGGAGGTCCCCCTGGAAGTTCTAACGGACGTCGACGTGTACAGTTCATCCGCAGATGTTCTGTTGAATGGCAGGTCCAACAGGTAGGGGGTTGTCCAATGTAAGTTACCTGTGCATCACAGCCACCAATGGCAACATACGAAGGTATATGCTTTTTTAAGTCTACACGTACACTTCGCACCCCTCTGTTAACTTGGTAGCGCTATGCACTCAACCATTTTTTCATTTGGAACTGACAAGACAGCGCCGTACAGTCATAGAGAACATGCAATCAGGTCATTAGGCCACTCAGGTGGCACATTGAATACCCTGACGGTTCTCACTCCGTACCCCGAAGGCACGATTTGGACATTACTAATACTGCCATCATTATGACGAAATGGTCTCACACCGGCAAGCTCCTCACCGAATTTCTCATAAGTGTCACTCGAAACAAAGTCCAACTGGAACGTATCGACTATATCTTCAGGCAGTTTCAGATCCTCAAAGATCCACTCAAGAATTTCAAAAGCTGTCGGTCGCAAGGCAGCACGATCGAAAACACACTGAACGCTGTTCGCTCTGTTAATTGTCGCCATCTTACTTGCAACAGTTATACAGAAACAAATGTTAACAGCTCTCGGACACGCTGCTCAGCTCTCCACCTCAGCACTGGTCGCGACTTAAACACTGGCCCGCGCTGCCGCCCGTCACCGCGCGATGTGGACTGGCCGAGTGCCTGAAGACGACTGTGAACCGGGACTCGAACCCGGGATCTCCTGCTTACATGGCAGACGCTCTATCCATCTTAGCCAACGAGGACACAGATGAAAAGCGCGACTGCAGCGACTTATCCCTTGCACGCTTCCCGTGAGACTCACATACCTATCTGTTCACATTTGCCCATTCACTCATTACTGGCGCACGCTTTGGCGATTCCCGTAAAAGTTTGGGCAACCTGTGCGCATTCGCACAGACGAAGGTCAGTGGCTGGGTAGCCTTTAACTAAGTATATGAAGACAGTAACTGTTCTCGAAAGAACAGATACTGTTGATGACAGTGAAGCTTTTTCCTGGAATAAATGATGACTAACTGAAACCATCAGCTGCCGACAGTGGTGCCGATATGGGCAAAAGTCTATAAGGTACATTACATATGTAGAATTGTGAATGTGAGTCTCATGGGAAACGTGCAAGGGATAAGTCACTGCAGTCGCGCTATTCATCTGTGTCCTCGGTGGCTCAGCTGGATAGAGCGTCTGCCCTGTAAGCGGGAGATCCCGGGTTCGAGTCCCGGTCGGGGCACGCATTTCCAGCTGTCCACATCGGGGTATATCAACAACACCTGTCGGCAGCTGATGGATTCAGTTAGTCATCATTATTCCAGGGAAAGCTGCACTGTCATCTACAGTATCTGTTCTTTCGAGAACAGTTACTGTTTTCATACATATAATTTAGGAGTTGCATTCAGTGATGTACACTGAAACGCCAAAGAAACTGGTACAGGCATGCGAACTCAAATACAGAGATATGTAAAAAGACAGAACACGGCGCTGCGATCGACAACGCCTGCGTAAGACAGAAAGTGTCTGGTGTACTTGTTAGATCGCTTACTGTTGCTACAAGGGCAGGTTACAAAGATTCATCTGAGTTTGAAAGTGGTGTTGCAGTAGGCGCACGAGCGATGGCACCCAGCAGCTCCAAGGTAGTCAAGGCCTGGGGAGTTCCCCATACAACCATTTCACGAGTTACTTTTGAATACATTATGAGAGTGGCAGTGATCAATGTGTTACAAATATTTACTATTGAAAACAGTCTTGATCACGTTTTATTTATCAAGGTGACCGGTTTCGACCTACTTCAGACCATTGACTAGGAACCTCTATCTGTTGGAGAATCACTAGTCAACTAGTGATTCTCCAAGAGAAAGAGGTTCCTACTCAGTAGTCTGAAGATGACCACAGCAGTGGTCGAGCCCGGTCACCTTCATAAATAAATCGTCATCAAGACTGCTTTTAAAACATTTCACGAGTGTAACGCGAAGATCAGGAATCCGGTAAAACATGAGATGTCTCACATCGCTGCGGCCGGAAAAAGATCTTGCAAGAACGGGACTGAAGCCGCTATCTCTATTAATTAAATTCGTCGCCAACCGAATTTAAAGTGCTTCTTTCACTACTGTGTCCCAGAAAGATGAAGTCGAGGCTAAAATTTCGACATTATCTTACAGCACAGAGTGCCCAGTGTCAATACAGTCTTTCACTACTGTGTCCCAGAAAGATGAAGTCGAGGCTAAAATTTCGACATTATCTTACAGCACAGAGTGCCCAGTGTCAATACAGTCTTTCACTACTTTGTCCCAGAAAGATGAAGTCGAGGCTAAAATTTCGACATTATCTTACAGCACAGAGTGCCCAGTGTCAATACAGTCTTTCACTACTGTGTCCAAGAAAGATGAAGTCGAGGCTAAAATTTCGACATTATCTTACAGCACAGAGTGCCCAGTGTCAATACAGTCTTTCACTACTATGTCCCAGAAAGATGAAGTCGAGGCTAAAATATCGACATTATCTTACAGCACAGAGTGCCCAGTGTCAATACAGTCTTTCACTACTGTGTCCCAGAAAGATGAAGTCAGGCTAAAATTTCGACATTATCTTACAGCACAGAGTGCCCAGTGTCAATACAGTCTTTCACTACTGTGTCCCCGAAAGATGAAGTCGAGGCTAAAATTTCGACATTATCTTACAGCACAGAGTGCCCAGTGTCAATACAGTCTTTCACTACTGTTTCCCAGAAAGATGAAGTCGAGGCTAAAATTTCGACATTATCTTACAGCACAGAGTGCCCAGTGTCAATACAGTCTTTCACTACTGTGTCCCATAAAGATGAAGTCGAGGCTAAAATTTCGACATTATCTTACAGCACAGAGTGCCCAGTGTCAATACAGTCTTTCACTACTGTGTCCCATAAAGGTGAAGTCGAGGCTAAAATTTCGACATTGTGTTACAGCACAGAGTGCCCAGTGTCAATACAGTCTTTCACTACTGTGTCCCAGAAAGATGAAGTCGAGGCTAAAATTTCGACATTATCTTACAGCACAGAGTGCCCAGTGTCAATACAGTCTTTCACTACTTTGTCCCAGATAGATGAAGTCTAGGCTAAAATTTCGACATTATCTTACAGCACAGAGTGCCCAGTGTCAATACAGTCTTTCACTACTGTGTCCCCGAAAGATGAAGTCGAGGCAAAAATTTCGACATTATCTTACAGCACAGAGCGCCCAGTGTCAATACAATGCTCCGCTACCGCAGATTTATTAGGTTGTAAGAGCCGGGTGTACCTGCGGTGCTCTGTGCATCTCTTCTGGACTGTATGTATCGTCTGTCCGATGTATCAACGGCCGCACTCACTCCGAAGCACCAAATCATCTTTAACGTAACCCAGGACTGCTGCAGTCTTTAGTGGAATGCGAAAAATCAGTTAGTGTTTCCTGAGGATGCGTCCTATTTTTAACGAAAGGCTTCCCACGTAAGGCAGGAAAGCCATGGGTTTTCTTGTGCCCACTGTTGATTTAATGCGCTCATCACATACGTAACTCTGTGGACTTCATTGACGAGATGAAATCACTCAAACATAGCAAATCTGATGTGTTATTCAGTTTCGATGTAGTGTCGTTCTTCACGAACGTTCCACTTTCCGAGCCTACGGAATATCAGACCAGCTGTGTGGCTGGACTGAAGAGTTTTTAGCAAACAGAAGACAGCATGTTGTTCTGAATGGAAATATGTCTACAGGCTTTAAAGTAACCTCTTGAATGCCACAGAGGAGTGTTATGGGACCATTGCTTTTCGCAATATATACAAATGACCTCGTAGATTTTGTCGGAAGTTTCATGCGGCTTTTCGCGGATGATGCTGTAGCATACAGAGAAGTTGGAGCATTAGAAAACTGCAGCGAAATGCAGGAAGATTTGTAGTGGATAGGCACTTGGTGCAACGAGTCGCAACTGACCCTTAACATAGACATATGCAATGTATTGCGAATACACTGAAAGAAGGACGCTTTATTGTATGATTATATAATAGTGGGACAAACACTGGTAGCAGTTACTTCTGTAAAATATCTGCGAGTATGCGCACGGATTGATTTGAAGTGGAATTATCAAATCAAATTAATTGTTGGTAAGGGGGGTGCCAGGTTGAGATTCATTGAGAGACCCCTTAGAAAATGTAGTCCATCAACAAAAGAGATGGCTTTCAAAACACTCCTTCGACCTATACTTGAGTATTGCTCATCAGTGTGGGATCCTTACCATGCTGGGTTGGCGGAGGAGATAGAGAAGATCCAAAGAAAAGAAAAGCAGCATGTTTCGTCACAGGCTTATCTGGTAAGCGCGATAGCGTTACGGAGATGTTTAGCAAACTCGAGTGGCAGACTCGGCAAGAAAGGCGCTCTGCATCGCGGTATAGCTTGCTGTCCAGTTTTCGAGAGGGTGCGTTTCTGGAAGAGGTATCGAATATATTGCTTCCCCCTACTTATACCTCCGGAGGAGGTCACGAATATAAAATTAGAGAGATTCGAGCGCGTATGGAGGCTTTCAGGCAGTCGTTCTTTCCGCGAACCATGTTGTTATTGTTGTGGTCTTCAGTCCTGAGACTGCTTTGACGCAGATCTCCATCCTACTCTATCATGTGCAAGCTTCTTCGTCTCCCAGTACCTACTTCAGCGTTCATCCTTCTGAATCTGCATAGTGTATTCCTTGGTCTGCCTCTACTATTTTTACCATCCAAGCTGCCTCCAATACTAAATTGGAGATCCCTCGATTTCTCAGAACATGTCCTACTTTTTCTCGTCAAGTTGTGCCACAAGCACCTCTTCTCCACAATTCTATTCAATACCTCCTCATTAGTTATGTGATCAACCCATCTTATCTTCAGCATTCTTCTGTATCACCACATTTCGAAAGCTCATATTCTCTTCTTGTCCAAACTATTTATCGTCCACGTTTCACTTCCATATGTGGCTACACTCCATACAAATACATTCAGAAATGACTTCCTGACATTTAAATCTATACTCGATGTTAACAAATTTCTCTTCTTCAGAAACGCTTTCCTTGCCACTACCAGTCTACATTTTATATCCTCTCTACTTCGACCATCATCAGTTATTTTACCCACCAAATAGCAAAACTCGTTTACTACTTTAACTGTCTCATTTCCTAATTTAATTCCCTCAGCATCACCCGACTTAATTCGACTACATTCCATTATCCTCGTTTTGCTTTTGATGATGTTTATCTTATACCCTCCTGTCAAGACACTATCCATTCCGTTCAACTGCTCTTGCAAATTCTTTACTGTCTCTGACAGAGTTACAATGCCATCGGCGAACCTCACAGTTTTTATTTCTTCTCTATTTATTTTAATACCTACTCAAAATTTATCTTTGGTTTCCTTTACTGCTTGCTCAATATAAAGGTTGAATAACATTGTGTATAGGCTACAACCCAGTCTCACTCCCTTCCCAACCGCTCCTTCCCTTTCATGTCCCTCGACTCTTAAAACTGACATCTGGTTTCTGTACAAATTGTAAATAGCCTTTCGCTCCCTGTATTTTACCCCTTCCACCTACAGAATTTGAAAGTGAGTTTTCCAGTCAACATGGACTAAAACTTTCTCTAATTTTACAATTGATAGAAACGTAGGTTTGCCTTTCCTTAATCTTCCTTCTAAGATAAGTCGTAGGTTCAGTATTGTCTCACGTGTTCCAACATTTCTACGGAATCCAAACTGATCTTCCCCGAGGTCGGCTTCTATCAGTTTTTCCATTCGTCTGTAAAGAATTCACGTTAGTTCATTGCAGTTGTGACTTATTAAACTGATAGTCGGGTAATTTCCACATCTGTCAACACTTGCAATCTTTGGGATTGGAATTATTATATTCTTCTTGAAGTCTGAGGGTATTTCACCTGTTTCATACATCTTGCTCACCAGATGGTAGAGTTTTGTCAGGACTGGCTCTCCCAAGGCTGTCAGTAGTTCTAATAGAATGTTGTCTACTCCGGGGGCCTTGTTTCGACTCAGGTAATTGAGTGCTCTGTCAAATTCTTCACGCAGTATCATATCTCCCATTTCATTTTCATCTACATCATCTTCCATTTCCATAATATTGTCCTCAAGTACATCGCCCTTGTATAGACCCTCTAAATACTCCTCTCACCTTTCTGCTTTTCCTCCTTTCCTTGGAACTGGGTTTCCATCTGAGCTCTTGATATTCATGAAAGTGGTTCTCCTTTCTCCAAAGGTCTCTTAATTTTCCTTTTTCTCACCCCTAGTGAGATAAGCGTCTACATCTTTACATTTGTCCTCTAGCCATACCTGCTTAGCGATTTTGCACACCCTGTCGATCTCATTTTTGAGACGTTTGTATTCCTTTTTGCCTGCTTCATTTTCTGCAATTTTATATTTTCTCCTTTCATCAGTCAAATTCAATATTTCTTCTGTTACGCCACGGTTTCTACTCGCCCTCGTCTTTTTACCTATTTGATCGTCTACTGCCTTCACTATTTCATCCGACAAAGCTACCCATTCTTCTTCTACTGTATTTCCTTCCCCCATTCCTGTCAATTGTTCCCTTATTCTCTCCCTGAAACTCTGTACAACCTCTGGTTTAGTCAGTTCATCCAGGTCCCATCTCCTTAAATTCCCACCTTTTCGCCATTTCTTCAGTTTTAATCTACAGTTCATAACCAATAGATTGTGGTCCGAGTCCACAACTGCCCCCGGAAATGTCTTACAATTTAAAACCTGATTCCTAAATCCCTGTCTTACCATTATATAATCTATCTGATACCTTCTAGTATCTCCAGGCTTCTTTCAGGTATCCAACTTTCTTTCATGATTCTTGAACCAAGTGTTTATTATGATTAAGTTATGCTCTGCACAAAATTCTGCCAGGCGACTTCCTCTTTCATTTCTTCGCCCCAATCCATATTCACCTATTATGTTTCCTTCTCTACCTTTTCCTACTCTCGAATTCCAGTCACCCATGACTATTAAATTTTCGTCTCCTTCCACTACCTGTATACTTTCTTTTATCTCATCATACATTCCTCAACTTCTTCATCATCTGCAGAACCAGTTGGCATGTAAACTTGAACTAATGTAGATTTCATGGGTTTCGTGACTACCTTGGCCACAATAATGCGTTCACTATGCTGTTTGTAGTAGCTTACCCGCAGTCCTATTTTTTTGTTCATTATTAAACCTACTCCTACATTACCCCTATTTGATTTTGTATTCATAACCCTGTATTCACCTGAGCAAAAGTCTTGTTCCTCCTGCCACCGAACTTCACTAATTCCCACTGTATCTAACTATAACCTATCCATTTCTCTTTTTAAAATTAGTAGCCTACCTGCCCGATTAAGGGATCTGACTTTCCACGCTCCGATCCGTAGAACGCCAGTTTTCTTTCTTCTGATAATGACGTCCTCTTGAGTAGTCCCCGCCCAGAGGTGCGAATGGGCGACTATTTAACCTCCGGAATATTTTACACAAGAGGACGCCATCATCATTTAATCATACAGTAAAGCGGCATGCCCTCAGGAAAAATTACTGCCGTAGTTTACCCTTGCTTTCAGCCGTTCGCAGTACCAGCACAGAAATGCCGTTTTGGTTTTTGTTACAAGGCCAGATCAGTTAGTCATCCAAACTGTTGCCCCTGAACTACTGAAAAGGCTGCTGCCCCTCTTCAGGAACCACACGTTTGTCTGGCCTCTCAACAGATACCCCTCCGTTGTGGTTGCACCTACGGTATGGCCATATGTACCTCTGAGGCACGGAAGCCCCCCGCCACCCACGCCTCCCTCCCACCCCACCCATGAACCGCGAACCATACGCGACTGGAACACCGCTGGGTGGCTTCCGGATTATAAATGTAGATGCAGATCATTCATTGCCTCTCTTTGGAAAGACTTTCGATGAAAGATTTCCGCTTTATTTAAACATGTTTTGACCTCGACATATTTCTTACTCAATGCTGACGGTGTCGCCAGGGGGAGGCCTCTGCCGCCATGGTGGCCAACTGTTTTATGGGGGAATCGCTGGAATCTGCTACCTTGAAACCCACAGTGTTTAGGAGGTATGTTGATGACACGTTTGTAGTATTGGCCCATGGTGAAGAGAAGCTAATTGAGTTATTAAATCATCTTAATTCTGTCCACACAGAAATCAAGTACACGATGGAACTGGAAATGGATGGATGGCTTCCATTTTTGGATGCGTTGGTACAGCGCAAAAATGATGACGCTTTGGGACGTGCAGTGCATCGAAAACCGACCCATACGGATTTATATTTAGGTGCAAACAGCAGCCTCCATCCTTGGCAGACGATGAGTGTACTCAGAACCCTGGTACACAGAGCGCGCGTCATTGCTGACGACTGCAGTCTGGAGGGTGAGCTTCTGCACCTCAGATGAGGTTTTGACGCCAACGGGTACTCTCCACAGCAGATACGTAAGACACCACAAATTAAATCAATAGCGGGCACAAGAAAAGCGGATTAAAACGCGGAAGTCTTAAACCCATTGCTTTCCTGCCATACGTGGAACGCCTTTCGTCAAAAGTACGTCACATCCTCAGAAAACACAAAGTGAAAGAGATTTTTCACCCTCCACCAAACATTGCAGTATTGCTGGGTTCCGTTAAGATGATCTGGTGCTTCTGAAGCCTGGGGTTTACAGGATCCCCTGTGCGTGCGGCCGTTCATACATCGGACAGACGACACATACAGACCAGGAGAGCACCGCAGGTACACCTGGCTCTTACAATCTAATAAGTCTACTGTGGCGGAGTACTGTATTGTCACTGGTGTACGATAATGTCGAAATTGTAGCCTCGACTTCATCTTTATGGGACTCTGTAGTGAAAGCAGCAATTTAAATTCGCTTGGCGACGAGTTTAATTACTGGAGATGGCGGCTTCAGCTTGGACAAATCATGGAATCTGGCAATATCTGCTATAAAATCACAAAGACGTCGCGACGTTGCAGCCCTCCGTGACACATCGATATCACCGCGTGGATCGACCGCGCAGCCATAGATTTAATTTCCATTCATGTGTTACACTCATAGAGTAAATATATGTGGAGTGAGCACTGCGTTCTGCGGATGTTGTCAGCATTAAACCAGGATTGTCACGGGTTTTCGGGACTTCGCTGTGCGTGTGTGCTTTCTGCAGCGTTTGAAGTTTGTAATATCAAGACTTTTTGTTGTATTCCACCGTTTGTTGATAGTGTAATAGCGATGGTGAATTACTGTTGTTGCTACGGATGCAAAGAAAAATATGTGAAAAGAGGGATAGTAACTTTTCATGGGTACATGCCATGTAGCTGTAATTATAGTTATCATATTAGTAAGCGACACTGTATATGTTTAAAAATTTCGAGACGCGTTATAATTAAGGCTTGATTCTGTAGACCTATTTTTCTACGATTTTATGACTATATAATAGATATTACGGCTCGTACAAAAGCTTACAAACAATCGCTTTCTCTAGAACATCTGCTAGTGGAACAGGAAAGGGAATGGTTAGTTGTTTCAGTAAATACTATCTTCCACGCATTTATCAGTGACTTGTCGATTATGTATATTGATTACTCAGTCTACTATTTATTTAATAAACTGGGAGCAAGTACGTAAATTGCGTTAAATAAATACTTGAAAGTGCCACCAGTAAGAAAAATTGTGCTTTACGTCGTAAAAACGAGGAAATAAATACGCAGAAATAGCAGAAAAAGGACGAATTATCAAGGATGTAATCGCTAATGTGTGGCAAATTCGGTGTTTTTCGGACACTTGCAAAAGTACTACCGTACTGTCAAGTATTTTGCAAGACTATCACTGAAAAAATGTACTTCCGGCTCTGTAATACTAAAAAGTTCCGTATCATACCGAAAACTACCAAAAATCGAGTGCATCTTAACTGTGACACCTATCGCAAAGAAGCAGAATGCAATATGACTTGCCCTTAAAAGTTACGTAGCTGATTTATTCCCGGTATCAAATGGATGCTGTTAAAATGCCTGCGGAACAGATATAAATAATCCACGACACCTACGAAAAGAATCCGTCTGTACTAGGTATGTAGAGACGTTCGAAATATACAGGGCGCTATACGGACAAACACACGACGTCCCGAGAACACGTGACCAGGTCGGCAATGCATGTTGGCAACACAAAATCTGTTCTGCGCATGTGATTGCTCACTCCAGAGATATTTACTCTATGGTTACACTTCTTTGCCGCCTACCAACGTCTCTGGCGCCTTGTGTATCTCTGGCCGCATACGCAGTGGTTCTGTCCTCGGTTTTAACAGGACGGAGCAAGTGGTGGAGCGTTAGTCACCTCGGCTCACTCTGCATATGGCTGGACGGTATTCAGGTGAAATATTAGAAGAGGAAGGTGTATTTATGCAGCTGCTCACCCGAAATTTTATGGAACAACATGTTATCTCCAGAATGAGATTTTCACTCTGCAGCGGAGTGTGCGCTGATATGAAACTTCCTGGCAGATTAAAACTGTGTGCCCCACCGAGACTCGAACTCGGGACCGAGTTCGAGTCTAGGTCGGGCACACAGTTTTAATCTGCCAGGAAGTTTAACATGTTATCTGTTTGCAGTTTCCTTATTCCCCATTCCGAGAATTATACCCTCCGTCGAAAGTCATCGCACTCGAACTCTACATGAAGTGATGTGTGGTATCGGTGGAACGTGTTGGAATGCAGCTGGCTGGTTCCCTCCTCGCGTTCGAGCTGTCTCGCTCTGCAGCTCCTAAGGTATCACTAGTATGACGCTCTTCGGTTAATGACTCGACCCGTAACAGTTTTCATTGCCTACGTTTCTTGTTTCATGGAATGTCTGTATCATGTTTGACGAGAAAGATCGTGAAGTCTGGAACCCCGTCAGGATATCACTCAGCATGTAACGGCAGTGACGCTTTCCTTTGCCGACTTTCGCCGTAAATAACAACCATACCAATTTTCTCAGCTTTTACGTAGAACATTGTGAAGGTCTGATAACTTTATGAAGATGCCGACTTCTGGTTACGACAGATAAACACGTGTCCCCAGCGGTGATTGGAATGTTGTTTATGTTCGGACACTAAAGTAGCCACATTTGTGTTGCTTGCCGCTGATACTCGACAATTAACAGACCCTTGTGCTAAAGCAAACCCAACAGGTCTTAATTTAGTGTACGCGTCTTCATATGTATTGAGCTGGCGCACAAATTCGTAGCGTTTTTGTTCTGCTGTTTGGTATTCTGATTGCTATGGGTTTATTTATGGATTGTATTTTTTTTGTGTAGTTCACTGAAGCTATTGGAGTTTACATATTGTGATTTTGTCATTTACGGATAGGGAGTGGAGTCGTTGACGCTAAAAAATGGCGTGCGAAATGGAGAAATTGCAACATTTCCGACATATTCCGCCGTTTGAGTTCGAGACAAGGGACAGCAGTGGAAGCAGGCAGAAAAATTTGCATCGGGATGGGGATAATGACACTCGACAGAGCACAGGAAGGAAATGGTTTTCTCCTTTTAAGGAGAAATGTTACAGTTCACGTTCTGGAAGACCTTCATAGTCTGATTGTTTGAACGCATTAATACCCCATGACCCGCGTCATGGTACTGGAGAACTAGCAAATGTGATGAACTGTGATCATTGCACGATCATGCGACGTTTGAATGCAATGGCGAAGGTTCTAAAATCGCGTGTATGACTACTAATGCTCTAATACAAAATTACAAAAACCAGCTGGTTGCCCACTTGTGCATCTCAGCTTGCGGCTTGTACCGATGACGGGAAGTGGTGCCTTTACGTTAAGGAAATGAAAGGAATGGTTGAGCGGAACGAAGCAGCCGCCCCCCTGTACAAAGACCAGCGCACGTCAGCTAAAGCCTACTTCATGTGAATCTAGTTTGTTCATTACACTTACGTAAAAACGCTACCAATTTATGCAGCAACCTAATATTATTAAAAGTTAATAACGCATAAGGCAAATCAATTTAAAATAAACGAAGCTGACTATCACATCTGTTCTACCCTCCCACCTACGAAAACAAAATGAACAGGATAATCTGTCCAACATGAAACTAATCAGCTTTTCTTCCAAAGGAGTTCCTTTGTCGCTAAAAGAGGATGAGTTATTCAGGTGGCGTGTCTAAGGTGTCTCTGTATGAAAGATGTGTTGTCCGATGTCAGGGGCTGCATAAGGCTGTTCCAGTCTTGTCTGTAGCGATGTTGCAACGCTAGAAGAACTCCAGGAAAACGTGAGGAGACTCAGCGCGGAGGCGGCAGTTGTATCACCTCGGTTCCAAAAGCTCCGGAACGTCTACAGAAAATTCCAAAACAGATTATAACACTACCGTCTGCTACCGCTGTACCATAACCTTAAAGTTGTAGGCAGATCGTGAAATAAAACTATCTTGTTAAAGCACTTATGGTATAAAGCAACAGAGCAGTGTTACCCTCTGAGACGAATTTTGTTATGTTCACCGTGTTGTACCTAACAGAGGTGGCTTATCGGAAATCAAAGTCAGAATTACGTAAATATTTGAACAGTAACAAACAAATTTTGCCTATCTGCACTGTTTAGCGGATAAAGAAAACGGTCGCCAGCCTAACTAGGCAAGAGAATGATTAACATTCTCGTTCAAGAAAATAGTTATTAGTAACTTTAATGGATAAACACAACCTATACTTTGTCACACGCGAGTGCAGTGAACTCTGACACATACATATGTTTACGGTAAGATTGAAACTAACAGTTAGAGCAGCACAAACTATTTGCAAAATTATACCAGATACCGAAACACTTTCAGGGCTTACAAAAACTGAATGATTTTTATAACGTTATTATTACTATTCACTGCGGAATCATTAATTGGATATAGGTTAAGTCTCTCTCAGTTAAATACTTTACTATTTAAAATGAAAGTTAATTGGCATCCACTAACAGATTGCTTCTCACTATCATTTGAATAAAGAGATTATGGTTTTCCTAATTACAGGTCTTCCCGTTACTTGTTATCGAGCATTAACACAATAAACAAACTGTGGATCCTGTTATACTATTAATATGCACTTCTAATACACAAGAGAGACAAACACTTAGCGAACATTAGTATATAACGTTTCGCAACTGTAGATTTCTACTTTTACTACAGCGAGACACAAATTTAACATGTATGTAAGATATTGACTCACCTTCTGCGATTCACAATAGGCAGTAATGTGATCATTTGCTAAGCAAAAATTTATGAGCCTCAGTCTTAAGAACTTTTAATTTGAAGTTGGCAACAACACATTAATAAGCAGTTTCACTAGGAAAATTATTTTCAGCAAGCATCATTAACTTTAACTCACTCTCTTGTCACTTTAACTTTAACTTTCTTTTTATTATGTTCAAGAAGCATCAATTAGCAAAACACTGGGCTTTAATGTTCTTTCAGTAAGGACACTCGGAAATCACTTTAGTTCAAACGGAGAGGAACCGGAGAGGTGTTATGATAAGGAGAAAAATGAAGGCAGAGGATGGCATTCACATATCGTACAGCCGATACGGCGCCTTGCAACACCACCAGCGGCCACGCCATGACAGCAGTGTGTTTAAGTCGTTCAGCCTGAGCAGGTTGCCTCGGAACACGTCTCCGGCGATTGCCTGGTTGAAGGCATATGAGAGACTCATCGTCGAAGAGAACGTGATGCCAATCCAGGGTGGTCCATTCGGCACGTTGTCGGAACCATCTGTACCGCGCCGCTCGGTGCCGTCGTTGCAAAGATGGACCTCTCCTTGGATGTCAGGAGTAAAGTTGCGTATCATGCAGCCTATTGCGCACAGTTTCAGTCGTAACACGACGTCCTGTGGATGTGCACAAAAGCATTATTCAACATGGTGGCGTTCCTCCGAGCCACAATCCGTAGGTAGCGGTCATCCACTGCAGTAGTGGCCCTTGGGCGGCCTGAGCGAGGCATGTCATCGGCAGTTCCTGCCTCTCTGTATCTCCTCCATGTCCGAACAACATCGCTTTGGTTCACTCCGAGATGCCTAGACACTTCACTTGAGACCCCTTCCTGGCACAAAGTAACAATTCGGACTCGATCGAACCGCGGTGTTGACCGTGTAGGCACGGCTGAACTACAGACAACTCGAGCCGGGGACCTCCTTCCTGGTGGAATGCGTGGAACTGATCGGCTGTCGGACCCCCTCCGTTTAATAAGAGCTGCTCATGCACGGTTGTTTACATCTTTGGGTGGCTTCAGTGACATCTCTGAACAGCCAGAGGGACTGTATCTGCGATACAACATCCACAGTCAGTGTCTGTCTTCAGGAGTTCTGGGAACCAGGGTGATGGAAAACTTTTTTTGATGTGTGTAAATGTAACGTGTGTCAATGTAACAGTGTATTCGGCCCTTCCAGATACTCAGTCCGAGTTTCTGCTACGTGCAACCGTCACGTGATGTTTGAGAGCTCCATCAATGAAGTTGTGTTTTTATTACGAACATCCAACAGCGTAATTTAGAGCATAGTTAAGCCATCAAGTATTGCGTTGAACTCGGGAATCCGTGAGTGTCAAACAGACCTATGGGGAAAATTCCTTACCAAGAGCACAAGTTTTTCTCTGGCTCAGATCATTTTTCGAAGGCCGACAAAATGTCGTAGATGAACTCCGCTCAGGAAGACCGCTAAGAACGTCGATCGTTTCTGTGCTCTTGTAAGATCAGACCGATGTTTAGCAATAAGGAGGATGCCTGACGTGTTAAAATGAAACACTTTCACTGTATATCTGACTGAACTTGAACATTTGAAAAAGGTTTGTTCCAAAATGGTGTTGTAAAACCTAGAAAGTGAGCAAAAGGATAGCCAAAGAAACGAGTGCAGTGATCTTCTTGAGAAGACTGTTAATAAACAAAATGTTTCACTCATGTGACTACTGGTGAGGAATCCTGGATTTTATAGGACAGTTACAAGACAAAGCGGCAACGTGGGGAGTATCACACTGCTATATCTCGTCGGATCGAAAAAAGCTCGAATGAGGAAATCAGAGATTAAAACGGCGCTGATTTGCTTTTTTCACAGCACAGGTATCACCATAAAGAATTTGTTGCTTTAGAGCAAAGTATGAATCAAGTGTTTTACCCAGGTGTCCTTGAAAGGTGCACGAAAAGAGTGAATCGGTTGAGACTGGACATTACAGACAAGTGGGTGCAGCGTCATGGCAACGCCCCATATCACACGGCCACTAACACCGTGGAATTTTTGACTTCAAAAAGCATTTCTGCTACTTCCACAGGCCCCCTCTTCACTTGATCTCACTGCTTATGATTTTTTTCTTTTCCCAGGAATCGAAAATGCCTGAGAAGGACGTCATTTTGGGGCACTGCAGAAGATTCAAAAGAATGCGTACATGCTAACGGTCCCACCAGTTGAAACCTTTGAGCGCTGCTGCCAAGACTGGGAACAAGGTCTGAGCTGGTGTAGAGCTGCCGAAGGGACCTACTTTGAAGAAGAAAATATTGTTGTTTGAAAAGGAAAACGAAAACTTTGGTAGATAAAAAATTTGTCTTATTACGTTTCTCGCACTCCTCGAATTTCTCTACAAATCGATGGCAACTATGAGAACCATGAAATACCCGGGAGTAACCGTGTGGATACAGACGAATTAGAATGATAAGATAAAACAGATTCTACAAAAAAGCAGACGCTAAATGAAGATTCATACGAATAATCTAAGACAAATATGCTTCACCCGTGGAAGACGTGGCTTACAAAACATGTGTTCGACCAATTCTATGACATTGCCAATAAGTCTGGGATCATTACCAACGAGGATTAATAGAGGAGATTGGTTGGAAGTTCTGTATGACAACTGCCTTCCTTTTGATTGAGGTTTAAGCTGTCTGAACAAAATAACACTCACGCTTCGAATTAAAATATGCCGCTGATCGCTTCGGAGCTCTGTAGATGGTTCACAAGTGCCAGCAAGCGGTCTTTACTGAAAACTATTCCCGAAATAAAAACGATGCGATACTAAAGATTTTATGAGCTGATTAAATGCGTTAACATCCAAACTGTTTATCAATACTTTCAAGGGCAATACACAATTGTGGATAACCTCGTATTACAGTGAACCGTTTTATAGGTAAAGAAACGTAAAACTGTGGGTGGTGTTACATTCAATGGTCCAGGAAATACGCACACACATCCACAGTTATCATGTCCATTCTACATTGAAGAGAACCGGAAACTGGTGCACCTGCCTAAGGCCCCCGCGAGCAATCAGAACTACGTCTCAAGTAGTGCTGGAGGGAGTTGACACCAAGAATTCTGCAAACACTGTACATAAATCAGTAAGAATACGAGGGGGTGTAGACCTCTTTTGAACAGCACTTTGCAAGACGTCCCAGATATGCTCAGTAATGTTGATGTCTGGGAAGTTTGGTGGCCAGCGAAAGTGTTTAAACAGAAAAGAGTGTTCCTGGAGCCACTCTGCAGCAATTCCGGGAGTGTGGGGTATCGCATTGTCCGGCTGGAATTGCCCAAGCACAATGGACATAAGTGGATGCAGGTGATCAGACAGGGTGCTTACGTACGTGTCACCTGTCGGCGTCGTACCCGGACATATCAGGGGTCCCATAACGCTCCAACTGCCCGCAGCCCACACCATTACAGAGCCTGCGCCAGCCTGGACAGTCCCTGTCTGACATGCAAGTTCCACGGATTGATCCAGTTACCTACATATCCATACACATCTATCAGCTCAACAGAATTTAAAGGAGACTCATCCGACGAGGCAACATGTTTCCAGTTAGCAACAATCCAATATCGGTGTTGACGGGCCCAAGCGTGGTACAAACTCTTTGTCTCATGCAGTTGTCAAGAGTGCACGAGTGGGCCTTCGGCTCCCAAAGCCCATACTGGTGATGTTCCGTTGAATGGTTCGCACACCGACACTTCTTGATGGCCCAGCACTGAAATCCGCAGCAATTTGCGATTGAGACGAATACACTTCTGCCACGTTGAACCATTATCTTTAGTCGTCGTTGGCCCCGTTCATGAATGATGTTTTTCCGGCCGCAGCGATGTCGGAGATTTGATAATTTACCGGATTCCTGACATTCACGGTACACTCGTCAAATGGTCGTATGGCAGAATGTCCAGTTGATCGCTACCTCGGAGATGCTGCGTCCCATCGCTAGTGCGAGGACTACAACACCACGTCCAAACTCAATTAATAACCTGCTATTGTAGCAGCAGTAAGCGATCTGACAATTGCGCCAGACGCTTGTTGTCTTGTATTGCTGGCTGCAGGACCGTATTCTGCCCGTTTACAAACCTATGTACTTGAATATGCATGCCTATAACATTGTCTTTGGCGCTTCAGTGTCTTATTCTTAAACTCAGGGTCGCCTACAGCTTGTTGTTGCATCCACTGACTGGCCTTTACTGTAGGACAAAGTCCGTCTCATTAAGATGCGACGTACGACGTGACACGGGTGAACTGCATTGCGACCCATTATTCTCCACTGGGGGTCTTTCCAGAAATTCGTGCGGCAAGTCTCCCAGTCGTGATTTCTCTAAATTGTTCGACTTTTTCCAGCACCGCACGTTCGAGCGAAGTAGTAGTTTCTGCTGGCCTACCCAGTCTCGCAGCGCGTGTGCAGATTTGCCAGTTTGTGGCAGGCGCTAACGCACCCTTCTAAGCGCTCGAACGTCGTACTGTCTTCAGGCGGGGCTCGCTTCTCGGCACAAAAGCGCTGGGACTCTGCCGTTGTGTTTACAACTCCACGCCTCGCAAATGAGGGCAAAGATCACAGCGGCATGTTTCATTTATACTACTGGCCATTAAAATCCCTACACCACGAAGATGACGTGCTACAGACGGGAAATATGGAACGCAGTACTGGATATCAACGGCCTCGTATCACTAGCAGTCGATAAGATAGGCATCTTATACGCATGGCTGTAATGGATCGTGCAGCCACGTCTCGATTACTGCGTCAACAGACGGGGACTTTCGCAAGACGACAACCATCTGCACGAACAGTTCGACGACGTTTTCAACAGCAGGTACTATCAGCTCGGAGACCCTGGCTGCGGTTACCTTTGACGATGCATCACATACAGGAGCGACTGCTATGGTGTACTCGACGACGAACCTGGGCGCACGAATGGCAAAACGTCATGTTTTCGAATGAATCCAGGTTCTATTTACAGCATCATGATGGTCGCATCCGCGTTTGGCGACATCGTGGTGAACGCACATTGGAAGCGTGTATTCGTCATCCCCATACTGGCGTATCACCCGGCGTGAAGGTACGGGGAGCCATTGGTTACACGTCTCGGTCACCTCTTGTTCGCATTGACGGCACTTTGAACAGTGGACGTTACATTTCAGATGTGTTACGACCCGTGGCTCTACCCTTCACTCGATGCCTGCGGAACCCTACATTTCAGCAGGATAATGTTTGACCGCGTGTTACAGGTCCTGTACAGGCCTTTCTGGATACAGAAAATGTTGGACTGCTGCCTTGGCCAGCACACTCTCCAGACCTCTCACCAATTGAAAACGTCTGGTCAATGGTGGCCGAGCAACTGGCTCGTCACAATACGCCAGTCACTACTCTTGATGAACTGTGGTATCGTGTTGAAGTTGCATGGACAGCTGTACCTTTACACGCCATCAAAGCTCTGTTTGACTCAATGCCCAGACGTATCAAGGAAGTTCATACGGGCAGAGTTGCTTGTTCTCGCTGCAGATACCTCAGGATCTATGCACCCAAATTGTGTGAAAGTGTAATCACGTGTGAGGTCTAGTATAATATATAAGTCCAACGAATACCCGTTTATCGTCTGCATTTCTTCTTGGTGTACAAATAAGCAGGTCAGTACTGTTTTGTAACAGCCATGTGTCAATTATCTCGCAGACGAATGAAATGAGATAATTTCAGAGACTTCGCCGGTCTCACACAGATATGATTTTATGTCTATAGACTAAAGCGGCGAGTGAAAATTTGTACCAAGACTGGGAATCGAATCTGGGTCTCCGACTTACTAAACAAGTGTTCCAGTCGCTAAGCCAGTCTGGATCCTTCATTTACGTTTGGTGCTGAGGTGCTTTTCCAGAACGTGGCAATTCTGTTGGTGTGTAAGACGGAATCTACAGTAGACAAGAGGGGCGGCAGGATCTGGGATGGGCGGCTGCCGTAGTAATCCGGGCAGCTGTGTAGACCACTGTGCCGACGATCGGTAGCGGCTGGCGCTCGTACCTAGTAAGCAGGCGCGGGTTCCACTCCCTCCTCGGTACGAATTATCATTCGCCTCTACAGGCTATATGCATAACATCTAGCATTTAGTTCGTTTGCGGACACATGATTACTGAGAAATTTTTGCTTCCAGTATCACGCAGTTCCAACTGTATGCGTTTGCCCAACACGTTTATACAGGTCGAATCAAAAGTCCTTGGACACCTTCATAAGTTGGAAGATTAAAGTGAAAATTTTAATGTGATGATGGGAACATAAGTTTGACGTGGGGCCGCAACTTTTGGAGTGAATGTCATTCATGGCCGCCATAGTGAATGTCATTCATGGCCGCAATCTTGAAATCTGCCATTTTGGATTCAAGTTATCTTTTTAAAATGTGAAGGGGGGGGGGGGGTGTATGGCACATCAAATTACATTCGCTTGAACTCTGGAATTTGGTGGTGTAACTTGTTTTCGTCTACCTTGTACAGTTTAGAGGTTATTAATGTTCAAAGTTGGGAAATTACGTTCATATCGACTGTTACAACACATGTTCTACGTGTTGTCCATCCTGTCCAATACACACAACTGCAGTGGCCGCGACCACTCTTGACTGCACACGAAAGAGAGCGTCTCCTGCAATTTGTTCACAGGCGTGTTGTGTGCGTTCTTGCAGGTGTCTCAAATCACGAATGCTCTCAGCATGCACTATCTGCTTAATATGGCCCCACAGATAAAAATCAAGGGGCGTTAATCAGGGGATGTGAGCGGCCACTCCCCGGGACCGCGGCGACCAATCAACTTGTTCCTCCAAACATTCACGGACACCAGTGACATAGTGTAAATGGGCTCCATCGTGTTGAAAATAAGATGGGAAAATGCCGTCAGCGTTTCGTGAGGAAGGGAACACGAGGTACTGCAGCAGCATCAGATACTGTGGTGCAGTTAAGATGTTGTAAATGAAAAATGGCCCAATGATGCCGGTGTCCCATGTGCCACATCACACCACACCATCACCTTCGCTGGACCATGTTCTCGAATTGGGGCAACCCAGTTGGGATTTGCGTCACTCCAGTATCGACAATTATGACGATTAACCTCCCCGTTCAAAGTTAAATACGCCTCGTCGCTGCAGAGTATGCCCTTGCCAAACGAAGGATGCAGTTCGTGTTGTTCAGTAGCCCACCGGCAGAACTCCAACCGGCGATCAGGGTCATCCTCGTTAAGTCGGTGTTGCATCTCGAACTTGTACGATGCCACTTATTGGTGTGCAATATCCGGACAACAGAGGTTTGGCTCATTCCACATGCTAGGGCCACATGACGGGTACTTCGTTTAGGACTTTTCACAAACGACGCAACAGCCGCACCTGCAGCTTCCTCACCGGTGGCAGTCCTCGGCCGCTCACGACGTGCCCTGTCGTGGACAGAGCCCGTCTCCCAGGACTTGGTGATCACGTGCGCCACCGTGCTGTGCGAAACCGGTTCTCTGTCTGGGTGCCGTCTGTTGTAGTCAGTTGCTATTGTTCGGTAGCTGCGTTCCCCTGATATAAGGATGTTCACATGTCAGACCCATTTTAGATCACCTGGAACAAAGAGAGACATGAGTCAGTAGCAAGGTAACTTTGAACTTTAATAACTCCTAAACTGTACGAGATAGACAAAAAGAAATTACATCAGTCAATTCCAGAGCTCAAGCGAGCGTTATTTGATGTGGCATACACTCCCTTCCCATTAAGAGAAAAATGACTTGAATCGAAAATGGCGCATTTCGAGATGGCGGACTACTAAAGTTGCGGCCCCACATCAAACCTATGTTCCCATCATCACATGTCGATTGTATCTTTAATCTTCCAACTTACGAAGGTGTCTAAAGACTTTTGACTCTCCCTGTATTTCGTTTTGTATCTTGTTAGCGACAATGCGAGCCAGCTACACCACTACTGCGAGTCCGGAGGGCCTCAGAACTGCGCCTGCTGCCTCGGCGACCCGCGCCGTGTGTGAGCGGGCGAGCGAGCCGCATCACCAGTAATTACCACGTGAGACTACTTAGCCGCAGACGAGATGGAACGTAATGTATAGTCAAGTGCAATGCACAATTAGCAAAAAACACATACTGCAACGTAATTAATGCGTAATGAAATGAGGTTTTCGCGCTAAAGGACATGCTTGCAGCTCTCCGAGGGCTTAACATCGAATAACGTTTACCAAATGACTGTCAAGGAAACATTTTCTCCTGGCACCAAACAGAATTTCTTTTTATCGGCAGTGGTATGTTTAGTGGGCCAATGGATCTCCTAACCAACTTTCCACATCCAATTAATTATGCAAATTAATTAATTGTTCAATTAAGTCCCCCAATCTCCACTGCCAGATGACATCACGGGCTGTCCCCAGATAGCAAGTGATTCCTTCCCCCTAGGCTCCAATGTTGGAAATGTCGAGGAATAGAAATTTTGGTGGGAAATTCAAAAAGTAATGGCGGCAAATTTAAATTCATTGCCAGGAATAGCACATTTTGTGTGTTCACCATGAGGTTCAGAAACAAACTCAGCTAGTTCACAATCAGAGGGCGTTGTTTACCTTTGCCTTTGCCTTCGCCTTCGCTTCCTTCGCCCTCCCTCCCTCCCCTGTCTCAAATTGGCAGGAGAAGAACTCAACCTGCGCTGGACTGCTTCGCTTTGTATGCAGAGTGGTATATCGTTCATTTAAAGAATTTGAGTTTCCACTGACCGAGCACTGGACAGTAGTTCCCTCCAGTTTCGTCAATAACTGCTAGACGTCGAGTGGATAGTTTCGCTATTACTGTAGCACTGGAGAGTGGCTCCAGCCAGTCTAGCCAACAGACAGCAGGCTATCACCGAAATGCAGGGGAGGAGCATGGTTCAAATAGCTCTGAGCACCATAGCACTTAACTGCTGCGGTCGTCAGTCCCCTAGAACTATTTAAACCTAACTAACCTAAGGACATCACACACAATCATGCCCGAGGCCGGATTCGAACCTGCGGCCGTAGCGGTCACACGGTTCCAGACTGTAGCGCCTAGAACCGCTCGGCCACTCCGCCCGGCAGGGGGGAAGAAGCCTCCTGCTCAGTGTTTAAACTCAGAACAGTCTTCCTGCAACCACTCTGTAGCAACTTTGACCGTATGGGGTATCGCTTTGTCCTGCTGGAATTGCTGTCAGAAGGCAGAATAGACATGAATGGATGCATCCATGCAGGTGATACAGGATGCTAAAGTATGTGCCAGCTGTAAGAGTCGTATCTAGACGTATAAGGGCCCCACATCACCCAACTGCACACGGCCCACTCCATTACAGAACCTCCATCAGCTAAAACAGTCGTCTGCTGACATGCAGCGTCTATGGCTTCATGACGTGTTCTCCAAACCTTTATGTGGCCATCTGCTCAATACGATTTGAAACGAGACTCTTCCGAATGGTTGAATGGTTCACACGCTGACAATTCTTGATGGCCCAGCACTGAAATTTGCAACACTCTGCGGGAGGATTGCACGTCTGATACGTTGTTTCATGAGAAAATTAACTTACATCTTGATAACTGGCCATTGTAGCAGCAGTAACCGATCTAACAACTGCGCCAGACACTTCCTGCCTTATATAGGCGTTGCCTACCGTAGCGCCGCATTGTGCCTCTTTATATATCACTGTATTTGAATATGCATGCCTCTACCAGTTTCTTCGGCGCTTCAGTGTAGATTTCATAAGGAGCAACGTATTATGCTATGTGCACCAAAATGGAAAATCATAGCCACTCCTACTTTTCATTCAAAGCTTTTTTGAATGGCGTGAAGTGTCTTCCTTAAATGCTCGTATCACAGTCACCGTTAACGAAATGATTGGCATGTCATCATGAAGCTGATATATGAACCGATAAATATCGGGGACACGAAAGTTTCTCTACAATCGTCTGAGGAAGCCTGCAGTGCGTGCCCATCGATTGTGTCACTGCAGCACATTTCCAACTCGCCGAAAGCAGGCTGACTGTGTCAGCCTCTCCTTCCGAAGAAATGAATGGACTCGGCCAGCGCTTTGGACGGAAAATGGCCACCGTGCACCAGGCACCGTGTCCTGCGAGGAATCTGCACCTCGCCGTCGGCGCAGATTTATTAGGGCAGTACGGTGTAACGCCCCGTTGCTTCCACGTGACCTGTGGCAGTACCAATGGCACCGCGACACTTGTGGACTACGTTAACACCACACTCTGCCTGCACCAGATTTTGCATGATGTCTTCCCTGACTGCTGAGGCATATTCCAGCCAGATAACTGACCCTGGCACAATGCCACAATGGTGCTACACTGGTTTGAGGAAGAAAACAGCGAACTCACTGTGGTGCCTTTGTCACGAAATTCGCTTGATGTGAATGAGATACAACCTATCTGGGATATTGTCTCGCATCAGCTCCACACCCACAAACCGCTGTGTGACCTGAACATTGGCATCTGGTGCCACAATCCCATGGAAACCACCTGAGCACTTTCTAATGTTTGCCACAAATCGTCGCTGCTGTATTACTGTGTTGCTTTATAAACGAAGTGGTCACATTTGGGTTCATGAGTATCTTTTCCTGTATAATTCAAGTTGATAAAGGATCGAGCAAATCAAACTATTCGCAAGCTAATTACATTTCACCGTCTTTCCAGATGTGTTTGCAATGTGTTCGGTATTATCAGCGAAACACAAAGTGAAATATGACCATACTGGATGTTTCAAAAGAATGTTTAGAAACTGATGTTACACGTTGGTAATACAGCAGTGAGCAGTCATGACATAGGAACCTGGGGACAGACACGTCACGAGAGGGTGCGTTCTCACTGGAGGGTGTGATAAACGTCCACAACCCGCATACGTGCCCCACTGGTTGGCCGTGCGGTCTGACGCACGGCTTTCCGGGCGGGAAGGGGCACCTGGTCCCCGGCACGAACACGCCCAGCGGATTAGTGTCCAAGTCCGGTGAGCCGGCCAGTTTGTGGATGGTTTTTGGGCGTTTTCCATCTGCCTCGCCAAATGCGGGCTGGTTCCCCTTATTCCACCTCAGCTACAGTATGTTGGCGATTGCTACGCAAACAAATTCTCACGTACGCCTACACCACCATTACCCTACCACGCAAACATAGGGGTTACACTCGCCTGGTGTGAGACGTTCCCTGCCGAGTCCACCAGGGACCGAACCGCACAATAAGTCTGGATTCGATGTGGGGCGGCGGAGGGCTGAAGTTGACTGCGGTAGTCGTCGTGGGGATGTGGACCACTGCGGCTGCGGTGGGGACAGAGCCTCTCCGTCGTTTCTAGGTCCCCGGATAACATAACATAACATAACCCGCATGCGTGGGCGGACACGAAACCACATGCTACATGTACACACACCTCCCAACGCACATTAATGTGTGGGCTGGCATCGTCACAGACTGTTTAATTTACGTTCTCGCGGACCAACTTGACAGTCGCAGTATCTCGTATCCCTGGGTGAGGTTCTATCAGTCGTGTTGAATGATGTTTCCGTGCCTATTACTCGCCACATACGATTTCAGCACAACAGAGCGGCCACAAATTTTGTCAGAGGAGTGAGGGATCGCCTGCAAGCAACCATTCCCGGGCGCTGGATTATTTGCGGTGGGCCAGTTTCATGGCCACGGTGATAGTAGCAGGGAAAAAGAACGCATCACCACACACTGTGGTTTACCTGCGTCCAGAGGCAAATATTCAGTGCCGAAGCTATTGTTCCCTTTTGAGTGACACTTCCTCAACTTATCGTTCTCCTAAGTTATTATGACTCTCAGGCTATAAACCACGCTTCAGAGAAACCGTCGCCTTGCCCCTTCCTCATCCAATCCCCACCCTCTAGCGACTCCACTCACCGATACACAAGCAGTTTTGATATTAAATTGACTGACTAATTAGTTAACTCAATCAATTAACTAATCCCTCCCCCGTTGGTAAACCCTCAATACCTCCCCCTCATCTTCGACACCCTCCCCCCTCCCCGGAAACTGGCGGGAAAGAGACTAAGATGATTGGCCGTTCAGTGGGAAATCGCTAGTAAACAATTTAATCGAAATGTAGAACAGTGTTTTTTTTTAACAATTTATTTGATGCAAGGTGGTGTATTAAATACAGTTTATTTATTTAAAGACATTGGCAGGATATCGATTATAGTCAATGGAATATTGTTTAAACGATTTAGACAATGTGTGGAATAACCCGCCACGTTAGCTGAGAGCGCTAACGTGCTGCTTCCTGGACTCGGGTAGTCGCACCGGCCCCGGATCGACTCCTCCGAGCAGATTAACGACGGTGCCCGATGTGCCGGCCAGCCTGGATGTGGTTTTTAGGCGGTTTTCCACATCCCGTTAGGTGAATACTGGGCTGGTCCCCATGTTCCACCTCAGTTACTCGGCTCGCAGACATGTGACTACATTCGCACTATTCTATGGATTCCGCTCGACGCAGACAGTTGGGGTACACTAATTCCATCCCAGGGGGTACAGGGTGGCGGCAGGAAGGGCATCCAGCCAACCCTTAAACATTAACATGGCAAATCTGATTAACGATGGCTGACCCTGCGTAACTGCAGGACAAGGCTCAAGCGATAGAATAGACAATGTGTGGAATATTGCTCATTTAAGCAAGGCAGTGTTTGAAATATAGTTGACTCATTTATTTAAAGAATTCGTTGGGAAATTGACTCAGTGTATCTAATAGTGTTTATTTACGGGATACAAGATGGTGTATGGAATATATTTAAAGAAATTTTCAGAAAATGGATTGAACTGTGTGAAATATTTAAATAAGTGCGGTACTTCTTAATTCTGATAGTGCAAGGAAACATGTAATTACGCTGTCAAAGATTGCTTGGACATATCGAAGATCTTCTCGCATCTCACCACCTGTGCAGGCTGCCCGGAGTTTTGACTCAGAATCGCCGGTATCCTTGCTGGACAGTGTAAGTAGCAGCCAGCTAACACAACCACGTGTCTTTTTGGCGTTCCCCACCATCTCAAGTGTTCTGTATACTTGGATCATCCTATCGGGTACCAGCGCACATGAGAGACACCTCCCTTCCAAACCTAGTATCTGACTGGGAATCGATCCTGAAATGCTGCTCAAGTTAATAAGCAATTAATCTCCGCTCGCATGATCATTACCTAGGGGATATAAGGCGGACACGGTAAATATTTCACGTACACATATTGACGATGTCAGAAAACTAGTAGCAGGCTGACTTGAAATACACTTAGAAAAAGAGCATTGCATACCAGAGAGATAGAGATAGAGAGAGAGCTGTAGTTTGCTTTAAAGGCAACACAGCAACTACCAGTAGGTACTTAAATAATTACACTTTTCCATTCCGCCATGGACTCTAAACTGCCGAAGCCTTTCTTGAGGAACACTTCATGAATTGCTTCAGCAGTAATTGAATCTGGTGCAGAACATCATGTCACAGATGTGGCTTCGCAACATGTGCCACAGGAAATATTCATTAAATCTTGAATGTAGGTGTCCAAAGGCCGGCCGGTGTGCCCCTAGCGGTTCTAGGCGCTTCAATCTGGAACCGCGCGACCTCTACGGTCGCAGGTTCGAATCCTGCCTCGGGCATGGATCTATGTGATGTCTTTAGGTTAGTTAGGTTTAAGTAGTTCTAAGGGACTGATGACCTCAGATGTTAAGTCACATAGTGAACCATTTGTCCAAACAATTTGCGTCAGACACACATTCAAAGTTTAAAACTATTCGAAGTAAATAGGTCGGCATTGCACACTGGTGTTTGTGCATAAACAACAGTGTTGTGTTATTGACGGGAAATTTCATTACATAATTGAAACCCATTATTATTTCACGTCAAGACTGGAAGTGGTGATGTATGAAATGACAGCTGGAATTTTTCTGCACGAATTTATAGGTTCACGGTTATGGAATTTCCCATATTACAAGAATGGTAAGTGTTTTTTTGTTTTTTAAAGTGGTGCAGAATTCGTAAATAGTTTCTTTTTGCTATATTCAGAAGCAGGAGGAAGAATCTACCACCTGCTGGGATAGTAACAACAACAACAACAACAACAACATCAAAAACCTCAGAGGTCGGTGGAAACTACCGCCACGACCATAGATGTAGTCGTGGACGCGTGTGTGTTGCATGCACCATCCCCGGACATGGAGGGCATCCGGGGATGATTGGAGTGGTAGGAACTCAAATGTTACCAATACATCCAGCACAAACACCCGTTATTTTGATTCTTCCATTACGCAACATGCACGCCTACTTCTATATCTGCCTAACTGGCTAATGCACTGCTCACTTCACTAGACCATGCTGCCGACGACAAGATTGGATGGGCTGGCGCATTCTCTGTACCTGGCCACCCATCACAGAGTGAGCTAATCATTTGCACCTGGTCACTGACACCTCATGACCACCCCTGCCGCCAGCTGTGGTACAGTTCAGTTGTGGTGTACAATGAACCCCCACTTTAAATAGTCCACCTTAACCAATCTGAGACAGCAATATTCTTGACCATAAACCTCTCATAAGAGTTCTAGATCTCTTCCTTTTATACAACTTACTTTCGAAGACAAGAAATCAGGGCGTACTAGCGTTTTCACGTTGCTAAAGTATCATTACTTGCGAAAATCCTGTAACAGTATGGCATAGCCTACATTTCCTGTAAGTATTGTCTTATCACGTACAAATAAATCTTTTCTTATCTGTTACGTCGTGCATCAAAGGACTGGAATATTAAACTCATTTTTGGCTCACAAAATAGTGCTGAGACCATGTTGTAACTCTGTCAAAAGATGCCCCGTTCAGTTCTGACGTCTCTCTTAAAGTAATAAAATGCTTCGCCACATATGAAGCCTGTTAAGGTAACAGGACGGAAAAGTTTTAAATATCAGGTTTATACTACACATCAGTTTATAAATTCGGTAGTACATGTGATTTTTATTACGATGATCGTCTCTCCCTGTTTACGAGGGAGACAGAAATATCGTTACAACCTATTGTCGCAGGTAAAAAAGAAAAGCCTGATTATCCCACCAACTCAAGAATCACATCCATGGTACCCCAACCATTGGTTTCAGCTGCCAGGCGGCATGTCATCGACATCAAGTTGATAGGATAATTAATTAAACTGAACATGAGAGTCACTTTGCATGGCGAGTAATATTTCTGTTCCACCAGTAGGGTTACAATCTGCAAGTAGCTTAAATGGAAATCCCTGAAGGGAACATGATGTTCTCTTCGAGGAACGTTAATGAGAACCGTTATTTAAAGCTGACAGCAGAATGATTCTACTACCAGCAACAGAAATTTTGTGTAAGGATCGTATTTTTTTTAAAATTACGATCAGAGTGATTATGTTACCATCACCCTGCATAAAAAGCGGTGTTGGCACTACTGGCCGGTATGGCCGAGCTGTTTTGAGTGCTTCAGTCTGGAACTGCGCGACCGTTACGGTCGCAGGTTCGAATCCTGCCTCTGACATGGATCTTTGTGATGTCTTAGGCTAGTTAGGTTTAAGTAGTTCTAAGTTCTAGGGGACTGACGACCTCAGATGTTAAGTTCCATAGTGCTCAGTGCCATTTGAACCATTTATTCTACTGGCACAAACAAGAGCCGCTGATAGTGTTATGCTTCCTGGTAGGAATTCTGTCTGCGATTTTGAATCAAGTCTCTCCATTCACCCAAGAACTTGAATTGGTTCCTAGGGAGATGTCTTGATGTCTTTTAATGACTGCAGGCAATAGTGAATTATATTAATGCTACTCAGATATCTCGAAACAAATGGCCTTCCTGGACCCCATCTGCTAAATACCCCTTACAGCAAAACTGCAGCATGGTTGTTAGACAGCCCCTCTGCATCTCGTAACACTTCCTCAGTCTCTGTCTTACTCCATGCTCCCCCACACACATACATAGCTTTGTCCGTGTGATCATTCCCGATTAAGTCAGAACTGAAGTCACAGGGAACTATTTCTCAGATGTTCTGCATGCCGTGGACAAACATCGTGAGCTGAGTTAATGCGACAGGACCATGTTTTGACTGTATGGTGGAAATTGGAACATTTTGTCAAAGCTCTGCCAACCACGGACGATGCGAAAGGTCAGCGCCGAACGATGTTTTCACATGTAACACAAGATTGTAGAAAAGACAGTATGAACAGTTATGATAGTGTTTCTTATCGGAAAATTAGGAAGACTCCACATCAAACAGGAACTGGAAGAAGGACGAGGAATCTGCCACAGCCCTATGGTGCATTGACAGAAATGTCAAAAACATCGGGACAAATGGAAACCGGAAGAGCTCTGAGGCATTGTGGAGCGCTACCAAACAGCTGCCCGAAGGTGACTGATGACCGCCACATTTAAACTCATATTTCACGGTGACATGGTAGCACATGTCTTTGTGTCCCATTTAAACTGATTCCTCGTATTGCAATCATGTACCTGACGACTTTTTCGTGCAGGACATGCCCGGAAGGTGTTGCAGGTATCAAGACACTCTCTCCATCTCAGACAGGTAGCACCAATCATTGTGTGGTAATAAACAGCATACTAGTGGAGGGATGGGATGTAAGAGACACTGTCGATATGAGACAATGTACTGTGACCAATTTCAGGAATTTTACAATTGTGTCCCTAATTTCAACGGCGAAAAAGTACAATACAGCATATTTTCTAACTTCTGTATTATCTCTAAACCACCCCTCCACTACTCTGCTAGTACTGTATAGTGGATTGTGAATGTAGATACACTACTGGCCATTAGAGTTGCTACACCACGAAGATAATGTGATACAGACGCGAAAATTTAACCGACAGGAAGAAGATTCTGTGATATGCAAATGATTAGCCTTTCAGAGCTTTCACACAAAGTTGGCGTCGATGGCGACACCTAAACATGCTGACATGAGGAAATTTTCCAACCGATTTCTCATACACAAACAGCAGTTGACGGACGTTTCCTTGTGAAACGTTGTTGTGATGCCTCGTGTAAGGAGAAGAAATGCGTACCACCACGTTTCCGACTTTGATAAATGTCGGATTGTAGCCTATCGCGATTTCGGTTTATCGTATCGCGACTTTGCTGCTCGCGTTGCCTGAGATCCAATGACTGTTAGTAGAATATGGTATCGGTACGTTCAGGAGGGTAATACGGAACGCCGTGCTGGATCCCAACGGCCTCGTATCACTAACAGTCGAGATGACAGGAATCTTATCTGTCTCGATCCCTCAGTCAACACATGGGAACGTTTGCAAGAAAACAACCACCTGCACGACGTTTGCAGCAGCACTGAGTATCAGCTCGGAGACCGTGGCTGCGGTTACCCTTGACGCTGCATCACAGACAGGAGCGCCTGCGATTGCGTAGTCAACGACGAACCTGGGTGCACGAATGGCAAAACGTAATTTTTTCGGAAGAATCCCGGTTCTGTTTACAGCATCATGATGGGCGCATCCGTGTTTGGTGACATCGCGGTGAACGCACATTGGAAGAGTGTATTCGTAATAGCCATACTGGCGTATCACCCAGCGTGGTGGTATGGGATGCCATTTGTTACACGTCGCGGCCACCTCTTGTTCGCATTGACAGCACTGAAAAGGGGACGTTACATTTCAGATGTGTTACGACTCGAGGCACTACCCTTCATTCGATCCCTGCGGAACCCTACATTTCAGTAGGATAATGCACGACCGCATGTTGCAGGTCCTGTACGGGCCTTCCTGGATATAGAAAATGTTCGACTGCTGCCCTGGCCAGCACAATCTCCAGATTTATCACCAATTGAAAATGTCTGGTCAGTGGTAGCCGAGCAACTGGCTCGTCACAATGCGCCAGTCACTTCTCTTGATGAACTGTGGTGTCGTGTTGAAGCTGCATGGGCAGCTATACATGTACATGCCATCCAAGCTCTGTCTGACTCCATGCCGAGGCGCATCAAGGCCGTTATTACGGCCAAAGGTGTTCAGGGTACTGATTTCTCAGGATCTATGCACCCAGATTGCGTGAAAATGTAATCACGTGTCAGTTCTAGTATAATACGTTTGTCGAATGAATACTCGTTTATCATCTGCATTTCTTCTTGGTGTAGCAATTTTATTGGCCACTAGTGTAGATATGCAATATGTCAATTCATTGTTGATTCTCAAACATATAAATTGAAGTCCTCCACCAATCCACATATTTTTGGTACAGCGCATAATTTCCTATGTGTGCTACGTTCTACGTCCCATGAAGGAACACAGCTGGAGCAATGTTCGGATGTGGAGCCACACTGGAACACTAACTCAGCTCTATTCTGGGCCATGGCAGCCATCCACGAGGCTCACACACAGATATAAGGGAAAACTAGAATATGTGGTTGGATCCATGTGAATATAGTGTGATACTATACAGTCTTACCAGAGAAACAGTGCATTTGTGCTAGATGTTGACAAGTTTAGTACTTTTATAAGGAATTTTAGATGTGGTGAGAAGTGATGTCACAATCACATGGATAGATTTGGCATGAAATCGATAAAAATTACGAAAAATAACGGAAAATACATATAAATTGAAGTAAAATACGACTGAATACAGGGTACTTGCATGTCTTGAGAAATTCGAAGTATATGGTCAACAACGTCGCTCTCTCGGACTTGCTAAAGTGGATTCTTTTAAACTGAGGCCTCGTGTCAGGGTGGAATTGATTGGGACTATTGTATACATCCAAGGTGCAGCTGTTTGTTCTACAGTCCATAGCAGCTGGTGGCATTGGTGAACATGAGGAGTCGGTGACTGGATGTAATGGATTAGCTCAGTCTGTGACGGAGATTTGGTGGTTAAGTACAAAGAATGCGCCAGCATGTCTGATCTTGTCCACGTCAGCTGGGCCTAGTGAAGTGACCAGTGTGCTGGGTGGGTGGGGACAGAAGTGGATGTTTACCTTTCGTGATGAAGATTGAAAAAATGGGTGTTTGCGCTGGACATATTGATAGCATTCAAATTCCTGCCACTACAGTCATCCCCAGATGCCCTCCACGGCCAGGGGTGGTGCACTATCGCACACACATGCGTCCACGACTGTGGCTGCGACCGAAGTAGTTTTCACCAACACCTGAGTGTCGGTACAGACAGTGTACGAGGGGACTGACATCTGAGACTTGGGCATTTGTGAGTGAATGTTCGAGATTTATGAGTGTTTTCTGTGACCTCAGGCACCTAGTCACGACAACACTGTGCTTTAAGTGTGTCGTGTTTAATGATCATAGTGGACTTTGTCTTACAGTGGTATTTGTCTCCATCCTATCATGTAAAAGATCCTTCCTTCTGCTACACCTCCTCCTCCTTCCAAATGTAGCACAAAGAATCAATTTACGGACTCTATAGTGCTTTAAAAAGCCAATTGAAATATCAAATTCCCGGTTGGTAGCGATATCTGATACCTAGCCTTGACGGCTACTATTGGTACAGATGGGCTTGTGGTTTGCTTGTCATATTTAGCGCTTCTCAATACATCACAATGGACTCTATCTTGCTGATGTACACTCCTGGAAATTGAAATAAGAACACCGTGAATTCATTGTCCCAGGAAGGGGAAACTTTATTGACACATTCCTGGGGTCAGATACATCACATGATCACACTGACAGAACCACAGGCACATAGACACAGGCAACAGAGCATGCACAATTTCGGCACTAGTACAGTGTATATCCACCTTTCGCAGCAATGCAGGCTGCTATTCTCCCATGGAGACGATCGTAGAGATGCTGGATGTAGTCCTGTGGAACGGCTTGCCATGCCATTTCCTCCTGGCGCCTCATTTGGACCAGCGTTCGTGCTGGACGTGCAGACCGCGTGAGACGACGCTTCATCCAGTCCCAAACATGCTCAATGGGGGACAGATTCGGAGATCTTGCTGGCCAGGGTAGTTGACTTACACCTTCTAGAGCACGTTGGGTGGCACGGGATACATGCGGACGTGCATTGTCCTATTGGAACAGCAAGTTCCCTTGCCGGTCTAGGAATGGTAGAACGATGGGTTCGATGACGGTTTGGACGTACCGTGCACTATTCAGTGTCCCTTCGACGATCACCAGAGGTGTACGGCCAGTGTAGGAGATCGCTCCCCACACCATGATGCCGGGTGTTGGCCCTGTGTGCCTCGGTCGTATGCAGTCCTGATTGTGGCGCTCACCTGCACGGCGCCAAACACGCATACGACCATCATTGGCACCAAGGCAGAAGCGACTCTCATCGCTGAAGACGACACGTCTCCATTCGTCCCTCCATTCACGCCTGTCGCGACACCACTGGAGGCGGGCTGCACGATGTTGGGGCGTGAGCGGAAGACGGCCTAACAGTGTGCGGGACCGTAGCGCAGCTTCATGGAGACGGTTGCAAATGGTCCTCGCCGATACCCCAGGAGCAACAGTGTCCCTAATTTGCTGGGAAGTGGCGGTGCGGTCCCCTACGGCACTGCGTAGTATCCTACGGTCTTGTCGTGCATCCGTGCGTCGCTGCGGTCCGGTCCCAGGTCGACGGGCACGTGCACCTTCCGCCGACCACTGGCGACAACATCGATGTACTGTGGAGACCTCACGCCCCACGTGTTGAGCAATTCGGCGGTACGTCCACCCGGCCTCCCGCATGCCCACTATACGCCCTCGCTCAAAGTCCGTCAACTGCACATACGGTTCACGTCCACGCTGTCGCGGCATGCTACCAGTGTTAAAGACTGCGATGGAGCTCCGTATGCCACGGCAAACTGGCTGACACTTACGGCGGCGGTGCACAAATGCTGCGCAGCTAGCGCCATTCGACGGCCAACACCGCGGTTCCTGGTGTGTCCGCTGTGCCGTACGTGTTATCATTGCTTGTACAGCCCTCTCGCAGTGTCCGGAGCAATTATGGTGGGTCTAACACACCGGTGTCATTGTGTTCTTTTTTCCTTTTCCAGGAGTGTATTTGTGGTTGTTGTTACTATCCCACCACATGGTAAATCCTTCATCCTCCTTCCAAATCTAGTGGATAGAACCGATTTAGCATTTTAAAAAAGAAAATACACTTAGCCGACATATAGTGATGTTAAGTTGCATAACCACGATGGTATGAATTCACGTCGAAATTTGAAATTGCAACTATCATTTTCTACATCACCACTTGCAGTCATGACATCATATAAGAATGGGTTTGAATTATTTCTCACCAAAAACATAACACCATGTACACTAACTAATGTGCAGTGCATACGAGTACCTATTTATTTCGAGTTGTTTTAAACTCTGTGTGTGTCTGAGTGTGTGTGTGTGTGTGTGTGTGTGTGTGTGTGTGTGTGTGTTTTTGAAGCAAATTGCTTAAAATCCTGCAGTAACGGTTTAATTAATATTTCGTGGGGCCCATCTTCTGAAGAAACACTTGTGACATTTTCAAGATATGATATTCTGCCCAAGATTTAATAACTTCTGAAGCAGTTCATGAAGTGTACCACAAGAAAATGTGCGGGAAGACTGGGGCAGTTAAGAGTCCATGACTGAATGAGAAACTGTAATTATTTAAATATCGCATGCTAGTTCCTACGCCATCTGCAAAGCAAGCACACTCTTTCTCTCTCTTTAAATGCAATGATCTTTTTTATGCTGTATTTAGAGTCAGCCTGTTACTAGTTCTGTGACATCATCTAGTTGTGTGTGTGAAATAGCTACCATGTCCACCTTATATCCCCTAGATCACCATCATATGAGCGAAAATTAATTCTTTATTAACTTCAGCAATACTCAGGATCGATTCCCAGTCAGATATTTGCTTTGCAAGGAAGGTATCTCTCATGTGTGCTGCTATCTGTCAGGTTATTTCACGCGTACAGACCACTTGAGACAGTGTGGGAAGCAGGCAGGATGTGTGCTTTTGCTCCCGGGGATTAACTGGCTGCTGCTTGTGTGAAGTAGCCAGTAGGGACACCGACAGTTCCAAGTCAATCCAGCAGAGTCTGACTCTGGTCTGCCTGCACAGATGGCGAGGCGCAAGAGACTCTTTCAGATATGTTCAAGCAAGATGTGACAGTTTAATTGTTTTTCCTCACACGGCTGAATTTAGAAAGTACCGCAATTGCTTCAATATTCCACACACTTCAATCGATATCCCGAAAATTTCTTTAAATAAACTTTATTCCATACACCACCTTGTATCCTGTAAATTGTTTAAATTAATGGTATTGCATACACTACAGTCAATTTTCCGACAAGTTCTTTGAATAAATGAATGAACTACACTCCTGGAAATGGAAAAAAGAACACATTGACAACGGTGTGTCAGACCCACCATACTTGCTCCGGGCACTGCGAGAGGACTGTACAAGCAATGATCACACGCACGGGACAGCGGACACACCAGGACCCGCGGTGTTGGCCGTCGAATGGCGCTAGCTGCGCAGCATTTGTGCACCACCGCCGTCAGTGTCAGCCAGTTTGCCGTGGCATACGGAGCTCCATCGCAGTCTTTAACACTGGTAGCATGCCGCGACAGCGTGGACGTGAACCGTATGTGTAGTTGACGGACTTTGAGCGAGGGCGTATAGTGGGCATGCGGGAGGCCGGGTGGACGTACCGCCGAATTGCTCAACACGTGGGGCGTGAGGTCTCCACAGTACATCGATGTTGTCGCCAGTGGTCGGCGGAAGGTGCACGTGCCCGTCGACCTGGGACCGGACCGCAGCGACGCACGGATGCACGACAAGACCGTAGGATACTACGCAGTGCCGTAGGGGACCGCACCGCCACTTCCCAGCAAATTAGGGACACTGTTGCTCCTGGGGTATCGGCGAGGACCATTTGCAACCGTTTCCATGAAGCTGGGCTCCAGTCCTGCACACCGTTAGGCCGTCTTCCTCTCACGCCCCAACATCGTACAGCCCGCCTCCAGTGGTGTCGCGACAGGCATGAATGGAGGGACGAATGGAGACGTGTCGTCTTCAGCGATGAGAGTCGCTTCTGCCTTGGTGCCAATGATGGTCGTATGCGTGTTTTTCGCCGTGCAGGTGAGCGCCACAATCAGGACTGCATACGACCGAGGCACACAGGGCCAACACCCGGCACCATGGTGTGGGGAGCGATCTCCTACACTGGCCGTACACCTCTGGTGATCGTCGAGGGGACACTGAATAGTAGACGGTACATCCAAACCGTCATCGAACCCATCGTTCTACCATTCCTAGACTGGCAAGGGAACTTGCTGTTCCAACAGGACAATGCACGTCCGCATGTATCCCGTACCACCCAACGTGCTCTAGAAGGTGTAAGTCAACTACCCTGGCCAGCAAGATCTCCGAATCTGTCCCCCATTGAGCATGTTTGGGACTGGATGAAGCGTCGTCTCACGCGGTCTGCACGTCCAGCACGATCGCTGGTCCAACTGAGGCGCCAGGTGGAAATGTCATGGCAAGCCGTTCCAGAGGACTACATCCTGCATCTCTACGATCGTCTCCATGGGAGAATAGCAGCCTGCATTGCTGCGAAAGGTGGATATACACTGTACTAGTACCGAAATTGTGCATGCTCTGTTGCCTGTGTCTATGTGCCTGTGGTTCTGTCAGTGTGATCATGTGATGTATCTGACCCCAGGAATGTGTCAATAAAGTTTCCCCTTCCTGGGACAATGAATTCACGGTGTTCTTATTTCAATTTCGAGGAGTGTATATTCCAAACACTGACTTGTATCTTATATGTTGTTTAACTGAACAATATTCCACACTTTATTTATGTTTTTAAACAATATTTCATACACTGCAATAGACATGCTGCCAAATTCGTTAAATATGTAAACTATATTTCATATGACACTTTATGTCAAATAAATAGCTTAAATAAACAAAGTTGCACAGAACGTCTAAATTGTTTAAAGATTATCCCCTAGACTTCAAACAATTTGATGCCAAATGGCCAATCAACTGAGTGTATTCCGGCCAATTTCCTGGTGGGAAACGGGAGGGGCGAGGGCTCAGGGTTCTTCAGAGGTGGATGGGTTGATTAATTGGATGAGTTTATAATTAGTGAAGCAAATTGATATCAAAAGTGCTTGTGTATCAGTGATGAGACTCCCCAGAGATGTGGGGAACGAGTTTGGGGAGAGGAAAGAGGATGGATGGGGGTTCCTCTGGAGGATGGATTATGCCTAGGATGTGGTAATCCACTTAGCTGCACAACAGGTTAAGAACCTGTCAATCGAAAGAGAGTAGATTTGCTGCTGAATGTATGCTTTCCCCTGGATGTAGGCATCTCGCAATGTGGGGCGATACCTCCCTTACGCTACTACTCACAATCACTCGATCTGTCCCAGATCTATTTTTCCTTTTGAGAGTATCTGAATGGCCCTGTGCATGACACCTGTTACATCGCTTTATGATGTAGTGGGCAGCAGGATGTCTTCGCGATACTCTAGGTGTCTTTGGGAGGGTGCGGCATTCAACACAGCGTCTGGACAAAAATTACAGCGCCCTCTTAGTGGACGTTCATTGGTAGGACGTGACTGACTGCGACCCATTTAGTTGCCCAGATGGCCTTTGGAGCCTCAGTTCCTAAGTGATTACATATCCTTTTATTTCCGATGTGCGATGTCAGTTTGTAGTGGGCGTCCATTTGTAGGACGTGACTGACTGCGACCCATTTAGTTGCCCAGATGGCCTTTGGAGCCTCAGTTCCTGAGTGATTACATATCCTTTTATTTCCGATGTGCGATGTCAGTTTATAGTGGGCGTTCATTTGTAGTACGTGACTGGCTGCGACCCATTTAGTTGCCCAGATGGCCTTTGGAGCCTCAGTTCCTAAGTGATTACATATCCTTTTATTTCCGATGTGCGATGTCAGTTTGTAGTGGGCGTTCATTTGTAGGACGTGACTGGCTGCGACCCATTTAGTTGCCCAGATGGCCTTTGGAGCCTCAGTTCCTAAGTGATTACATATCCTTTTATTTCCGATGTGCGATGTCAGTTTGTAAACTTTTTCTCAATAACCATGTAGAAGCCTACACCATTCAAAGAATTTCTTTTCCACAAAAGCTTTAAGAACGAGAGTAGAAGGAGCTGAAACTAAAGTTTGGAAAACGGAAAACATTAAAATATCATTATCATGGCGTATAAACGATTCATTAGCTCACATATGCAGCAGATAAATGTTTTTTTCTTTATTCTTCAAACGATTTCAACGAACATTCAAAACTAAGAAGTGGATACATATAGTTGGTGTCTCTTGATAATGTCGTAGTGGGCAATGGTCATAATGCTGGGTCATCAATGTGCAGTGTACAGTGTGTTCTGCATACAAGACAGCAGCAGGTCCAATTGCATTGCTAAGAGGGTTGGGTATCTGACGGTTTCTTGAGGGAACAAAATATAGATTTTCAATATTTCATATAAATAGTGACCGAATTTAAGGTAGTTTCATAATCTCATCGCTGAGATATATAATGTTATAAGAAAGGCTTAGCACTGGAATGCAAGTACATTCTAAGACGAAGAAAAGAAAAGAGGCCCATCGTCAACAAATAATTAGAATTTCAGAATATTGGATGATTAATTCGAGACAAATTGAGAAAGTCAGTGACTCGTTGGTGCACCTCTTGCCCTTACGCAAGCAGTTATTCGGTTTATCATTAACTGACAGAGTTGTTGGATGCTTCTTCTACGGAGTATCATGCCACACACTACCCACCCATTAGATCGCCAAAGCCCCGAGATGGTCAGAGCGTCCTGCCCAAAAGTTCTCAACTGACGAGTGATCTGGTGAGCACTGAGACAAGCAGAAAATCTCACCGCCAGCAGGCGGGCATTGTGTTGCTGAAATGTGAGCTCAGGGCGGATTGCCACGGAAGGCAACTAAACGGGTCGTGGAATATAGTCGCCGTACCCCTGTGCAGTAAGGGCACCACAGTTGACAACCATAGATCTGGCACCACGGACCACCACTTTCGGTCATCGAGCGACAGTCAGGGTTTCACTTTTCATAGGGGTTCAGTTAGATCAGTTTCCACGCCCTGTTGAACACAGCGTATTACAGTTCGAAACTCTGGACGTGTCTTGAAGAAGTGAAACTCGCTATTCACAACTCCCCCCCCCCCCCTCCCCACCGCCTCGACATTTGTCCATTATTTGAGGATGAGAGTATTTATCAATCTGCAAAAAACTTTACATACAATTTCAAAACTTTATAAAAATTTTCTCCGTGACAACCCCATAGCAAATAATGTAAAGAACATAGTTCTCCTGTTCTGTTCACATATTCCAATGACCACCTTAGGCAGTGTCTACGTACTCCACAGCATGTACGTGTTCCTGCGTGACGTCAACCGCCTGCACGGCGCCGTGGACCGCTACAGCAGAGAGGGCTGTGAGATCACGTCAGCCAACTGTACGCTGACGGAACCCTCTCTAGGACGACACAAGACGGGAGCGGCCTCTACATCACGAGAATAAACTATGTGATCAAAGTACGCGGACACGCTCAAAAACATAAGTTTTTCATAATAGGTGCATTGTGCTGCCATCTACTGACAGGTACTCCATATCAGCGGCCTCAGTAGTCTTTAGACTTCGTGAGAGAGCAGAGTGGGGTGCTCCGCGGAACTCACGGACTTCGAACATAGTCAGGTTCAAATGTCTGTACGTGAGATCTCCACACTCCTAAACATCGCTAGCTCCATTGTTTCCGATGTGATAGTGAAGTAGAAACGTGAAGGGACACATACAGCACGAAAGTGTACAGGCCGATCTCGTCTGTTGAATGACAGAGACCGCCGTAATGTGTAGTAGGCAGACATCTATCCAGACCATCACACAGGAATTCCAACCTGCATCAGGATATACACAGCAAGTACTGTGTCAGTTATGCGGGAGGTGAGAAGACTTTGATTTCATGGTCGAGCGGCTGCTCATAAGCCACAAATCACGCCGGTAAATGCCAAACGACGCCTCGCGTAAACATTGGACGACTGAACAGTGGAAAAACGTTGTGTGGAGTGACGAATCACGGTACACAATGTGGCGATCCGATGGCAGGGTGTGGGTACGGCGAAAGTCCGGTGAACGTCATCTGCCAGCGTGTGTAGGGGCAACAGTAAAATTCGGAGGCGGTGGTGTTATAGTGTGGTCGCATTCTCCATGGAGATGGCTTGTTCCCCTTGTGGTCTTGCGTGGCACATTCATTCACAGCACAGGCCTACGTTCATGTTTTAAACACCTTTTTGATTCCCACTGTTGAAGAGCAATTCGGGGATGACGATTGCACCTTTCAACACGATCGAGCACCTGTTCATAAGGCACGGCCTGTGGCGAAATGGTTACACGAAAATAACGTCCCTGTCATGGACTGGCCTCAGTCCTGACCTGAATCCTATACAACACCTATAGGATGTTTTGGATCGCCGAATTCGTGCCAGGTCTCATAGACCGACATCGATACCTCTCCTCAGCGCAACACTCCATGAAGAATGGGCTACCATTGGCCAAGAAACTTTCCAGCACCTGATTGAACTTATGCCTGCGAGATCGGAAGCTGCCATCAAGCCTAAGGGTGAGCCAACACCATATTCAATTCCAGCATTACCGATGTATGGCGGCACGAACTTGTAAGTCATTTTCAGCCACGTGTCTGAATAGTCTTGATCACGTACTGTAAGTAGGATTCCCGGTCGTTGTTCGTAGATTGCGCCTGCGAGACGTACCAGTTGTTGGCAATAAATGCCAGCAGTGACGTTTACACCTCAGCAGAGCAACTCGTCATACACCATACGTCCGCTGTTCCATAGCATTAACTTCTGTAGATGCGCACAGGTCTTTGTACGGGGAATAGCTAATTTATTTGGGCTTAACCATTCCATTCGTTTCGTTATGTTAGCGTAAAAACAATACATCTCGTCACCAGTAGCGATAGATGATAGGAATGACGGTGTTGCTCAAGAACCAACTGATAACATGAGAGCAGACATGGACATAAGGCCACCCATATATTTTTGTGATTTTTGCTTAGAGTACGATGGTTGAATGATCGCAGCTCATCCCATATGCCAGTTCTCGAGTGCACTGAAATCGGTCATTGTGGATTAATGCTCTTAAACGATCTTCACCAAACCTTGAAGGCCACCCTAAACATGGGCAAACACTAATGTCACAAAGACCTCTCTTAAAACGAGAAAAACATTTTCTTTCAGTGCTGTGTCCAGTGGCAGTAACTTCACACACAGCGCCAATATCTGTGGCTGCCGCTGTCACCCCCAGCTGAACTCAGACAGAAGAATATATCGGAAATGTTCCTATCTCTCCACTTGCCACTCTACTCACTTTCTGACAAAATGTAAACTCAAACAGCAACAGTCAACTAGAGATATAACGTGACAATCGATAAATAAACCCATAGTAACTACACTACTGGCCACTACAATTGCTACACCAAAAAGAAATGGAGATGATAAACGGGTAGTAATTGGACAAATATATTACATTAGAACTGACATGTGATTACATTTTCACGCAATTTGGCTGCATAGATCCTGGGAAATAAGTACCCAGAACAACCACCTCTGGCCGTAATAACGGCCTTGATACACCTGGGCATTGAGTCACAGACCTTGGATGGCGTGTACAGGTACAGCTGCCCATGCAGCTTCAACACGATACCACAGTTCATCAAGAGTAGTGACTGGCGTATTGTGACGAGCCAGTGGCTCTGTCACCATTGACCAGACGTTTTGAATTGGTGAGCGATCTGGAGAATGTGCTGGCCAGGGCAGCAGTCGAACGTTTTCTGTATCCAGAAAGGCCGGTACAGGACCTGCGACATACTGTCCTGCATTATCCTGCTGAAATGTAGGGTTTCGCAGGGATCTAATGAAGGGTACAGCCACGGGTCGCAATACATTTGAAATGTAACGTCCACTGTTCAAAGTGCCGTCAATGCGAACAAGAGGTGACCGAGACGTGTAACCAATGGCGCCCCATAGCATTGTGCAGGGTGATACGCCACTATGGCGATGACGAATACACACTTCGTTCTCCGATATGGGACAATCATGATGCTGTAAACAGAACCTGGATTCATCCGACAAAATGACGTTTTGCCATTCGTGCTCCCAGGCTCGTCGCTGAGTACACCATCCATCACCTTACCTTTTTTTGTTACTTACTGATATTTGTTTACTTACTTGCGGGTACAACAATGACTCAATAACTTCCTACTGCCGACTGAATGGGGTTCGAAGCAAGGGTAGGACAGACCGCTCCATCCAGTGGCTACCAAAGGCCCAGTAGCGCCTGAAGCTACACTGAACAACATATTTTACCGATGTTCAGTTGGATGTGGGGGACCATGTGGATACTGAAAATCAGGAATCATATGCTCAATGGTTTTCGGCCCATGCGCAAATGTGCAAATAGTGCACCGTCCCTCGATATCGAAGATGATGACGATGTTGATAGAGTTGTGGATTCGTGAAGTAGAAGATAAGATGTTGTTTTATAGTAACCAATGTATATTTTCTGTTATTTCCATGGTCACTGGGCATTAAACATTAATTTTACACCATTATAACACTGTGTCTTTTTAAAATGTGGCTTTCACACTCCTTGTGTCAAGCAAACTATTAGTCCTAGAGAAAAAATTAACTGGAGTTTCTTTTGTGGGAAATTCTACTTACTTTAATTTTTTACTTGGAAACAGTTTCGCTGGACGCCACGGTTTTCCAGTTATTCAAGAAAAACGTGAAAACGTGTCCTTTCAACGCCGCCCACCCCTACAGGTCAGGATTTTTAGTATGTTCTTCATGTCACTTCGTCCCACCATTGCACAAGAATTTGCGACTGCAGGAATTTTCCTTCTTTGACTGCGTTACCCAACCCAAGAGCTCGGTCGTGTTTCATTCGGATATTTACGCACTTGGTGACTGGAGTGTGCGGGGCGCCCTGTCTTGTTCAAAAATGAAGCTGTCCTCGCCCACCCTCGAATGCAACCAGTTTTGTAACGTAGCAAGATACCGCTGATCGTTAACAGTGTTTCCAACAGAGATGAACAGGTGAGCGGCGTACGGCACACATTGACATTGCGTGAATCTCGAGCACGTTCAAAGAGTTCACTCGGGTTCTGTACGCCCCGAAATTGGAAGACTGTGGTAGCTGACTGCCCTAAAGAAGTGGAAAGTCGCTCCATCGCTGATCACAATGCGTTGTGCGAATGTGTTATCACTGTCAGTAGCATTCTGAAGCTCGTCAGAAAATGCGACACCTTTCCATTTTATAGTCATGACCTAGAGCTTGTAAGAGTTGTAACGTTGTATGGCTTCCTACACTACCGACGCCTGAAAACACCTCAAACTGCTGTAGTAGGCTGTTAGAACTTCAAAGAAGCGCGACAAGTTCACATCCAACGATGGAGAGCGTGCGACGTTTTCGTCGGAAACAGAAGGGCGGACAGCACGCTCTCCTTTACATATAGGTACATTCTGAACCCACAAACTATCGGTGCTATTTACGAATGTTCCATCCATTAGGAGGATCAATTTTCTCCCTCAAGCTGAGGTCTTGGAACTGCAATCACGGAATTGCACCTCGCAACTCGAAAACACGATCGACAGGTTTTACAACGTAATACTTTACACGGGAATGAAAAGACTGATAGAAGGCGACCTCGGGGACATTCAGCTTTTATTTGGGAGGAGTGTAAGAAAACGGCAGCCAATACTGACCCTTTTTTTTTTTTTTTTTTTTGGTCATCAGTCTACTGACTGGTTTGATGCGGCCCGCCACGAATTCCTCCCCTGTGCTAACCTCTCCATCTCAGAGTAGCACTTGCAACCTACATCCTCAATTATTTGCTTCACGTATTCCAATCTCTGTCTTCCTCTACAGTTTTTGCCCTCTACAGCTCCCTCTAGTACCATGGAAGTCATTCCATCATCTCTTTGCAGATGTCCTATCATCCTGTCCCTTGTCCTTATCAGTGTTTTCCACATATTCCTTTCCTCTCCGATTCTGCGTAGAACCTCCTCATTCCTTACCTTATCAGTCCACCTAAGTTTCAACATTCGTCTATAGCACCACATCTCAAATGCTTCGATTCTTTTCTGTTCCGGTTTTCCCATAGTCCATGTTTCACTACCATACAATGCTGTACTCCAGACGGACATCTTCAGAAATTTCTTCCTCAAATTAAGGCCGGTATTTGATATTAGTAGACTTTTATTGGCCAGAAAGGCCTTTTTTGCCATAGCGAGTCTGCTTTTGATGTCCTCCTTGCTCCGTCCGTCATTGGTTATTTTACTGCTTAGATAGCAGCATTCCTTAACTTCATTGACTTCGTGACCATCAATCCTGATGTTAGGTTTCTCCTGTTCTCATATTTACTACTTCTCGTTACCTTCGTCTTTCTCCGATTTACTCTCAAACCATACTGTGTACTCATTAGACTGTTCATTCCGTTCAGCAGATCATTGAATTCTTCTTCACTTACACTCAGGATAGCAATGTCATCAGTGAATCGTATCATTGATATCCTTTCACCTTGTATTTTAATTCGACTCCTGAACCTTTCTTTTATTTCCATCATTGCTTCCTCGATGTACAGATTGAAGAGTAGGGGCGAAAGGCTACAGCCTTGTCTTACTCCCTTCTTAATACGAGCACTTCGTTCTTGATCGTCCACTCTTATTATTCCCTCTTGGTTGTTGTACATATTGTATATGACCCGTCTCTCCCTATAGCTTACCCCTACTTTTTTCAGAATCTCGAACAGCTTGCACCATTTTATATTGTCGAACGCTTTTTCCTTGTTGACAAATCCAATGAACGTGTCTTGATTTTTCTTTAGCCTTGCTTCCATTATTAGCCGTAACGTCAGAATTGCCTCTCTCGTGCCTTTACTTTTCCTAAAGGCAAACTGATCGTCACCTAGCGCATTCTCAATTTTCTTTTTCATTCTTCTGTATACTATTCTTGTAAGCAGCTTCGATCCATGAGCTGTCAAGCTGATTGTGCGATAATTCTCGCACTTGTCAGCTCTTGCCGTCTTCGGAATTGTGTGGATGATGCTTTTCCGACAGTCAGATGGTATGTCGCCAGACTCATATATTCCAAACACCAACGTGAATAGTCGTTTTGTTGCCACTTCCCCTAATGATTTTAGAAATTCTGATGGAATGCTATCTATCCCTTCTGCCTTATTTGACCGTAAGTCCTCCAAAGCTCTTTTAAATTCCGATTGTAATACTGGATCCCCTATCTCTTCTGAATCGACTCCTGTTTCTTTTTTTATCACATCAGACAAATCTTCACCCTCATAGAGGCTTTCAATGTATTCTTTCCACCTATCTGCTCTCTCCTCTGCATTTAACAGTGGAATTCCTGTTGCACTCTTAATGTTACCACCGTTGCTTTTAATGTCACCAAAGGTTGTTTTGACTTTCCTGTATGCTGAGTCTGTCCTTCTGACAGTCATATCTTTTTCGATGTCTTCACATTTTTCCTGCAGCCATTTCGTCTTAGCTTCCCTGCACTTCCTATTTATTTCATTCCTCAGCGACTTGTATTTCTGTATTCCTGATTTTCCCGGAACATGTTTGTACTTCTTCCTTTCATCAATCAACTGAAGTATTTCTTCTGTTACCCATGGTTTCTTCGCAGCTGCCTTCTGTGTACCTACGTTTTCCTTCCCAACTTCTGTAATGGCCCTTTTTAGAGACGTCCATTCCTCTTCAACTGTGTTGCCTACTGTGCTATTCCTTATTGCTGTATCTATAGCGTTAGAGAACTTCAAACGTATCTCGTCATTCCTTAGAACTTCCGTATCCCACTTCTTAGTGTACCGATTCTTCCTGACTAATGTCTTGAACTTCAGCCTACTCTTCATCACTACTATATTGTGATCTCAGTCTATATCTGCTCCTGGGTACGCCTTACAATCCAGTATCTGATTTCGTAATCTCTGTCTGAACACGATGTAATCTAATTGAAATCGTCCCGTATCTCCCGGCCTTTTCCAAGTATACTTCCTCCTCTTGTGATTCTTGAAGATGGTATTCGCTATTACTAGCTAAAACTTGTTACAGAACTCAATTAGTCTTTCACCTCTTTCATTCCTTGTCACAAGCCCATATTCTCCTGTAACCTTTTCTTCTACTCCTTCCCCTATAACTGCATTCCAGTCGCCCATGGCTATTAGATTTTCGTTCCCCTTTACATACTGCATTACCCTTTCAATATCCTCATACACTTTCTCTATCTGTTCATCTTCAGCTTGCGACGTCGGCATGTATACCTGAATTATCGTTGTCGGTGTTGGTCTGCTGTCGATTCTGATTGGAACAACCCGGTCACTGAACTGTTCACAGTAACACACCCTCTGCCCTACCTCCTTATTCATAACGAATCCTACACCTGTTATACCATTTTCTGCTGCTGTTGATATTACCCGATACTCATCTGACCAGAAATCCTTGTATTCTTTCCACTTCACTTCACTGACCCTTACTATATCTAGATTGAGCCTTTGCATTTCCCTTTTCAGATTTTCTAGTATCCCTACTACGTTCAAGCTTCTGACATTCCACATCCCGACTTGTAGAACATTATCCTTTCGTTGATTATTCAATCTTTTTCTCATGGTAACCTCCCCCTTGGCAATCCCCTCCCGGAGATCCGAATGGGGGACTATTCCGGAATCTTTTGCCAATGGAGAGATCATCATGACACTTCTTCAACTACAGGCCACATGTCCTGTGGATACACGTTACGTGTCTTAAATGCAGTGGTTTCCATTGCTTTCTGCATCCTCATGTCGTTGATCATTGCTGATTCTTCCGCCTTTAGGGGCAATTTCCCACCCCTAGGACAAGAGAGTGCCCTGAACCTCTATCCGCTCCTCCGCCCTCTTTGACAAGGCCGTTGGCCGAATGAGGCTGACTTCTTATGCCGGAAGTCTTCGGCCGCCAATGCTGATTATTTATCGAAATTTAGGCAGCGGCGGGGATCGAACCCGGGACCGAAGACGTTTTGATTATAAATCAAAGACGCTACCTCTAGACCAAGGGTTACCCTATACGATGAAAGAACCGCCAATTTAGTGTTGGAGGAAAGAGTGGGAGGGGGGGGGGGATGAGGAAAAATCGTAGAGGGAGACCCAGAGATGAATAGAGGGAGAAAATTCAGAAGGACATAAGTTGAAGTAGTTATTCGGAGATGAAGAGGTCTGTCCAGGACAGAGTGGAATTGAGTGATGCACCAAACGAGTCTTTGGACTGACGACAAAAATAGAAAAAATACTTTGTAACATGTATATTATTTTTCAAATAGCCTGCACTACTTTTAGTGTTTCATTTCGTAATTTCTCTTCCTTCACATCGCCCTACGTCTTTCGCCTACGTTCCATTATCTCACTGTTCCTTTCCTTGACGTTCGTCTTACAGTACTTTTCAAGGCAGAATCCACTCAATTGAGCTCCTCGTCTCTTACGGTCCGTCACAGGATCACAATGTCGTCAGCAAACCACACACTTTTTTATGTCTCCTTCCTAACTTTAAATCAATTCCCAGATTTTTCCTTGGTTTCCTTCACTCCCTAGTCACTATTAAGACAAGATCGGCGATAGACTAAAACAATATCTCTCTTCTTTCTTAACCACTACTTACTTTTCATGTACGTCGATCATGTAACTGCAGTCCGTTCTCTGTATTTTATCCTTACCAGCTCCCAATTTTCGATGTCGGTATCCAGTGGACATTGACAAAAATTTCTTTCTAAATCTACAAACGGTATTTGCCCTTCTTTAGCCTAACATATGTGGTAGGATTAGTATTCGTTGCTCATGTGATACCAGTACTGTACTGCGCTGTGCTGTGCTGCGCTGGGGCGACGAAAGTCAGGGACCACCCTCTAGGATCGTGTCGGATCTTCATTTGTCTGGCATGGTGCAACACCTCGACTTGGCATGGACTCAATGAGTGTCAACAGCAGCCCATAATTGTGAAAGAGTTGCGGGCACCGAGTTTTGTGCACGTAGTTCCCTCCCGATCGTGCCCCATAAATGTTCAATGGAGCTCTTGTCGGGTGATATGAGTGGCCAAATCATTCGCTCTAATTTTTCAGAACGTTTTTCAAACCAATCGCAAACGATTGTGGTCCGGTGACGGCACACTGCCATCCATAAAAATTCTATCGTTGTTTGGGATGATGAAGTCCAGGAACACCTGTAAATTGGCTCCCAGTAGGTGAACATAATCATTTACAGTCAATGAGTTGGAACAGTCAATTCCATGTAAACAGGGTCCGTCCATTATTGAGCCATCACCAGCTTCCACAGAGCCTTGTTGAGAACTTGGATCAATGGCTTCGTGGTATCTTCGTCACAAGCGAACCATCAGCTGTCACCAGCTGAAATCAGGATTTGTCTGACCACGCCATGGCTTTGCAGAGGTCTATGGTTCAAACCAATACGATCACGAGCCCAACAGAGGCGCTGCAGGCGATGTGGAGCTGTTCGCAAAAGCACTCGCAATCGGTCGTCTGCTACCATAACGCCTTAGCATCAAATTTCGCCTCATCGTTCTAACCGATATGTTCGTCGTGTGTCCGACGTTGGTTTCAGCGGTTATTTCACGCAGTGTTGCTTTTTTATTAGCGCTGACAACTTTACGCAAATTCTGTTGCTCTCGGTAGTTAAGTCAAGGCCGTCCACCATTTGGTTGTCAGTGGTGAGACGTGATGCTTGAAATCTGGGATTCTCGGCATACCTTTGAATCTGTGGATGGAATACTGAGTTCCCTAAAGATTTTCGAAATGGAATATCCCATGCGTCTAGCTCCACCTACCGTTCCGCGATCACAGTCTCCTAATTCCCGTCGTGCGATCACAATCACATCCGAACCCTTTTCACGTGATTCACCTGAGTGCAAATGATGACTGCGACAGTGCACTGTCCTTCTATACTTCGTGTATGCAATACTGCCGCCATCTGGATATGTGAATATCACTATGCAATGACGAAACTCTCCTTCACAAAAACTGAGTCTGGAGACAGGGATTTTGTAAAATTGACTTCGCTCTGTTAGTCCACGAGACAGTAACCAACCGATCCCAAGTTTATGTGATGTTTTATTCCATTTCCAGAAGGCATTCTGTATAGTGCAGAAAATACGATTTCACCGAATATCGGACATCCTCCGTAACCGAATTCAGGACTTTCTAACAGACAGAACTCAAAATGTCGTTCAGAACGGAGCGTAATTGAAAAAATAACTTTGCAAGTACAGCAATGGAGTCTCGTCCTTGCAGTGTTCACGAACTTTAAAAATGCCAGAGTCGATATCGTCGGCACCTCAGCCAGGCTACATACAGACGACGCTGCTTCTTGAACGCAGTCCGCAGTGGTCTAGGGGCTGGAGTTGCTGCCTCTGGAACACGGGGTCCCGGGTTCGATTCCCTACCGGGTTGAGGACTCTTCTCTGCCCGAGGACTGCGTGTCTGCGTTTTCCTCATCATTTCATCACAATCATATGTGAAAGTAACTAGATTGGACTGTCAATCGAAACTGGACTGCGTAAAAACTGGGAATTTGTATTGGCGCTTATGACTGCGCAGTTGAGCGCCCCATAAACCAAACATCATCATCATCATCATCAACATAATCGTAAACGTAGAGTGGTGCAGGGACTCGCAGTTGATACTGAACGTGAACGACTGTTACTTGTAGCGCGGACACAAAGTGAAATGAGCACATTTAACAAACTGAAGGAGAAACATGTTCCTGGCTGAGACTCACTTGGTGAATCTGAAGGAGAGAAGTTGCTTACAGTGCACGAAACGAAAAAAAAGCGTATTACCTTCTGACTGCAGTATCAAAGAGTCACAGCTATGAACGGTCAACTCATTCAGATACACGGGTGTAACAATTTGTAGATGTGTAAAACAGGACGGTTACAAAGGTACAGTTGTACATCTACATTCATACTCCGCAAGCCACCTGACGGTGTGTGGCGGAGAATACTTTGAGTACCTCTATCGGTTCTCCCTTCCAGTCTCGTATTGTTCGTGGAAAGAAAGATTGTCCACATGCTTCTGTGTGGGATCTAATCTCTCTGATTTTATCCTCATGGTCTCCTCGCGAGATATTAGTAGGAGGGAGCAATATACTGCTTGACTCCTCGGTACAGGTATGTTCTCCAAACTTCAACAGAAGCGACTCTCCTGCAGAGACTTCCACTGGAGTTTATCTATCATCTCCGTGGCGCTTTCGCGATTACTGAATGATACTGTAACGAAGAGCGCTGCTCTGCGTTGGATCTTCTCTATCTCTTCTATCAACCGTATCTGGTACGGATCCCACACTGCTGAGCAGTATTCAAGCAGTGGGTGAACAAGCGTACTGCAACCTACTTCCTTTGTTTTCGGATTGCATTTGCAGTTGTAGGTAAGGCAGGAGGCAGACTTCGGATCGTAGGCAGGACACTACGGAAGTACAGGCAGTTAACCAAGGACACGGCTTAGGAGTCGCTTGCGATTCTCATCTTAAAATGCTGCTCAAGCGTGTTGGTGCCGTATCAGATACTGAATGTATACAGTGCAAGAGGACCACGAATGACCAATAGCTGAAATAACGAAATTTGCAGACTTGTGAAGATAAACGCCAACCATCCCGCGAAGACTTAGTTCTAAAATTCCAAGTGCCACCATTAAGTGGGGAATACAGATCTGTCCGTCATGCACACATCTGTCACTCGCGCAGGGTTCTGGAACAGAAGTCACACCAAATACGACTGAAACGCGATGTGGCAGTTTTGTGTGCGATATTAGCCACAGTAAACACTCTACCGGAGTACAAGTATAGATTTCATAGGTTGCGTTGTCGTCAAGCGGTCACTGTGGGTGAGAAACGCATCAGCACCGGAAGCAGAGGTGCTTACCGGTTTGGAGAAGTGATTTCACAACGGTGTTGCAGTAGCTTGATATATGTTACAGAAGGTGATTTGCAGTTTGCAGTAGCTTTGCAGAGTGTTGGATGTTGCGTTTAGCGAACAGTTTCAGTTTCGCTCTGTGAGTTGTGCATCGCCGCTGTTTAGTTCTGTCGTCCCAGGGACTGGTAGTGTAAGGACTGTGAACACCGTTCCATCTTCAGACACTGAATATAACTCATCCTTAAAGAACTGATTTTCATGAACGTTTTGCCTAAAACGTTACCTTAAGGATTGTTTACAAATCTCAACTGATTAGTGTATTACTTTAAAAATTATTCGACATTGACTTTCTACATCTACACTATATGAGCAAAAGTATGTGGACACCTGGCTAAAAATGACTTACGAGTTCGTGGCGCCCTCCATCGGCAATGCTGGAATTCAATATGGTGTTGGCTCACTCTTAGCATTGATGACAACTTTCACTCTCGCAGGCTTACGTTCAGTATGGTGCTGCAAGGTTTCTAGGGGAATGGCAGTCCATTCTTCACGGAGTGCTGCACTGAGGTGACGTATCGATGTCGGTCGGTGAGGCATGCACGAAGTCGGCGTTCCAAAATACCTCAAAGTTGTTTTATAGGATTCAGGTCCGGACTCTATGCAGGCCAGTCCATTAAAGGGATGTTATTGTGGTTAAGCACTCCGCAACAGGCCGCGCATTATGAACAGGCAAGAAGGTGGTTAAAACACCAGTGTAGATGTGTACTGTTTTAGTGCCACTTAAATATCAAGGGGCGCAGGCCCCTCCGTGAAAAACACGACCACAGCATAACACCACCGCCTCCGAATTTCACTGTTGGTTCTACACACGGTGGAAGATGACGTTCACCGGGCATTCGCGATAGCCACTCCCTGCCATCGGGTCCCCACATTGTGTGCCGTGATTCGTCACTCCACACAACGTTTTTCCAGCGTTCAATCGTCCAATTATGACGCTCCTTTCACCAAGCGAGGGGTCGTTTGGCACCTACTGTCGTCATGTTTGGCTTATGAGCAGCCGCTCGACCACGAAATCCCAGTATTCTCAGCTGTCTGACTTCCTAAGACACTTGAACAGCCTCCGTGCCAACATGAAATTTACCGTGGAAGTAGAAAAGGACAAAAAGCTGCCATTCCTAGATGTGCTCGTCACAACGGATGGTGAAAACCTGGGACACAGCTTGTATCGAAAACCGACACACACGGACCGATACCTGCACAAACTATCAAACCACCACCCGAGCCAGAAAAGATGCACGATTAATACTCTCGTAAGGCGAGCAGGACCAATATGTGAGCCGCAGCACCCCAGACGAGAAATGCAACACCTGGAAAGTGTTCTGAGGAGCAATGGGTACTCCACAAGTGATGCAAGAAGTATATCAGAGCCAAACAATCGGCGAAGTAAGGAATCAGAGAAAGAAATGTCGGGTACGGCCTTTCTGCCATACATTCCCAGAGTGACGGACAGAATTGGCCGTATTTTGCGCAAATACGACGTAAAGACGATTTTCAAACCGACAAGGAAAATGGGCAAAGGAAGAAAAGGACCCACTTGCTATGTCGGGAATATACCGTGTACCATGCACATGCGGAAAAGTTTATGTCGGAATGACTGGACGATCAATAACACCAGGATCAAAGAGCATAAGCGACATTGCCGGTTGGGGCAGGTGGAGAAATCGGCCGTGGCAGAGCACGCACTGAATGAGACAGACCACGTAATAAAATTCGACAGCACGGAAGGTCTGGCTGTAGAGAAGCACTATCACACGCGCTTGTTCAGAGAAGCTGTAGAAATACAAAAACACGCGAACAGTTTGAACAAGAAAGAGGAAAGCCTTAAAGCAAACGGATCCTGGCTTCCCTCACTGCAGCGAACGACCGTCGCTGTTAGCAGGAGGAAAATCGTACCGGAAATGACCGCAGAGAAGCCCTCGGACGTTGGCGCGCCAGGTACATATAGTCTGCGGCCGCGAGCTGGACTCCACCACCGGCGATGGAGGGTGAAGTGTGGACAATGCCAGCCACTCGTGCTGGCGAAACGTCAGTAAAATCATCAGACGAACGTCGGCCGAAGAACCCGAGACAGAAACCAATAGGCAGTTCGTCGTCCACATAAGGACTCCACGAGCTACGGTACGGCGCGTGGCCATGCACCACTGCTGATCGCTTCCTTTGATGTACTCGCAGATACAGCGACGGGAGGACTGCTCTATACGAGTTCTAATTTTTCGTATTTCATCTTCGCGTTCTTTGCGCGAAATGTATCACGGCGGCAGTAGTATCTTTCTACAGTCAGCTGCAAATACTACTTCTCAGTAGTGTTCCTGGAAAACAACGTGGCCTTTCCTCTAGGGATTCTAGTTTGCGTTCCCGACATACTTGCCCGTTGTTTGAAGATACTGCTAACAAATCGAGCAGGTCGACTCTGAAACGCTTCAGTGTCTCGCTTTAATACGGCGAGGTGTGGATCCCAAACACTCGAGCAGTACTCAGGAATGGGTCGCTTTCGCGTCCTATAGGCTGTTATCTTTACAGATGAACCACATTTTCCTAAGATTTGCCCAATAAACCACAAAAAATGGCTCTGAGCACTATGGGACTTAGAAATATTTAAACCTAACTAACCCAAGGACATCACACACATCCATGCCCGAGGCAGGATTCGAACCTGCTATCGTAGCGTTAGCGCGGTTCCAGACTGTAGCGCGTAGAACCGCGCGGCCACACCGGCCGGCCAATAAACCACTTTCGACCATTCGCCTTACTACAGTTCTCTCACGCCCGTTCCATTTCATGTCGCTCTGCAACGCTACACCAAGATGTTCAAAAGACTGGTTTTTGCCAAGCTGGACGTTAGTAATACTTTGACCGAACATGTCTGCTTTTTGTACTCATGCGCATTAATTTACGTTTCACCACATTTAGAGCCATCTGCCATTCATGAAAGCAACTACACATTTTGTCTGAGTCGTCTTGTACCTTCCTACAGCCAGCCATCGTCGACACCTCGCCCTACACCACAGCGCCACCAGCAGACAACGGCAGACTGCTCCCCACGCTGGCCGCGTGTACAGAGAATACAAGCTGCCACAGTTCCCCGGGCCACACCTGGCGACAGCCCTGTCTCTGATGAGCACCCGTCGTCAAGGGCAACGCACTCGGGTCCTTCACTCACGGAGTATCCCAGCCGGCCACAAATCTGTCAGCCTGTTCCGTGTTCCGCATGTAAGCGAAGCGATTATTACGGCTTACGTAACTTTGGTTGTTTTGCTTAGGGAACACCTATTTTCTATCCACATTATATCCAGTGAGACAGTAACTGGTTTGAAATTCTTTCTGGTGTTATTATCTTGGCGCATAAACTCTTTTTGATTTCCGTGTTGATATTCCGTTTGTTATAGGTTTATCTGTCGAGTATCAGTTTATATTTCTAGTTTTCTGTGACTATTCGATTTAACATATTGTCATTTTGCCATCCGGAGTTAGTGAGTGGAGCTGTGAACTCGAGAAAATGGAGTGGCTAAATGGAGAAATCTGAACGTTTCCGACGCAGCCTTCTACTTCGTTTATTAGAAGGATAACAGTAGCAGAGGCACCAACAAACATTTGCGTCGTCTATGCGGATAAAGTCCTTGGAGTGCACAGTGATCCACGTCAGTGTACTCGAGAACTGGCGAATGTGATGAAGTGGAAGCGTTCCACCATCGTGCCGTATTTGTACGGAATGGCGATGTTTCGAACATGGGGCATATGATTGTCCCACGCTCTAACCCAAAATCTCACAAAAAATCACAAAAATCTGACTTTGCTCGTCATCACTTGGCTCGTGAAAGTACCTATCTTGTAGGCGCTATCGTTACTGGCGACGAAAGATGGTATCTCGACACTATCAAAATGAAGGAAGCAATTTCTGAGTCCAAACACAGCAGCAACTCCCGGTACGAAGACCTGCACGCATCCACAACATGTCTGGAGAACATGCTGGCAGCTCTAGTCGTGCGATGTCGTTATCCTGAAGAAAGTGGTTCACAAAATGTGAATGTTGGGGGTGAGAATTGTCGTCCACGAAGACGAATGCCTCTCCAATATTCTGCCGATATGGTTCTAGTATCGGTCGGATGATGGCGTTCACGTATCGTGCAGCTGTTACGGCGTACGGCGTACGTCATTCACAATATTAGCACGATGGGGGAGTGAATTGTCGTCCTCGAAGACGAGTGGTTGCACTATCGGTTGGAGGATGCCATTCACGAATCGTACAGCTGTTACGGCGCCTTCCATGACCCCCAGCGGCGTACGTCGGCCCCACATAATGCCACCCCAAAACAGCAGGGAACCTCCATCTTGCTGCACTCGCTGGAAAGTGCGTCTAAGGCGTTCAGCCTGACCGGGTTGCCCCCAAACACGTCTCCGACAATTGTCTAGTTGAAGGCATTGGCGACACTCATCGGTGAAGAGAACGTGGTGCCAGTCCTGAGCGGTACATTCGGCGCGTTGTTGGGCCTGTCTGTACCGCGCTGGATGGTGTCGTGGTTGCAAAGATGGACCTCGCCACGGACGTCGGGAGTGAAGTTGTGCGTCACGCAGCCTGTTGCGCACAGTTTGAGTCGTAACACGAAGTCATGTGGCCGCACGAAAAGCGCTACTCAACATAGTGGCATTGCTGTCAGGATTCCTCAGATCCACAATCCGTAGGTAGCGGTGATCCGCTGCTGTAGTAGCTCCTGGCCGGCCTGTGCGAGGCATGTCATCAACAGTCCCTGGCTCTCTGTATCTCCTCCATGTCCGGACAACATCGCTTTGGTTCACTCCTAGACACCTGGACACTTCCCTTGTTGATGGCCCTTCGTGGCACAAAGTAACAATGCCGGCGCGATCGAACTGCGGTATTGATGGTCTAGGCATGGTTGGCCTACAGACAACACGAGCCGTGTACCTCCTTCCTGATCGAATGGAACTGATTGGCTGTCGGACCACCCGTCTAATAGGCGCTGCTCATGCATGGTTGTTTACCTCTTTCGGCGGGTTTAGTGACCTCACTGAACAGTTAGAGGAACTGTTTCTGTGATACAATATCCACAGTCAACGTTTATGTTCAGGATTTCTGGCAACCGGGGTGATGCAAAACTTGTTGGCTGTATATAATGTTATGCATTTGGTGGATTTTACACAGAGTACGCGAAGGAACTCCCCCCCCCCCCCCCCCCCCTTCTTGCATCGGTGTGCCGAAGGTCTCTAGAAGAGCGTTGCGTTCCAAAGGATTGGAAAAGGGCACAGGTCATCCCCGTTTTCAAGAAGGGACGTCAAACATATGTGCAGAACTGTAGACCTATATCTCTAACGTCGATCAGTTGTAGAATTTTGGAACACGTATTATGTTCGAGTATAATGACTTTTCTGGAGACTAGAAATCTACTCTGTAGGAATTAGCATGGGTACGTCCAGAGGGCCGTAGACACGGGTTCATAGGTAGATGCCGTGTTTCCTGACTTCCGCAAGGCGTTCGATACAGTTCCCCACAGTCGTTTAATGAACAAAGTAAGAGCAAATGGACTATCAGACCAATTGTGTGATTGGATTGAAGAGTTCCTAGATAACAGAACGCAGCATGTCATTCTCAATGGAGAGAAGTCCTCCGAAGTAAGAGTGATTTCAGGTGTGAAACAGGGGATTGTCGTAGGACCGTTGCTATTCACAATATACATAAATGACCTTGTGGATAAGATCGGAAGTTCACTGATGGTTTCTGCGGATGATGCTGTGGTATATAGAGGGGTTGTAACATTGGAAAATTATACTGAAATGCAGGAAGATCTGCAGCGAATTGACGCATGGTGCAGGGAATGGCAATTGAATCTCAATGTAGACAAGTGTAATGTACTGCTAATACATAGAAACATAGATCCCTTATCATTTAGCTAGAATATAGCAGGTCAGCAACTGGAAGCAGTTAATTCCATAAATTATCTGGGAGTACGCATTAGAGTGATTTGAAATGGAATGATCATATAAAGTTGATCGTTGGTAAAGCAGATGCCAGACTGCGATTCATTGGAAGAATCCTAAGGAAATGCAATCAGAAAACAAAGGAAGTAGGTTACAGTACGCTTGTTCGCCCACTGCTTGAATACTGCTCAGCAGTGTGGGATCCGTACCAGATAGGGTTGATAGAAGGTATAGAGAAGATCCAACGGAGAGTGGCGCGCTTCGTTACAGGATCATTTAGTAATCGCGAAAGCGTTACGGAGATAATAGGTAAATTCCAGTGGAAGACTCTGCAGGAGAGACGCTCAGTAGCTCGGTACGGGCTTTTGCTTGTCCGACCAGGTAACATGTTTCCAGTCATCGACAGTCCAATGTCGGTGTTGACGGACCAAGGCGAGGCGTATAGCTTTGTGTCATGCAGTCAACAACGACACACGAGTGGGCTTTCTGCTCCTACAGCCCGTGCTGAATGCTTCGCACGCTGACACTTGTTGATGCTCCGGCATTGAAATCTTCAGTAATTTGCGGAAGGCTTGCTCTTGTGTTACGTTGAATGATTCTCTTCAGTTGTCGTTGGTCTCGTTCTTGCAGGATCTTTCTTCGGCCACAGAGATGACTGAGATATGATGTTTTACCAGGTTCCTGGTATTAACGGTTCACTCGTCAAATGGTTGTACGGGAAAAATCCGCACTTCATCGCTACCTCAGAGATGCTTGTCCCATTGCCCGTGCACGCACCATAACGCCACGTTCAAACGCTTTTTAATATTGATACATTGTAGCATCAGACCTAACAAATGCGCCAGACTCTTGTTGTCTTGTATAGATATTGCCAACCTCAGGGCTGTATTCCGCTTGTTTACATATCTGTGTATTTGAATACACATGAGTTTATCAGTTTCTTAGGGTGAACAAAATTGCGTTGGATACAATTGAGTCAAAGAGAGAAAGTGATACATTTAAAAAATAGTTTCGAAAGCAAGGAAGGTATATATTTTAAATGCTCTTCTGAGGTAGTATTGACTTCAGTGGTTCCAGTAAGGGGACAACAGCTAAATCATAAAGAGCTGAAAATCGATAAAAAGTAAGTGGAAAATTACTTCACTGTAACAGGTGTGTCGTATAACCCTTATTCAACGTAACAATCATCATTTTATTTTCGTAAATATTACATTCCAGAAACAATCAAACGGTTGCGGTTGGGAGCATAATGACGTGAGTGGTACTCAGTGCGAAAACCACTAATAAATTTTAATGTGTTGTAAATATAAAAATGACACAACATCATACACACATCCAAGAAGGTTTGCGTCAACCCGTTTCCCAGAATTCATGAAGATAGACGTTGACTGTGGATACTGTATTAAAGACGCAGTCACTTTGACTTTACATAGATCTCGCTAAACCCGCAAAAAACTGTTAACGACCATGCATGAGCAGCATCTGTTAGACCAGGGCCGGCCAGAAGTTGGCTCCTGCACACGTGCAACTTCCGGGTCACAGCGTGCACGCCGCAGCCGTCAGCGTTCATGTAGTGCATGTGTCTACCACAGATGTCGCTTTATCCACTCGCTGGGATACTCTGTACCGACGCATTCTAGTGCTCTTTCCACAGCTTGCAAGCCAACCACGGGAAGGCATTTCGCGTATTAACCATTTAAAATACTGTCACAGTCTACTCATTGAGACGTCTACTTTTATGTTAACGGTTTAACCTAGTAAGACAAGTAATACAGTTAACAACCGTGGGTTTTTATTAAGGCAGCTTGACTGACGGCACGTAAATACGAGTAATGTTTTTTATCTAGTATTTAAGAAAGAGAGCACTTAGCGACTTCCAATGAACATTATTCATGATTTCAAATAACATTAAACTAATGCAAGGTTTCCTGTAACTAATTATCGGTGCCCTCAGTTACACCCATGTAATTTCTGTCTCACTGATCTCTGAACAGAATGATAACTGCAGACCTCTCGATGATCACCTGTTATTTCAATACCATTATTGCTACATCTTTCATCAGCTCCGTCTGAAATCTGCATAATAACCGACAATTAGTTGAATGTTACGTTTTATCGACTTCAGCTGAAAGGAGCCCTTCATACATTTAAAAAAACCGCAAATGTAAATAGACAGTGGAACAATCGGTTTAATGACCAACTTTCCTGATAATAACGTAACAGCAGAATGAGGCACTAATGCACAGTTAGTAAACAATAGTTTTTAATTATGAAAGGGATAAATCCAAACACGTTTATCACTGGTCGTGAGAAATGATAATCGAATTGATGTGTCTCATCCATTTTATTAAGGACATTTAATTTTGCTTGCCGTTCTTCACTATTGAGTACACTACACTCGTCTTTGTGATATGTTTTGTAGTGTCTTTCAATTGAAAACTTACCCTGGCCGCCTATTATTCGGCGGCATAGCAAACACTGTGAGTTTTCACCAACGGCTACAAAAAAGAATTGCAGTTCTGAGTCATTTTTAAACGAGACTGGGTATGTTGCGCTCTTGCTTGTACCACATAAACAGGGAAGTAGAGCCGCCGCAGTTCATTTAGGACACATGTCGCTGTCGCTCGCTGTTGCACACGTGCGCACATGTGCAGCACTTCCGCACGTCAGCACACTGTGCAGCATTTGGCCGGCCCTGTATTAGACGCAGGGGGTCCGACAGCTGATGAGTTCCAATCATTCTAGCAGGAAGGAGGTACATGGCTCATGTTGTCTGTAGTCTTACGGTGCCTAGGCGCTCAATACCACGGGTCGACCGCGTCCGCATTGTTACTTTGTGCCAGGAAGGACTCTCAACCAGGGAAGTGTCAAGGCGTCTCGGAGAGAACCAAAGTGATGTTATTCGAACGTGGAGGAGGTGCAGAGAGACAGGAACTGCAGATGACGTGCCTCTCTCAGGCCGCCAAGGGCTACTACTGCAGTCGATGACCGCTACCTACTGATTATGGCTCGGAGGAACCATGACAGCAACGCCACAATGTTGAGTAGTGCTTTTCATGCAGCCACAGGACTTCGTGTTACGACTCAAACTGTGCGCAATAGGCTGCGTGACGCACAACTTCACTCCCGACGTCCGTGGCGAGGTCCATCTTTGCAACCACGACACCATCCAGCGCACTACAGATGGGCCAAACAACGTACCGAATGGACCACTCAGGGTTGGCATCACGTTGTCTTCAGCGATGAGTGTCGGATATGCCTTCAACTGACAATCGTCGGAGACGTGTTGGGAGGTAACCCGGTCAGGGTGACCGCATTAGACACACCGTCCAGCGTGTGCAGCAAGGTGGAGATTCCCTGCTGTTTTGGGGTGGCATTATGTGGGGCCGACGTACGCCGCTGGTGGTCATGGAAGGCGCCGTAACAGCTGTACGATACGTGAATGGCATCCTCCAATCGATAGTGGAACGACTCGTCTTCGAGGACGACATTTCACTCCCCCATCGTGGTCATCTTGTAAATGACTTCCTGCAGAATGACGACATTGCGGCACTAGTGTGGCCAGCATTTCTCCACACATCTACGCCGAATCGTCGTTGAGAAGTGGGACAATCTGGAGCAACAGTACCTTGAGGACTTGTGGGTAGTATGGCTCGTCGAATCAGGCATGCATCAATGCAAGAGGGCGTGCCACTGGGTATGGTACCGGTGTGTACAGCAATCTGTACCACCTCCTCTGGAGGTCTCACTGTGTGCTTGTACAACATGCAATGTGGTGTTTTCATGAACAATAAAAGGGACGGAAATGATGTTTACGTTGATTTCTTCCAATTTTCTGTACAGGTTCCACAACTCTCAGAACCGAGGTGATGCAAAATGTTTTTTGATGTGTGCATAATACCATAATCGGACCACTGTTTCTACAAGGGTTGGAACTATTTATTCAGAGGCGATAAAAAAGAGATACATGGTTTTTCCTGTCCTTCAAACTAGTCGCCAGCGTTGTGGAAGGCGTAGTATACCGTTAGCAGGGCCTGTTCTGCTGATAGCGCGAATGGAGCGGTCTACTGCCTGTCGAATCTGTGGAGCAGTTCTGATGCGTATGCCATGAAGTGGTTGCTTCATCTTGGGAATCAAATCAAAGTCACAAGGACTTAAGTGTATGGGTGGGTTGCACAGAACGTGTCGCCTCTTCTTTCGCAACGCTGGTAGCAGGTGATGCTCCAAACACGAACAGTAATACTGTGTACTGACGGTGGGCCGCCTTACGATAACACCATCACAGCTGTACGGGGGAATCACCATTACTTCAGACCATCAACACAACAGGCTCCGCTATTGGCATACCACGCCTTCCACGTCGCTGGCAAAGGGGTTCTACACAACGCTGGTGACTACTTTGAAGGACAGTAACAGGTGCAAACGTGCAACTCTTTTGTAACGATTGTAAATACATAGTCGCCACTATCTAAGTTCCAACCCTCGTATAAGGGGCAGAAATATGGAGAATACATAAGCACATTGAGAGAAAAGATTTTGAAAATTAAATCCTGTGGAAGATATTTGGGCCGATCTATGAGCAAGGAGAATGGTAAAGAAGAAAAAACATGGATCTCAGAGAGCTTCACAACGAACCAGACGTAGTTGCGGAAGGCAAGAGGGGAATACTAGTTTAGGACAGTCATGTCTGTAGAAGAAGAGGTCGTTACTGAGAGAAGTGTGAGATAGTAAAGCAGTAGAACGAAGACCGAAGACCTCTAGGAAGGCCGAAAACGAGATGGAGAGACCAGGCTGTCACAGTTCTCCAGGTACTGGGAGCAAGCGACGAAGAAGGCAAAGACAGAATACTGGGGAAGAGGCTACCAGACGAGGCCAGAAACCGACTGCGGACTGTGTGGCCAGGGGAGTAAGTACGAATGAGTATTGTGTTGTGTGCTACTCTCATAACTAAGACAAGTACTAAAAACTGTGAAGGAAACAGGAATATATTGTGCATTGGAAGAGTTTATTAAACTGAAAGTGTAGGGAGTGACCGTCTTCAGATTCGGGAGGCTGAAGTGGGTATTATGCGACGATCCGCTGCGACCAGTAGTGGTCCGGTGCGGCAGAAAGGGTGAAACTACGAAAGTTAGCAGACACTTATCCGCCCGCCAGAAGAGAGAGCAATTCTACACTGCCCTCAGTCGTCGCATGCACGGTTGGCAGCGAAAATTGCGCGTGCGCAGAAGGGGGTTACACAGTGCTTTCTGCTTGTTTTTGTTTACATTTTGGTGGCTAGCAGCTAATTTCAGATTTGCTCTTCGGGTTTTTTCTCATTTTGTTTCAGTAAATAAGTATCATACATTAGGATTTTATTTACTTTTTTTTTTGCCAGTAGGCTCTCGTTTATACTAGGTGTGTGTGAAAATTTTTTTTCTAGTGATTGCTTCGTATTCTAGAAACGAATGATGCAGAGAGGAGTTAAATGTCTGAATTCAGGCATACAGCGAGGAAAGGTGCATGTGTGACACTCTGTATCATAATACGGTTTGTCGGCAATCGTTTCTTTCTGAGTAATATGCCTATAAGGTCACACAGTGATTTTCGATTTCGATTAGTATCGTATTGTGTAAACGGGCGACGTATCTTATGGCCTTTATGCAAATGGATAACATATCTTACGCGCCAACGGATAATGTATCTTAACTGTCATCTCAAGCCCAGGGCGGTGAACAGACATTCCAAATAGCTATAAATTTTGGCTCTGCCTCAATAATAATACAAATGCTACTGTGACATTACAAGAATACACAAACTAATATGAAGGACAAGTTAGTGATTTATCTTAAAATGATAACACAATCTATCCCTCTCTCATTCTACATATTAATTTACTAAAGCTTTCAAGGTTCAAGTCATAAACAACAAAAGGGTTAAATTACTTTCAAATCTCAACAAATTAATCAACATTTAGATATTGGATATGTGATTGTTAAAATTTTATCTCTATATATTGTGGCAAATGAAACAATTAAACCTTTATCAATGACATTTACATCTATGATGTCGGAGTTGAGCATTGGGTAACATTGATGGAGACTGGACTTTATCTTCTGAACTAATCGAAACTCTCATGTACTCAATGCAGGTTATGTTAGTAATTAACTCTTCAGTTTCTATATTCAAAGCGTACACAGTTCAGAATAAACAAACTCTTGACGTAACATTTATTCTCATCTAACGCGTATTGGTACATTACCAATCGGGAACTGTGGCGTCATTGTCTCTGTCCTGGATCTGAAACGCTAATTCCCTGCTCCGGCCTTCACTGAATTCAGTCAGTCTTCACTTTCCTGCATTCCGTTGAACGTTGAATTTTCCCTAGTCGAAATTAATGGCAACTGCACACATGCTATGGCATGGAGCGACATGCACAAATCTCAATCCACAAAAATTCCCTGAGGAATATGAACTACCGCTTTACGTTTGTCGCCACAATACATGAAGCGCACCGTCCTCACTTCAAAGATGTAAAGTTTGCACGCATGCGTGTGGCCCACCACGAAACAAGAGCTCTCCGTGTGTTAATTTAAGTCTCCAAATGAATTTATATGACGTTTCTCTCCCCATCACGATTGTACTATGTCACAAAGTATGCCTTCGGCCAACTGATTCCTCCTTCGTTATAGGTCATTTCTTATTTTTCTTGCCCTGTTCGCCGCTAGCCTTGTTAATGTAGTATCGTCATTTACCCACAGTGTCAGATGTGTTTATTCTAACAGGTATTGTACTATACTGTATTTCTTTCTGCGCTGCAACTGGGCCTTCTTTTGTTAATGTTAATTGAGGTTTCCCAATGCTATTAGCCACATGATCTGGTCTCCAAGCTGAATTCACTTTATCTCATTTATTCTTGCCTCTGTCGTTGTAGGGGTGGATATTGTTTTGTTATTCGTTACATGAGATTGCCATAATTACTTTCTGTTGACATTCATAGAGTTATTTTCTGAGGATTTTATTCTGTACCGTGCGTATGAAGCTTATGTAAGGTCCGAAAAATGCGGGCATCTTACACATGCCAACCTTTCCAAGTTGATTTTGTGCTGCTGTAAGCAATGGTTGAGGCATTGGTCATTTCAGTGCAAAATTATAAGCTCTATTAATTTTTCATTGTCCAGCTACTTGTCTGCCTTATTCTAGATGATCTTGTCTTAATATCCTGAAATTTTAATTTAAAATACGTCTTTACATGGTATTTTTTCTAGATGATTTCTGTTTCGCTTCACAATCTTTTATTACAATTCTGTTCAGTTTAGTCCTACAATATTTCCTTTCTCTGATGGTTCAATGATGTCAAAATGGTTCATCCGCACTTTATATTGTCATTTGTTAATAGTAATTCCAGGCATTTCACAGTTATGAAATACTCATGACGTTGATTATGAAAGATGAGTGGAAGTTAGGGAAGCATTTTGTTTCTGTTATCTATTGTCTCAAAACAAATACCTGTTACTTTAATTAAATTGTTATGATATTAAAATAATTAATAAATTTCCATAGTGCCAACTTTACATTTTTTCATCATATTTATCTTCGCAAACACATGTTTTCTGCCCTTACTACACACAAATAGTTTTTGATATGTTTGGATTAGGTGAAACGACTTTAAATATGGAATACACAATTATAAAAACATAATTATTTAGATTAAAAAGAGGAACTTTACACATGGAATACTTACCATAAACATACGGTACCTTTTTCGATTACATTTACAATTTAAAAGTTCAATTACAAAAATACAATGAAATACAAAATTCAAAAGTTCAGTTGTGCAGGAGTAATTTATTTACTGGTATTTTAATTCTTTTGTTC